>NC_089837.1:493845263-494470620 GCF_035609145.1 Eleutherodactylus coqui | reverse complement strand
AGCTGACAAGGTAATCCAATCTAGGCAGTGGCCTGTGACCTGAACAGTCTGCGCTCCAACTGATACATTGTTGCAAACTACAGGAGTGGAAAGATAGTATTCAGCTCGGAGGATTTGTCTAGACTGGACCCAACCGTAGCCGTCATCCATCTGGGGGTTTCAGAAGGTTCCCATTCACTGACAACACAAGAGATGTTGAAAAGTTTGAGAAACTGAAACACAAAGTATGGTGGAAAGTTGCAAAAATGGAATGACGGAATTTTACAAAAATCTGGACAATCCCTTTAAATTTTTAAAGGGGAATCCCACCTATTTAGGTATTCTCCATAAAATCCACTGCGGCTGCAAACAGAAAGCAAGAGCAAAACGGGGAGAAATTTACTAAAACTGGTAATGCTGGTCTGAGCATAATTTCCGCCGGAGCTGGCCTCAATATACTAGGCGCGTCTTGGCATCTCCACGCAGAACTGGGCAGCAGGAGCAGATTTTCGCTAAAATGTTTGGTGGCCACGCCCCCTCCCATACAAGCCACGCCCATTTTATTTATTTAAGGGCGGCACAGAAAGCCAAAAAGTCACAAACTTTTTGCGTAAGTAGGCCTTGCGCTAAAATTTGCAACTTTTCTACACAAGGTTCATACTGTAAATGTCCCCCACTGTTTTCCAAGGAGCGATGCCATCTAAGTCAGGGGCGGAATGGGACTACTGGGTAACAACGGCGTTGGTGTGGGAGTTGCCCATGTAGCGCTTAAAACCCTAAGATTGTCCTCAAATTGCACATTTCTGTTAATAACTATTCCGCAGGGTTTCTTGGTGATAGCCATTACTGGGAAAGTCGCCCACCCATAAAGGTTCTCCCCCAGCTTTCCTGGAGTCCTGAAAGGCTAATCCGCCTAATAGAGAAGCTACATAAATACGCGGGTTTACGGTTTAGAGCTTCGGACATTGTAGGCGACCGCCCCCTTAAGAGAAGCCATTTATGGTAAGGGTGGTGTACGGCCAAATAGTCACTCGATGCAGGTAAACACGGTCACCAACCGGGGATCAGTGAGAACTCACCCGCTTAGCTTCAGCTCACCTAAAAGTAGTCGCTGGGTGATTAATTCTAGTTTGGTGTAAACAAGTAATCTTTGTCTCAGAGCGACGAGTCAACAACTTTGGAGGGAGGTGTGCCCTTTTTTTGGAGCACATCTCCCACTGAACACTGATTGGCTCCCGCCAGAGGTGTAATGAAGCTCCTGGGCCCCATTATAAAACCTGTAACAGGGCCCCAACTATAATGCTTTATTCATAGTACTGGGCTCCCTATATGCAGAAGAGAGGCATTATGGGCCCCCAAGGCTCCTGGGCCGGGTGCAACCGCATCCCCTGCACCCCCTATAGTTACACCAATGGTTATAGCAACAAAATAAAAAAAGTGTACTTACCTGCCCTCAGCGCCGGCGATCCTGTGCTGCAACCCGGTTTACGTTCACAGTGAAAGTCAGGTGACCACCCTGCCAATCAGTGGCTGCAGCATCACCGTTCAGAACTCCTGGCATCATGGCACCCATGACGCAAGTGCTGATGCCAGGAGAACGGGCAGTGACAATGCGGCCTCAGATAGGTGACAGCCACCTGCCAATCAGAGGCTGCAGCATCACCGTTCAGAACTCCTGGCATCATGGCACCCATGACGCAAGTGCTGATGCCAGGAGAACGGGCAGTGACAATGCGGCCTCAGATAGGTGACAGCCACCTGCCAATCGGAGGCTGTAGCGTCACTGCCCGTTCTCCCAGAATCACCGCTCACATCCTGAGCGCCATGATGCCAAGAGTTTTGAATGGTGAAGCTGCGGCCTCCGATTGGCTAGAGGCAGTCACCTGACTTTCGTTGTCAACAAGATCAGAAGAATTGCGTAGCTGCAGCGCTGAGAACAGTTAAATAGTGTTTATTTTGGTGTTTTAACGTATCTGACTCTACATTTAAACAGTTAATTTTAGCGGCCCCCTTTTAGCGCTCTTTGGTTCCTGGAAACGCAAAAACGTACGAATTATGCGCGACTGAACAGTCCCTGACAGTCTTCGAGAGAACATTAGCAGCTCTGGTCGGTTTTGGTTGCCTTAGATACCCTTGCTCCTGCGGCTTATTGCTGGTTTTGGCGTCTGATGGAACACTTGGTGCTGCAGCCTCTTGCATTTAGTGGACTTTACAACCCCCAAGCGTGCGTTGTGGAGGGGGGGGGGGGGCGAAATTTCAAACACAGATCCGCCAAAGAACCTCACGCCCCCATATTAGTCAACGAATATTCGTACACTTTAGCGACTATTTTGAGCGACTACTCAGCCCGTAGTCGTCTTGTGTAAATCCAACCTAACTCTGCTTTCTTGCTTAACAGATGCCTGACATTAGAGGACGACTGAAGGACTTTTACTCGCCGGCGACTTTTTTTTAACTTTCGCGGTAAATTCCTTTTAATCCTGGCAAAATGTAGACGGTGAGCGAAGCGTACAAGAAGAAATGCTGACACTACCTACACCGCGGCGTACCAACGACCAGAACACAAACCGCCAGTGACAAGAATGTGTCAGCCACTTAGGAAGGCAGAATAATTGTCCAGATGAGGCCGGGCACCGCGAATGCAGAGGATGATGGGATTGCGCCGGGTACGTTACCTGGCACCTACCAGCGACAAAGAACAAAACTCAACTGGCGACCGGCTAATGATGCAAACAACAGCTCCCACTGCAATCTCTGTGACAGCCGGAGGGCGAGTTAAACGGCACACTACAGATGTAGCAGAGCCGAATGCGCCATTTAACCCTTCCTTCTATCAACCGTCTTAGGGGATGAAATGCAGCAGAGCCGAGTTAGCCGTTTACTACATCTCTACGTCCTACGGCGGATTAGACCGTGACCATTACATAACCGGAACGAAACATTGTAGAAAACAACAACAACCGTCAATGAAGCTCAGACACATACAAATAAAAACCGACGCCGCCGGTTCGAATCCCGGTATCGGATCCTGGTGACCTTGGGCAAACCAAGGTAATACAAATTAGATTGCAAGCTCCGTAGCACAGCAGCAGTGTTCATCATCACACAGAATACAAGTGCCGGACCGTATTTGGTTAATTCAGGGGATTTAAAGGGGCGCAACCTTAATATTAGTGCAGAACATAACAGTATAATGTATCCAAGTGCCACCAGTGTATCACCCTCTACCCAAACCCCCCGCCTCCAGAAATATACAAGACGTATAGTATATACAGTGATGGAGAGAACAATACCAGTACATTAACCCCTTCAGTGCTGGAGGCGCAGCTGGTCTACGCAGTCCACTGAGGGGCACATCTAAGTTGCCAATTGGGCAACCATGTTGATCTAGAAGGGGGTCATTGGGAAGAAAGAAGATGTTTTTCACATAGCAACAGGATGGCGTTCTACAGAAACCACCGATGTATAATGCAATGCGGCCGTGCGGATAAATAGCGCTCCGAAGGATCATCATGGCGGCCAATGAAAAGGTTTTCTGTACGTTTAACCATTTTTTTCCTCGGGGGTTAATTTTTATTGTCACCGTTTAATAATAAGGACATTCGTTACGGATAAAATGATATTTTAGGAGAATATTGGCGCGCTCACCTTACGTCGACAAGCGGCAAAAAAACACAAGACATTTGCAAGCCACCAGACAAACGTTTCAAGACTTTTCCTGATTGGAACATTTAAGACAAAGACAATAGATTTTATACGACGATTGCCAACAAAAAGCGACCCGGCGTGGAAAACCGCATTGTACGGCAGCCCGCTTGGGACAATTCACAATGAACGTCACAAATCTCAATGCGGAGTCATGCCGTCGTCGGAAAACAACGGGGCTGGTGCAGAGCTCAACGTGAGGCGGTCCGGTCACCGCGAATCACAGCGCAAAGCGACCCGATCTTCGAGGATCTGAATGAAAAGTGACCCGGCTAACGCAGATCTTAGTAGACAATGAACGGGTTTGCGCAAATCTCAATGGTAAGCGATCAGATCATGGCAAATCTCAATGATGGCCGCCAGTCTCGTCGCACGGCGGCCCCCGATCGCCGCCAATCGCGTCGCATAGCGGCCCCCGATCGCCGCCAATCGCGTCGCATAGCGGCCCCCGATCGCCGCCAATCGCGTCGCATAGCGGCCCCCGATCGCCGCCAATCGCGTCGCATAGCGGCCCCCGATCGCCGCCAATCTCTTGGCAAAGCGACCTGATCGTCCGGAATCTCAACGAAAAACGACCCAGCTATTGTAAATCTCAAGTCCGATTGTTGCGAATCTCTCCGATCGTTGCAATTAATTGAAGAGTTGGTGCAATCGTCTCAATGGAAGATGAACCAATCATAGCAAGTATCAAATTGTTGCAAGTTGCCATAAAAAGTGACCGGATCTTGGTAAATATCACCACTCCATTGTTGCGATAGCGGCGATAAAAATGGCGCAATAGCCCCCGTCCCAATCATTACGTGCACGCTATTGTAGGGCAAGCTGTAAAATGCAGAAGGACTACAAGACCCAGCAAGCCCTCTGCAGGAATATGCCCGGACTTGCAGGCAGAAGTTGTTGCGGCAGTTACAGGGGGGTTCAGCTGCTTTTGCAGGACTTTCGGGCTGTTGGGCTCTCACCTTCCTCAGCACTTTGTGGCAGTTGCTGCAGATGACATAGTCGCCGCTTTGTGTGCCGTTCATGGTGTCACCTCCCCGCCTGGTGCTCCAGCTGTGGCTCGGGGAGAACAAGAGCAGCCGGCGAGCTGTGTACTGCGGGCCGACCCGAGAGCACAGACCGGGCACAGGAGGAGGAGGGGAGACGGAGAGACAGGGACAGAGGGGGCGGTACTGACCTGCCCCCTGGTTAGCCATCTGACTCCAAAACCACGCCCACTAAGCGCTGGTATTTATAACATATGGTAAAACCACACCCAGCACACGCCTTATTAGGAAATAACCACGCCCGCATAGCGTATATTTGTATAACCACGCCTCTTTTCAGATATCTCCACGCCCCGGTTCATGCTCAGGCTCAGGTTCTGTCATTTTGACAGGAATCCTCCTCACTTTCGGTCCAGCCAATCAGAGGCGAGCCGCTACCTGCGTCACGCCCCCTGGTAACTGCTCGAAGTGGCCAATCAGAGGGCGAGAAAAGAGAACGGCGTCTTGACCAATAGGAAAAACTCGAAAACAGGCAAGGCCGCGCCCACCGGAGCTTTTAAGCTTTTAGTTGCAGGACAAAGAAAACAGTGATTAAAAGGGGCGCAGTGCCGGCGGGGAGGAGGAGGGCCGTGCGGGACGCGGGGGGCGCGCCGAAGAATAGCCATGAAGTTTTAGTAAACAGGGATGAAATGGGATTAATGGCAGCCGAAAGGGGGTGAAAGAAATGCCCCTCGAAGAGGAAAACATGGATCTATCTGGTCAATAGAAGCCCTCCCAGCTGTATCCTGGCGTATATCTGTCGATGGACGTGCGATACGTCCGCCATTACTGCGCCAAGTGGAATAGTCGCCGGGTTCCGATGGGTTCCGATGTGGAACCCCATAACTCCCGGTTAATGACCCTCCGATGCAGAACTGATGCAAACAGGAACTCAGAAAGTTTTGCTGAAAAGCGCGGCGGTCTGAGCGGTCCGGTTGCAAACAATGTCAGCGTTCTACCGCTCTCACCACCGCGCTAATTGCGGTAAGAACCGCCTGTGTGGGGAAGGCCTAAGGCCGGGCTCATTCAAATACCGGAGACCACAATCGGCCTCCGCATGGACGATACGCAGGATTGGAAGGCATGAACGTTCGCCGGTTCGCTCAGACGTGCGGATGGGAATTGCGGATTCCATGAGCAGAAGAAAAACCACAGCATGCTGCATTTTAGCGCGGATTCCGCACGGACGGCTTCCATAGAAGTCAATGGATGCGAGTGTTCCGTCCTCGTACGCGGTTAAGATTGCGTATGATTCGGAAACGCTCGCTACTTCGTAGGGAAATAAATCGGAATGCCGACTGGAGAGGAGCGAGAGATCTTTCTTCCTTGCGGACGCTGTGCATTGCGTACATTCACACGGGAAAACGATCGCATTCGCGATCTGCGCTGATTCGCAATTATGGTCCGCGATTTATCACTGGTATTCTGCTGTGGAAATCCGCCCTGTTCGTGTGAGCGCCGCCAGAGGAAACCTCGCAAGGCGTAAGGTCCGGGAAACATGGAGGCCAAGGGGGATGTCACTATGGCCACCATCTGCACAGCTGTTTGGTGGTCGCCGCTCACTTCTGGCATGATTGGGGGGGGGGGGGAGGGGCATAGGCCATCCTATTGGGAGATGAAACCTTCTATTGTCCCTCGGCTTCGGCAGCAGCCATATCGGTAGCGTCCGGGTACGAAATTCTCGGGATTGTTCCTCATGGGCGAAGAAGGGGCCAGGCACTTGCCTACAGATGATAGCCCAAACACATTCACCGCGGAGGAGTCGCTCCACGTAGACATGGCGTTCCCCTCCCCCAGACTCTGACATTACGTTTTTTATTGGAAAGATGGAGGGTGGCTTCATCACTCCTTCAAGCCACCGGTATCCATTATAGTTCGCAGACTCTCGCAGGAAGAACGTTTTCATCCGGTTTCAGGGTCGTCAGCAACTGTAATCGGGAGCGATAACATCGCAAACATTTGCGCAGAATTTACCACACAGTCGGGGGAGACGTCCAACCAATCACAGCGCAGCTTTCATTTTACCTCAGTTTCAGAAATGAAAGCTGAGCTGTGATTGGTTGCTAGGGGCAACAAAGGCAGTTTTGTTGTTAGACGGTTTTGGTAAATGAGGCCCTGTGTGCCAACTGGGCGGAGCTGTACCAAGCTTTGTTCGAAAATGACATGCACTAATAACATAATGGTAGACACAGGGGCGTAACTAAAGGCTCAGGGGCCCTGATGCAAAAGGTGAGCTGGGGCACCCCTCTATCGGTATCTGTACCCGTACCCATACCTAAACCATGCTGCATGCACAGAGGCGTAACTTGAAGCTTCTGGGCCCCAATGCAAAATCTGTAACAGGGCCCCCAACAATAATGCTTTATTCATAGTACTGGGCGCCCTATATGGAGAAGAGAGGCCTTATGGGCCCCCCAAGGCTCCTGGGCCCGGGTGCAACCGCATCCCCTGCACCCTCTATAGTTACCCCCCTGGGTAGACATGAAAATCAGGGACACAAAACACGCCCCTCCCTTCGTTGGCAGCCATTTTCTCATATGCCCCTAGTGAGGACTACGGCACAATAAATAATTTTTAGCCGCCTTCAGCAAAACGTCCTTGTTGCCCATAGCAACCAATTACAGCACAGCTTTCATTTTACTTCAGCAGCTTGAGAAACGAAAGCCGCGTTGTGATTGGTTGCTGTGGGCCACAAGGACGTCACACTGTTAGGGCCCCTGCACATGGTAATGCTGCAGCAGAATCCGGCCCTGGGAGCAGCGGCGTCTGCGCGTACCTTGTCACATTCGTTTTTACCTGTACTGTTACTCCCACGTCATTGCCAAGCGATGACACAGAATCCGCGACCTTTCCGCAATATCATTGCGGAAGGGCCACGGATCGGACGGCTTCCATTGACTTCAATAGACGCCAACCACGCGGAATCCACGGATGGAAATGAAGCACTCTGTGATTTTTCCTCCGGTGTTGCCGATTTGCGGAGCGGACGCCCACCGCGATTTCCGCAGCAGATATCCATCCGTGGGCGGGAGCCCTTAGACGGTTTTGCTAAATTAAAATTTTTGAGTTTTTGTTTTTATTGATATGAAGGTCAATGGGAGTTCTCGGGTGGGTCTCACATCAGGAAGATTGTTTTTAATTACCCTGTATTAACCCCTTAACGCCACAGGACCTAACCTTACTTCATGTGGATGGCGTGGGATCAGAAGAGATCCGGCAGCAGGAGCCGACTGTTACAGCCAGCTGATCTCTCGCTGTAACAGCGGGGGTGCTTCAGGACAGTCATCCCCATGTTAACCCCCTGCACGTACAGGGTTAACAGAGGGAGGGCACTCCCTCTGTGATGTCATCGGACCCCCCTGATGGAAGTGGATGCAAGATAGGCATCCTGCTGTACCATTGACTATGATTACAAGCCATAAGGCATTACAGGACAGAAGTCTTATCATAGCTGCTATGGTTAAGGTCCCCTACAGGGACATAAAGAGTGTAAAAAAAAAACAAAAGAAATAGTGTAAAAAACATTTAAAAATTCATTTTAAAAAACCCATTTTTTTACTAATTTTCCCCTATTTGTATAAAAAAAATTTTAAATGTAAGACAAACCCCACATATGTGGTATCATCGTGTCTGTAACAACCGGTACTATAGTTTTAGCACACTAATTATCCTGCGTAGCAAAAAGCGTAAAAAAAAAAAAAGGAAGCGAAATTCTTATTTTATTTGTTTTACCTCCCAGAAAACACAATACCGGTAAAAGCAATCATAAAAGCCATATGTACCCCAAAATGGTTCAAATAAAAAACTACAGCTCATGACGCAAAAATCAAGAATGCTCAGAATGCCCCGTGCACGGAAAAATAAAAACGTTATACGACTTTGAATGCAACGATGCAAAAATAATTATAATTTTAAAAAAGGGGGTTTTAATTGTGCAAAAGTGGAGAAACCTAAAAAAATTATGTTTTTAGTATCGTTGTAATCGTACCGACCCGCAGAAAAAATATATTGTGTTATTTATGCTTTAGGCTGTATTCACACGAACGTATATCGGCTCGGTTTTCACGCCGAGCCGATATACGTCGTCCTCGACTGCGGGGGGGGGGGGGGGGACGGAAGAGCCAGGAGCAGGAACTGAGCTCCCGCCCCCTCTCTGACACCTCTCCGCCCCTCTGCACTATTTGCAATGGGGAGAGGTGGGACGGGGTGGGGTGGGGGCTAATTCTCTGAACTTAGCCCCGCCCCTGTCCCGCCTCCTTTCATTGCAAATAGTGGAGAGGGGGCGGGAGCTCAGTTCCTGCTCCTGGCTCTTCCATCCTCCCCCCTGCTGATGAGGACACCGTATATCGTCCCGGCGTGAAAACCGAGCCGATATACAGTCGTCTGAATCCACCCTTATGCTGTAAAAAATAAAAAAACAATGGCAGAATTAATGTGTCTTCTCTCCCTGCTCTCAAAAAAAAAAAGGTTTGCAATGCATTTTCTGCACCCAAAAATGGTACCAACAAAAACTATAGTTCGCCACGCCAAAAACACAGCTTTTATACGGCCGTGTCGATGGAAAAAAATAAAATGTTGTGGCTCTTGAAAAGGGGAAATTGAAAATACCCCAAAAGTCATTGTGTCCTTAAGCCCAAAATAGGTCATGTCTTAAGGGGTTAAAGGGGCTGTCTGAGATCATTAAAACCTGAGCAGGAAGAGGGGAATGCCTATGAACATGTCGATGAAACGCTGTGGCTCTCTCAGCAGTGTTTTACCAACTTTGTAAACATCGGGTCTGCTGTCGGAGACCCCCTTATGGCTGCGGGTGCACTGCGCATGCCCGAATAGCACGGACATGGGCATTGGGACTCTCTTTTTTATTAAATTCCCCGCTGCAGATAGCAAATAACTTGATGCTACTGGAATACCCCTTTACGGCTCCGTTCACACTTGCACTCATTGTTTCCTTTCACGGGACGCCTTAGCTACATGTGACCTGTGTGATCGCACAAGGCGCTGATCACCAGTTTGTAGGGGTTCACCAAGTGGATATAGGCTGGGTGCGATCGCCCCACTTAGATCCACCCGGCCAGACGGTCTTTTTTCTTTGTGCATTCTCTTCCTCGCCGATGATGTTCCAAGGCATCACTATCAGTTCATCTGCGCCCCAGAAACACAGTTGCTTAGTTCTGCCACTGCATTTATGTTATGAGCTTGATTCTGGTGCTGTATCTATGTACTGGGATTGGTTTGTGCTGTATTTATTTAGGAGTTTGCATTCTGTTGCTGTATTTGTGTTATATGCTTGATTCTGATATTGTATGTACTGATGTTGCTTCTGGTACTGTATTTATGTACTGAGCTTGGTTCTAGTGCTGTATTTATGTTATGAGCCTGCTTCTCGTTCAGTATTCATGTACTGAGGTTGACTTTGGTGCTGAATTTACCTTATGAGCTGGCTTCTGGTGCTGTATTTATGTTATGAACTCCTTCTGGTGTTGCATTTTTGTTATAAGCTTGGTTCTGGTACCTTACTTACTGAGCTGTTCTGGCATCGGTATGCTGCTTTTTGCTCGAGCAGAATACAGGAAGACTGTCTATCAGTACAATATATATTGTTTTTGTCTTATGATAGGGGTGCCAAAAAATTCTGCGCAGGGTGCCATCTAACTAAGGCCAGCACTGTATCCATTCTGCTGTTCCATCATAGGAGCAAAACAATAAAAATGAGGGAAGTGCCGCATCCACATCATGGACACTAATGGCTCCGGATGGGCCCCATTGACTATAACGGGCTCCGTCGAATTTCGATGATACTGCTTGACACTTTACGGGACGCAACAGTGAAGCATGCTGCAGTACTTTGTCCAGAGCCTTCAAACAGACCTTGGTAAACTCCCCTTTTCAATCCCCTGCCAGGTGACTCGCCGATGGTTCTCTGGTCCGTTGCTGGGGTTTGCCTGCTCCCCTAGAGCAATAAACTGTATCAGCAGTGGCCTCGGGGAGCTTGACACATCATGATGGAAAATAGATTTTAACTTTTTGTAATACATTCACTAATCTTTTTGAAATTTCTTTATACATTTTAGTCTATATATAATAGACTTCGATGTCAGTCATATCCAAATTTTTCAGCAAACCATGCAAATGCATGCTCCATCTACAGGCGTGATGCCTTATTATTACACAATAGAAGTAAGCAATGACGTCACTGGTATTAAAAGGTTTGTCCGCTTATGCAAAGTTGCTGCCAAATGAATGCCAATCAATAGTCAATAAAGTTTGCAGTGTTATTCTGCTTTGGATCCTGTGTCTGTATCTCTGTAAACCATCACCTTCTCCTGGTACTTCAGAAGTATTTATTCCCACGTTGCCCTGGATACGTCCTATTGACATTCCAACGCTACAGGTCGGGCGTGCTCAGTAGGAACAACAAGGGATGGCTTTTTTCCTCTTCAGCCCATGGGACCAAATTGCCCACCAATAGTAGGGCAGCGATTAACCGTGATGTGCACAGGAGGAATGTACAGAGCGGGAAATTGTGCGAAATGCAGTTTTAAACCTTTCCAATCCACTGTCTGACGTCTTCCAGCATTCTGATTGAAGACTGTACAGCTCCGATGTCGGAAGACAACCGGCAGGGTATTCTTACTGTATATTATTGGCCGCTCTGTTGTCGGAGGCCTCTCCAGCATGTTACATACCGCAGTACTGGCTCTAGCCAGCAGATGATGCTATTGTATAATGGCAGAAAGAGAAAGCCCCCTAGGAAAACCCTGAATCCAAAATTGGATTGCAAAGGCTTCAGCTGCATATAAGCAGCGATGTAGTGGCCACCTTGGAAAATACTGATGTCGGGAAACATCAGAAACGGGGGATTGGATAAGAAGGTAATTCCTGCACTATTTATACCCCGTAACCAGCTGTGCATATACATGGGGCAAAAACCTTTCTGATCTGGAAATTTTGAAATTTGAAAGTTTATTTACCGGCACCGATATTACAGAATAGGGGAGATACCAAATAGATATCTTGTGCCCAATCGCTTCTGCCTCGTTGTTGTTTTTTTTGCCTTCCTCTGGATCAACAAGGGGGGTAGTAACAGGCTGAACTAGATGGACATTGTCTCTCTTCAGCCTAGCATACTATGTTACTATGTAAACTGATCAGAGCGGGCATTTCCCATCCTTTATATTTTAACTGAAGGCGTACAGCTGTGTTTCCTAGCATGCAATATAATTTGCATACAATTCTGAGTAACCTTGTAAGTACATTGCCCAGTAATCCTGATTTCCATCCATATTCTAGTGCAGAGCTGCATGGTAGAGTTGGAAGGGACCTCCAGGGTCATCGGGTCCAACCCCCTGCTCAGTGCAGGATTCACTAAATCATCCCAGACAGATCTCTGTCCAGCCTTTGTTTGAACACTTCCATTAAGGGAGAACTCACCACCTCCCATTTAGAATTCTGTAGGCTTCAGAGCTGAAATCTTCCAGCATTCCCTGCTGGCCTCTAGATCTTGCTGCCATGATTTCCATTCTAGGAATGTACAACAAACGAAGAAAAGCTAACTGCTGGGGATTTGCAAGGGATTTAGATTCCCAATTTCACAGAAGTCAACGGAGAATGCAGATTATTTGCAACCCAAAGCATGAAAAAAATGGAAAAAGAATTGTTTTAGCTGTAGCAGATTATATTGTAGGCTGAAATCTTTCTACTAAAATTCATAGAGCCTAGTTAAAGGTGTTGGCACATTAGGGTGATCCCTATCAATATGCCATATTAGCATATAACCATCATAGAGGAAGGTCCAGGACCCTGCTCTAGCTGCCATAGAAGAGAACTACTGCAAACAGCACCTCCTACTGTCATATAATAACTAGTCACCCATTCATTAGAATAGACAACATGTAATACCACAATTCTCCTGCAGTGGCCACTGTTGCTGGAGTTTCAGCCGATTGCCAGAAGGATTTCGACCCACTAAATGAAGGCAATTATGACGCACAAAGTAAGAAAACAGCAGCTACAGTAAACTCCACTGTCCTCCTACCGAGAAACCAATTCCCAAGCTGTTCTACAAAGCAATACGTACACTTCTGAAATCCTGACTGTCATGCAGTTCCTACCATTAAAAAGAAAAAACGCTCTGTCACCTTGAAGAGTGCAATTATTCCACATAAGCTACATGTATAACCGCGGTGAGACAGCCATCGGGTGCCACAGGCTATAGAATCAAACCTGTTTGGTATAGTGAATGACTATGACTGTATCTACATAATGGACATAATACACTGCCATAAAACAAAAAGGCTTCATATATAATGACTAGTACAGGCATCGTGCCATTCATGGCCTGTGTAGAAAAAACGAAATCACTGCATGACCTACTCTGCTCCGAAAATTGGGACGACAGTTGCCCATTCAAGTCAACGGATATGCAAAAAACATACCTGAGCACAAGGGATTGACACTGGTCTGTTTTTCATGAATTGTTGCTAAGTGATGCTAGAAACAAAGAACTGAGCTGCCTTCCGTTTTTTTTAAGGCCTTAGGCCAGATTCACGCGACTGGATGCATGTTGCGCCTAAGAAACTTGGGACACTTACCCGTGGGCTGTCCAATTTCCATGGGCACTGCACATTGCATTTCTTATTCACGTCCATGAAAATAGACGAAAATAGGACATAGTTGGTTGTCAAAGCTCATCAAAATTTCAATGCTTTTAGGGGAGAACAGTTCCATACTGTTAAGTAGTGCTGCTGGGACTGTTGTTCGAGTTTCCAGGAGCACAGCTTCACAGGTGTGGGATAATTGATCTGGCTGGGTGGGGATTTCTCCAGCCAGCCAATCCCCACTGGTTTGCTGCACATATATACCAGCCTCTCTGGCTAGAGGTTGCTGGTTTCCCAATATCCTGGTGTTTGCAGTTATGGATGATGTTGTATAGATGTGAACAGTGTCATGCTCTGTGTATCTGTGCAGGTGGCCGGACATGAGGTGAATAGGCATGTTCAGTGTGTATTGGTGTGAACAGTGACTTGTTCCGTGTGTCTGTGTAGGTGGCTGGACATGTTGTGTGAACAGTCCTGTTCAGGATGCATGGTGTTCTGTGTGGTATGTAATCCCTGAGTGTTGGTGTGAACAGTGACTTGTTCCGTGTGTCTGTGTAGGTGGCTGGACATGTTGTGTGAACAGTCCTGTTCAGGATGCATGGTGTTCTGTGTGGTATGCAATCCCTGAGTGTTGGTGTGAACTGTGTCCTGGGATTGTTTACCATCAAGGGCGTGGTAGATCCTTAGGTTCCAGCGTGGCGCTGTCCTTATTGGGACGATCATCCCGATGGCAGGCAGGATTCATAGGGTAAGTTGTCTTGTTAGAGTAGTGACCCTTGTCACAGGCTTAAGTGTCTTGGCCAAGACACAAATTAATACCTAGTACGTTCTCTAGTAATTCCATCTATCTATGCATGCTAGTATGCTTGGTGAGTGTTTGGGGCGTTTGTCAGTCCTTGTGTTATGTCTGCCTGTGAGTCCAGTTCACTTTCACCGGCTCTTCCGTGTGTGCATTTGTATTTCCAGTCATGGAAAGAGTGCGCCCGGCATCCATGCTGAGGCGTGGTGCTCTAGCACCCCACGACGTGACAGAATAAACAGCCTTACCGTTTGTATCAGACCTCTGTGTGTATGTGCCTGTGTGTTGTTCCCTCCCTTGTTGTGCATATGTACTAGGCCCGTATGGATAAGTCCTATGCAATGTTTGTGTCAGAAGGGGAAGTTGCCATCTTTTCCCCCCCTGGGTCTGTGCACTCTCTTTGCAGACTACTATGACTGAGGCCATTTGTGTAATGCACAGTGGTTCTCTTTAGAGGTGCACAATGGTTTACTCCCTTCTGTATGGTAGTATTCGTTGGAGAAGGGGCTAATTTTCTTTTCTGCCCTAAGGGTCCAGAGGCCCCTTTTTTAAAGGGGAGGTACTGTTCGGTTGTGATACTGGGGCCTGTTGTTCTACGGGTTTCCAGGGCCACATTGCCACAATTGGGCTGGCTGGGTGTGGAGTTTCTACAACCAGCCAATCCCCACTGGTCTGCTGCACATACATACCAGCCCCTCTGGCTAGAAGATGCTGGTTCCCCAATACTGTGATGTTTGCATTATTGAATGTTGTGAGTGTGTGTGAACAGCGACATGTTCTGTGTGTCTGAGCAGGTGGCCGGACTTGAAGTGAACAGTCCTGTTTAGTGTGTATTGGTGTGTATAGTGACATGTTCTGTGTGTCTGTGCAGGTGGCTGGACATTGGATATGAACAGTCATGTTCTGCGTTGTATGCATTCCCTAGGTGTTGGTGTGAACTGCGTCCTGTCTGCTTGGATCGTTTACCATTCAGGGCAAGTAAGGTCCTTAGGTGCTAGAGTGGGGCTGTCCCTGTTGGGACGATCACCCCGCTTGCAGGAAAGATTAATAGAGTAAGTTGTCTTGTGAGAGTAGGGACATATGAGCTAATGAGGACCCTTGTTACCGGCTCGTGGGCTTGAGTATCTTGGCCAAAATACGAACGAATACCTCGTACCATATCTATTCCATCTGTGTATGCATGCAGATATGCTAGGTAAATGTTTTGGGCATTTGTCAGTTCAGTTACAGATATAGTTGGAGCAGATTGAAGCCTCTATCCTGGGTGAAAGCTTTCCACTGTCAGTTAAGTTCTGGTTTTCTTTCCTTTTGTTTCTTGTTAGTCTTTACACTGTATCTTTGTAGTGTTTTGTTCATCTCTCCAGGTACCTTTTCAGGGATAGTCAGGTCCTAGGTGAAGACCGTGGGGCCGTCCTTACCTGGATGGCTAACGCGCTTTTAAGCAGGGGTTCCCCATTCCCCTGAGTTGTAAGGGACAGCTTTCTCTATCTCTGCCTGGAGAGGTGCAGTCTATGTTAGCATTGTATCATGTGGGCTTCTTGCGTATCTGTGTGAAAACCGCCTTGCGTCCATGCTGAGCGTGGTGCTCTTGTGCCGCGCAGACGTGACACATATATAAAACTACAAAAGAGCCTGTATGGCAGCACATGCAAACTGTATACCACTGCACTTGGGAGCCATAGAGGGTGTGCTGATAAACAGGCTCCATGCACGTGGCTCGGCTGTATACAGTTAGGGCCAGAAATATTTGGACAGTGACACAAGTTTTGTTATTTTAGCTGTTTACAAAAACATGTTCAGAAATACAATTATATATATAATATGGGCTGAAAGTGCACACTCCCAGCTGCAATATGAGAGTTTCCACATCCAAATCGGAGAAAGGGTTTAGGAATCATAGCTCTGTAATGCATAGCCTCCTCTTTTTCAAGGGACCAAAAGTAATTGGACAATGGACTCTAAGGGCTGCAATTAACTCAGAAGGCGTCTCCCTCGTTAACCTGTAATCAATTAAGTAGTTAAAAGGTCTGGGGTTGATTCCAGGTGTGTGGTTTTGGATTTGGAAGCTGTTGCTGTGACCAGACAACATGCGGTCAAAGGAACTCTCAATTGAGGTGAAGCAGAACATCCTGAGGCTGAAAAAAAAATTAAAAATCCATCAGAGAGATAGCAGACATGCTTGGAGTAGCAAAATCAACAGTCGGGTACATTCTGAGAAAAAAGGAATTCACTGGTGAGCTTGGGAACTCAAAAAGGCCTGGGCGTCCACGGAAGACAACGGTGGTGGATGATCGCCGCATACTTTCTTTGGTGAAGAAAAACCCGTTCACAACATCAACTGAAGTCCAGAACACTCTCAGGGAAGTAGGTGTATCTGTCTCTGAGTCAACAGTAAAGAGAAGACTCCATGAAAGTAAATACAAAGGGTTCACATCTAGATGCAAACCATTCATCAATTCCAAAAAAAAGACAGGCCAGAGTTAAATTTGCCGAAAAACACCTCAAGAAGCCATCCCAGTTCTGGAAAAGTATTCTATGGACAGATGAGACAAAGATCAACCTGTACCAGAATGATGGGAAGAAAAAAGTTTGGAGAAGAAAGGGAACGGCACATGATCCAAGGCACACCACATCCTCTGTAAAACATGGTGGAGGCAACGTGATGGCATGGGCATGCATGGCTTTCAATGGCACTGGGTCACTTGTGTTTATTGATGACATAACAGCAGACAAGAGTAGCCGGATGAATTCTGAAGTGTACCGGGATATACTTTCAGCCCAGATTCAGCCAAATGCTGCAAAGTTGATCGGACGGCGCTTCACAGTACAGATGGACAATGACCCCAAGCATACAGCCAAAGCTACCCAGGAGTTCATGAGTGCAAAAAAGTGGAACATTCTGCAATGGCCAAATCAATCACCAGATCTTAACCCAATTGAGCATGCATTTCACTTGCTCAAATCCAGACTTCAGACGGAAAGACCCACAAACAAGCAAGACCTGAAGGCTGCGGCTGTAAAGGCCTGGCAAAGCATTAAGAAGGAGGAAACCCAGCGTTTGGTGATGTCCATGGGTTCCAGACTTAAGGCAGTGATTGCCTCCAAAGGATTCGCAACAAAATATTGAAAAAAAAATATTTTGTTTGGGTTATGTTTATTTGTCCAATTACTTTTGAGCTCCTAAAATGTGGAGTGTTTGTAAAGAAATGTGTACAATTCCTACATTTTCTATCAGATATTTTTGTTCAACCCTTTAAATTAAACGTTACAATCTGCACTTGAATTCTGTTGTAGAGGCTTCATTTCAAATCCAATGCGGTGGCATGCAGAGCCCAACTCGCGAAAATTGTGTTACTGTCCAAATATTTCTGGCCCTAACTGTACATGAGGCCTAAAAACAAGCTCTCAGGATTTTCTTCGTGGAGCAAGGCAAACATAGAATTGTATTCATACAAGCACCTACAGAACAGACCCTTAGGACACGTGCTATTGACATCTTATACCAGTCCAATCTGAAACTACTCCTGAAGTATACATGAGGAATTTCAAATATGCAGCTTCATGAACATCCTCATACCACATTCTACACATTGTTCCTACAAAATATATTATATATATATATATATTCTACTGTTGCAATCACAATTATTCAACTATGCCCTACAAATTTGGTTTATTTGCCAAATTTTCAGCCATTTACAAAAACCAATCAAACAAGAACAATGTGTATAGCTCTACACAACTAATATGGCAAGCAGTTTCTCCAAATTCACCACGAGATGCGAATTTTACGGACTACTGCAGTCACAGAATTATTCCACCCCTCGATGACAAGCATATTTAGTATTTAGTGAAGCACCTTTTACTGTTATGACCTGCTGCAAACATGATGCTTAGCCAGTCACCAGCTTTTGACATTCTCGAGGAATCTTAGCCCAGTCCTCATGGACAATGGCTTCAAGTTCACTAATATTCTTGGGTTTGTGTGCTGCAGTCGCCTTCTTCACATCTTACCAAAGATTTTCTATGGGGTTCAAGTCAGGTGACTGTGACGACCAATACTCGAGGACTTCTTCTAAAACCAAGTCTTGGTGAACTTTTAGGTATGCTTGGCAGAAGACGGCCATTACTTACTGAGTGAGGAGTGCAAATAAATGAATCCTCTCACCATGCAGGTAGCTGACTACCAAATGGAGGAGCCAATAACATCTGTGCAGGACACCGATGAGACAGCCTCTCACACTGCCTCTTGATAATGAGGGGGGTAGCTGCTTGGCGTATACTCCCACACATAGTGGATACAGGGTGCCAGACCATTCTGATATATGTAGTTCACTATGCAGACCAGCAACCTATTAATGACGCCATGATAATTCGGCGGGTTGCCCTGCACTTCCATCAGTGAACCACATTGGTACTGCCACCCTGGGCTCCCCCTGGAGTCTTAAAGCCACACTGCATGTGAATGATAATAATGATAATAAATGCAAGTATTAGGTATGCTTGGTATCATTGTCCCGTTGGAAGGTCCAGTGCTGCCCAAGCTTCAGAACGTATGATCTTTTCTCCTAGGATTTCCTGATACTTGATTTAATCCGTCTTGCCCTCCACACACTGCAGGTTTCTAGCACCAGAGGAGCCCCAGAGCCTCACCAAGCCACCGCCATGCTTCACTGTAGGCAAGGGGGTCTTTTCAGCATTTGCTTCATTCTTCCTCCTCCAGACATACTGCTGATCCGTAGGCCTGAAAAGTTCCAGTTTTGTTCCATCGCTCCACAGAACAGAATCCCGAAACTTCTGTGGCTTATTTATGTGGTTTTGAGCGTATTGAAGACGTCTTTCTTGTGCTTTTGGGTCAATAGAGGTGAACGTCTTGGAGTTCGGGCATGAAGACCATCAGCATTTAGTTTGCGCCTTACTGTGCAAACACAAACCTCAGTGCTGCTGCCACCCGACCTTGCTGGAGGTCTTTTGCAGTCACTGTAGGGTTTTTGACCATCTGCCTTCTCAGGAATAGCGTCTTCTTTCTGCCACGTTCAGATAATGTAGTCAGTGTGTCTTTAACTTTGAACTTGTGATTTATGCTTCCATCTGTATCTCTACTAACATTCAGTACCTTTGCTATCTTTTCGCATCCTTTTCCTTGTTCATCCAAGACAATGATTTATTCTCTTAATTCTTTGGTCCACTCTCTTGACTTAGCCATATTTCTAACATGTAATCAAATGTCACAGTTAACAAACCACTAGCCAGTCCAGGAATTTGATGTGTTTTGTTTCAAGCACACCCAATGCACATAAGTGACCAACTGCCTGTCCACACGGGCCGATTCGATTTTCAGTGTTCTGCCTACAAAAACTGAACGAACAAGAAGCAAATGAATTCTCGTCCGTCTTTCGGTTGGGGCATGCATGTATACTGAATGCTAATTGTTCATATTGGATGCTGGAATCTGAACGATTTATCGGCCCGTGTAGAAAGGGCCCTTATTTCCTAAACACACGAATGTTTGGCCAGGCCAAATGTCCATGTGTATGAGGCAGCCAGGGGACACAGCTCTTGGATGACTGGTTGTTCGTCTGACAGTGTTCAAGGTGTATGGGCACCACAAGGAAGGTCAGGCACCATGGAGTAGCCAAAGATTTATTTAGGCAAGTCTGAGGTCAAGCAGATCAGATCCATACAGGTCACAGGCAGCAGAAAACTAAAATATAACCCAAAAGTCAAAACAAGGGAATATGCACTATGTCTGACCAACAGCTCACTACGAAGCACCTTTACATTAGATGCCACCCAATTTGATTGTCCAGAAGGCCATGCACCCTACATCACTTGCCTTCTCTGCATATACCACTTGGAAGCTCAGTGCATTGGTGACCACTGGTGGAGGAAGAGTCATATGCCATTGGGTGCCAGACAGGTAACTTATTACATATAGAATGCGTATTGTTACCCATACAGAAAGAGATAGGTGTCAATGATTGACAAACTTGCTGCCATTGGAGGAAGGACAAGGGAACATCTTTGAAGAAAAAGCACAACTGCTGAAATATTGGTATTTTACAACTATTCTAATGGTATATAAAAGGGTAAGTTTTGTGTTTGGCCCTTGATTGTTATTGTGAGCACCACTCGAGAATCGTGCATTAAAGAGGCTAACACATGGTAATAATAATAATAATAATCTTTATTTGTATAGCGCCAACATATTCCGCAGCGCTTACATAGACAGGGGGGAATACAGAAAGACAAAATACAAACATTACAGAACCACGGTTACATATAGTAATCAGTTGATGGAAACAATAGGGGTGAGGGTCCTGCTCCAACGAGCTTACATACTACAAGTAATGGGGTGATACAGAGGGTAAAGGGGCTGGAGATGTGCACAGTATGGCGAGGTGGAGAGTGAGCGATGCTATACACATAGACAATGGTCAGACATTTAGCCGTGTGACGGCAGAAACGGTGTGACTGCAGGAGCGGTTTATGATGGCTAGCAGGGATTGCAGTCAGTAGGTCAGGGAGCATGTTATCAGGCGGAGTACAGAGAGGTTTGTTTAGGGAATGCGGTATGCCTCCCTGAAGAGGTGCGTTTTTAGAGCACGCCTGAAGTTCTGCGAGTCCTGGATTGCTCGGGTAGCCTTTGGTAGTGCGTTCCAGAGGACCGGTGCTGCTCTGGAGAAGTCTTGGAGGCGGGAATGAGAAGTTCGAATTAAAGGGGCGCTCAGTCTGGTTTCATTAGCAGAGCGGAGAGCCCGGGCTGGTTGATGGATTGAGATGAGGGAGGCGATATAGGGTGGCGCTGTACTGTGGAGGGCTTTGTGGATGAAGGTAGCGAGTTTGAATTGAATTCTGTATTTAACGGGCAGCCAGTGCAGTGACCGGCACAGGGCAGAGGCGTCCGAGTAGCGGCTGGACAGGAAGATGAGCCTGGCTGCCGCATTCAGGATGGACTGGAGAGGGTAGAGTCTGGTGCAGGGAAGGCCGATCAGCAACGAGTTGCAATAATCGAGCCGGGAGTGGATGAGGGCGACAATAAGCGTTTTTAACGTCTCCACAGTGAGAAAAGAGCGGATTCTTGCGATGTTCTTGAGGTGCAGTTGACATGTTCGGGCCAGAGATTGGATGTAGGGGGCAAAAGAGAGATCAGAGTCAAATATGACCCCAAGGCAGCGGGCGTGTTGTCTAGGAGTTATGGTGACAACTTTGAATTATCTTTAAAAAGGTGTGCAGGGCTTAACCCTTTCCAATCCACTGTCTGACGTCTAAAGACATTCTGATTGGAGGCTGTACAGCTCAGATGTCGGAAGACGTCCGGCAGGGTATTCTTACTGTAGATTACTGGCCGCTCTGTTGCCGGGGGCCTCTCCAGCATGTCCCATACCGCAGTACTGGCTCTAACCAGCAGATGGCGCCATTGTATAATGGCAGAAAGAGAAAGCCCCCTAGGAAACCCTGAATCCAAAATTGGATTGCAAAGGGTTAATGGTTACAAAGTCTCTCAAAGGCACAAGGCTTGGTGGTTACAGAGTCTCTTAAAGGCAAAGAGTTAGGCCTTTTAAATAGCAAAGGAACAGACTCTCAATGCACACAGCTTGTAGGTTATAGTCACTTAACGAGGGTGCACAGAGTATAACTTATACGGTCACTAGTATAACTATAGGGGGCGGTTGCAGTATATGTAGTATAGTAAGGGCACACAGCATGTAGGTTGCAGTATCAATGGGTTCACAGGTTTCAAGAGTAACTAAACCTGGTGAAACACCTTGAGCTAGCACTTCTCCAGTCACATGCAGCAGTATCCTCCATGGCATACTGGGCCCACTCTCCATGTAGCAGTCCAGAATTGTACCAGTACTCCACGAACACCTCAGGTTAAGGGCTTCCTTGAGCCTGGTAGTTCCAAGCAAGGCTTCAGCTGTTGTGGGTCAAGATGACATGTCAGCAGGATATGACCCCATAGACTCTCAATATCATGAGCTCCAGTCTGGCTCGCTAGGAAACCCAACTCCACGCTCACAGACCAGGGCTCGGCTCACTGTCAGTCCTACATAGCCAGTCACAGCCACACCAGGCACTCCCTGTACACCCTACTGCGTCACAACTCATTGAAGTGTGCAAAGCAGTCCCATATAGTCTCTGACTCCATCTTCAATGGAGAGCACGTGGGAAGCGTAACCCAGTTGCTCACACAATTAGCATAGCTAGAAGTGAACTTTTAAAGGGACACAGCGCCTCCAATAATGGTGGTTAGAGCACACAATGGCAAACAGTGCATAACACAACGTGACATAGGTTTGCATGAGCATTCCCATTTAACTTCACCGCAGTCTAGTACACAGTGATAACATCCAGCTCAGACATGTACTTGGTAACGGCGTTCGGTTCATGGTTGCAGGAGGTTCATCTCAACCCTCTATCATACAAGTACAAGTGCATTTATGTATTTTACAAGCGGAGCTAAGTCTTAAATACTCTTTACTCCATAGCCGTTAATGATAATGAACAATCAAGTTCATTGCGTCCAACAATCTAATGGCTATTAACTGGGATACTTTTAATGGCATGGAGAGGGTTTGAAGGGGTAATTAAGAGATGTTACGACTACATTAAAGCTTCATGAATTCCAACATTAAAAATTAACACGTTCCCATCTCTTTGATGCTACTAATAATCTGCATTGAGTCGAAGTGCATTATGAGCCTGTGTGTGTAATAACATGTTCTGCCCAAAGGGATTGACACGACAAAGGTTCATAAACAACATGTTGTGAAATACATGTCAGATTTCAGAATCATACTATATGTGACGGGCGATTAGGCCCACCCTGATTTATTGTGGATGTTCTTTTTTTTTAAATGCCTTATTATCTGATCATTACTTTTGGACTATACTCTGTGTTCCACATTTGTAACGTCTCTTTTACCACTCAAATGCTCCTATGAAGAGAGATTTACATTAACTAAGGAAATTGTATACAACTTGTGCTGGGGATTCCTTTTCCCGGTTTGTTCGGGGAGCAGGAAAGGGGAATCCCCATGACCGAACAGCTCTGTCTCTGGATGGACCCGAATAGCGCCTGGTGCACCCCATTGACTATAATGGTGTCCGCTCACTTTCCACCCAGTTGCCTGGTTTGGGGATGGAAGAAAAAGTGCTGCATGCAGTGCTTTTTCTTCTGGTATTTGCAGCCAGATCTAAGACGGATCCTCCGGCTGGAGGTTCCAAGCAGATGTAAAACCACCCCTAAATATACATCTTTTTGTGTTTCCTATAAAACAAATTAATTAATATCTCTAGAAATCCTTAAAGAGACTCTGTCACCTACTTTTAGCCCTATGAGGTAAGTTTTTGGGCTAAAAGTAGGTGACCCGCTGACCCGGTAAGGGCTATACTTACCTCCTGGTGTCAGTGCTGGAAGCCGCCACTGATTACATTGAGCGGTGCACTAAATAGTCCGTCCATTCTAATTTTATAATGGGTTACCTACTTAGCAACACCGCTCATTGCATTGAGCGGCGGCCTCCAGTGCTGACAGCACGGGAACAACGGAGAAGGTAAGTATATCACTTACATCTCCGGACGCAGTGGGTCACCTGCTTTTACCAAATAAGCTTAGTTTATAAGACTAAAAGTAGGTGACAGAGTCTCTTTAAGTCATCATGGGAAGTTGTTAAAAGTTCAGGAGTTTCCTAGTTAAAGGGGTTGTCCCGCGCCGAAACGGTTTTTTTTTTTTTCAACCCCCCCCCCGTTCGGCGCGAGACAACCCCGATGCAGGGACTTTAAAAAAAAACAGCACAGCGCTTACCTGAATCCCCGCGCTCCGGTGACTTCTATACTTACCGGTTGAAGATGGCCGCCGGGATCCTCTCCCTCCGTGGACCGCAGGGCTTCTGTGCGGTCCATTGCCGATTCCAGCCTCCTGATTGGCTGGAATCGGCACGTGACGGGGCGGAGCTACACGGAGCCCCATTGAGAAGATAAGAAGACCCGGACTGCGCAAGCGCGTCTAATTTGGCCATTAGGGCGAAAATTAGACGGCAACCATGGAGACGAGGACGCCAGCAACGGAGCAGGTAAGTGAATAACTTTTTATAACTTCTGTATGGCTCATAATTAATGCACAATGTACATTACAAAGTGCATTATTATGTCCATACAGAAGTGTATAGACCCACTTGCTGCCGCGGGACAACCCCTTTAAATCTGTTTCTAGGGAAATTGAGTGACAACATGAATGATCACCATTACCGGCTCCACACGGCTTCTCATCCAGCTTAAAGGGCTTTTTCGACATTCAAAAAAGTGACCTGAATGTAAAGAACTATCTTAAAGAGAACGTGTCATCAGAAAATGACCTACAGTATTAACGTTACAGATGAGTTATTCTTTAGCTTGACTCTAAGCGTGCGTTTAGATAGAGCGGTTATTGTTCAAAAAATCATTCAAACAAGCGAAAGTAAGCGATAATTGTTCGGTCTAAGCGCAAGCCAACAACTCAATGAGGATCGGCGTAAAAATCATCGTTGGCTCATTCACTTATCATTGCGTTTAACCCTTTCCAATCCAATTTGTATCCTGGTTTTCCTAGGGGGCTTACTCTTTTTCAGCCTTTATACAACGGCGCTATCTGCTGGCTAAAGCAAGTACTGCATGAGGTGACATATTGGATAGGCTCCGACAGCAGAGAGGCTGTCAATATACAGTAAGAGAACCCCGACGGACGTCTTCCAACATCGGAGCCGTACAGCCTTAAATCATAATGTCTTCAGAGGTCAGACAGTGAATTGGAAAGGGTTAAACACTGCCCGCTCAGTATTTCACATAGGGAATGTGAAATATTGAATGACAACTGAATGATTCTCAACCATGAATCTGCCTGTTTAGAAAGGCTGCAGGAGCGCGGATGAGCTGGTGATGATGTCACCACCTCGGTCTCTTGTGCAAACAATTCTTGTTCACTGTAAAGGAAGCATTAATGCATCACTGTGTGCTGTGCTATCAGGGCCGTTTATTTACACCTTGCATTAGGACCCATTTAGACAACGATTATCGCTCAAAATTTGCTCAAATGCAATCTTTTGAGCGATAATCATTGTGTGCATTTACACGGCAAGATGATCGCTCAAAATTCGCCTAAACGGCAGTTCGAGTGACAGTTTTGAGCGTTCACTTTGCATAAGCTCTTAAGTAGCTAATTAACTACTTAAGAGCTTATTAGTGTGTAAATGAAGGCTCCTGCTGTATACAGAAGACAGCGAAAGTGCTGTCTTCTGTATACAGCTGCTGTGTTCTCAGAGCGTTCAGCTGGTATACAGCTGAGCGCTCCGAGCTGGGTATGCAGAAGACAGCTGGAGTGCTGTCTTCTGTATATAGCTCCTTTCTTCTCGGGGCTTTCAGCTGGTATACAGCTGAGTGCTCCGAGCGGTGAATGCAGAAGGCAGCTAGAGTGCTGCCTTCTGTATACAGCTCTTTTCTTCTCCGTGCTTTCAGCTGGTGTCCCGCTGAGAACTGCCAGCGGAATACCAGCTAAGAGAATCTTATCAGCACTGCCTGCTGAGATATCAGCCTGCGCCACTGATAACAGTCATTTCGTTTCTAGAAAACTGAAAGTGAGCAATGAACGAACAGTGCACAATGGTCAGGCATTTAGATGCAATGGTTATCGCTCAAAAGACGGCTTTTGAGCAGAAATTAAGTGATCATCGTTGTGTCTAAATAAGCCTTTACTTTACAATAAGTTTTATTCTGTTAAGATAAGAGAACAATAGCATTCAAATGGGTTAAGATTAGAGATGAGCGAGTATACTCGTTAAGGCACATTGCTCCAGCGAGTAGTGCCTTAGCCGAGTATCTCCCCGCTCGTCTCTAAAGATTCGGGGGCCGGCGGGGGAGAGCGGGAAGGAACGGAGGGGAGCTCCCTCTCTCCCCCCCCCCACTCCCCCCTGCAACTCACCTGTCACCCGCGCCGGCCCCCGAATCTTTAGAGACGAGCGGGGAGATACTCAGGTAAGGCACTACTCGCTCGAGTAATGTGCCTTAGCGAGTATACTCGCTCATCTCTAGTTAAGATAAGATAACCTTTTGTGCGCAAACGAGGTAAAATTTGCCCCATCTGTATTTTTTAGTTTCAAAAGTTTTTTTTTATAACATTACATAATAATGAGCCGAAAAATACCCCCCGCAAGGGTGACTTTAATAAAACAACCTTAAGACTTTAAATGTTAAACAAACAACTAAACATGAAACATATCATAAAGGTTATGTATCAGTCATTATTGTATCAGTAAGAAAAATATTCTCATTTGTATATCATCCCATCGGTATTTTTTAAGAATTTTTGGTAATTTTTGTTTTTGAATTCCCAAGTATAATCTATATTTTAAAAAGTTCTAAAATTCTGCATTCTTCATACTCATCTTGGAGCCTAATAATAGGCTAATACTTTCTGTTCTGTTTGCAGCCATCATCTCACTAACACCACAGGCAGGATCACACTGAGAGGTAACACCTACGTATAGATAGCACAGGATCCACTACACTATAGGTACAATCTATGACTATGTACTCGCCAGCACAATGACCCCTGTACAGGTCATGTCTAGAACAGTCTCCATACAAGTCAATGGGTTCTCTCCTGTCTGTTGTGTGAATAGCCCATGAAGCTTCTGAAAAGCCTATCTCAAAGGCTGGGCTTAGACGGCCATAATTCGCTACGTGCCACCCATTATGCCTGAGGAAGGATCCTGAGATGTCTGAAAGCTTGCTGTAACATCATGTATTTTTGTTAGCCATAAAAGGTCTCCTATCTACAAGATTACTTGGTTTCTCTTAATGAGAGGAATCACATTTTGCTCTACTGGCTGACACCGTACCAATCCTTTTTCGTTTTATCCGTGGGAAAACGCACGTGTGGGACGTAGCAAGTATGCAATGACATTGCGTACTTACTGTGCACAACCAATTGCTGCACACTATCTTGGCGTGTATATGCGCGTAAGACGCACCAAGATAGAGCAAGCTGCAATTTTTGTTCCATGTGTATTTCGGTGTGAGCCGCACCTATGGCAGATTGATACAGCGAATTCCGCGCACAAAACCTGTGCACAGAATACGTTGTAACAATACGTTTGTGTGAGCCCGGCCTAAATGTAGCTCAGGAATGATGGCTGCCCCCATAGTCATGTACAGACAACAGAGTAAAAAAATCTACAAGCAGAAAATAAAAACAGATTAGAACATGAAATAAATTTCTCTATTTGCTTTTAATTAATAAAAAAATTGGTGGTATAGCCCCTTTAAATATTCTCACCTTTAAAATCCCATGGCGTTCCCACACCGTTGTGCCATAGTCCCTCATGGCTTCATTGATAACGTACTATCTGTAATGCCAATAGAAGCAACTGGCTGCCGTGGCCACAGGTTGGTAACATGGTATGAAAGGCTGAAAAAAAGACATATGTCCATCTGTAGTGGCCCAGAACAACGGGGCCCCTCCGTACTGTCTGCTATATGCTGTCTGTATTGTCTGTGAATGAGGATAGAATCAGCAAAATGTGTATTAGAGTTTGCAGCACTGAATGGGTAAGGCCGACTGCCCACGGCCGGGGCGGATTCTCCTGAGTGGATTTCCGCTGTGAGACATCATTATGATAGGTTCATCGTGGCATGACGCGATTTCTAGACACGAGTGGAAAGTCACAATGGATTTCCCGCTCGTGTGCATTGGGCTGTGCTTTCCTATGGAAAACGTTTCAAGCGTGATCCACATGCGATTTATCACCGCGGATTACGCTATGAACTATCGCCCATGGTCAGCCAGCCTTAATGTCTGCAAATGAGCTGTTTCTGTCTGGAAATGTATCGTGTCATGGGACCATGCTTCATATGTGTGTTTGCAAGGAGTTCTGAGAGAGAGTGGAGTTGGGAGTTGAGTTGAGTGACTGGAGTTCTGGTTCCGGTCTTAGCCTAGCAAGGACCCCACATAGACGCCTTCAGTCTTCAGGGGCTAGAATGGAGGAGGCTGCGAGACAACCCCCAGCCATCCCTGGGCCCATTACACCCAGGAGATGCCAGTGGTGTACTAACCCACTGAGAAGCTGAGGGAGAGAAAGAGAGTGAACCGCCATCTCAGTGTGGAGTGTATGCCAAACGTGAGTGCCGACGGGTAGAGAGCTGGAGAGTAGAAGAGGTGTTTGTGCCGGGCACGGAGCCCTACAGATAACTGGAACTGTAGATTCCTCGATGAACTCGTGATTTCTTCCCTGTCGCACCACTTTGTGATTTCTGCACCAATTGTCCTGCTGGCGTGATCTATTTTGTGTTTGGACTGTAAATAAGTTTTCTACAAGTAAAGGGGCACTGCTGACCGTTCCTGGCTTTGCTATTTAAATCTACTCTGTGCGTGTGGACCAGTTCTTTTATCACCACAGAGGAAGGAACAGTGGCGTCACCCGTGACAATCCATCGCCAAGGCGTTACCCTTATGTAGGCCTTCCCTTAGTTACTTGGACAGGTCCCATGCTACCCTCAGGGTGGTAGATGGTAGAGCCCCATGACAAGGTTCCAAACTCTTCCCTGCTGTCTCCTAGGCTGAGGGCCCACTCCTCAGACACTGTACATAGAGTTAACGTTCTTTTCGACTATCATTGCATTGCCTAGGTAAAAAAACTCAGTGGAGTACCAAGTTACCGTCGGTGCAGAAGCAGTGTAGGACATAAAAGAGGAGTGTACTATAATTCGTTGTTTTATACATATTGAGCCCGACAATGCTTTTTAGAGAAGTCTGTTAACTCCATGATGTAAGCGATGGGCGCAGATATGATTACCATTAGAGATTGCCTACTTCAGGCGCTCTGGGAAATTTGGTAAAAGATATGCCCGGTGTTAATAACAGTTCTCTAAGAAGTAGCTGTGTTCTGTTGTGGCCAAGACAGGGTGTTACACAAGAAATTAGACCTGGATCAGTAAACTTGCAAAACTGTCTTTAGTGGTGGTGGGAATCGGAAGGAACTATCAACAATTATCTACAAACAGAGGCATCATATAGAGTAAAGATTTTTAATGCAACGCGTTTCGGCAATTTCATTTGCCTTTCTCAAGCATATAAAACACACAGTACACAGATTACAATTACATATAATAATTAATTGTATATATATATATATATATATATATATATATATATATATAATTGTAATCTGTGTACTGTGTGTTTTATATGCTTGAGAAAGGCAAATAAAATTGCTGAAACGCGTTGCATTAAAAATCTTTACCCTATATGATACGGGTATTCGGCTGCTTTACTCTGCACTCCGGAGCGCGGGGATCTTTTTTACTATAGTAAGTGGACTTTTCTTGGCCCCGAGAGGGTTACATTCCCCAAGACATCTCTCCAAGAAGCTGGATTGTGAGTCAGAGATTTATACTCAAGGAGATCGTGGATTTGGGTGCCGGTGGTTTCTCTAGCCAGAGAAGTCCACCGGGCACCAGGTGAGTGTACACCGTTCATTCACTCCAAGCTATCCATTTCTTCTGTTTTATGTTTTTTCTTGGTAGAGAGGTGCTTATCTGATGTCGTTTGCTACAAACAAAGGTGGTGGTGGTATCTACTCTGGTGGACTCAAGGCAAGTCCTGAAACCAATGACTCTTATGATATACAAGTTACTCTGGTATATGTTTCCATTGCTTCTTATTCAGCACAGCAAAATTTATGACAGGTACCTCACCAGTCATGTGCCTCTTATTATACTAGTGTATGCGGCAGAAGCTTCCTTAGAACCCCGCTGGCACTGGGGGCCGGGTATAATTGCTAATTCTGCACCCCCTTTAGCTGTGTGTTTTACAAGAGTTGTACAATACACTTACTGAGAGTTTAGCAATAGAGATGAGCGAACGTACTCGGTAAGGGCGATTTCGCAATCGAGCACCGCGATTTTCGAGTACTTCACTACTCGGGTGAAAAGTACTCGGGTGCGCCGGGGGTGAGCGGGGGGTTGCAGAGGGGAGTGGGGGGGGAGAGGGAGAGAGAGAGGGCTCCCCCCTGTTCCCCGCTGCTACCCCCCGCTCCACCGCGCCCCCTGCCCCCCGGCTCACCCGAGTACTTTTCACCCGAGTAGTGAAGTACTCGAAAATCGCGGTGCGCGATTGCGAAATCGCCCTTACCGAGTACGTTCGCTCATCTCTATTTAGCAACTTGTCTGACTCATTGAACCACAATCCAACTGGACTAGTTTAGAGTTATAGGCAGTGTTTCCACACTCATCAAAGTGACTTCCTCAGCTCTACTGATCACAATAGATTGGTGAGATCATTCCCACAGTGCTGTTTGTTTAATTTTTAAAAAACGGTTAACTAAAGGAGTTTACCGGGCAAAAATTATTGATGGTCTATCCTCGGAAAAGGTCGTCAATGCTTAATGGTCGAAGACCCGCCGCATGGGATTCCCGGTGATCACCTGACCGCCCAGCCCACTGTCACTGCAGCGGAAGTGGCCTAGCTGGCTTTACTCCCATTGAAATCAGCTAATACTCTTCCAGAACTTTCACCACTGACATCGAGCTCGGACATAGAAGTGTAATGGCTTCTTCAGCTCTTATTGATGTCAATGGGAATGAAGCCTTCTCTTATGACACACATGGGGCCCACTGCACTAACACAAGATCTCTGCTGATTGACTATTATCCTGAGGATAAGTCATCAATATTTTTGCCCAGAAAACCCCTTTAACCACTTAGAAGAGTTGTCACGGACAACTTTAGCTGGAAAGCTGTGGCCAGCCAAGCTATTTAGATGAATGGGCACTGATTACAATGGGTCTGACAGAAAGGATGAATTCTTATATGGGGGCATGAATACCAATGGGTTCATTTACTTCATGGAGGCTTAAAGGCTTAATGTATACCTCCAGTTCTATCATGTTCTGTCATTTATAGAAAATTTGCTGCAACGAGCTATGAACCCTGCATAGTCTTCTCCCCTCCTTCTGTAAATGTGATTGTGGCTGTTGGCTTGCTGACCCTTGCCTACTTGTGTTTGCCCCACTTGCTGCTAGGAGGGACCCACCAACAACATGAGATAACTTTATAATTTTTTTTCGGGGTACTTTTGGTTCCCACTCTGCCTTCGGCTGGCCTAACCCTATGTCTGAACATCCTGTCTAAGGTAGAGTGTCTTTGTTAGCGCCCCCTTTGCCCTCAACAGCCAGTGAGCATTACCTGCCAAGACCCTTGGCTGGAACTCTTCCCACCAGTTAGACACTCACCAATTAGACATTGATTGCATATCCTATTAGTGTAAATCCAATGGGGAAAAAAAAAAATATATATATATATATATGGAGTATTATTGTCAAGGTTTTTGAAAAATTAGCACAGCATGCAAAACTTGTTTTCTTCCTTTGAAGTAAAGGTTTGGAAGAAAAACTGCTTTGTCTGTGCCTGGGAAATCCGCATGACAGACTAAAGGACGGAATAAGTTACTGCGTGTTTAGTTTGTCTCACAACCACAAATTCACAGAGCAAATAACATAAATCTGCCGTCTCCATGCTGCCGCTTTCCATCATTAGCGGACCCTGAGTAGACAAAACAAGAATACATTAAAAACAAGCAAAATGTAAATGTCTCCCGCAGCATAAATTACCCAACATGAAGAGCCTTACTGGAATACAGATCCTCCTTAGGGAGAACCAGAAGGAAGGTAAGGAGTCTTCAGACAATGCACCCTGAGAATACTTATGCAAATAGATCTCCCTCAAGAGGAAAAAAACTGTTTCTAAGATGTCATTTACACGGCTCCTCTGGAAGTCAATGGAGTCTCAAGACGTGACCTGGTTAGTAGCTAACTAAAGGCAAGTATCTGTGAACAGATGTTTCCGCCTTTAGGACATCTTCGGTGTACAGAAAGCTTTATGGTTAGCTACAGTATATGAGATGCTGTTTCAACACCTTTGGCGCCATTTACAAGCCTGCAGTTAAAGGGGTTATCCACTTCAAGATAACTTATTAAAATTCAAAATGTGTTAAAACAAAGAGTTCTTACTTGCCCTCAGCCCTTGCGATCCAGTGCTGCAGCCCTGCGATTCTCCCAGTCTTTGTTGACAGCAAAAGTCAGGTGACCACTGCCTGCCAGTCAGAGGCTGCCGTGTTACGGTCTGTCCTCCTGGCATCAGCCCCTGATTGGTAGGCAGTAGTCACCTGACTTCTGCTGTCCCCCAAGACTGGGAAAATCACAGGGCTGAATTGCTGGATCATCGGGGCTGAGGACAGGTAAGTACTAGAGATGAGCGAACGTGTTCGGCTCCGCCCCTTTTCGCCCGAACACCGAACTTTGCGAGCAATTCCGTGCTCGGGCGAAAAAAGTTCGGGGGTCGCCGTGGCAGCGCGGGGGGGTGCGGCGGGGAGTGGGGGGGAGAGGGAGAGAGAGAGGGCTCCCCCCTGTTCCCCGCTGCTGCCGCCCGCGCCGCCGCGCCACTCCCCGCCCCCCGGCGCCCCCCGAAGCTTTACGCGCGGACACTGAAGTCCTCGGCAAAGCCGGTGTCCGGGTGCGTAAGTGTTCGTTAAGAACACGTTCGCTCATCTCTAGTAAGTACCCTTTTTTTTATTGTTTTAACCCATTTAACTTGAATTTTTAAAAGTTAAATTGTAATTGGACAACCCCTTGAAAGACCAGTGCCATAAATGTCTGACATAGTGGTGAAAACTTTAGTGCTCATTCTATCACCCCTGGGGGGACACTTGAGAACTGACAGCTGAACTTCCAGGTCAAAGGATGAGATCATGGCCATTTACCCCCTTAGATGCCATGGTCAATAGTGACTAAGACATCTAGGTGATCAAAGCAAAGGGAGAGACCTCATTTAGCCTCCAATATTAAACTTTGTATAGTGCCAAGTCAAAGGGAACAGACAAAATAAGACATAATATACAATATTAGACCAGTAGACAGTCTGAACATTAGGAGTGAGGTTGTCCGGGGTAGCGCATTCCAGAAAACTAGTGCAGCTCAGGAAAAGTCTTGGAGATGAGAGTGGGAGGTACAGATTAAAGAGGCACTTAGTCTAATGTTATTAGCATAGTGAGGAACATGGGTAGGTTGGTAGACAGATATGAAAGAGGAGATATAGGATGGTGCAGCACTGTGGAGAGCTGTATGGATGAGCGTTATGAGTTTAAATTGTATTCTATAGTATCATAGTAACATAGTTCGTAAGGCTGAATGAAGACAATGTCCATCTAGTTCAGCCTGTTTAGCCTCCTGTTTTGTTGATCCAGAAGAAGGCAAAAAACCCCAAGAGCAGAAGCCAATTAGCCCTTTTGGGAAAAAAAATTCCTTCCCGACTCCCTAATGGCAATCAGACTGTTCCCTGGATCAACCCCTAATAGTTCCTACCTGCCTGTGTACCCGGATTAACAATTAACCTAAGATTTATAACCTATAATATCCTTCCTCTCCAGAAAGACATCAAGTCCCCTTTTAAACTCCTCTATGGATTTTGCCATCACTACGTCCTCAGGCAGAGAGTTCCACAGTCTAACTGCTCTTACAGTAAAGAACCCTTTTCTATGTTGGTGATGAAACCTGCATTCTTCTAAGCGTAGTAGTGGACGGGCAAACAGTGTAGTGACTGGCACAAGCTAGAAACATCAGTGTAGTATGAGTGGCGAAAAAGATGAGCCTGGCTGCTACATTCAAATTAGATTGGAGAGGGGATAGTTTAGTGAAGGGGGAAACCGATTAGTAGCAATTCGCAGTAATCAAGCCAGGAATGGATCAGGGTATCAATAAGAGTCTTTGTTACATGAGAATATCCCTTTAATGGTAAAAACTGGGGAATATATTTGCAAACCTGATGTACAGGATTGATGAGTCATTGTATGCATTAAGTGAATGCTGTGATTGATGCTCCTTTCTTGTGTTTCAGATTTGGAGTTGTTAGAAGCCAGAATGCCTCCCAAGTGTGTTAACATTGCAATCAATTATATTTGTGGTGTTATGACATTTTCCTCTCAGAAGCGCCCAATTACTTACTCTGTAAAGACGGCCTACCATCATTATTTTGCTATTCAGGTAAGAAATCAGAACAAACCATTGGCACCTCAAATTTGTTGCAATATATGTTCTGTAAATCTATGTGCATGGCTAAACAATAAAAGACGATCAATGCCTTTGGGTGTCCCAGTGATTTAAAGTGCGCCTTTAAATCATATAGACAGTTGCTATTTGTACATGGTGCCTCCTCTTCAGCATGGCTTGTCAAGAAAAAAGAAGAGTAATGTGGAGTGGTACAATATCCCATCAGCGATCTGCCGAATACCACATGGGAATGATCTTTGTGTATTTCATCCTCCAGAAGAGTACTGTGTGGGGAAGGAAGCATCACTGACCCTTCAAAATCACAAGAAACTGATTATGTGCCGAATCGTCATTGACTCTAGGACAATACTGCCACTGAGACTACTACCAGCCTTGACTCACCTCTTTATATTCTACCGATCCTGCCACTGCAACCCCTAATTAATTTCTCAGTTTCTTCCCCATAGTAAAAAGGTACCTTCTGTGGCCAGACTAAGTAATACTGTTGCCCATGTGACTCCTCTAAGTAATGGTGTGCCCCATTAAGGCCCCAGTTAGTAATAGTGCACCCACTGTGGCCCCTCTGTGATTCTACTAAGTAATAGTGACCCCCTCTGTGGCTCCACTAACTAATGGTGACCCTACTAAGTAAATATGACCTCCACTGTCCTCTAGTATAGGGCCCCTCTCTTGCTTCTTAATACCATGGCAAGCAGAACTTTCAGTACATACATGCACAGACTTCCGTCTCCTGTCTCGTCTTACGCTACATGCGCTCTCTCATACTCTGTCCTCACTCCTACCCCCGGCTCTGGCACTCTCTGTACTTTAAGTGCTGGAGACAAGGAGTAAGAGAGAGTGTGCGGTGGAGTAAGACCAGATGGGAGACTGTGCATGTATGTAATGAAAGTTCTACCAACTACAGTATTAGTAGCAGGTGCCAGTGGGTGGATTGTGAAGCCATAGGCTCCATTCGATAAGCTCGTGCCCAGGGTGGCTCTCCCTATAGCCGCTATATAGATCAGCTATTGGTTTTCAAGTGAGCCAGTCAGACTTAGCTGAACTAAGTAGTCTCATTCGAGACTTGCACCGATCGAAAGACAAAGCTGAGCTTCTAGGATCGAGGTTCAAAGAGTGAACCTAATGTCAAGGTGTCTGTTTACAGGAAATGGCAAATAGATTTATGGAAAAATAATCTTGTTGCCTGCTGTAATGCCAACCCACAGAAATAGAGACTTTTCATAGACTCCTCAAAGCTTACCGTAGTTTAAAAGCCATGTTGCTGCAGAAAGCCAATTTTAGTTCTTCCATTCTAGTAGGTTATGCTGTGCACATGAAGGAAACACTTCAGAACAGGAAATTTCTTCTTGAAGCAATCATGTACAAAGATTGTTATGGAAGTCTGATATTCTTGTATTCATACTTTCTATCTGTTAGGAAAGTAGGATGTTATTACATTTTGCACATCCAATGTTAGCATTCATTGGTTTCTTGCTGAAGTCTTGAAGTGGACATTGATCCCATTTTCTCCTCTGTGCTCTCCAGGACTTCCCATTAGCATTAGTGTAATTTTCCTGTTCATTGCTAACAAAGTTACCAGTGGTCACAGAAGATGCTAATGAGTGAAAACTTCCACATTGTCCCCATGATTCAGGCAGATATACAACTCCCAGAGTCAGTGTCCTTTGACCATTCCAGGGGGTGAGGACTGTATTAGGACAATGAGAAATTAATAAGTAAGATTATGGTTGTAGGGCTGTGAGGTGTAGCCTGAAAATAACCATATCTCCAGAACATGCTTGACATGCTGCCAAGTTCAACACATCCACGCCCATCATTGTGCACCCCCGTAAAATGTGGTGGTCATAATTTTTCGTCCTGGTGTCCTTCATGGGAACATATGACTGAAATATTGTATTTCCATCTTGGAGTTTTGTGCATTCAATCGACCTATATTCCCTTGAAGCCACAAGCGAGAGGTAGGAGATGTGGCTTGCACATGTTAAAACTGCAGCATGGACCAAAGATCTTGGTCAAACTTTCCAAAAACTACATGTGTATACGAGCCCCATTTAGCGCATGTTAGGGCAGAGTCTTAGGGCAGTAGAAATGCAGTCCTAAGCTCTCGTTCACGACCTGAAGGTTGCAGATTCAATCCCTGTGTGGTCCAGGTAGCCGGCTCAAGGTTGACTCAGCCTTCCATCCTTCCGAGGTTGGTAAAATTTTTTGTAATAATTTAACTTTTTACTGTTATTAAGTCCTTCCTTTACGCTCTATAAACAACCCATAAACCCCAATAAGTGTGGTAATGTGACAGCTGAATACCCGGGAGAGTCCATATCCGATGACTAGAGTCTAGGTGGCTATATGAATGATGAACTGGCAGCATAAACGGATGTATGAAGGTATAAAATCGTTTTATTACCCCATTACAAATGAATGTGACGTTTCGGCACTGTTGTGCCTTCCTCAAGCTAACATACAAATGACAGGACATGGTATATATAGCAATGATACATCCACCTTGGACCAATCATGGTCTTCATTAAAAACACACATATGACAGCAATTATCTTCCACCAATTGAAGTGCCAACAACACATAGTGCAAACACCTGTCAGGTACTACGTGGTTGATTGCCTTATTCACATGTTATCATCATCATCATGTTCACAGTCGGCGTCTGGTAGTGATGCCATTCCACCGCAATACAGCAGATGCGCGGGAGGCGCTACGTTCGTGAGACTTTGAACTGATATTAGAATTGCTTTACAAGTCCCAAGAACTCCCCATAGTTGCGGCGCATGCGCAAAAAGCGCTATGCCCGCGAGACTATGACGTAACACTTTTCACTTGCCTCAGCTTCCAATAGTAGCGCCGCATGCGCAAAAAGCGCTATGTCCGCGAAATTCTGACATAACAACAGATAAACTTTCCATTGACCGGTCTCCAATCGGAGGCTCATTATATCCATTACCCATGCGCGGAATTGAAGAAAAACTGTTTAACCATACAATCGGCGATCGCATTAATAATGGCTCCAAAGGTCAATTCTATAATGAATGCATGGCTATGAAAGCCATATAGATGTTAGAATATAAGAATGCTCGGTGTGATAATCTGACAGCAAAAAATACCAGATGATGACATGTGAATAAGGCAATCAACCACGTAGTACCTGACAGGTGTTTGCACTATGTGTTGTTGGCACTTCAATTGGTGGAAGATAATTGCTGTCATATGTGTGTTTTTTATGAAGACCATGATTGGTCTAAGGTGGATGTATCATTGCTATATATACCATGTCCTGTCATTTGTATGTTAGCTTGAGGAAGGCACAACAGTGCCGAAACGTCGCATTCATTTGTAATGGGGTAATAAAACGATTTTATACCTTCATACATCCGTTTATGCTGCCAGTTCATCATTCATATGGACATTTATCTGGAGCCTTTCTGGTTTTTTGGCTCTTAACCCTTTGCAATCCAATTTTGTATTCAGTGTTTACTAGGGGGCTTTCTCTTTCTACCATTTTCCAATGGCACCATCTGCTGGCTAGAGCCAGTACTGCAGTATGTGACATGCCGAAGAGGCCCCTGACAACAGACCGGCCAGTAATATACAGTAAGAATACCCTGTCGGACGTCTTTCGATATTGGAGCTGTACAGGCATCAATTAGAATGTTGTAAGAAGTCAGATAGTGGATTGGAAAGGGTTAACTGGCTTTTGCAATTTTTGATTGCCTGACCCTGGTAAGGGATTATTTAGTGCGACTGACTTTATTCTCTATAGAGTCTAGGTGGCTGACATGCCTTGCAGTAAAGCGGTCAGTGGTGGCGTCAATTATTTTTGGGATGTGCAGAATGTTACCTATGCTGCATCTTGCAATGTGTGCAGGATCGAGGTAGTGGAATTCCATCAATCTCATGCGTTCACATCCATGCCATGTGCCATGAGCCATGGTGCTCGTGACAGGACCACTAATGGAAGATCCGTAGACATATGACGGCCATTGCAATACCACTGGACATGCAGTTGGGTTACACCAAATACTACAAGGAAAAATCTGGGCCTCAAGGGAAAAATATCGAACAGAGTCCTCTGGTTGAGCGCAGCAAAAGTATTCTGTCACCTTTGCACATATTAGACTATTAAAAAATGTTAATATACTGTATTAGAGTATAAATAGTAGTATACCGTATAAGGAAATTGTACAAGCTTTTATTATAGAAGCAATAACATGTATTTGGTGAAACTGGAATACTTTTTTAAGGCTTTGTTCATATTTGTGTTTGTGTTTCTTTTTTCAACACATTCATCCTATAAACCGCATGCCAAACTAAAAAAAAATGAAACTCCATTTTCCATTATTTTGTCAGATCAGTTAGAACTAGAGATGAGCGAGCGTACTCAGTTCGGGTGTTTTTGCACTCGCGCACCACTTTTTCCGAGTAACTGACTACTCGGACGAAAAGATTCGGGGGGCGCCGGGGGGCGGGGGGTGGCGTGGTGGAGCGGGGGGTAGCAGTGGGGAACAGGGGGGAGCTCTCTCTCTCCCCACCCCCACTCTCCTCTGCAACCCCCCCGCTCAACCCCCGGCGCCCCCCGAATCTCTTAGTCTGAGTAGTCAGTTACTCGGAAAAAGCGGTGCTCGAGTGCAAAAACACCCGAACCGAGTACGTTCGCTCATCTCTAGTTAGGACCATCCAGAAAACAGAAATATTAGCTTCTGTTTGTAACAGTTTGACCCCAGTTTGCATCCATTTTAATAAATCTATTTTTTAGTAAAAAGGTAAAATACAGCTCACCAAAAACCGTGATCAACAGCATTATGCCAACAGCCAACCTCCAATTGTCAGGGAAATTTCTGCGTACAGCACCAATCAGGCCCACCCCAATGCCCCGCTGCCGGCGGTAAAGAAGAGACACGACACAAGGAGGTCTGGTATAGTTCCTCACACAGAGACATAACTGCACACTTTATTACAGATTACATGGGGTCTTATACCCTTTGGTCACATCACTAGGAATGGGTAATGGTCTCATTGGCTCAAATTCACCGCATAACCATATATGTAAAGTCCGGATTTCCGGCTGAGGCACTGATAGTTATATACGTAGTTAAACAGTCGTTATCTTGATACGGCGCTTCTGGGAAAACAGCCAAGCACACGGCCTTCGCATTCGGTTCTGTATCATCTCTGAATTTCTGGTCACATCTCTCTCAGACTTACAAACTTTTGGAATATCTGATGTAAGGCGACATATACGTTTTTCTCATTTTAACTTTGAATAGAACTTGCATACAGGTATAAAAGCGTAAAAAAACATATGGCAATATATACATATACCCTCACAAACCCCCCTAAAAACTTATATGGAGATCAAGCACCAGACCTTGCACTCTCCCTCGGTCGCCTCTCCCTTGCGTCAGGGTTTCCCCACTGCCCGTAAGGCCCTACTTCTAGGAGGGGGGATCCCTACCTCACCTCAGAAGGAGGCCATGGATTCCCTGGGCTCATTTCCGGGCATCCATACCCTCTATCTGTACAAGTTAACACCCCACAGGGTGCGCCCTCGCCGGAACCTAAGGTCTTCTGCACTATCCCTAGGCAAATGGGAAGTCCACTGACAATCCATCTTAGAAGATTGGGGCAGGCACAGTACTAGTACATTTCTCCATTCTTCTGGTAACATGCGTGGTTGGCATTATCGGGACTGGCTCTCCATCTTTTTCAAACAAGGGAAATGTTGGTGTCACATTGTCCAGTCCCTTACTCATACTCTTTTTGATCAAAAGGATAATACACATACAGGAAGTTACATACCCCACCTTTTTCTGCTAAAATCATATCCAGGGCCACTCTATTTTGGAACGCAATGGATGCAGTGGGCCCTAACTGGTCAACTAACCCTTGTAAACCATCTCTGATGTAGTTTACAAACCTCTGCTGATTGTAATAGATATAATTCATCCAATCTACATTATTATTAACAGTGACAATAGCAAATAAGGACTCAAAACCTGCTTTAACCTGATCTCTAGAATTAAATTCATCTGGCACCGCCCTTGGCACTCCTATTGCATCTATGTATACATGTGGATCAAAGCCACCACCTGGAGCGTCAACTTCTCTCTTAGCACAATGCGGTGTTAGATTCTCACCTTCAGTGTAGTCTTCATATTGCACATTTGATTGTATTAATTTGTTCTGATCCCTGAAAAAGGGGGCTAGTGTACAGTAGTCAAAGGTATGTGTGGCTACTTGTGTGTGTTAGAGGAATTGTGCCACAATGTCACTTTCCCTTCATATTCTCTGGACCAGGGGTTCCACTTTCCCTGCTTTCCTGCCCCTGAACGTGTGACAGCCACTTCTGCCCAGGTCCCCACCCCTGCCCATAGCATGTAAAGGATATGCAGGATCATGAGTTCTGTGCTCCGGGACCCAGGGCCTTTTTGCCGTGCGAGCTGTGGATCCAAGTGGACTTTCTTTTGAGCTTGACTGCAGTTGGGGTGGTGAGCAACATCTGGTAGGGACCTTTAAACCGGGTTTCTCTCAAACTTTTTCACATAGACCCTGTCACCTGGTTTCAGATTGTGACACTCATCTGTAGGACCTGGGAGAAAAGCAGAGACTGCAGAATGCGTTATTGACAATTCCTTGGAGAGGCCTATGACAAAATTAACAAGAAAATCATTCCCCAGACTCAGCTACTGTGGCATGTACCCTCCGGAGAAAAAGAAAAACTAATAGAAGACACTCAATTCAAAATTTGCCCGTTTTCTTCATTGCCTTTTGTATCTACTTTCCCACTACTCTGTGGATGGTAGAGTGTGTGAAAAGCCTGGAATATACCCAAAGCAGACATGATGTGTTGCATTATTTCACCTGTGAAGTGTGTACCTTTGTTTGACTCAATCACTTCCGGTACCCCGTATCTGCAGATTACCTCATTCATGAGCTTCTGTGCGGTTACCTGGTTATTTACTTTGGTAACAGGGTAGGTCTCCAACCTGAAAAGAAATCAACAACAACAAGCACATATTCATACTTCCCAACAAGTGGGAGCTGAGTGTAGCCAATTTGCAATCCCTGAAATGGGTAGAGTGGCCCCGGCAAGTGTTATGTGGCAAATTTACTTCTGCCCTGTTGCTTTCGGCAAAAATCATGCAAAATTGGACAAATGATGGAGTAGCTACAGAAAACCCAGGAGCCACCCGTCCGTGTTCAAGTGCCGACATCATTGCTGCTTTAAGAAGTGCGTCTTTCCGTGCGTCAGCTGGGCCATCATGGGGCACAGGGACTGTGGTAGGCAAGTGCTGCTGACTGTTCACCATACGCCGTCCCTTTTTAGTCCATTTTTCCTTTTCTTCCTTGGTGGCTTGTAACTGTAAAGTCCTTAGTATATCAAAGTCCAAAGTTTTTATCAAAGTCCAAGGTTTTTATCAAAGTCCAAAGTTTTTATCAAAGTCCAAAGTTATTGTTAAATTCTTCTTTTCTTTTTTACTTCCACGGCTTCAGGGCCGCTGCCTTTGCTTTGTGGTCTGTGATGGCGTTGCCTCTTGTTTCTCTGGTGTAGGAATTGGTGTGAGCTTTCCACTTTGTTAGGTAGAAGTAGGGCCTCCATGAGACTCTGCACCGCTGCATTCTTAATTGGTTGTCCTATTGAGGTAAAAAACTGTCTGGCCTTCCATGTTGGGCCGTAATCATGAGCTATGCCAAATGCATACCAGGAGTCAGAGTAAATGTTTGCCGTCTTACCTTTTGCCACTCTACACGCCTCAGTGAGGGCCTTCAGTTCCGCTTCTTGTACTGAGACATGCGGAGGCAGAGCTTCTGCTTTTAGGACATCTTGTTGTGTGACCACTGCATATCCAGTGTGGAGTCGTCAATTACCCTGGGACCATCTATAAAAAACAACTCAAAATATGCATTGTTAACAAGGGCTTTCTGTAACTTTTTAAAACTTAAATTTTCTTGTTGCATCAATGCTAGACAATCATGCTGATATTCTATTTCAAATAGATCAGAACCTTGTTGGGAAAAAAATTTAAAATGGCTGATTTGCAATACCTAGATCACCTATGCCTTCTCCTCCCCCCTTTGAACCAGGGTACTCAATTGGAAGAAGAGTAGCCGGGTTCAAGGTAGTACAACATTGGAAAAAGATTTGATGGATGCAGATAAGGCCTGTAAGATGTTAGCACCAATAACAGAGACATGAGTTACATCGGGGCAGAATAATCTACAAACATCTATCCATATTTGAAATGTAATATCCTTTAAGTGAATTCATTATTAATCTGATCCTGCCTGCAATGTCTTATCAAATTTGAGAGAGAAAAAAACTTTTACTAGCTGCTCAAGATTCTCACCCCCTCCTTTGTGGACAAGAGGGATGACCCATTACGTCATCTAGCTCCACCCCCTCGATACTGGCCGCTTGCTTCTTTCTACACACCTTCATTTAAGCTTAACAGTCTGCACGTCCACATCACAAACAAGTAAAGTCTTATGCATGGGGGGGGACTATTATCCCCAGTCAATATCTGCATCACACATTTTACATTCATCACAGCCTGAACACTGGGCATTAACTCTCATCCATCCATGCGCTCAAGTCTGCCCCGTCACCCCCCATTTGAAGGTGTACCAGTACATACAGATGCACAGACAAAAAGTGTGACAAACATAAATACATCAGTTGAAAGACATTGAGGTGAGTGCTATAATGTTATAAAGTACATGATTCTATTGAGATGAGATTGTGAATGAGCGCTATTTTTGACAAATTATGTGAAAAAGTTTGCTGAGTGACTGAGACATTCTCTCTTTCTTATTTACTGAAGCGATTATATGCCGTATTAAACGCTGAAGTATTTTAGTTTCTGTGACCCTGAGCTTAGAGTGAAGTCTGAAAGCCCCCACCTTCGCAAAATAACTGTTATCTCTCTGCGAATATGTATTCACCAACTGAAAAAATTTGTTTTAGTTTAACTATTCCCTGCATTTGAACTCATAAATAACACATATGCTGGGACCTTCTGACAGCGCAACATTTTCTTCATTTTCAACCCCTGTATTCTTAAAAGCCCCCGCAGGATGTGAGTGGGGTATAACTTTCTTACACCTGTATGAAAGAGACCAAGACGTGTCTATTTGTGACCTTAGAACCCAGTAAGAATATACCTTAGAAATTGCTATATTTCCTGCCTTCTAAGACAGTATAATTCATTAGATTCATTTTAAGCTTCCATTCCATTCAAGCAAACAAGGCTACTTTTCAGGTTGGTATCGCATTCTCTCTCGCTGTTATCTTCTTGGCCTTGGAAAGCTACACAGACTGCAGCTTCAAGTAAACAATCCTTCTCCCACTAAAAGCGAGCTCAGTTAACCATTTGTACACATATACATATATATACACACACATACATCTATATCTATCCACCTAGTATTATACACCTTTTCCTCTCTTTCTCTGCCAACAAATCACATGCTTTGTAACTTTCCTCTCGACTTTGCTTGTTCCCCATTCTTCTCTCCCTACCTAACTGCCAATGTAACCTTCAGTAGACACTCTCCCGACACCCTCCAGATCACTTACTGTACTTTCCAACATTTCACTTACGGATACTTTCTTAATATGTGTATATACTTAACTTTCTCTGACTGTCTCTCTGCTTCTCACTTCAGCACTTTCTAGCAAACCTTAGTCTTTCAAGGCGCCCTTCTTGGTCCTAAAGACCTCCTCCCAGACACCATGCTGTAATCTACCGTGCGGGTCCTTGTTACACATTTTCATAAGAGTTTTCTTACAGTTTACAAATTGGGACCCTTGTCTCTCCGCCATCAATTGATCTGCTCGACGACAGCCCTTGAGGGGCTCCGTCTTCTTTAATAAGGTCTTACGCATATTAGAACAACAACAACAATAATAATAATAACATGCTCCATAGAATGTATCCTTCTTAAACCAAATTGTCAGCCCCTTATATACTGGCAAAACAACCGAAGGTCTCTTCTCCTATGGAACCAGCCTCACAGAATGCATCCATCTGAAATCAAATCGTTAGCTCCATATATAGAGCAAAACAACTGAGGGTCCCTTCTCCTGTGAGACCAAATGAAAAGAAAGAGAAAAAAAATTCTGCAGATACAACAAACAATCTCCACTATCGTTAAAACACTATGGACTTCAGCAACAAATAGACTAGTGACTAGTCCCTGGATGGGTGATTGGTGCGCTTATCACGGTCAGTGGTCCGTGACGGCAAACCCGAAGCCCACGAGTTACCGTGTAGAACTCTTAACCCAACCCGTCTGGTCACAAAACACAGATCCTGCTGCAAGACTCTCAGTGTAAAACACAACATAAATATATGCCGGTCTTACCTGGAGTTCTGTGAGTTGATCAGGCTCGGTTTGCAGCAGGACGGCTTCCCCGTGGCGTGGATCCGGGTGGACAGGGCTGCACGGCTCCGGTTTTACCGCCCCACGTTGGGCACCATTTGTCAGGGAAATTTCTGCGTACAGCACCAATCAGGCCCACCCCAATGCCCCACTGCCGGCGGTAAAGAAGAGAAACCACACACGGAGGTCTGGTATAGTTCCTCACACGGGACATAACTGCGCACTTTATTACAAATTACATGGGATCTTATACCCTTTGGTCACATCACTAGGAATGGGTAATAGTCTCATTGGCTCAAATTCACCGCATAACCATATATGTAAAGTCCGGATTTCTGGCTGAGGCACTGATAGTTATATACGTAGTTAAACAGTCGTTATCTTGATACGGCGCTTCTGGGAAAACAGCCAAGCACACGGCCTTTGTATTCGGTTCTGTATCATCTCTGAATTTCTGGTCACATCTCTCTCAGCCTTGCAAACTTTTGGAATATCTGATGTAAGGCGACATATACGTTTTTCTCATTTTAACTTTGAATAGAACTTGCATATAGGTATAAAAGCATAAAAAACATATGGCAATATATACATATACCCTCACACAATAAGAGGAGCAAATGGAGAACAACGCCAAGCCGGTTTCTCAAGAATGCAGTGTGGAAAAAATGATGTATATAGCTCCAGCACTTCTCATAGAAAAGGAATCTTTATTAGAATATATCCGTTAGAAGGTAAAAACGCTCACATATGCGAACAGGGACCTACGCATTTTGGCAAAAATCTAAGCCCTAATCATAGCATATAGCCTGTACCAGAAGCAATTCATTTAAAGTTAACAGGATAACAAAAGCATGAACAATACTACTAATAAATAAATGATGAGGAAATGAAACACATGAAAAACAATACAAAACATTAGTCTATAAACATAAGATCAGATCTAAAGTTAAAGGGGTTCTGTCATTAGAAAAAAAATCAATACTCACCTATTCCTCCCCAGGCAGTCTACTTACCGCATCTTCTTTTTACCAATCTTCTCCTGGTTCCTCCAGTCCTCCGAGTCACCTCACCACAAGCTGGGCCGGATCCTCTTCTTCTTGTTTTGGTCTCGCCATTTTTCTTCCTGCAGGTCAGTGTTGGTTACATCACTAGTGATGTAGCATTCACTGCCTAGCTGTGAATGTCGAGCCTGCACATGCGCGCTGTCTCGCCACGAGTGTTCACACATATCATATGTTTTGTGAGACAGCGCTCATGCGCAGTCTCAGCAATACCTTTCCATTCCCTGCTACATTGCCCTGCAGGAAGGAGAATGCCGGCAATGTACGTAACGTCACAGGAAGAAGAGGAACCGTCTGGCTGGAGGTGACGTGACCCAGGGGATTGCAGGAGACAGGAGAAGATCAGAGAAGAGAAGATGCAGTAAAAGACTGCCTGGGGAGGAATAGGTAAGTATTACATTTTTTTTTTCTAATGACAAAACCCCTTTAAGACCATGAGGAAATCTGTTTTTTAACTACATAATCCAATAAGCCTCTCTTGAAAGCAATTTTTTAAACCAATCTCCACTTTTAAGACACAACACTCTTTCAATGCCAGTGACTTTACATGAAAATATATCCCCTGGTGGATTTTCAAAAAATGCCTGTTTTTTAATGTAAATGTTTTCTTTCTACAACCCCAATTCCCAAAAAGTTCGGACGCTATTTAAAATATAAATAAATATAAAAAAAATGAATGTAATGATCTGGAAATCTCATATAACAATATTTTATTCACAATTAAGCATGTAACATATCAAGGGGGAAAGGAAGGGGGACATTTTACTATTTCATTTTTAAAAATTAACTCGTTTAGAAATTGATGGCAGCAACACATCTCACAAAAGTTGGCACAGGGCTAACGAAAGACTGGAAAAGTAATAAAATGAAAAACAGCTGGAGGGTCAATTTTCTACTAAGTCACATGACTGTGTATGCAAAGAGCATGTTAGAGAGGCAGAGTCTCTCAGGAGCAAAGATGATTAGAGCCTCACCAATCTGTGAAAAAATATGTGAAAAATCGTGTAACAATATCAGAAAAATATTCCTCAACGTAAAATTGCGAAGACTTTAAATATCTCACCATCTACAGTACATAATATCACCAACATTCATGTTCAGAAGGGATAAGGCAGACGATCAATATTGGATGCTGGAGATCTACGGGCCCTCAGACTTCACTGCATTAATATCGGACATGATTCTGTAATGCAGATCACTGCATGGGCTCAAGAATACTTCTGGGAATCTTTGTCTGTGAACACAGTGCGCTGTGCAATCCACAAATGCAAGTTAGAGCCGTATCATGCAAATAGGAAGCCATATCGCAACACAATCCAGAAACGCTGGCTTCCTCTCTGGGCCAAAGCTCATTTAAAATTGAATGTGGTCAGAGGGATCAAAGTTTTAAATTCTTTTTGGAAACCACAGACACCATGTGCTGCGGACTCAAAAGGAGAGTAACCATCCAGCTTGTTATCAGAGCACGGTGCAAAAATCCTGCATCTCTGATGGTATGGGATAGCATTAGTGCCTATGGCATGGGCAGCTCACTAGAGATGAGCGAGTATACTCGCTAAAGGCAATTGCTCGAGCGAGCATTGCCCTTAGCGATTACCTGCCCGCTCGAGGCAAAAGGTTCGGGTGCCGGCGGCGGGCAGGGAGCTGCGGGGGAGAGCGGGGCGGAACGGAGGGGAGATCTCTCTCTCCCTCTCTCCCCCCCACTCCCTCCTGCTGACTGCCGCTACTCACCGCTCCCCCGCGCCGGCACCCAAACCTTTCGTCTCGAGCGGGCAGGTACTCGCTAAGGGCAATGCTTGCTTGAGCAATTGCCTTTAGCAAGTATACTCGCTCATCTCTACAGCTTTTTCTTAGCACTTATTCACATTTTACACAGCGACCCAAATTTTTGGAATTGGGGTTGTACTTTGGAAATACTATCTATACATATAACACAACTGGGAAAAGGTGAATAAACTTCACAGCAAAATTATCACCACTGGTACTTAGCTGTAGATGACTGCTGTCACACTAGACACCTCAGCTAGGAAAATAACCACCACCCAGGTAAAGGTGGGCCCAGAATGATTGTACTTCTATTATGGTTGATTGGCAGTCTAGGAGAAACACCTCCTTGTCAGCTAAGCAGCGCATATATGACAGGACATTAAACGCTGAGGGATTTTTGACAGACAACACCTAAGGGAATTTTTGCAGTGACAGCAAAAAAGCACCCATCGGTACTGAATGACGGGGTATGATCACATGGGCGGGGACTGACGTTGTGATGCCACCTCAACTCAACGTCTTGATTGCAGTTAGCATGCTACAAAATCATCATATAGTTATTAGAGCATGTAACGGATAGTTGTAACTGAGTAATGTAGTTTTAGTTTTTATCTCTCCCATTGCCTCGTCTTCTGTATCTTCTCTCTAATAGTGCAATTATATAGTTTAGAATGTCCCCTGGTTACAATATCATCAACAACCTGCAGTATATTATAGGTCCTATCTTTATTAGAGTAAATCATTAGTCGCATAAAAAAGGAGAAGTGCATAAAGAAGCGAAAGGTCAATGAAGAGGAAGCTCAAAGAGGACAAAGTGCAGAGTCAAGAGGTAAAGGAGATATGTAGAAACACACAGCAAGTTATATGTATATATAGAACATAGCAAGAGAAGTAAATGTAATTCTTCTGCATCTCTTATGTCCATCCTTAGTCTGTATTCCAGCTTACGTTGTTTAGACTTGCTTTCAGTTCTTCACTGAACTCCTCAAGTATATGTTCCTGCATCTTGTAGACATATCTCAAGTTCGTAGTCACCAACTCCAGAACCTGCAGTACTCGTCCATCACGTGTCACTGATGGCAGTAGACATGTTGTCAGGACTTCAACGGCCTATATTTTGTCTCCTATTACACATAAGCCTAGGGCTACATGACGATTTTGCTTGCACAACAACAAAAAAACTGTACAGCACAGCAGCATAACAGTGCCAGTGAACTCAATGAAGTCACAGTGTGAGTCGCAAGTTGCTGCACACCTGATACAACTAATAAAACCCTTGATTAGTTGCATCAGGTGTGCTTAATTCACCATTTTGGTACTCCAGAAAAACACCACAGAACTTGTGATGTCATCAAGTCCTATAGTCATGGTGATGTCCTGTAAACAAATCACATGGGCTTCTAATATAGAGGCTGTTTGTAGGATGTCAATGGTGATGTCCCATTTCAGGAAACCAGAGGTGTAGTACTAGGCAGTTGCTACTGAAAGCTCCATCCCTCCCACTCCTGGTTGACTGTATTCAGCCTCTCCCCAATCTTTGTTTTGATGTTTTTCGTGCTCCAAGCATTCTCGGAATGCAACGATGAATATGCCCTTTATTGGTGCATGTGCAGCCCAACCAAAAACAACCATCACTAGTGATGTAGCGGTTGATAAATGTACTCGTAAACCAAACTGCAAGGGCGAAATTCTGTAAGGGTATGTTCATACTGGCAGAAACACTGCGGAAAATTCCATGACAAATTCAGCATTTTTTCCGCAGAAGATACCGCAGTGCGGATTTTGACCAGGAATTAGTTGTGTGAGCGCCGAGCCGCTGGGCGGGGGATGCGGAAGTGATGCTTTTTTTAATACAGAAATGTTGCGGAATTTTCCACAGCAGATATTCTACAGCATTTCCACCCCATGTGAACTTACCCTAAGTGACATCAGTGGGTTTAACAGTGGGTGGCATGTGGCCATGGTCCTGATTGGCAAACCGGTGCATATTTTTCATAATGAGGGTAACTACCCTCTACAGTTTTTGTTCACTGCGAAATTCGCAGCATTTTTTTTTTTCTGCAGGGGGTCTATGGGACTTGTAATGTTAAAATCGCGATCGCGAAAAATCGCGATTTCATGGTAAATTGTGATTTTGCGCGATCGCGATTTTAACATCACAAGTCCCATAGACCCCTGCAGGAAAAAAAATGCTGCGAATTTCGCAGTGAAAAAAACTGTAGTGGGTAGTCACCCTAAGGCCTCATGTCCACTGGGAAAAGTTTATTTTAAATCCGCAGCGTTTCTCCCGAATGCGGATCCACGCCCCATAGGGATGCATTGGACACCCGCAGGTAGTTAAATACCTGCGGATGTCATTTTTCCCGTCAGGCGCGGATCCGCGTGCGGGAAAAAAAATGGACATGCTCCATTTTCGTGCGGGTCTCCCGCAGGCTTCTATTGAAGCCTATGGAAGCCGTCCGGATCTTCTTTCTTCGGGCCGGCGGATGTGCCCGGCGCATGCGCGCGGCCCGCAGCCGGCATGCCAAGCACATCTGCCAGGCCCAAGAAAGAAGATCCGGCCGGGAAGAAGGGAAGACACGCACGGCCCGCAGCAGGTGAATTTATTCTAATTTCAGCCCTCATGTCCGCGGGGCAGGAGGGACCCGCTGCGGATTCTCCATGGAGAATCCGTAGCGGGCCTGATTTTCCCCGTGGACATGAGGCTTAAGGGCTCCTTTCCACTGGCGACAGCGCTGCGAGAAAATCGCAATGTTAAAATCGAATCACAATACTGCAAAATTGCAAGCTTTTGCGTTGCGATGCGAGAATCTGTTTTGCCAGTGCACTGTATGAGCGACAGAAAAATGCAAAACGCTGAAACAATCCTCCTGCTGCGATGTTTAATCCTCGCATCGCAGCTTGCCCTTAAATCGCTAGTGGAAAGGTTGTCATAGCACAACATGTGTGGGACTTTCCTGCGAGAGCTCGCACTCTCGCATCGCACTGAAAACGTGCGATTACCTCGCCAGTGGAAAGGAGCCCTAAAACTTGCAAAGTTGCTCAATATAACATTATTTGCAGACGAAAGACTGGTTTGGGGTCTCAGAAAACCCCTTTCACAATCTCATAAAATGATGGCATACTTCTAGGATATGCCATCACTTTGTGAGCGGAGGGATTCAGTCTTTCGCTGTGCAATGAGCAGCACTACAGCTCCATGAAGGTGTATGCGGCCCACCGCACAGCCGGGTGTCCTGAAGTGCCACAGTACAGGGAAAAGTAGTGAAAAATCAGCGCTGTTGCCCCTTCATTCTCAGCATCTGTGATGGGCCCAGAGGCCGGACCCCGCTGATCATAGAGTGATGGCATATCCTACTGTTATACCATTACTCTGCAAGATGAGAATATCTCCTTCACAAACCAATGAGACCCTGCATGTTCTGAGTGTTGATTAGCAGCAGACCTGACGATCTGCAGGTGACACCACCGACCGGTAAGATGGTGATTTGTTTTGATCACAGACCACCAGAACTTCCTCTTATTCTGATATGATACGTGTCTTTATTAACTACGACACCCACCACCCTCTTCTGTAAAGAACTCCTTTATGATTTGTGGTTAAAGGGAATCCGTCACCTACCTTTAGTCCTACAAGCTAAGCTTATGGACTAAAGATAGGTCACCCACTGAGTCCAGGGATGTAAGTTTTATACTTACCTCCCCCATCATTTCCCCGGTGTCCGCATTGGAAGCCACCACTGAATGCATTGAGTGGTGCTGCTAAATAGTCCTCCCATTCTAATTTTAAAATTGGCGGACTACTTATTAGCGCCGCTCAATGCACGGAGCATCGGCTTTTACAGCGGGGCAACTACGGGGAAGGTAAGGATAAAACTTACATCCTCCGACTCAGCGGGTCACCTACTTTCAGCCCGTAAGCTTGACTTAAAGATCTAAAAGTAGGTGACAGAGTCCCTTTAAGCAATGCTGCCTTATTCTATTGCTCTTGGAGTCAACCTTGAGTCATTATATAACGTTCAGTAAACAAGAATTAGATGTACCAATAGCGCTGACAATATGAACAATGCCGATTTGTTGAAAGAAGCCACACGTTTGTTTTGCTTTGTCTTGCTCCGGTAAAAGGTTATTCACATCTCAGGGTTACTTCAGGCTATACGGATAATACATACTGTACGCTATGTAGGTCGCCACATTATCAGTTCTTTAGATCACAAAGCCATTCTGATAAAGGGGGAGAATTAAAGGAACATTGTGTTATACCTAGTGCAGGGCTTAATGAGGCGGGGCCTGTGTCAAGCTCCGCCCCTCATGCCATGCACTAGGTATAGCATGGTGTAAAGTTTTCTCTAGCAGTGATCCTTTAAGGCCGAATGCCACGGCATTCAGATCTCGCAGCAGAATCGTACCCTGTGCCCCATGGTGACCCCAGCGTACCTGTCTGATGTGTTCTTCTCTGTGCTGCGAATGTGCCGGCTAGCTCGCCGCCGTTCATGCTCAGTGCAGACAATGATGCATCGGCGATGATGTGGATCCGAGGCGAATGACATTTTGAAATTGCCGCAGGACAGACAGCTTCCATTGACTGCAATGGAAGCCGTCCATGCGAGGCCCGCACTAGGATAGGACATGCTGCGATTTTCCCCCTGCTAGCGGAAAATCGTACTTGATTTCCTCTGGAAAAGCCTTTTGCATAGCATGTCTATGGGCAGTATTTGCTGCGGGAACTGGAGGCGAACGCCCGCTCTGGATCCCGCAGTGCAAATACGCCCATGTGCATTTGGCCTAAAATAGGACTGAGTTAATACAATGCTCTTAGCTCACTAATCACCTATCCTTAGGGTAGGACATCAATATAAGATCAGTAGGGGGCTGACTCCTGGAACGCCCATTAATGAGTTGTATGAAGAAGTCACAGTACTCGGGTGAGCACTGTGACCTCTTCATTGTATACCAGGTACACCGCCATATGTTGCATAGTGGCAGTACCTTGTGTTACAGTTCAGTCTCATTCACTTGAATGGGACTAAGCTGCAGAAAGGCTGCGTGACCAAAGAACATAACAACACAGGCTGAGGAAGAGGCCCAGTGTTTACCCAAGTGGTCCCTTCAAACAGCTAATCGGCAGGGGTACCGGGAGTCAGACCCCCACTGATCTTATTATACAACACTTTGAATATTAAGGACCTATCCTTGGGATAGGAGTTACACCACAATTGACGTGTGCTGTACTTGTGCTGGCACTGCCCCCTCTGCCAAGTACTGGCTGTGTCTTCCAAGGAAAGTAGAAAGCCGGTCCTTCTTCATCTGGAACATGCGGGCTACATAAAATGATGTGGAGGGCTGGATTCGGCACATGGGCCTTGAGTTTGACGCATGTGCCTTATATGGTATATAGGTGCCGTTTTCACCTCTGGGCCTCCCAACTATGAGGGTCCTGTGGCCACTTCCGCACATTGAAATCCTCTACTTCTTCCATTGAAATAAAGGGAAATATAATTATATATGCAATATAAATAAATATGTAAAACAAGAATAACCCTTTAATTTACTGATTTACAGTATTTAGCACATACATATTCTACAGCACTGTACAGCATTTAATATTGGGTTCTGTCTCTATTGGGGCTCACAGTCTAACTTTACTTATTGGTATGTTTGAGAGGAAACCCAACCAAATGTCAGAAGAACATGCAAACTTCATGCAGGTGTCATCCTTGTTTGGATTTGACCCCAGTGCTGCAGGGCACCAGTGCTAACCGCTGAGCCACCATGCCACCCTTGAGTTCCTATTGATTTCAAAGCTAGCAATCTCCATATAGGCCGTCTCTTAAAGGGATATTCTAGTCAATCACATAGCCTATCGAATAGATATGTGATAAGTCTTAGAGGACCACCACCAGCGATTAGATAAAGGGACCCATTTAACTCAACAGGTTCAAGACCAGTGGTGTGGATCGCCTTTGTGAAAGTACAGCAAACTTCTAAGGCCTAAGAAAAAATATTCACATGCGGACTAGCCCTATTCAATGGGGTTGATCCACGTGCGAAATTTCCAGTGCAGATCCCGCTCTTAGAATTCACAGTTGACGAAATCTGCACCAGATACACTATAGTGCGAATTCCTATTGAGCTCAATGGTAAAAAGACCTAAATTCTGATGCAGATTTCGGCACGGAATCTGAGTAGGAATCCATTTTAAAGAAACCTTGTGTCGACGGGGCCTAATATATATGATACATTTGCGAATGTCTCTAAAACTTGGAGAAAATGCATCAATTCCATTGGAAAATTCAGCTCTTCTTACTTACTCTACCAGATGTTCCTATAAATATGGTATCGTATTACATCTTGGAGGCTGACGAGCTTCTACCTGACACTGTGCTGAACGGATGGTTTGACCAATGCAATGTATGACTCCCTGTCAACAGTAAGCAGCAGTTTCTTCTTAAAGACTCCATAATAGATTATTTTCTTAATTATGACGAGGGATCGTTTTTTATGTTCGGGAGTCCTGACAAAATCGATGAAGATTTCAGCCCACAAGTTAGACATAGACGTTATGATACCATGTAGTCATGTGCGGTTGGTATTTCACACAATGCACAATTGCTGACTCTTCTATTAGTTTAACCAGTCAAATCTTTCATGTCGTCACTTTTCAGTCACCTCCACCCTGACTAAAGTCACATACCAGTGCGAGGGAGCGTTTCGCCTAGAATAACACAACCGCAAAGTAGTAAGTATGTAGCAGCACACTGCAAGGTGGAATAGGCAAAAGAGTGCACAAAAATGTCCACTTAGTGTCAGAGCAGAAGACTGTGTAATAGATGGGGAAATACATATAAAAAGGTGTGAAAGGTTCCATGCATACGACTGTATTTTGGATGGATTTGCATTATGGAACCCCAAGAATCCTATGGGCTCATACTGCACCTCTATGTGCCCCCGAGACATGCAGAGGGTGATAGTATAATGTTAGGATATGCTATTAAGTCTGATCAGATTTAGGTCTGTCTGCTGGGGACCAAACACTTGGCAAAAACACCAAGGTCCCAGACACAGTGCCACTCTAATTTTGTAGTGACATTTTGCTTTTGCCTAGTATTGCAGGTATTGCAGTTTAGGATCATTCCAGTAAATAGGGCGGAGCTGCCATACCAGGCATAGTGCACAGAAAACCTATTGTTAATACACTCATACTACATGTGCCATACACACACACAACATGCTTAGTGTGCGGGTCACTACTAGGGGCATTCTGACTGTGTGGAGGGCAGAATACCCCTAGGGGGTCATCCTTTCAGTGTGGGGTACTAAGAAAGTCTCTATCAAAATCCGCAGTATTAACTCTTTCCAATCCAATTTGTATCCTGGTTTTCCTAGGGGGCTTACTCTTTTTCTGTCGTTATAGAATGGCGCTATCTACTGGCTAAAGCCAGTACTGCATGAGGTGACACATTGGATAGGCTCCGACAGCAGAGAGGCTGGCAATATACAGTAAGAGAACCCTGACAGACATATTCCAACATCGGAGCTGTACAACCTTAAATCATAATGTCTTCAGATGTCAGACAGTGGATTGGAAAGGGTTAAGGGCTCATTCACACGGGCACATGCGTATTCATGGACGAAAACTCACCTATTTAGGGCGTATTGTGACCATTCTGGCAATTTTTTTTGCATGCATCAGCACTGTGTATTTATGCGCACAAAATAACGCAAGAAGGGACGAAGTGAAAATACGTATCATGGCCGTTCACTTAATACGGACCAAAATAGGACAAGCTGCATTTTTTTTTAAAAAAAAGACCAAAAATTGTGTGAAAATAAATAATTTATGGATAAACCCATTGAAATCAATGGTTTTTAGGGTAGTTCCACATCTGCGTTGGAACGTCCGGCCGGAGGTTCCGTCACAGATGCAGCTGAAAATACTGGAATGCTGCGCTGCGTCATCTTCCCTAAATGTGGATTTTGACACAGAATTGTCAGGAGAAATCTGCCATTTTCAAATCTGCATTGAAACCTGCACATTAGACTCACATAATTGTTTCTCCAAACAGCGGAATATTCCAGAGTGTCCTGCAGAATATTCTGTCCCGTGTGAGAGCGGCCTCAATGTTCCACAAACTCCAGGCACACGAAAAGAGCAAAACAGATGGAAACTGAGATGTGCTCATTGATGGCTTCTTCTTGAACATCAACACTCTTTCAAGAAGCCTCCAGCCCCCCTGGTCAAAAAGAAACTTTATCCTGGAAGGAGATTTGTTTGGAAAACTGCGCTGTAAATATCATTATCGCCTGACAAAGCCAAGAGAATAAATTGCTCCTCCCATGATAATTTAGCAATTTATAGTTGGAGTCCATGACTAATATTAAAGGAGCTGAGTATGCAATGCTATACACCCTGCCTGATATAGAAGGGACTATTCTGTTACCCCCATCGCTAGACCATTTTATCATCATTTACGACAAAACCATCTCATTTGAAGGTCAAAAAGTCTGGGTTGATTAATTTCTTAACCCAGAGGCATAACTTGAAGCTTCTGGGCCCCAATGCAAAACCTGTAACGGGGCCCCCAACTATAACGCTTTATTTATAGTACTGGGCTTCCGATATGGAGAAGAGGGGCCATATGGGCCCCCTAAGGCTCCTGGGCCCGGGTGCAACCGCATCCCCTGCATCCTCTATAGTTACGCCCCTGTCTTAACCCCTTAGCTCTATCCGATGTACCGTGGAGTTGTGTAGGATTTGTATGGAGGAGGCCAAGCCCTCTCCATAATACCAGGTGGGTATAGGATGGCTTTGAAAGCTGATGCGTGCTGCCAACTGCCATGTACTATCTTGGTGTGTGATATGCGTGGAGATAGAACATGCTGCGATTTTCCTGTGAAATGCATGTGAGTAGCAACATGGCTGCCTATGGGAGTTTGGTACAGCGTATTACAGTGCAAGACCCATGCATAATATACTGTGACCATATGTGGCCCGTGTGAGCCCAGCTTATGTTTACTGTGTATTACACAGGCTCTGTACGTCCGTGTGATAGGAGGTAACTCGCAGGCAATCAATTACATTGCCTTACGCAGTTCCGATCACAATAGCATGTCAGAATTGCCCAATAGGCAAGCCTAAAAAAGAACGCAGCATGTTTTACTTTACCAGGTATATACGTGAGATAGAGCTCATTGTTCTCCATGTCCGTGTATATGCTGTGGGACTCCCCCGCAACATTTTACGCTTACAGCCATGTGAGCCTGGCCTTACTCAGATCGCAGCTAATAACCACTTAGATGCTGCTGTCATTTCTCATAGCAGAATCTTAATGGCCCAGCAAAAGAAGAAAACTCCTTCTGTTTCTCCTGCATTGAGATCGTGACATGAGGTTTGGGTGTCATGGCAGCCCAAGTCTTTATGAAGACCCCCAGGGCTGCCATGTATTTCTATCTATTAAGCCTGCGGCACGTCTTAATAGAATACCTGCAGAAATATAATATATTGTAATAAGGGTGAATGCCTTCTTGGTAATCTTACCATGTACTATGTTTTACTATGTTTTTAATATGTTCCCAGTATTATGCTGGGATTTGCCAGTGGTTCACAAAGAACTCGTTGGTTAGACACAATCATGGCAGACACCGGCATGACCAATTGCCAGTTAAAAGCAGCTGTACTTAATAGATGAAAATGGCGAGAGTTGATCCATTGGGTGATCCAGAGTCGGCAATGACTGAATGATTAATCATCATCTTTATTGCTTTATGGCGGCCGCCATGGTTTTGGAGGCAGAAGTATTAGACAGGTGGTTGGATGGGGGGATGACAATGGGGAAAGGGTCCAACTCTGGGCTTTTGGGAATTGGACCACTAGACATACCACAAACACTGAGATTTGTTGCTTGAGCCTGCAATTTATTGAAACAACCGTATAAGAAAACGCAGTCACTCTCTCTCTCCTGGACGAGGCAGGGTAAGATGTTGGTGACGTCTTGCACATCGATGACACTATAAAGGGGGTTAGATAACTGGCGTTGCATCCGACAGTTGACATGACAGGCACTAGGTGGCAAAGGAGCCCAGTGTGGTGCAGAGTGCTAAGGCAGCAGATATGCAGTCCTAAGCTCTTGCTCATGACCTGAAGGTTGCAGGTTCAATCCCCACATGGTTTAGGTAGCTGGCTCAAGGTTGACTCAGCCTTCCCTCCTTCCAAAGTCGGTAAAAGGAGTACTCAGTTTGCTGGTGGGTAAAAGATGCCTTGGGAAGGCAATGGCAAACCACCCCGCAAAGCAGTCTGCCAAGAAAACATCACGATGTGACGTCACCCTAGGAGTCAGTCATGACTCGGTGCTTGCACCAGGGGACTTTACTTTTACTGGGTGGCAGAGTCTCCCCAATAATATCTCTTACTGGGGTTTCTTTATCTTCATTAACTGTGTAGAGGGTTGCCCCTCTCAGGCTACAGTACCTGGGGATGATATTGGGTGGCTGAAAGAGTTCTACATAAGATGCCGCTGAGGTGAGTAGAGTGTGACGCAGCAAACAAATAGTGTGAAGATGAGAGCAGTCTGTTTGACTTGTGAAAAAGTTAGGCCAGCGTGGAAAATGTTGCTGCTAGTTAAACAAGCTTCTGAATGAGAAGACTATGAAGAGACACCGTGAGACTGTACCTGTGAGAATGCTCTCTATCTCCAGGAATCTGAGTTGCTGCCGAGTTCTGTTGACCATTAAGCTACAAGCAAAAGAATGTGGCCAAGAACGGCTTCTGTTCCACCACACCACATACTATCTCGCAACTCCTGCTCTCTGGAGTTTTACCTCCAGTTCCCGCCAGCCACATACCTACCGAAGGCGGGCCCCTCCATCCCTGACCAGACACCCAAGAAACATCCGGTGATCTCATCTATTAACCCGCTTCTATACTGCAATACTGAAGTATTTCAGTATATTGTATGAGCAATCAAATAATCGCTATTTCAAATCCTCTATGGGTTCCAAAATGAAAAGTAAAAGCAAGTTACATTAAGTTTGTTTTTCTTTTTTAAATGATTGCAGAAAATAAATATTTTGACAAGAAAAAACGTTTTCCACTTTTAACATAAAAAAGAAAAACAAGATTTAAAAAATTGGTATCGCTGCATCTGTAAAATTCTGATCTATTCAAATAATACAATATTTATCCCGCATGCTGAACACTGCCGGAAAAAAATACATAATGCTGAAATTGCACTTTTTGGGTCGCCTATTTCCAAGAAAAAAATTGGATAAAAATTGAGCAAAAAAGACTTAGACCCGTGTGTATAATGCAGCGGTTTACAGCGGTGTTGGCTTATCAGCGCGTATGGCACTGATTTTTTGCCTGCGCATCACAGCATATCTCACACACTCATGTTATGCGCAGTCTTCGGGGTTTCATTTTTTATTATTTCCCACTTTGTCGCTCAGGGATGTTGTGTATAAATGCTGCACATTGTGGGAGATTACTTCGGTAGCGTGCGGGTTTAGCGATATTCATAGACGGAACACCAGCGGATGCAGTCCAAAGCAGGCTTGCCCTGCGTTTATTTTTATAACAGCAACATAAAAAGTCCAGCCTTAGTTTCAGGCAAACAAATAATAGTCCCGAATCCAGCTACCAGGCCGGCCTGCTCAGGTCGCACTTAGCAGGTGCGGCGCACAGCGGGGCTTCTATGTCCAGCCGGTCACACAGGCTGCCAGGGCCCAGCAGCCATCTTAGCCTCCCCTGTGTCCGTGCACCTGCTCTTTGTGTGCACACTAGCACTGGCTCAGCCTCAGCACCTGTGCTGATTGAGCTCGCCCACACCCTGGAGTGGAGGAGGTGGAATGGACAGCCCCACTACCAACCTGCCATCCATTCCAAAAAAACAGGCCCGGATACTTTTAAAGAATAGATCTCCAGCAACTGCTTGCTGGAGACCACATTACGCTCCTGATTTCTTATGTCTGGGAGCGAGACATGACCTTCGTCCAGTCCCCTTACGCATAGTACCGGTACCAAGTGGCGACGTAGCGACCGTCCACCACTACGCCCCAAGTACCTCACAACCTGTAATTGCGTATGTACAGCATTTTGTGCGCCTCCATGGAGAACAATAGGGCTATTACGCGATAAAATAGAACATGCCGCGTTCTTTTTTACGCCTGTATTCTGCGCAATGTACATACACAAGTATGAATGGATCAATGAAAATCAATGGACTTTCACTGACTCCATTCACCGCCCATTATGTGCACATACATCGTGCACGTAAAACAATGAAAATGACGCTAGTGTGAGCCTGCCCTTATACATGAACGTGCAAGGACATAGCGGGAATAGTTGGCATTCAATGACATTCCAAAAACTAAATAACATTCTTACAGGGAGTATGTGTCATCAGAAAATGACCTTTTATATAAATCACATATTTGTGTTAAACATATTTTTAAGAGTTTTTGGAGTTTTTTTTTTTTTTTACTTTTGATCACAATCTATATTTAAAAAAAAAAAAATCCTAAGATTCAGCATTTTTCTCGCTGACCACAGAGCCTAATAATAGGCTGATACTTCCTCATCGGCAGAGAAAGCTTTGCAGCAGTCGTCTCACTAACTTTACAGGCAGGATTACACTGAGAGGTGACACCTATATGTAGTGGCCGGCGTTCGTTATTGCAGCCTGCAATTACATGCACTGGCCACTATACAGGAGCAGTGGCTTTCGCTTTGCCCCCTGTGTATCTCACTAAATAATACTGCTATACAATTAATATCACTGTCTATGGTGTTCACAAGCCGCCAGTGTCCGGGTATCTGTGGGGCCCCCTACAACTGATGAGCCTCGTGAGACCTCGCAACAGTTGGCTGTGCACAGGTTGCAAAATACTGGTTTAAGAATTGTCAGTAAGGCCGGCTTCACATGAGCATGAGCATATTTGTGCGTGCCTCAACGCTGCATAGTTGCGGAAAAAACTATGCTTTTTGGCGCATGCATTGGCGTATTTTACTCTACTTTTTGCACCTACAGATATGTTCATTTGCGCACAGCAAACAAAGATGCACCGATTGAAATAACTAAGTGGTTCCAGATGTTTTCTTTTTCCAACGGAATTGCGCATTATTTAACGCATTTCCTTCCCCGCTTTTTCACATTCTCCATTGACTTCTATGGAGACCTTTGGTGCGCATATACGCAGAAAAATAGAGCAAGTTTTTGGGGGCGACCAAATACACTTGCGGAAAATACGGAAATGGGAATGCACCCATTGAAATACATGGGTTCTATTCGCTATGTATTGCACGCACAAATACACCCATGTGAATGCCAGGGAACCAAAAGTTGCAGAATACTAATCTCATAGTAACATAGTGTGTAAGGCTGAAAAAAGACATCAATTCAGTTTATCCTATTACCCCCGAAGTTGATCCAGAGGAAGTAAAAAAAAAACTCCAATGAGGTAGAAGCAAATTTTCCCCATTTAAGGGAAAAAATTTGTTCCCAACTCCAATCTGGTAATCGGAATAATCCCCGATCACTGACCCTTCTGAAGTTATTAATGATTATAACATATAATATTGTATCTCTCAAGAAAGACATCAAGGTCCCTCTTGTTCTCTTTTATAGAGTTTGCCATCACCACGTCCTCAGGGAGAGAATTTCACAGTCTCACTGCTCTTACAGTAAAGAACCCCCTTCTATGTCGGTGTAGAAACCTTCTGTCCTCTAGAAGTAGCTGATGCCCCCTTGTTACAGTCACAGTCCTGGGTATAGATAGATGATGGGAGAGATCCTTGTATTGTCCCCTCATATCGTTATTAGGTCGCCCCTCAGCTAAATAATGCCAATCTCTGCCGCCACAACTTTGTGTCATTAATGAAAACATTGATTGTTCCTTGCTGCTTTTTTTCCCTTCAAGTTTAGCAACAAACTGCTCGTCTGTGAAGTCCACCCAGCAACAGGGTGTCGTCAGCAGGCAGAGGAGAGCAGCCAATGGCTGCAGACAGACGATCGTATGAGCTAAGGTTGTATCCTAGCAAAACAAGTACGCTGAAGCCTGACAGTTATTTGCATTTCCTTTGCACTCGCCGTATAGCAGACTGTAAGTCTCGACTAGTTCAAAGAAAAGGACATTGAGGGTATGTTGCGAAAAGAAGAAAACAAGCATCTTGGCGGCGGAGGATGCGATGCTCTGCCTCCCGTGGGTTTCGTTTTATGAGAAATCAGCGAAACAATTTATATAAAATACATCCTGAGTCGTTACAAGAACTAATATACATAAAGTACAAACATAACTGTTAGAGGCGGCACTAAATGTACTGTAACAGACTGAGTGCGTCATGCGGCACAACTATTAAAGTTACATTGTATGTAAGCTGAGGCGTTATCTTAGGGGAAAACTTCACATAAAACGGGTCCATTGTTTTATGCATAGTGCAGGACCCAACCAGGGGTTCAAGGAAGGCGAAATAAGAGAAGCCATGCACCACCGCCTCTAGACCTACACATAAACCTGCTTCCTAGGGCGAGGTCCGGGGTCCTGGAATGTATTACAGAAGATAAGGAATATTCTGGAGACGAGGAGATGATGAGATTACACGGATGGAACACTGTGACCAAAGGAACACTCGTTACTAGAGATGAGCGAGTATACTCGCTAAGGCTAACTACTCGAGCAGTGCCTTAGCCGAGTATCTCCCCGCTCGTCTCTAAAGATTCGGGGCGGGGAGCAGCGGGGGAGAGCGGGGAGGAACGGAGGGGAGATCTCTCTCTCCCCCCCCCCCCCCCCCCGCTCCCCGCCGCAACTCACCTGTCACCAGCGCCGGCCCCCGAATCTTTAGAGACGAGCGGGGAGATACTCAGCTAAGGCACTACTCGCTCGAGTAATGTGCCTTAGCGAGTATACTCGCTCATCTCTAATAAAAAACAGTTGTCAATAGTTCAGCACATAACAAAAGCAATGTAGGTCGTGGTACAAGAAGTGTGGGGAGATATAATCTTGCAGGTGTAGAGTCTGCATTCAGTGTGACCGACAATCAGGTTTACAGTATCGAAAACACAAAAAAGGGGACATAAGCAGGCAAAAGAAATCACAACAAATGGCCATATACTTACCAATGTACTAATATAAGAGTGATTTTTTTTATCTGCTTATGTCCCCTTTTTCATTGATGTTAGTGTAGGGACTTGCAAAGAAACGAGGACCCTTGACGTGGGCTGTGAGCTTGTATATTTTGGCCAAAATATTCACCAATCCTCATATTTATCAGTAACATGCAGTGCGGCTTTGAACGCTGGGGGAGCCCGGGTGCCAGTGCCAGTGTAGTTCACCTATAAGGTGTAGGGCAGCCCGCTAGGTTGAAATATGGCATCACTTATAGGTTGTGAGTTTGCATGTTGCCCTACATGTACCATGTGGCCTGACACCCTCTATATGCTTTAACTATGTGCCAGTATAGCAGCTTACAAGGAAGGTGTGTGAGTGGTTGTTCATCAGTATCTTGCACATGTGTAATCTGCTCCTCCATATAGCAGTCTGGCTGTCTGCATGTTGAGGGATGTGGTGCATGTACCTGCCCTCTTGTATTAGTACATTGGTAAGTATATGGCCACTTACTGTGATTTTTTTTTCAGGTTTACAGTATGACTCTAAATATGTATAGATGTAAAACAGAGTTACATAAAGTTGTCTGAGTACACCACTAACTAATTAACGTGAACTGAAGATGAAGAAGAAGAAAGAAGAAAAACAACATCAGAACAAAGGCGGTATTTATAAAGCAAAATAAAGTAAGAGGGGGAAGAAAAAGAGAAAGAAGGAAGGAGAGAGGAAGGGAAGAAGGGGAGGGGGAGAAGAAGAAGAAAAAGGAGGGGGGCGGGAGGAAGCCAAAAAGAACCAGGCCCCCCACAGACACCCACTTCTCATAGTAAAGATACCAAGAAAAAATTCTTCCCCTCTCCAATCGCTGTTTTTAGATGGAGACCATTGATTACTCGGTATTCTTGTGTATGTTGAAAAGTGACCCAGGGGCCAGGCCTGGTACCAGGAGTCATACTTATCATATAAGGAGGCCACAGGTTCCTCCATCCACTGAATCTCTTCCACCTTGTGGAGCCACTGAGCCAGTGAAGGTGGTGTAGAGGATTTCCAATGAGCCGGGATACATGAGCGGCCGCTTTGACAAAGTGTTAGAGTATGGACTTGATGTATGTGCGTAAAGGAAGATCAGAGCCATGAAGTAAGAACATGGTTGGAGACTCTGAGACTCGCAGAGTCAACATTTTACAGATAATGAGGTGGATAGCTTTCCAGAAATCGCGTATCAAGGGGCAATCCTAGAAAACATGTCAGACTCCTTCAGAACTGCAGTAATTCATCGTGGCATAGATTCACCAGGTGATAAAATCGACCTGCAGGAATATCGGCCCCTGCGGACAGGAAGCTTCTTGGATTTGTCACAAATTAGCTTGAGGACGTGACATGTTCTGACCAGCTGACAGGAAGAGGTCAGTGATCCAAGCTGGCTGCGTCAAATTCTGACCTCCCATCAGCACGGTGCAACAGAAATCTGGATTCATCTGAGCAGGAGATGTTTTTCCGCTGCAGTGCTACAATTTTTGCGCTATTTTGCCCGCTGCAGTCTTTTCTTACTTTTTCTCTTAGACAGAATTTATGTTACAACTGGTCGTTTGCTGTTATAGCCCATCCGTGATAAGGAACACCAAATTGTGCATTTGGGCACGTTAGTTGAAACGCCAGCATTGTATCCAGCTACAATTTTCTTGACTGCGTCGCACCTGTTTGTCAGAACGATTCTTGACATCCTCCTCTGACCCCTTTCAGTGATGCGTTGTTTCCATCCACAGGATCCCCTTTCTCTGCATGTTTTTTATTGATCACACCATTCTCTGTATACTCTCCACACCGCTGCACGAGAAAACAGCGAAATCCTGTCCCCGTGAAAAGACCAGGGTCTCTAACAAAGTGGCCATTCAGTGTATAGTGTCTACTATGAATGAAAATTGCCCGATTTCACTGCGAGTGTATGTACGTTTTGCTCATTATTTTGCTTTTTTAACGCACGAGTCATCACCGTGTCATCTATTTTTCGCATCTTTTTCACGAGATGTGGCCCAATTGATGTAATTTAAAATCCCATTAAAGTCAATGGGTTTATTGGATAAAAAAACGGAACGCACACGCATGCCGTGGGAGTGCAGTCCATTTTTTTTTAACACACCCATTGACTTGAATGAGTGATTCGGATTCTCGCACCAGAATAGAACATGCTACAACATTTTTTACATGGACCATCATGGCACTGTCGCATATATGAATAGACACATTGATTTTAATGGGCCTGAGTTTAGACGTTAAAATCGCCTGAAGGCTTAAAGGAGGGAATCGCTTTGTGAGTAGAAACAACATTATTGTCATTGTACCTATGGCTGGTTTCAGACAAGTGTATTACGGGCGTGTGTCCCAGCCCAACCGCAGGGTTTACTGACTCAAACTCGGAGCATATGAGGAAGCGTCTTAGATTACTGATGTGAAGCGGGTCGCAGTGAGGCGCCCGAGTGGCAGGTTACATGATGGCGCAGTAGCTAACAGACGGAGATAGAGGAAGTATTGTGGCTTTGCTCCACCCTTTTTTAACGGAAACCCACCCTTACAATATACACATATTTGTATGTCAGAACATCAAGGCACTCTGGGTTTCGGACTTCATTCTTAACTAACCATCTCCATCACTCGGCTTTCCACATTTTTGGAGTTCCATGGCCTCTCTGACTCAACACACCGTAGGTGCAAAACTACCTCAAACAACTGCAAGGAATGCAGTTCACCACTCTTATCTATGGTACCCTCTTATTGGCGCATAATGCCCATACCAAGCGCCTTGCTACACATGCCATTGCTACACTTACAAATTAAACACATCAATTGCTAATTTCACTACATACCGCATTACTAACTCTGTTAACTCTAAACGTTATATCACAATCCCCATATTACTACAGTCTCTTTGGGGCGATACCACCGCAGTCCACATGTGTCCTTCATTGTCCATAAAGTCCCTATAGTATGTGCACACTAACACGCCGGAGACCGGTCTCTCGTGTCTAGCAGCTTGATTGTATCCAGTTCCAAGGTGCTGTCAGCTTCTTCTGGGACTGAGTCCCATGTGGAAAAGGAGACTCCCTCTCCTTCCATGTGGTATGTTGAAGTCATCTGCATCCCCTGAGTCATCAGGGCCCTTTGATGCTATCAGGGCTTCCAGTATAGTGCACCCTCTCTGGTGCCTAGAACCTTTGGACTCCTTCTAGGATAGGGCTTAGCCCTGTTCCCTATCCCCTGTTATAGGGGCTGTCTTCACAGCAGTAACACAATAGTTGTGTCACTGCTGATGCCACCAGGGGAGGCAGAACCCCCTTTGAGTACTCGGAGCCGCCTGCACTCTCCCCTCTCATCAGCTGTTTTACTGGCCAGTGGAAGGGCCTCTTCTCTGCATCATCTGAAGTACCTCTTCAACTCTAGTGGGTCCTTCCCCTATGATGTCCATATGCCATATTCACAAGACAACCCCTTTAAGGCATTAGACAGTTATTTTGGTACAATGGTGTTATTCTTTGGGGACTATATGGCAGTTTTACACTTATTGGATGGAGAGCCAGAGAGCGGAAGTTGCAGGCATAGTGTAGTGAGCGTGCTGAAGAGGTTTAAGTAGGAAAAAGAGGGAAGCTACTGAAGTTAGTAGATAGGATTAGAAGTGTTTCTGTAAGAGTTGCCAAAGGGGTGGTGCTAGTGATGTAAGAAGATGAAGGGGTACAGTGCAACGTCCGAGGAGTGTGCCCACAGTCGAGGAGATAACTGGGTAGAGAACCTTGTCATGGGGCTCTACCATCTCCTTCCCTGGGGGTAGCTCAGATCCTGACTAACTTACTGCTGGGGAGGATCACAGGGGAAAAGTAATCGGGCGTTACCTTGAGTCTATTTGTCACACGTGACGCCAGCGTTCCGTCGTCTGCAGTGAAACTTGGTGATGAAATAAACTAGTCCAAACACAGGTAAACAATCTGTACAAAACCGGGAATGGTTGGTAATGTCCGTTTACTGTAACTTGATAAAGTCCAAATGACATCAACAGTCTTGCCACAGATACAAAAACTCAGAGTGATGTGACAGGGAGGATTCTCGGGGCATCTCGGATGATCCACAGTCCCAGTTATCTGTGTGATCTCCTCTCCCAGCAACTCTTTCTCTCTCTCACTCTCTACCAGTTCACAATTACGTTAGTTGTGTTCTCCTGTGTTTGAAGTGGCTTGTCTCACTCTCAGCAGTCAACAGTTGTATCGAGGTTTCCTGGGAAGACTGGGCCCCCAGCTGAGCATCAGACCATCACTCGCCCTCCTCCATGCTCCACACACAGACTGACCACTGTCTGGCTGTCAGACTTTTCCTTGCAGACTCCTGCTAGACCGACTGCTGCTCTGTACTCTGTACTCCCTCCTTTTCCTGTGCTGCTGTACTCCTGTCTTGTGCTGCTGTACTACATACTCCTCTCTGTTCCTTGCAAACACATATATACTACACAAAGTCACATGACTAACACAATGATACATTTTCCAGACATAATCCAGACATTAACCCATTCAGTACTGCAGAAGTGCAATACAGATAAATCTCTTGCATACTATACAGAAGACGCTGACATGAGACAAACACAAAACATTATGGAGGGGCCCCACTAATTCTGGGCCACTACAACAGGAGAGCTTGTGAAGATGGGATGAGAGAGAAAAGAGCACATTTAGGTGCCAGGCAAATTTTTATCCAGCCCGCCTGCATTTCTTATTGTGGTTTATTGGTGAGGGATTGTTAGTTATTTGTGGGAATCGGCAGGAAAGGGTCCCGGGAGGTAACATGTTTTGGAGACAATTTTATTGCGCAGTATGGATATATTTATACAGATTTTTATGATTAAGAGTAGCTGTTCATAAGGACAGCGGAATTGGGCCTCCTGGAGGTGGTTATGGGCCTCAGGAGTTGTATACAGGCAGTGTACCATCAGTAATATTGGTGTCCGTGAGTCAGTTGGTTGCGCCATGTGCAATGGTTTAGGGAGCACTGTGGAAGATGGTGGAAATATGGTGGATGCCTCCAGTGACTCTTCCAGTTGATACCATTGTATAATATGTTAATAATGTTACGGGTTTCTCATTTACATGCTATACAATTGCGTAAACGTTATTCAGTTACTTTTGTAGATGAGCGAGTATACTCGCTAATGGCAATTGCTCGAGCGAGCATTGCCTTTAGCGAGTATCTCCCCCGCTCGAGACAGAAGGTTCGGGTGCCGGCAGCGGGCACGGAGCTGCGGGGGAGAGCGGGGCGGAACGGAGGGGAGATCTCTCTCTCCCTCTCTCCCCCCCGCTCCCTCCTGCTGACAGCCGCTACTCACCCCTGCCCCGCGCCCGCACCCGAACCTTCTGTCTCGAGCGGGGGAGATACTCGCTAAAGGCCATGCTCGCTCGAGCAATTGCCTTTAGCGAGTATACTCGCTCATCTCTAGTTACTTTGTTTAATGCGGTCTTAAATTCCACCAACCATATTATTTGTGCGCTTGATCATAAAAAGATTATTTCTCGTATTGGTTTGCTATTCTCTCTTCTCCACTTTACAAAATGAGGCCTCCACAGTTCTTGATCTGGCCCCTGTGCCATCCTGATGCTCTCTGAAAGGCAATCAGAAAGAGCTTCTCCATCCATGGAGGACTCTACTCAATATTAGGGAAAATCTATATAGATTTAGCTCAAATGCCAATCCACCCAGCACTACACCCTTAGCACTGCCACATGCAACTGATAGCAATTTTAATAGCACTGGACTGCCTGGTATGTGCAGACTTCCCGAGGGTGGACACTAATTTCATTGGGGTTCTTATATGACCATGACAGCTGAAGGGCAGCTGAAACTTAATGATGGTCCATCTATGTGAATGCTTCTGTGCTGACTGGTCAAGGTTATAGAAAACATGTCCATTGCATGCTTTAATACCGCCATGACTTCAGTATAACCCAGCAGGCTGTACTGTTTTCAATAAACATCTCAACAGAAGGGCTTGGCCTGGACTTCAAATAATGCAGTGGGTGGCGGAAATGACACATAAGTCCCATCGGTTTTATGAAGTCATTTGGCTTTGGTTGAATAGCAAAATGTTAGTTCTTGTCTGATAGAGGGGCCTTGTAGATCGGCCAGAGCTAACATCAAAAATGTGGCTGTAAATCCAATGTATATCCAAAAAAAAAAATTCAAAAATTATTTAAAAATGTTCCTCTCCGCTTGTCCTGGACAATATCTGTGCTGCCATTTTTCCTACTGTACAGCCAGTTCCAACTTTATGCTGCCATATTGGAAGCTATGAATGATGGCATTTAGTCACTGGGTTAGGGAAGCAGCATAAAATTACTGATTTAAACCCAAGACCCAGCACTGCAAAGCAGCAGAGCCAACTTGCTTATATAGGCATGGCCGGGTTAACAGTGTGCCAGGCCCTAGGTGCAAAGGTGAATTTGGGCTCCTCTGAACTGAATCTACTCAATAACGTCCCATTAGTATATCTCATGTCAAAGTGTAAATTTAGCAGAAGAACATAAAAATACAGCATTTTTAGCTTATTACTTTTTGGATTGCATTTGCAACCTATTATCCATATACTAAACCACAACTGCCTAAGCAGGTTGCATTCAGATCACAAATGCATCATTCACAAAACACGTTTTCAAGATTTTTGATGGGTAAACTCCGTTATTGCTTGATCAAAAGACACCTTTTTCGGTTAATTCCACCTCGATATTGCATTTAAGTGAGTCTGGCCTATCGTTCTCTATGCCTATTCTATCGAGAGGGAAGAAGAAATCCCGTTTTCTCCATGTGCAGTGTGTAGAAGACACATAACAGCAGCCAGGCTCCTCAAACCAGCTCAGGGAAGACTGGAAATCACTGACAATCTGCAAAGGGGAAACTGGTGATATATGCAGAATGCAAGTAATATAATGGAAAGATAAATGTGTTATTTCTCATGCACACACAACAGCTTATTCTGAAAAGTCACCTGAAAGTGTAGATGCACTTTAAGTCTTTGCTTACTGAATTGATCTATTGTGCTTCACACCCAGATATCCCAACACACAGCACAGCTCAGCGGTCTTTCTGAGAAACTCGGACCAATATTCTGCTTGCAAATTTGTGGATACGAGTATGGTGTGTTTTTGCTTTAAAAAATAGGAGATCGGGTTAGGGGGGTTTGCTATTGTTTTGATGTATATGTTAAGTTTTTTGAAAAAAAAATTTCAATAAAAATCATTTAATTGAAAAAAAAAATTAAAAATAGATCGGTCAAATCTGAGGGGTTTGTTTGGGACATAAATTAGCTGAAAAAAAGCGCAGGAGCGGAGAGATAAGCGCTGAAAACTATTCCATGGCGGTCAGGGTCTTAAAGGTTATGAATACCTTGTGGGGGATAATTGTTTTTCACTTAAACGCAGTTATTTTGGGTTGACAATCACTTAAGCAACATTCAATCTAAAATGTTGCACTGTTTGTCTTCTGGAATTTCTGCTTATCACTGTATATAGTAAACTGCAGACTGATACTCAATAGGAGATCATCAGTGAAGCTGATATATATATATATATATATATATATATATATTGTGAGGGATTAGCGTTTAGGATCGGTAGCAACCTGGGCATAAGCAGTCAGAGACAGTGACACATAGGATAAAGTCTTTAGTCCAGGCTTTGCCTGGGTTTATTTCCAAGCAAACAAAAGCAAAATACAGGCCTTAACATCAGGCAAACATAACGTAAATCCTGCTCGTCTGAGCACTTACTATACATGGAGTGTCCCTGTCTACACACTGGTGACACAAATGGCTCCTGCACACAGCCAGCCAGGACTCTCAGACCTGCAGAGGTCTCAGCTCTTCCCCTAGGCCCTGTAGGCCCAGGCTTTATAAGGCCTGGTACCAGCCCCACCTGGTACGTGGGAGTGACCATCCCACCCTTCACTTTGGTCACTCCAGGAAAAACCGGCCCGGATTATGCGGCTTGGAGCCACTTACTTGCTACAACGTGTCAGTAACTTAGTGTTACTGACACCATACTGCCGGCTTCCTCCACCGAGTCCAGGCTGCTCGGTGGCACGTATCTGCCCAAGTGCTCCCTAAAGCCGCATAGGAGAGCATCCTAGGCGAAATGTAACGGCCCTCCAGCACTTTGCCGGTCACTGTCTCACAATATATATATATATATATATATATATATATATATATATATATATATATATACACATGTTTCCTGTTCTCTCCTCTCCTGCATTTTCTTATCAGATAACTTATGACCACAAAGTTTGTCTTTGTTGTGAAGATGTTTTTTTTAAACATCCCATAGGAAATAATGTCCGTTTCCCTAAACTTCCTAAATCACCCCAAAATAGGACGTGACTATTCAATCTGCAAGCAAAAAAAAATTGCTTATGTGAATAAACACATTGAAATCAATGTGTTATTAAGGGTTCCGTCAATATCGGATAGAACTTGCGAGTGAAACTCCCTGGTGTGAATACACCCTGACTGATGATTAACTCTTTATTAATGAGCCCCATCCTGATGCTGCCACTGCTTCTAAGTGACCTGGTCAGGTATACATAGTGGGCTAAATCCCAGCAGAGTGTAATTAAAATGACCCTAGATTAAAGGGATACGATATCTCTACTTCTTCCTGATGCATAAGTGACTATAATAATAAAACTAAGAATGTGATAATAATAACATAACACAACATTACAATATCTGTTTTGCTATATATTTTCAAAAATAGCATAATTCATATTATCAAGGACGGGAGTTGTGGTTTAATCCTCCTCATGTACTTGCCGCGTCCATTACCATATGTTATACAGATTCCCAATAAAGATGTCTGCATTATCTCAGGGGCGGCCATCTCCTTTCTTTATTTCAGCTCCAGCGATCCCAGTATGAAGTCAGAATTTAGAAATAGAATTGACAGCAGCGGTGAAAGTCTGCTCTCCTTCTTAAAGGGGATGTATTACCGTATTGTTTTACTTATTAAAAAACCTATGCTGAAACTTTTTTTTTTATTTTTTGGTTGTATTTTAATAGATTCTACTTTCTTTATTTGGGCACAGACATCTCGCCTGAGTAGCTGCAGAGATTTAAATGATAGCAGTCACCTAAGCATAAGAAATACTAAGTTAACGGCTATAGACAACTTTAGGGAGGGTGGAGGGGGAGGGAATTTTTTTTTTTTGCACTTAAATGCATGTATTTTGGACTGACAATTATTTTTATAAAAGGATTTGATTACAAATGTTGCAGTGTTTGTCTTCCGCAGCTTCTACTTGTGACGGTATGTAGAAACTGCAGACGCAGTCTCAATAGGAGATCGATCAGTGATGCTGGGCTAAAGGGTTTAGTTTCTCTCTAATCTGATAAAAAAAAGTGCAGGAGAGGAGAGATAAGGGCTGAAAACTATTCCATGATGGCCAGGGTCTTATGGATACCTTGTGGAGACAATTTTTTTTTTTTTTGCTTAAATGCATGTACTTTGGGCTGATAATCACTTTTGCAACAGGGTTTAATTTAAAATTTTGCACTGCTTGTTTTCTGCAGTTTGTCATTATCACTGTATATAGTAGACTGCAGACCAAGTCTCAATAGGAGATTATTATTTAAGCTGAACTCAGGACTTAGTTTTCCTCTGTTCTCTCCTCTCCTGCAGCTTCTTGTCAGCTAATTCATGGCCACAAAGTTTATCCTTGTTGTGATCATAAATTAGCTTGTAAAAAATGCGGGGGAGGAGAGAGAAAAGCTGAAAACGAAACCATCAATATACCTTCACTGTTGAATTTCCTATTGAGACTCAGTCTACAGTTTCTATATACAGTGTTAAGTATAAGCTGCAGAAGACAACTTGTGCACATTTTTTAATGAAACCCTATAGCATAAATGATTGTTAACCTAAAAAAAAAAAAAAGTCACCCAAAGGTATTGATAGACTTTAACACTAGAACCGCTGTGGGATTAATATGTGACTCCTACTTACAATGGTTGATGTTGCATTGTATTGACAGTCCGATGTCATCCATTACCTTTCAAATAGAGATGAGCGAGTATACTCGCTAAGGCACATTACTCGAGCGAGTAGTGCCTTAGCCGAGTATCTCCCCGCTCGTCTCTAAAGATTCGGGGCCGGCGGGGGGCGGGGAGGAATGGAGGGGAGATCTCTCTCTCCCTCTCTCCCCCCCGCTCCCCGCCGCAACTCACCTGTCACCCGCGCCGACACCCGAATCTTTAGAGACGAGCGGGGAGATACTCGGCTGAGGCACTACTCGCGAGTATACTCGCTCATCTTTAATTGTGATCTCATATTAACTACCTCCAGCTTTATAACAGATGGGGTTGTCCCTGGAAAATAAATCATTACCTATCTACAGGTTATAAGTAGCAGAATAGTCGGGTTCTGAATGGTTGGAGCTCCATCTATCACAAGAACGGTGTTCCCAGATAAATGGAGCGGTGGTCACACACATGTACTCCATTCCTTTCTATAGGACTGTATGAAATTTAAAAGAAAAAGAAAAAATATTCAAACTCTTTTCCCATTCTCCTATAAAAATCTAATTGATGAAAAAAACATTTTTGCTATTGCCATGTTCATGAAAGTCAGAGCTAAACTATTGTGCTCCTCATCCTGCATAGTGAACACTAGAGATGAGCGAACGTACTCGTCCGAGCTTGATACTTGTTCGAGTATTAGCGTGTTCGAGATGCTCGTTACTAGAGGCGAGCACCACGCGATGTTCGAGTTACTTTCACTTTCATCTCTGAGACGTTAGCGCGCTTTTCTGGCCAATAGAAAGACAGGGAAGGCATTACAACTTCCCCCTGTGACGTTCAAGCCCTATACCACCCCCCTGCAGTGAGTGGCTGGCGAGATCAGGTGTCACCCGAGTATATAAATCGGCCCCTCCCGCGGCTCGCCACAGATGCATTCTGACATAGCTCAGGGAAAGTGCTGCTGATGGTGGAGCTGCTATAGGGAGAGCGTTAGGAGTATTTTAGGCTTCAAGAACCCCAACGGTCCTTCTTAGGGCCACATCTGACCGTGTGCAGTACTGTGGAGGCTGCTTTTTGCAGTGTTGCACTTTTTTTTTTTTTTTTTTGTATATCGGCCGTGCAGAGCATTGCGTCCTCAGTCTGCAGTAATTTTACATAGTCCAGGGCCAGTAGTGGTGAGGCAGGGACAGTGAAAGAGATATACTGTGTATATAGGCAGTGGGCTTTTCCCAAAAAATTTGGGAAAAAACATTCTATTTGGGCTGCCTGTGACCGTCCTGAGTGTACTGCGTCTCTGCTGGGGGTAGTAGTCCTAATTAATACGCAGCTAAGTGTTACAGCAGGCTTGTGCAAAATTCTTTCCTGGCTCTGCTGTGCGTTACACATCACCGCTGTCATCCTGTCCAGAGGGAAACAGTCTGCAGTAATTTTACATAGTCCAGGGCCAGTAGTGGTGAGCCAGGGACAGTGAAAGAGATATACTGTGTATATAGGCAGTGGGCTTTTCCAAAAAAATTTGGGAAAAAACATTCTATTTGGGCTGCCTGTGACCGTCCTGAGTGTACTGCGTCTCTGCTGGGGGTAGTAGTCCTAATTAATACGCAGCCAGCTAAGTGTTACAGCAGGCTTGCGCAAAATTCTTTCCTGGCTCTGCTGTGCGTTACACATCACCGCTGTCATCCTGTCCAGATGGAAACAGTCTGCAGTAATTTTACATAGTCCAGGGCCAGTAGCGGAGAGCCAGGGACAGTGAAAGAGATATATTGTGTATATAGGCAGTGGGCTTTTCCAAAAAAATTTGTGAAAAAACATTCTATTTGGGCTGCCTGTGACCGTTCTGAGTGTACTCCGTCTCTGCTGGGGGTAGTAGTCCTAATTAATACGCAGCCAGCTAAGTGTTACAGCAGGCTTGCGCAAAATTCTTTCCTGGCTCTGCTGTGCGTTACACATCACCGCTGTCATCCTGTCCAGAGGGAAACAGTCTGCAGTAATTTTACATAGTCCAGGGCCAGTAGTGGTGAGCCAGGGACAGTGAAAGAGATATACTGTGTATATAGGCAGTGGGCTTTTCCCAAAAAATTTGGGAAAAAACATTCTATTTGGGCTGCCTGTGACCGTCCTGAGTGTACTGCGTCTCTGCTGGGGGTAGTAGTCCTAATTAATACGCAGCCAGCTAAGTGTTACAGCAGGCTTGCGCAAAATTCTTTCCTGCCTCTGCTGTGCGTTCCGTAAGCGAAGTCAGCCTCCAACCACAGGCCAATAAGCGGCACATTTAATTACAGCGTTCTGTTTCTGCACTACTGGTAATACACCATGCTGAGGGGTAGGGGTAGGCCTAGAGGACAGGGACGTGGACGCGGGCGAGGACGCGGAGGCCCAAGTCAGGGTGTGGGCACAGGCCGAGCTCCTGATCCAGGTGTATCGCAGCCGACTGCTGCGGGATTAGGAGAGGGGCACGTTTCTGGCGTCCCCACATTCATCTCACAATTAATGGGTCCACGCGGTAGACCTTTATTAGAAAATGAGCAGTGTGAGCAGGTCCTGTCGTGGATGGCAGAAAGTGCATCCAGCAATCTATCGACCACCCAGAATTCTGCGCCGTCCACTGCTGCAACTCTGAATCCTCTGGCTGCTGCTCCTCCTTCCTCCCAGCCTCCTCACTCCATTACAATGACACATTCTGAGGAGCACGCAGACTCCCAGGAACTGTTCTCGGGCCCCTGCCCAGAATGGGCAGCAATGGTTCCGAATCCTCTCCCACTGGAGGAGTTTGTCGTGACCGATGCCCAACCTTTGGAAAGTTCCCGGGGTCCGGGGGATGAGGCTGGGGACTTCCAGCAACTGTCTCAAGAGCTTTCAGTGGGTGAGGAGGACGATGACGATGAGACACAGTTGTCTATCACTCAGGTAGTAGTAATTGGAGTAAGTCCGAGGGAGGAGCGCACAGAGGATTCGGAGGAAGAGCAGCAGGACGATGAGGTGACTGACCCCACCTGGTTTGCTACGCCTACTGAGGACAGGTCTTCAGAGAGGGAGGCAAGTGCAGCAGCAGGGCAGGTTGGAAGAGGCAGTGCGGTGGCCAGGGGTAGAGGCAGGGCCAGACCGAATAATCCACCAACTGTTTCCCAAAGCGCCCCCTTGCGCCATGCCACCCTGCAGAGGCCGAGGTGCTCAAAGGTCTGGCAGTTTTTCACTGAGAGTGCAGACGACCGACGAACAGTGGTGTGCAACCTTTGTCGCGCCAAGATCAGCCGGGGAGCCACCACCACCAGCCTCACCACCACCAGCATGCGCAGACATATGATGGCCAAGCACCCCACAAGGTGGGACGAAGGCCATTCACCGCCTCCGGTTTGCACCGCTGCCTCTCCCCCTGTGCCCCAACCTGCCACGGAGATCCAACCCCCCTCTCAGGACACAGGCACGACCGTCTCCTGGCCTGCACCCACACCCTCACCTCCGCTGTCCTCGGCCCCATCCACCAATGTCTCTCAGCGCACCATGCAGCCGTCGCTAGCGCAAGTGTTGGAGCGCAAGCGCAAGTACGCCGCCACGCACCCGCACGCTCAAGCGTTAAACGTGCACACAGCCAAATTGATCAGCCTGGAGATGCTGCCGTATAGGCTTGTGGAAATGGAGGCTTTCAAAGGTATGATGGCGGCGGCCCCGCGCTACTCAGTTCCCAGTCGCCACTACTTTTCTCGATGTGCCGTCCCAGCCCTGCACGACCACGTCTCCCGCAACATTGTACGCGCCCTCACCAACGCGGTTACTGCCAAGGTCCACTTAACAATGGACACGTGGACAAGCACAGGCAGGCTGGGCCACTATATCTCCCTGACGGCACATTGGGTGAATTTAGTGGAGGCTGGGACAGAGTCAGAGCCTGGGACAGCTCACGTCCTACCCACCCCCAGAATTGCGGGCCCCAGCTCGGTGGTGGTATCTGCGGCGGTGTATGCTTCCTCCACTAAACCACCCTCCTCCTCCTACGCAACCTCTGTCTCGCAATCAAGATGTGTCAGCAGCAGCACGTCGCCAGCAGTCGGTGTTGCGCGGCGTGGCAGCACAGCGGTGGGCAAGCGTCAGCAGGACGTGCTGAAACTACTCAGCTTAGGAGAGAAGAGGCACATGGCCCACGAACTGCTGCAGGGTCTGACAGAGCAGACCGACCACTGGCTTGCGCTGCTGAGCCTCCAACCGGGCATGGTCGTGTGCGACAACGGCCGTAACCTGGTGACGGCTCTGCAGCTCGGCTGCCTCACACACGTGCCATGCCTGGCCCACGTCTTTAATTTGGTGGTTCAGCGCTTTCTGAAAAGCTACCCACGCTTGTCAGACCTGCTCGGAAAGGTGCGCCGGCTCTGCGCACATTTCCGCAAGTCCCACACGGACGCTGCCACCCTGCGCACCCCGCAACATCGGTTTAATTTTCCAGTGCACCGACTGCTGTGCGACGTGCCCACACGGTGGAACTCTACGCTCCACATGTTGGCCAGGCTCTATGAGCAGCGTAGAGCTATAGTGGAATACCAACTCCAACATGGGCGGCGCAGTGGGAGTCAGCCTCCTCAATTCTCTACAGAAGAGTGGGCCTGTTTGGCAGACATCTGCCAGGTCCTTGGAAACTTTGAGGAGTCTACCCAGATGGTGAGTGGGGATGCTGCAATCATTAGCGTCACCATTCCTCTGCTATGCCTCTTGAGAAGTTCCCTGCAAAGCATAAAGGCAGACGCTTTGCGCTCGGAAACGGAGGCGGGGGAAGACAGTATGTCGCTGGATAGTCAGAGCACCCTCCTGTCTATATCTCAGCATGTTGAGGTGGAGGAGGTGGAGGAGCATGAGGAGGAGTGGGAAGAGACAGCTTGGCCCACTGCTGAGGGTACCCATGCTGCTTGCCTGTCATCCTTTCAGCGTGTATGGCCTGAGGAGGAGGAGGAGGATCCTGAAAGTGATCTTCCTAGTGAGGACAGCCATGTGTTGCGTACAGGTACCCTGGTACACATGGCTGACTTCATGTTAGGACGCTTTTCTCGTGACCCTCGCGTTACACGCATTCTGGCCACTACGGATTACTGGGTGTACACACTGCTCCACCCACGGTATAAGGCGCAGTTCCGAGGGCCAGGTAGCAGGGGAGGCGCGGAGATCAGGCAGCATGTACAGCACAGGCAGGGGAACACTCTCTAAGGCCTTTGACAGCTTTCTGGCTCCCCAGTCAAGGCTGAGTCGGCGGGAGCACTGTAAAAGGATGGTGAGGGAGTACGTAGCCGATCGCACGACCGTCCTCAGTGACGCCTCTACCCCCTACAACTACTGGGTGTCGAAGCTGGACACGTGGCCTGAACTCGCGCTGTATGCCCTGGAGGTGCTTGCTTGTCCTGCGGCTAGCGTCTTGTCAGAGAGGGTGTTTAGTGCGGCTGGGGGAATCATCACGGATAAGCGTACCCGCCTGTCAACCGACAGTGCCGACAGGCTTACACTCATCAAGATGAACAAAGCCTGGATTTCCCCAGACTTCTCTTCTCCACCAGCGGACAGCAGCGATACCTAAGCAATACGTAGGCTGCACCCGCGGATGGAAGCATCGTTCTCTATCACCATCAAAAACGTGGACCTTTTAGCTTCATCAATCTGTGTATAATATTCATCCTCCTCCTCCTGCTCCTCCTCCTGAAACCTGACGTAATCACGCCGAACGGGCAATTTTTCTTAGGCCCACAAGGCTCAGTCATATAATTTTTGTAAACAATTTTTATACGTTTCAATGCTCATTAAAGCGTTGAAACTTTCACCTGAACCAATTTTTATTTTAACTGGGCTGCCTCCAGGCCTAGTTACAAATTAAGCCACATTAACCAAAGCGATTAATGGGTTTCACCTGCCCTCTCGGTTGGGCATGGGCAATTTTTCTGACGTACATTAGTACTGTTGGTACACCAATTTTTTGGGGCCCTTGCCTACAGTGTAATCCAATTAATTTTTTGCCCACCTGCATTACAGCTGACGTTACATCAGCTGTGCTGGGCACTGCAATGGGATATATTTATGTACCGCCGGTGGGTTCCAGGGAGCCACCCATGCTGTCGGTCCACACGGAGTTGTAACTGCATGTGTCCACTTCTAAAGAACCCCAGTCTGACTGGGGCATGCAGTGTGGGCCGAAGCCCACCTGCATTAAACATGACATTACCTCAGCTGTGATGGGCAATGCAATGGGATATATTTATGTACCGCTGGTGGCTTCCTGGCACCCACCCATGCTGTCGGTCCACACGGAGTTGTAACTGCATGTGTCCACTTCTAAAGAACCCCAGTCTGACTGGGGCATGCAGTGTGGGCCCAAGCCCACCTGCATTAAACATGGCATTACCTCAGCTGTGATGGGCAATGCAATGGGATATATTTATGTACAGCCGGTGGGTTCCAGGGAGCCACCCATGCTGTGGGTGCACACGGAATTCCCATTGCGGAGTTGTACCTGCCTGTGACTATTTATAAAAAACCCCGGTCTGACTGGGGCATGCAGACACCTTGACAGAATGAATAGTGTGTGGCACATAGGTTCCCCATTGCTATGCCCACGTGTGCAGCTCCTGATGGCAGTGGCACAGGATTATATTTCTCATTGCTTCTGAACAGCATTGTGGGCTATCGTCCTGCCCCTTTTAAAGAGGGTCGCTGCCTAGCCGTGCCAATCCTCTGCAGTGTGTGCCTGCGGTTCCTCCTCATGGCAGATGCACTTATAAATAGACATGAGGGTGGCGTGGCATGAGGGCAGCTGAAGGCTGCGCAGGGACACTTTGGTGTGTGCTGTGGACACTGGGTCGTGCGGGGGGGGGGGGGGGGTTGGGCAGCATGTAACCCAGGAGAAGTGGCAGCGGAGTGTCATGCAGGCAGTGATTGTGCTTTGTTGGAGGTAGTGTGGTGCTTAGCTAAGGTATGCATTGCTAATGAGGGCTTTTCAGAAGCAAAAATTGTTGGGGGGGGGGACCCACTCTTGCCGCTATTGTGGCTTAATAGTGGGACCTGGGAACTTGAGATGCAGCCCAACATGTAGCCCCTCACCTGCCCTATCCGTTGCTGTGTCGTTCCCATCACTTTCTTGAATTGCCCAGATTTTCACAAATGGAAACCTTAGCGAGCATCGGCGATATACAAAAATGCTCGGGTCGCCCATTGACTTCAATGGGGTTCGTTACTCGAAACGAACCCTCGAGCATCGCGAAAAGTTCGTCTCGAGTAACGAGCACCCTAGCATTTTGGTGCTCGCTCATCTCTAGTGAACACCAAAGAAAAAAGTACAGAATACCAGAATTGTGTTTTTATGGTTACCCTGGCTTCCAAAAAATGCTATTAAAAAATGATCAAAAAGATGTATGTACCCAAAAATGATATTAATGAAAATTACATTTCGCTCCCCCCAAAGAATCCCCCAAACAGCCCTATTGACAAAAAAATATATTAAAAAGTTACGGGTCAAAAAATATGGTGATGGAAAGCAATTTTGGTATAAAAAAGTAGTAAAAAACAAAACAAACTATATAAATTTGGCATTGCCGTAATTGTATTGCCTGCAGAATAAAGCACACGTCATTTTACTGTACCGTAAATACCGAAATCACTAAACCATTAAAAAATGGGTAACATCTCACAAAAAAACAGCCCTCGTATAGCTATGTTGATGGAAAAATGAACACGTTATGGGTCTTGGAAAGCAGGGACAAAAGAAAAGGAAAAAATGAAAAAGTTCTGGTCTTAAAGAAGATAAAAGGATTTACCAGAATGTCAAGGTTTCTCCTTTGCACAGGACAGAGAACGACTTGCTGATCGGTGGGGGTCATTGCTGAGACCCCCGCTGAGCTCGAAAACAGAACTGGCATGTCCCGCTTTCCTGTCACTGTGGGGGCCACTTCTTCCCCCTCAATGATGTCACTATGAATAGAGCACTGGTTGCACATGCGCTCCATTCATTTCAATTGGGCTGATGGAAATAGCTGAGCGGGCCATTCGGGTATCTCGGCACTCCCATTGAAAGTGAATGCAGTGCTGGTGCATTTGCACAACCAGCAATTTGTTCAGTCTCCTCCTCACTGCGGGGGGTGCAGTAACCCTACAGTGAGGAACATGGGGGACACTGGATCCCTCTTTTTAGATTGGTAGGGGTCTTAGCACTGAGACCCCCACTAATCAGCAAGTTATTCCCTATCCTGTGGACAGGGGATAACTTGAAATTCTGGGACAACCGCTTTAAATGGTGGATGATACTGAAGGCATGGCTTGGACCATCAGCTATCATTAGCATAAAGAAAAGTATTTAGAGTAAAGATGAGAAGCCCTGATTGTAACCAGTGATAAAAAGTTTAGAAATTAAGATCCCTTTAAATATACAGTAGCCTAATAAGTAGCAAATTACGTACGTGCTTCATTTCCCAGGAAGCTACAGTCACCAACTGTCCCTTATCTCCAGGGACATTCCAAGGTTTTCAAAATTTGTCCAAGGCAATGCTTGATTTCTCAGTATTCACCTACTGTTCAAAAACCTCCTTCTCTTCATTACATTATATTTCTTTATAATCTCAAAGCTCCTTAAAGGGGTTCTCCAGTCAGCGCCCACCACTAGGGTTGGAGTGGAAGCACTGCTCCGATCCCTGTGTATCGGTCGGTGCTTGTAATTGCAAGTGCAGCTCTCATTGAAATAATGCTCATTGGTTGCCGAGTCCACTGAATGCCCATAAATAAGTGTGAGCGGTCTTCAAGGGAACACTTGCTGCAAGGGCATCTTTGAAGACCAACACAAGCCAAACACCCCACCAGTGAGTGTTCTTTCTAAGACCGTCGAGGATCACTAACATGTATTTATGTGTTTTCGGGAAGCAATTCAGTGGAAAGGCAAAATGCGCAAAAAAGGTGGGAGCCAATCAGCGTTCGAGGGAAGGCGCACACTGAACAAGCGCACACCTCCCTGCAAAGTTATTGGCTAGTCACTGACAAACTACGATTACCTATTTAAACTTGACAATAATTAATCTTAATCAACCAGCGATTATTTTTTTAGGTGAGCTGAAATGAAGCGACTATTGAATGAACTCTTGCTGGTCACCCGGTTGGTGCTCGTGCTTACACAGATGATCTATGGCTTACATTCACTCTATTGAGCGACTATTTACTTACTAAAGCACCGGACAATCGTCCCAGCCATAATCATCGTATGCCGTGAACTGTGTTTAAGAAAACGGCATGTGACTGGGGACTGGCATAGGAGGGGTTAAGAAAAGCGACCGTAAAAGGGGGTGGAGCTAGGACAGGAAGCGAAGAGGGAGGGGACCGGAAGAAGACCAGAGACGAGAGACATGAGGAGAAGAAGGAAGATAGGAGCCGAGAAGACGCCCACCCACCCACTCCGAAGGTCTGGGCTAGGGAGGAGATAGGACTGTAGTAGGTGGCATTTGTTGGAAGTCGTCACAGCTAGTGGTTTGGCCCGGAATTAGTCCATGCTGGTTAGGGAATAGAGGAAGGTTTGCAAGCCGAAGGACCGGGGCTTACGAACGTCCTCGGGGACGGTTTACGGACTGATAAAGTTAACCTTCGGACAGCATGGATAGGTCTTGATCGTTGAAAGTTTTTATTAATGTTGTTACCAGATGTTAATTAATAAAGCTGTGGCCTACCCCACGTTTTTATACAGCAAGAAGTTGTAGACATTCGTTTATTCATTAGGTAAGTGAGCCGGTAAGTAAGTTGGTGTCCCCAGTCCTCCTGTGCTATGTAAAAAAGCCCTAAATCTGTAGCACTCATCAACTCTACAAGTATTGGATTGGGCTATGCAGTCTCTCTATAGTATGGGGTCCAGAAATGAAGATGTCAAAATTAAAGTCCTTCCCATGCAAAATGCCCTATCCTTGTATAATGGGTTAATATCACATAATCTCTGGTGGTCCCACAGCTTAATGCCACTAATGATTGAAAAACCTTAAAGGGGTTCTGACATGAATAAGGTTTTTATGCTTTAGCAGCCATTGTTCCCTGGTCTGCCTAATGGACACAGGGAACCCACGGTTTAATGGCTGCTAAAACATAAAAACATGATACTTACCTTGTCTCCTGTTGTTGTTGACATCGGGGGGGGGGGGGGGGGTCATCTCCCGGCAGGCGCTGCTCTTCCTCTTCTTCCTCCACGAGCTGCGCTGCTCCGGGATCGCGCGCATGCGCAGTGGAGAGGTGCCCTCTGACAGGAGTCAGGACGGGGCGCGTCTCCACTGCGCACGCGCAGAATCTCAGAGTTCAGCCAGGACGTACGGGCCGCCCACAGCAAGCACTGCTTGTGACGTGCTTGCTGTGAGCGGCCCGTCCGTTCACCTCGGAAGTGACTGACGGATGGAGCAGAGCCGGAAGCGGTCATTTTGACTGCTCCTGCTCTGCTTCTACAAGCCACAGAAGAAGATGCCGGCTGGAGGGGACATGCCTGGCGATCGGACCTGGCCAGGCAAGATGAGTAAAATTTTATTTTTTTATGTCAGAACCCCTTTAATCCAATACTTGACTATTCTTGTTGATACAATGACTATATGATCTCTGATTTGGTGGTTTAGATGTTTACTCAACTGGAACCTAGGTAGGACTGTTGGTGCTTGATGGTTGGATATAAGAAGCTATGGCAGAGATAAGAGGTTAGTTACCCATTTTTCTATTGGGATCAGAAGAAGGGGCCTACATCTCATCAGCCCTTTGAGGTGCCCTATAGTCTATATATACTACTATTCCATCATAGGTAAAGCATTCAGGTAAAAGATATCTATAATTTGAATATATATCCTGGTCTGATTGTCTATCACTGTCAATTCCGTGGTGGGAGAAGAAAAATGATAACCAATTTAGGCCAATTTGTCACTTTTAGTCTACTACTTAGGTGATCTATTCTTCACTTTCAACAGGGAGACAACATATTATTATTAAAGATGAGCGAGCATACTCACTAAGGACAATTACTCGATCGAGCATTGTCCTTAGCGAGTATCTCCCCGCTCGGCAGAGAAGGTTCGGCTACCAGCGCGGGTGACAGGTGAGTTGCGGCCATGAGCAGGGGGGAGAGAGGGAGAGAGAGATCTCCCCTCCGTTCCTCTCCGCTCTCCCCCGCCGCTCCCCGCCTGCCGCCGGCAGCCGAATCTTTGCTCCTGAGTGGGCAGGTACTTGCTCAGGGCAATGCTCGATCGAGTAATTGCCCTTAGCGAGTATGCTCGCTCATCTCTAATTATCATCTAATCCATTACATATTTGTCTGTACTTCAACGTTTACATCAAGCCTAGCCCCTGGGCCGCCACCTACCATCTATAATACCGGTGTCTTCTTATGTATTAGAGGAGCATTTGGGCCTACTTGGGCACCAGATCTGGGTATGAATGCTACCTCTACACCCCTCATAGCTATACCCCTGCATTTACTATACCCGGACAATATTTATTCTGTCTTCGCCCAAGTCCTTATAAGAATTGGAAGGAAGTCATTGATCCTTGCCTATGTCATGTTTCCAGGTTTTCCACCCCCTACCTTGTCCTCTGCCGCCTATTATTTACTCTCTTACTAGTTCATTCAGTGGCATACATAGACTATCGGGTTCCTCATAGCCCTTGGGCCAATTCCTCACCCTACTGTTTCTTACTAATATAGTTTCTTTGGAGAGTCGTACATGGGTTCTCGCCATCGTATGACAAAGGCAATGCGACCGACCATTTCTGGGCCCCCTCTCTCCAAGAACCCTATAGTGGCTTTGTGGTCGGTCTCTATGGTATATATGCCCCAGGGTTAAAAGAAAGAAAGAATTTTCATTGCATTGAGGGCATGGAGGCTTGACAGGACGTAACTATGCCATCTCAATCTCGTTTTACTGATGTGTTAACCGAGGTGTTGTACAGATATAGAGGTGGAAGCACAGTACATAGCATATCCTGTGCTTCTATACACTTTATCTCCACACCACAACATTTCCGTGCCTATTGGAGGAAGCACATCGGGGTCAGTGCAGTGGACAGGATTTAGGACAGCTGCACTCACTCACCAGTACACGGGGGTATTTACTGTTCCCTGCAGAACTGAATTACACTTTGCGGTCAAACTATTAAATGTCCTTAACCACATCCTATAAACAGCACTGCACTCACTGGAGCGGCCTATTTTATAGCAGGCAATAATAAGTATACGACCCGCTCCAGTAATCTATAATGTATAAGATAGATGATAGATAGATAGATAGATAGATAGATAGATAGATAGATAGATAGATAGATAGATAGGGCGTAACTATAAAAAGCTGGGCCCCATAGCAAAACAATGCATCTCCCCCCCCCACCCATACCCATAAGAACATGAACATTTAGGGCATGGTCACATGGCAGATTTTTGCTGTGGTTTTGATGCAAAAATGCATGGAATCTGCATAAAAACTGTGTCATCTAAGTGTCCCATTCATTCAAATGGGATTCTGCACGTTAGTCTCTACAGCGTGGATTTTTTTCTGTACCTGGTTTATACAAAAACTAATATTTCCCCTATACAATGACCATATATATTTGTATATACCAGCTCTATACAGGCACTGTGCAGACCATAGAAGTGATTACAATACCATTATATGCAGCGTAACAGGTAACGTCCTCTCTGATTGGAGTTGTTGTTGGAAATACTCAAACTGTGTTCTTCGTGCCTCTGCTTTCTCTGTCATATCCCAAGCCCTTGTTTAATACCACAGTCACACAAAACAGCGGTGGTCACACATGCAAAACCCAGCTGCATTGATTTTCATAGGACCACCGGAGAAAGCCAAGTTCAGGTGCTTGACTATTTCCAGCAGACCCATTGAAATGAACAGACCACCGCTGCCCTCACTTCAGGATGTGCTTGGAGTACCATTCTCTGGACCTATGAGGACTCCAATGGTCGGATCCCACCAATCAACAGGTTATCTCCTATCCTATGGATAGTGACAACCCTTTTAGGGTCTTCCTTCACCCTGATGAACCAGTACATCAGTTGCCTGCAATCACCAGCAGAAGGATGGCTGTAATCAGTGCTGTCTGCATGTATTCTGCTTGCACAGGAAGCAGCAACCTAGCAGCATACCCACACAGAATGCTCAATGAATAAATACTATACCAGAACAAAACCATCCTCAGTACACACGTGCAGTAACAGAACCAAGTTCCAAACATAAATACAGTAACAGAACCAATCACACAACATAAATATAGCAACAGAATTAATCAATACATAAATACAATACTAGAACCAAACTTACAACATAAGTACAGTACCGGAACCAAGCTCATACCATAAATACAATAGCAGAACTAAGCAACTGTGTTGAGGAGGAACCAATATTTTTATCTAAAATATTGGAGTCATCAGAGGTATATGAATATATTTGCATAACTGGCAGCAAAGGAGTTAAAACATACCTACCAACACAAACATTACCTACAGCCATTAGGTGCTTTATCCTTGTTTGACTGGTTTATGACTGCATTGTTTTTTACAATCCGGGGTGATTTTTTTTTTGTTTCCTTTCTGACTTGGAAATAGCCGGTTCTTCTAGATAAGTATATAGATATATTGGTGCCTGACACCCGGCTGCCATGGAAAAACAGACAGTGCCGAGATAATACCTGGAATACCTGGGGAACACATCACTGCTAAATGATATTTACTCTCAGCTTAAAAATGAGCAATCAATTTCTCTTCTGAAACCAGGAGATAGCGTTATCAGAGGTGGTGATTATATTCACAGTACCCATGCTCCGGGGAGCGCAGAACACGTCCTTGCTATTCCTTGTTGTATCTCCATAAAAAGGCTATAATACACAGCTGCATGTGGACCGCATTTATGAAAACTGCCCATAGCACACTGATATGCATAAAGACTGTGTAATACTTAAAATCCCCTGTGGAGGCACTGCAGGGAAACTGAGCACTTAAGGCCCATTCACAGAGGCGTATTTCTTGTCTGTGTGTTGTTCATGGATTCCACAAACCCATTATAGCCAATTAGGCTATTCATACAGGCTTTATTTTTTTTTACAAAGACTGCTGCACGTGCAGCCAATCTTGTACAGGTGCCCAGTATGATGTCATCACTCCTCCCCCCTGGCTCCAGTGCTCTGTGATTGCAAGGGGGAGAAGTGATGATGTCATTATGTGCGCCTGTGCAAAATTGTGTGTAGCATCAGAAAACCATGTCAGCACTTTCATGAATTTAACCCCCTCTTGCCCAGCAGCCAAAGTATTAGCAGCAAGCCAGAGCCACCCTAAAAATGTGCAGTGCACCAGGGTGCCATTAGTAGCACCTGAGGTTTGTTAATAAGAGTGGTTTCAACACCAGGGCGGCTGCCCCTACCGCCCCTATTATTGTTGATTTGACCAAAACATTATAGAAATAAAGTCAAATCTGTGAAAAAATATTAACCCTTTCCAATCCACTGTCTGACGTCTGAAGACCTTATGATTTAAGGCTGTACAGCTCCGATGTTGGAAGACGTCCGTCGGGGTTCTCTTACTGTACATTGCCAGCCTCTCTCCTGTCGGAGCCTATCCAACGTATCACCACATGCAGTACTGGCTTTACCCAGCAGATAGCGCCGTTGTATAACGGCAGAAAAAGAGTAAGCCCCCTAGGAAAACCAGGATACAAATTGGATTGGAAAGGGTTAATGGCCGCACAACAAAAACCAAGAAAAAAATGTGCATCACTCCAACATCAAAATATAATATCTTCATGGTACATCAATACAAATACTAAAAAATGACAAAACCAAAGAGGAACATCATCCCAAGGTAACTCCCTCACAGGAATAAATACATGCCAATATCCAATACCAATGTATGAGGATCTAAAAATATAAGTGCGTACCAGCATGCAATAAAAATTCATATAGATGTGAATACATGAATAACCTACAAGTGCGCAATACATAATGCATGTTGGTATCAAGTATGGATTCATATAAATAAAGTACGAGGGCATAATAATAAATACAGAGTGATTCAAAGGTCAGGGCCACCCATCATATCTTCTAAACGAAAAGAGATACAAGAAGGAAACTTTGTAGAACACTTAGGCCCCATGTCCACGGCCATTGCGGAATATCGCCAATGATATTCCGCCATGGGGGATGAGGGGGGAGCGCTGACAGGTCTCTGACAGATAGGCTAACCGCAGAGAATCGCGGCAAATCACGGCATGCCGCGATTTAGATCCCGCGAGCAGAGAATTGCTATGATTCTCCGCTCGTGGACGCTGCAGCTGCACTTTCCACAGCAACGCTATGGAAAGCTTCACACAGCGTTTTCACTCACTCTCGCAAGGAATAGCTGAGGGCTGCCTGTGATTGGCTGAGCGCTGTGAACAATCACAGGCAGCGCTTACCTGTCAATCAGTGACGGCTGGGTGCTGCCCCTCTCTGATTGGTTAAAGTGCTCAGCCAATCAGGTGTAGCGCTTTCTAGGGAGATTTTTCAATACCTGGCCTCCAGAAGACACCTGCCGGGACTGGAGAGAAAAGCCGGATGGCTCTTCTAGGTGAGTTAAATTTTTTTTTTACTTTTCTTTACAGCTAGTGAGGATTTTCAGGGAAGGGCTTATATTTCAAGCCCTTCCCTAAAAAATCATTGCTGCAGTGCTTGCCTGAAACCCAGTGCTTTCAATGGGGCTGCAGCAGTGCTAGCCGCATTGAAAGCAATGGATAGCATCGCTGTCCCTGCGAGGATGAAGGAATCTCCTGTTATAGCTGTGACAGCTGTGTCAGGGGAGCACGATGTACAGCCTATGTTTTCAATGGGACCAGTGCTGCTGGCACCGACCCCATTAAAAACAATGGACGATAGTGCTGCTTTTTCTTAGTGTTGCGAGTGCGCAGTGAAGGCATCACAAATGAGAATGAAACCATTGAAAATCATTGGTTTCATTTTCATGCATTTTCACTCACTCTCACAATGCAAAATAGCCTATTGCCAGTGTGAAGCCGGCCTTAGATGAGTGGGGGAAAGCATTTTGCACTACAGTGGTGCCTGTCCAATTCAGTCCAAGAAACCCCAATGGAAAGAGAGTCATCAGAAATTGATAGGTGCAGTCATTTTGCAATACCTACCAGCAGTCAAGTTATGGATGATGTCATGTTGAGTATTAATAAAGTTATGTTTAATTATTTGGTATGGAAACACTAATCACATGTTTTTTCAGGTACCAGAAGATGCCGTTAACAATCCAGGACAGAATCACCCTGAGGGTCGGTAACAGAAGTTCACATGAGATGGTTAAGGCTTTCAATCAAGAACACCCAGGAAAAAGCCAATAAGTGCACAAACTATCAAGAAAGTGATTCAGAAGTTCAGGGAAACTGGTAGTGTCAAGGACAAACCAAGACCTGGACAGCGTTTCCGATCCCAAGTGTCGAAAGCTGTGTTGGCTGTTTTCATGAAGAGTCCACATAAAAGCACCAGGAGACTGGCATTGGAGTTGGCAGTGTCCAGGACAGGTAGTGTCTTGAGGGATCTTGCAACAATTGGTTGACTCACACTTTGCTCCGGTGCCAGTCTCCTGGCACAGCTGTCAACATTTGGGGATCCGGAAACACAGCTGGGATGACCAGTTTTCGGTTTGTCCTGGACACTACTAATTTCCCTGACCCTCTGAATCGTTTTTCTGATATTTTGTGCACTCACCGGGTAACTTCCTGGGTGTTCTTGATTGAAAACCTCGGCATCTTCTGTCAGAAGACTTGCGGTTAGTGTTTTCCATACCACATAATTCAACATACCAGCTTTACTAATACTCAACATGACATCATCCATAACTCAAAACAGGTTGCAGGTATTGAAAAATGACTGCAACTATCAATTTCTGATGAAATTCTACCCTTAAGTCACGACCCAATTTCCATTGAAGTTTCTTGGGCAAAATCCAAGATGGCTGCCTCCAAGACAGTCAATAGGCACTACGTTAGTGCCCCAAAAAATTTCCTTGACCCATCTAATTGTTCTACAAGGTTTCCTAGTTGTATCTTTTTGTTCATGAGATATGCCCAGTGGCCCTGACTTTTGAATCGCCCTGTACAATAACGATATATTTTTGTGTTGGCGTGACGCACATTGTTTTCTTGGTTTTGTAAGTCTGGGCTGTGGACGCCTCAGCAAACAATAGTTCTTACTGAGCATTACTGAAGTGTCTGCTCCAGCATATCTGCTATTGTATAAGATTTCCATCATAACCTTCACAACAACGTGCCATGTACTATACATGACATGACCCGACTGTATAAACAGATTTGTCTCTGCACGTACAACATACCTCGTCCCAGCAAAACTAAATACATGACTATGACAAGGACCATTGAACATCTGGTATGGATCACTCCGTACTAATCCCTTAGCTTGAAGTGTGGAAACTCCGTATAGACAACCAGTTGCTATTCAGTCAGTAAATTTTGCTTTCTACCCAGGATCATGTTGGCAACTCTGATTTCATTAAAGGGGTTGTCCAGTTCTAAAGTATCAATGGCCTATGTGCAGCCAGGGAGACCTGTTCACTGGGCTGGTTGCTCAGGCATTGAGCTGATTTTTGCAGGAAGCAGATAGCTCTATTCTCACTGCAGTGGCCAGGCTTGGTATTACATTGAATTGAATTGGAATGTTGTCTGTAATACCAATCCTGGCCACTACAGTGAGAACAGTGCTGTTTGCTTCCTGCATAACTCATCTCAGTGCATGAACGCATTGGCCTAGCAAACAACTGATCAGTAGGAGTCTCTCCACCGATCTACTGTTGATGGCTTATCCTAAGGATAGGCCATAAGTGGTTTACAAATGGACAACCCCTTTAAACCTTTATGACATTCAAGGCACACAGCTTGTTGTTTTCTGCCACATTTATTAGGTACTGTTGTGTCTTGTCTCTACCAGAAGAATGGGTGGAGAGAAGCTGCACGCCCACAACTAATGCCCCCAATTTAATTGGCTGGGCCAGAGAATGGGCACCCATTATCTCCCCTCCCGCCCGGTGTCACTCACCCCTCCGCTGCTGTCCCTTGTCTCCTTCCCGGCTCCATTGTCACTCACCCCTCCACTGCTGTCCCTTGTCTCCTTCCCGGCTCCAGCGCTGTGAGTCTCCTCGCTGCCGTCACATATTGCAACCATTATGCGAGGCCGGCAAAGAGACTGACAGCGGGTGACCAACTGTAGCGGAGCAGGGACGGAAGAAGGCAAGACGCTGGCCGGGGAAAAGATAGCCGGGGGAAGTATGAGAGTGGAGGAAGGAGGCCAAAGAGATGGCGGCTTGAGGGGTTGCCGGGCGGGGAGCGCCAACGCCGGCAGGGAAGAAGATCGCCGGGCGTGGGGAAGTATGAGAGCGGTGCCACCTTCACGGGTTGCCGGGCAGGGATATTAACAGCGGGGGAATGCAGTGGAGAGAGGGAACTCACAGCCCCAAAGCTGCAAGGAAAGAGGGTCGCTGGGGGGGGGGGGGGGGAGTATGACAGCGGAGCTCGGAGGACAAATGGGACACCATCAGGGTATCATCGGAGACAGCCTTGACCCATTCTCCGCTCCAGCCAATCAAATTATGGACGTTGGTTGTGGGTGTGCAGCTTGTCTCCACCCATTCTTCTGGTGGAGACAAGATACAGCAGTACCCATGTCTTACTATCAGTGCAAAGTGTGGCCCTGATTGACTCTATGTGGGCACAGTATGGCAGTATGTGAGTAGTGTATAGCTCTATGCTGACAAAAAATATCACTCTCTGGGCCCTGCTTGGCACAGGGTCTGGACCTATTTGTAAAAAGCATAGCACTCTCTGTGCACCTTTTCACATTATGCAGGCACATTTGGACAATATGCGGGTAGAGACTGGGTAGTACATAGCATAAAATGTGCATTACTTGTCTGCAGCCTTTGGTCTCTGTACCTCTTTTCTCTCACAGAAACAGGGATACAAGAAATATTAGCGCGTTGGACCATCTTTAGTCTTCAGGACCGCAGCAATTCATCGTGATATTTCACTAGGTGCCCAAATGTTTTTGCAGGAGTATTGGCCCATGCGGACAGGAAGCTTCTTGTAGTCGCCACAGATAGGGGTCTTCACATGTTCTGACCAGCTGACAGGAAGGGTTCATCAATTCATGCTGCTTGCTACAAATTCTCACCCTCCCATCATCATGTTACTGTGGATGGTGTTGTGACACAGGATACGATGCAACAGATGGAGTAACCAAACTTTACAATATGTATTGATAAACACAGAAATAGAAATGAACAATAATGGTTACACAATTAAACATTTTTACTTAGAATCATTGGCGCTAGGTACGGCTAATTAGATCCTGAGGATAATACCCTGTTTCCCTGAAAATAAGACATACCCTGAAAATAAGACATAGCATGATTTTCCAGAATTTTTGAGGATGCAAAATGATTTTTCAGGCTTTTTCAGGATGCTTGAAATATAAGCCCTACTCCAAAATTAAGCCCTGCTAACAGGTAATTTAAAAAGTCAATTTAAATAGTGTCCAGGCAGCTATACATGTAAAAAAGTTAAACCTTTTTGAACAAAAATTAATATAAGACACTGTCTTATTTTCGGGGGAAACGCGGTACTTTGTGCACAATAGGAAATAATTCCGGAAGAACAATAACAATAGCACTCGACTATTATCTGCATCATTTCACACAATGTCCAGTCATGGAATATATGGCAAAGCTACACAGCTAAGCAGGAGATGTTTTTCCACTGCTCAGTGATACAACTTTTGGGCACTTTTGCTCACTGGAGTTTCGCCCTTCTTCTTTCTCTTAGTCAGCAATGGCGCTGCAGCTGGTCATCTGCTGTTATAGCATCTGCGTGCTAAGGAACAATGAGTTGTGTGTTCGGATGTGTTAGTCAGAGCACCAGTGTTGCATTTGGCTACAATTTGCTTGACTGTATAGTGTTCATTGGAACAATTCTTAACATCCACCTCTGACCCCTTTTAGCCATGAGTTGTTTCCATCCACAGGATCACCTTTCACTGGATATTTTTCTCAATCCCACCATTCTCTGTATACTCTCCACACCGCTGCATGAGAAAACCCCATAAGGTTGGCAGTGACATCCCGGCCCCGGCTAGTCTAATACCGATCACCGGGCCTCCTTGGAAGTCACTCAGATCACTGCAAAACCTGTCACGTGATTTTATGCTGCACTCCGGGGTCACGTGGAGAATTTCTATATAGAGAAGCTCTAATTATGAAGAGGTGGGGGTCTAATAAAGTACAAAGCAACAGATAGATGTCCTAACGAGTATGACTGGTGTGAAAGTGTATGATCGACCGGAGTAAAATACGCAGAGTATATAAGTCTATTGCACACAGAGGTTTGCCACCAGGCTTGTAACTCACCAGTCCTGCCGATAATTAAGTCGAAAGGCCAGTGTCGGTAGAAAATAATTGCTGTCTGAAAGTACTTTCAGCCGGGCAGCAACCCAACAGCATCTAATATTTCACTCACTGACTTTCTCACTCTAGTTCCCATTTGGCCGGTGCTGCTGTAATTAGAGGCTGTGACCCCTGACCTCTAGTCCCCCCCTTGTCCACGAAGCGTGCAGGACGTGCGGGAAGCAAACGCGGGTGGGGGGCCACAGCCTCTGATAACAGCAGCACCAGCCAAACTGGAATTAGAGAGAAAAAGTCAGTGAAATGTTTGATAATCCGGGGTTCCTGTCCAACCCAGAGGTTCAGGAAGGGAGGCGGGCTATTACTACTGGGTGCCTTATTGCTAATAGGGGCACTATTACTACCAGGGGCACTATCACTATTAGGGGCACTATTACTACCAGGGGCACTATCACTATTAGGGGCACTATTACTACTGGGGGTACAATTACTATTAGGGGCACTATTACTACTGGGGGAAGTATTACTATTAGGAGCAATATTACTACTAGGGGCACTATTAAGATTAGGAGCACTAATACTACCTGGGGCACTATTACTATGAGAGGCACTAATACTACCTGGGGAACTATTACTACTGGGGGCAGTATAACTATTAGGAGCACTAATACTACTGGAGGCACTATTACTATGAGAGGCACTAATACTACCTGGGGCACTATTACTACTGGGGGCAGTATAGCTATTAGGAGCACTAATACTACTGGAGGCACTATTACTATGAGAGGCACTAATACTACCTGGGGCACTATTACTACTGGGGGCAGTATAGCTATTAGGAGCACTATTACTACTGGGGCCAGTATTACTATTAGGAGCACTATTACTACTGGGGGCAGTATTACTATTAGGAGCACTATTACTACTGGGGGCAGTATTACTATTAGGAGCACTATTTCTACAGGGGGCAGTATTATTATTAGGAGCACTATTACTACTGGGGGAACTATTACTAGTGGGGCTGTTACTGGGGGCACTATTACTTTTGGCGCCACTATCACTATTGGGGCCTCTATTTACATAGTAGCATAGTATGTAAGGCTGAAAAAAGACATATGTCCATCCAGTTCAGCCTATTAACCCCCAATGTTGGGGGGCAACATTACTTTTGGGGCCACTACTGCGAGTACTAGTACTACTGGAGCAATGTTACTACTGGAGCCACTACTTAGAATAATGGAGGTTAAAAACATACTCCACGACCACTAACCCCCACCACCACCACCACCACCACCAAACAAAAAACACCCCTTTTTAGCTTGGGTGGTATTTTTTGAGACAAAGGTGGCAAGCCTATTCACACATAATAACCACTGTGCGACTTTTCATACACATCAACAACATAAAATCGCTTGCACCAATATTTCTAGATGACAAATATGTTAAGAGACGAAGAACTGTATAGTAACTTGTAGGGGGGGAAAACAGCAACTGTCACCGGCTTAATGTACGGGTGACATTAGACATGTAGGCTCTGCTGGGTCATAAAAAGACAGTTCATCTGTGTCTATTGTACAAAGACCAGGCCGGGTTACTGGAAGACGAGAGCAAAATGGTTTGTTTATAACAGCGAGAGAATGAAAAAAGTAAATGCTACAGGTCAGAGAGGCGAAGCAAGTCATCGTACTGCTGACTGGAGAACAGAAAAATGGGCAGCGCTCGCAGTGTTAATAGAGGGAATCTCTATGATGATGTGAGAGAGTTGTATACCAAGGAATTCCCTAATTTAATGAATTGCCGCTTCTAGTAAAAGACGTTTTGTTATAATAATGCAGCGCTGTCCCTTTAAATTATGTTAAAAATTTTGAGCACATCTACACTGTCCTTTCGAAAGTGTTTGGACACCCTGATCAGTAGGATGGATTGTGTCTTATTAGCATGTCACATGTCTTAAACCATGCTACATAAGATGCCGACTCTTGGAGGTGTCAGCCATAGTTTGCGAATGGAACTGTCCACTATTGGATATACGGGTTATGCCGCTGCATGCAAGCCGTCCATCATATATCAGCCCATCTATAATGGTACAAGGAGCATCGTCATTGGAGAATAGTCTATGGAGTAATGAATCACATTACCTTTTACCTGAGTGTGTTGTGCCAACAGTTGAGTACGGTGGTGGTTTCATTGTTGTCTGGGGATGTTTTACGTGGCATGGTCTCAGTCCGTTGGTTGTAGTGACAAGAACCATGAACACGGAGGTGACCCTGACATACTAGACAATAATGTGCTGCCGACAATGTGACAATACTCTGGGAATGGTCGGCCATACTTCCAACAAGACAACGTGGCTTGTCACAGATCCAACACCCTTGGTTTAGGATATAAAATGTTCCACGATTGGACTGCCCTGCACCTTCTGCCTTCTCCTCCGGGTCCCTGGTTGTGACTAACAGCCGAGGCCCCTACCTGCTCCTGCTACATTCCAGAAGTAGGAGCTTTAGTCCGTTGCCGTATTTTTACTTGAGCACTTTGTAGCTTGTACCACTATGTCCTTTATCGGGTTAACTTGAGAGTTGATTTGGGGTCAGCCATAGCTTTATTAAACCAATTCTTAACAGTAAAGATTGGGTTTTCATTAAATGTTACTTATAAATAACCATGAGTTATATTTCTACTAATATAAAACAGACCCGAATGCCAGCCTATAGCATAATGGGCATGAAGGTCAAAACCAAGAATGAACCGCCAGCTGTGACATTTGAGAAAACCATCAAAAACAAATTGAATAGTGACAAAAACCCAAGGAACTCAAACCAAAGTCAAGGGAAAGAGGATGGGAAAGCTTCTGCAAAAAAAAAACAATTAGCTCCATTTCTAAATATTTTCTACTTTTCCCTATTCCGCACCCCTTGCCAATCTAGGGATTTTGAAGGGAAACCGCAACCCAAACTCTAAATGTAACCAAAAAGCATGGGCTGCTTACTAAATAAAATCCCTACCATCCTTTTCTTACCCCCCTTCCTCCCTAAACTTTTTTTCTGCAGTCCCAAGTCCAGCAGCTACATGCCTAAGGGCCTACAATGATCACAGACTAACATTCTCCATAATCTGAACCACACACTCCCATCTCCAAGACTTTTCTTGTGTTGCATAAGTTCTCTGGAATCCACTATTGCAAACAATCAGGTTAATAACCAGCATCCACAGTTTGAAGCATGCCCTAAAAACAAGTCTTTAGGGAGGCCTCTCATAGTTCATAAACTGGCCCCAGTCCTTTTATCACCATTATTCTTCAAAACCTTATGCTGTCATACAATACTATCATCCCACACTCCATGCACTTTATATATCTGCATGCGTAGCAGGGTGGCAAGCTGCCACTGCTACAATTAGTGTAAAGCCAGCCTATTAAAGTCAATGGACAAACTTTAATATTAAAGTTAACCTGTAGAGGGAGCTCCTATGCAGGCAGTGACTATGGTTAATAGAAATTAATGGAGCCATTATGTTCTATGGACCATACAGGGCATGCTCAATAAGAATGTGACGTCCAGAAGAAGGCTCTGAGGAACTATATAAAAAGGATGAGCATAGAAGTTGTTGCTGCTGGTGAAGAATTCAGAGGCGATAGTATTGCTGTACTGATTGAGCTGCCACCAGGAATCACTGGCTCAACAAGCTGCTGGATAACCCAACTTCAGGAGCTATTTTCCCACCACAGACGAGGACTCCTGATGACTCTCTAGGAGGATAGTAAACAGGTCAAGACCCCCACCACAACGAAGCTCACGAGAAGGACTCACTGGAGGTATTCATCAGCTGAGACACAACTGCCAGACTCATAAGAGACCGGTCTCTGACTAACCAGTGTGAGCACACTATCGGCACAGAATGTACAGCTTGCAAGGGCCTGATTATTCTGGATTGAGGTAAGTTAGGATAGTATCTCCTCCAGAGGACTGTGGCTAACATACCTGCTGAACTGTGTTGTTCGTGCCCTCTAAGTTGTTGACTTGCTCGGTGGTTTAAAAGTTATTATGGGTATTTATTTGCTTGTTACGTTGATCTTTTGGTGTGTGATGTTTGTGAATACACTGATACCCAGTGTTAATCTGAAGTTATTGCTGAGTCTGGAGATAGATAGAAGTACCAATAACTGGTAGCTTGTAGGTACCCTGTTTCCCTGAAAATAAGACATAGCATGATTTTCCAGAATTTTTGAGGATGCAAAATAATTTTTCAGGCTTTTTGAGGATGCTTGAAATATAAGCCCTACTCCAAAATTAAGCCCTGCTAACAGTTAATTAAAAAAGTCAATTTAAATAGTATGCAGGCAGCTATACATGTAAAAAAGTTAAACCTTTTTGAACAAAAATTAATATGAGACACTGTCTTATTTTTGGGGAAACACGGTAGTTATAATTAGTGTTACTATTTGCTTGTTTCCTTGGTATGAACTGTCCCATACTATCCATCCTTGATTAATAGTCTCCTTATTCTGCATTATATCCTAAAAGAATCTTATCCGCGACTCGTTGCACATACGCACACTGTGGCTGGATAACTAGCTTTATTTCCAGACCACTCTACAGAACAAGAACTGCTACCTCTTGCGTCACCCCTTTTTCTCATAGATTGTAAGCTCTTGTGTGCAGGGCCCTCAGTTCTCTGTTTTGAATTCATTAATTTGTTACTCTATTATATATGATTGTGTCTGTACATGGACCTTCTGAAATGTGAAGTGTTGCGGAGTAAGTTCGCGCTATATAAATGATTCTTCTTATCATTATCATATGATTTGCAGGAGAGAGATGGCCGGTCAACCTCCATCGTATAGAGCAGGAAATGTGGAAACAGCTGAGCTTGCACATTCATAAAGTATCATGGAGAGTGATCACATATGTACAGTATGTGGTATGCATACTGTTCTTGCAGCCTAAAATGTTACTAACTGCCTCTCCTACGCTTAGTAAATCATGCCCTAACTAACCTCGTCCTTACGCCACCCAACCCCATCCTTATTCTTAAAGCACAACGGACTCCTTTCTCTCCCCAACCTTATCCTTAACCCTTTCCAATCCAATTTTGGACTCAGGGTTTCCGAAAAGGCTTTCTGTTTTTGCTGTTATACAACGGTGCCATCTGCTGGCCAAAGCCAGTGTGTGTGCACCAGAGAGGCTCCGACAGCGGAGTGGCTGGCAGTAGATGGTAAAAATACCCTGTCGGACGTCTTCTGACATTAGAGTTGTACAAGCTTCAATCAGAATGTAGGAAGAAATCGGACAGTGGATTGGAAAGGGTTAAATCCACCTATTCCACTAGTTTGCATCCTGCTCCATCGTATTCATTTCATTAGGCTGTGCGCACCTACTCCAACTCATGGGAGTGCTTGCACACAGGCTTCTGAAAGAGAGTCAATCTTGCTGTGCATGCGGGAGACTGGATGAGTATGAAGAGACTACCTGAACTCCACTTCACCTAAACTATTAGCACTATAACTTAGTTTATGGTGTTTATAGCTGATGACAGATTCCCTTTAAAAAAGAAGAACCCTTCATCACAAATTCCTCCCTATATGTCTTGTATGGAAGAAAGTAATTCAATCCTCCAAGCCACCAGGGGGCGCACAGAAAATTCCACGATCATTAGTGACTCCTTCATGAGTAGAAATTGCTGAGTTGACCTACTTTGTGTTAGTCCAATCACCGGCCTCTATTAAATATACCAGCATTAAATGTGTTCTGTACAATTTTTGATGTTCTGTATCTGTAGAGATGGAGGTCTGCAAAAAAAATATTGGGGGCATTCAAAACCAATGTAGGAAAGTACAAAATAAGTAGCCGGATAACAAAACATGATTCCACCCCCAGACAGAAAAGTTTCACTACAATTGTGCAGCGCCTGCTCGGGGTTTTGTTCATCCTATTTTGATTCTGCCGAATGTAAGGTCAACGACTCTTTCAAAAATAAGGAAAACATGGATTGCAGCCCAGCGCACATCCTGCTGATAGAGCACTTCTCTGAAGCAACTACAGTACGTTGCTGAAACATTGATAGCAGTTTTCACAGAGGTCTGCACTCTTTTATCCCCATGTAATGGTACATTTACATATCAAACTGGGCCCCGGGGTCAGTAGACCAGAAGAGATGTGGAAATATGCTGGTGCGTCTCATAGTTGCAGATCTTAAAGAACAGCTTGCAGTATTATCCCTATCTGTATGACACTTTGGCCATTGGGAGCGCTGCAGTGGCAGCTTTTTTTTGCATTTAGTAACTACATGCGTCACTGGGCTATTATTTTGTGGAAATAAATGATTTCCATTTGAATATGAAGTAATCAATGGCATGGTACCAAAACAATATGCTGTCCTCACCAACATTTATTAAAGTTAACAATAAGTAGTAGTTTGGGGGCAGAACTGTGGAAGGGTTAAAAGTTAATGGCTATGGAATCCTTTGTGAATAAAAAAAATCAATACACGCATATCTCACTAAGGTCCTGCAGAAAAACATGTTGCACGCATCTGCTTTTATGCATTGAGTTTTTCTTTTCATGCATTTAGAAAGCCACATACTTGGTTTGCAGACTCTTCTACCTTTCCCAGTGTTCCAAGCTATTGACATAACTATAGGGGATGCAGGGGATGTGGTTTCACCTGGGCCAGGAGGCTCAGGAGCCCATAAGGCGTCTCTCCTCCGTATAGGGAGCTTAGTACTATAAATAATGCATTATAGTTGTGGACCCTGTTACAGATTTTGCATTGGGGCCCAGGAGCATAAAGTTATGCCTCTGTTCCTAGCAGTGATCAGCTGGTCTCTCTCATCAATATGCACAAGCTTAGCTCCCCCTCCCCGCTTTCAGAGGTTGTGTAGCATAAACACGCCCACTCAATACTACACAGCTATTTCATATCCTCTCTCTCAGTAGCTACTGGTTCCATTACCCCTCACTGCTGATAAGAGCAGAAAATGTACCCGAATTACAGCCCTTAGTAATAGTAGCTTTCTCTCCACTTTATCCAACGTATCTCCTCCACCATCCCCCGACCATGTCATAAAGCCCTCTGTAATAGCTTAGTGGAATTGCAGTGAATGCCTCTTCACAACAGGGCAGCAGACTGGGGGAGGAGCTCTCAGTTTGCTCTGACTGACAGAGTTTTCTAAGATTTCAGTCCTCCTGATTGGGCTTTTCAAATCCTAGGCATAGTTCTTTCAGAGCACATAGCTCGCCTTCTCTCTCTTCCAACCCTCTTCGCATCCTGACTTCCCTTAGAGAGACGCACATACATACACTGTGGTCTCGCTGTACTGGTCAGCTGCTCTCTCCTTGTCCAATGTTAGGCACGACACTTAAGCAGTAAGGTCCCAGAACACATCTTGGGCAAGTCCATTTTGGGATACCAATGTCCGGCAAATGAAAATAGGGTCTTCTTCAGTAAAGCCTCTTATAAAAGTGAACCCCTGATCCAAATAATATTTGTCACCTGCCCGTGGGTCCTGTTGTGGGCCAACTTCTCCATTTCCACTTACCTATGGTTCCTGGTTTTCTTGCTGCAATCGAAGGGCTGGCACCATAAAGGTTTGACTTGAAAGCAACTGAAGGATGGACCTCTTCTGGAACAGGCTGTCTGGGACTCGTCTCCTCATGTAGATGAGCACCCCCATCCTGCTCGTGATGCCATCTGTTATATAGTGTATTTACTGCAGGGTTATCGATTGGGTCGGGGTCCTCAGCCATAGGTATGGGAGTTGAAGATCAAGACATGATGATGATTGGAACAAACTTCACAAAACACAGCAGGCTTATACAAATGTTCGCACTTCCTTTATATACAACATATTCTATACTAGAATAAAAGTGATGTCAATAGTGACAGAAAACAAAGTAAGTTGTTGTGTTATTGACCAAAAAATCTCTGTGTCATCATTTAGGAAGGACGGTTTCCGCAGTAGATTGTTTTCTTTGAACCTCAAAATTTCTACCTACTAAGCACAATGTGATCTTCTATTTTTTCTAAGCAAATACTACATAATGTCAGGTAAAAAAAGTTCCTCCAAGTATCTTTTAGGGGTTGTAAAAATTAACCCTCGGATCTAAGGAAAGTTATCATGGTTAAGTACAGTAAAATATATGTCTGTATAAAGTCAGCTAGTTGGGTAGGTTTACATGGCGGAACCTGTTCTTTTTCTCTATGCAAATTCCGCCTCCAAAAACCACAGCAAACATCTGCAGCTGAGCAGCGCATTTTTTTCTCCCTGACGATTTTCACCTGAGCGATAAACAATGTGTTACTTTGATAGATCAGGAGCAAGGCATGGAGAATACAGGCAATAGGAAATTTCATGTGCAGATCAATTATTAGAAGGCAAAAGGTGTGGGGCACCATAGGGAGGGGAAGGGGGACTAGGTCAGGAGATTTGGTATGCTTCCCTGAAGAGGTGCGTTTTTAAGGCACGTCTAAAATTCCGTGCATCGGGAATTGTCCGGATGCCTTGGGGTAGAGCGTTCCAGAGGATGGGTGCTGCTCTGGTGAAGTCTTGTAGGCGAGCATGTGAGGTTCGTATTACAGGGGCGTTTAGTCTGAGTGTGTCAGCCGATCGGAGTGAGCGGGCTGGGTGGTGTACTGACAGGAGAGATGCGATGTATGCTGGCACAGCGCCATGCAGAGCTTTGTGAGTCAGGTAGAGGAGTTTAAATTTAGTTCTGCAGTGGATGGGCAGCCAATGCAGCGACTGGCATAATGCAGAGGCGTCTGAATAATGACTAGATAGAAAAATGAGTCTAGCTGCTGCATTTAGTATGGCTTGGAGTGGAGCGAGTCTAGTGCGGGGGAGGCTAATGAGTAGTGAGTTGCAATAATCAAGCCGGGAGTGGATGAGGGCGACCATGAGTGTCTTTAGAGTGTCCGTGGTTAGGAATGGACGTATTTTAGCAATATTTCTGAGGTGCACGTGGCATGTTTGGGCCAGAGATTGGATATGGGGGTAAAGGAGAGGTCAAAGTCCAGTGTGACCCCAAGGCATCGGGCATGCCGTCTGGGGGTTATGATGGTGCCAGACACTGGAATGGAGATGTTAAGGGGAGGTAGGTTAGAAGGTGGAAAGATAAGGAGGTCAGTTTTAGAGAGGTTAAGTTTGAGAAAAAGGGAGGACATAGTGTTAGAGACAGCGGACAGACAGTCGGTGATATTTTGGAGGAATGGTCCAGAGATCTCACGGGAGGACGTGTATAGTTGGGTGTTGTCAGCGTAGAGATGGTATTGGAGGCCAAATTTGTGGATGGTTTGTCCAATTGGGGCAGTAAAGATAGAGAAGAGAAGGGGACCAAGGACCAAGCCCTGGGGTACCCCAACAGTGAGAGGAAGTGGGGCAGAGATAGAACCAGCAAAGGAAACACTGAAAGAGCGGCCAGAGAGGTAGGAAGAGAACCAGGAGAGAGCAGTGTCCTTTAGACCAATAGAGTGGAGCATAGTGAGAAGGAGATTATGGTCGACAGTGTCAAATGCAGCAGACAGGTCAAGGAGGATTAGTAGGGAGTAATCACCTCTCGACTTTGCAGTCATCAGCTCATTTGTTACTTTTGTAAGGGCAGTTTCGGTCGAGTGTAGAGAGCGGAAACCAGACTGGAGGGGGTCGAGGAGTGAGTTGTCAGAGAGAAAGCGTGTAAGGCGGGAGTAGACCAGGCGTTCTAGTAATTTGGAGATGAAGGGGAGGTTTGAGACGGGTCGGTAGTTGGCAGCATCAGTTGGGTCCAGGGTTGGTTTTTTAAACAGAGGGGATATGATGGAGTGTTTAAATGAGAAGGGGAAGGTACCAGAGGTTAGGGAGAGGTTGCAGATTGTGGTGAGGTGAGTAATGAGAGCTTGGGAAAGGGAAGCGGAGGAGGTGAGAGGGGAGAGGGCCCCTAGCGCAGGTGGTTGGGCGGGCAGCGGAAAGGAGCCTGGAGACTTCTTCCTCTGTTGTTGGTTCTAACGTAGATAGTGAGTAGGTGCTGGATACAGTGCTGATGAAACTGGGATCGGGGCTGACCATGCAGTTTTCAGAGATTTCTTTTCGAATGTTGTCGATTTTTTCTTTGAAATAGGCAGCTAGTTCTCCAGCAGTCCGGTCTGTCGCAGGGGCCTGTTCTTTGGGGCTGAGGAGGGAGTGAAAGGTCTCAAAGAGTTGTTTGGGGTTGTGGGATAGTGAGGAGACAAGGGAGGTGAAATATACTTGCTTGGCATGGTGAAGGGCTAGGTTATACGTTTTAAGCATGAATACAACAATTACATGTGCTATACCATCAGTTTAAAACAAATGGGGTGATACAAGAAGTACAAGGGGGGGGGGTGAGGCACGGGGCAACACAGGCAGTACGGGAATTACATGTGGAAATCAGTTACTAAGAAGCAAACAGGGTGGGGCGGTAAGGAGTTTTAGGGGTAGAGGTTGTATGTGATGGGCATGGTGAAAAATGTGGGGAGCCATAGGGAGGGCCAGGGGGACTAGGTCAGGAGATTTGGTATGCTTCCTTGAAGAGGTGCTTTTTTAAGGCGAGTCTAAAATTTTGTGCATCGAAGATTGTCCGGATGCCTTGGGGTAGAGCATTCCAGAGGATCGGTGCTGCTCTGGTGAAGTCCTGTAGGCGAGCATGTGAGGTTCGTATTACAGGGGTGCTCATTCTGAGTGTGTTAGCGGATCGGAGTGAGAGGGCTGGGTGGTGTACGGACAGGAGGGAGGCAATGTATGGTTGCGCGGCGCCACGGAGAGCTTTGTCGGTGAGGATGAGGAGTTTAAATTTAGTTCTGCAGTGGATGGGCAGCCAGTGCAGTGACTGGCATAATGCAGAGGCGTCTGAGTAATGGCTGGATAGAGAAATGAGCCAAGCTGCCGCATTTAGTATGGATTGGAGAGGAGTGAGTCTGGTGCGGGGAAGGCCAATGAGTAGAGATTTGCAGTACCGTAGTCGAGTCGGGAGTGGATGAGGGTGACGAGTGTCTTTAGCGTGTCCGTGGTGAGGAACGGCTGGATTTGAGCAATATTTCTGAGGTGCATGTGGCATGTTTGGGCCACAGATTGGATGTGGGGGGTAAAGGAGAGGTCAGGGTCCAGTGTGACCCAAAGGCAGTTGGCATGCTGTCTGGGGGTTATAGTGGTTCCAGATACTGAAATGGATATGTCGGTCTGGTTAATGGTTGTTTTTTTTATCAGAGAGGATATGACAGAGTGTTTGAATGAGGAGGGAAAGGTGCCAGAGGTTAGGGAGAGGTTGCAGATGGTAGTGAGGTGGGTAATGACAGTTGGGGAAAGGGACCAGAGGAGGTGAGAGGGTCGCTAGCACATTATCCATAAGAAGCAAACAATAAAAAGTCCCACCTTGTCTTCATGTGCTGCACACCTCAGTTCCGCTAGCAAGTATACTCACAAGCTGATTGCCATCCAGCTACTTCTGGCTCTGACAGACACAAAACAATCCAATTGCAGGAATACAGCTTTTTGTGGAAAAACTTGCTTTTTATTTTCTTTTGGTGCTTGAATAATACAGAGAACGCGTTTCGGTTATGAAACCTTGTTCACCTCTGACTAACAAATGCATTATGCAGACCTTAAAAAGGTTTAGTGAAAATAAGTGAATTAAAAACATATGTGCAATTAACCCATGGCAATCTGTTACTTCAATTACCAGAGCTCGTTCCTCCTGCAGGAACTTGCCCTGATCATTTTGTATATGCATGACATATTATATAGCATATAAGAATAGCATATTCATATATATATACTGAGCGCTCCGCTGAAAAGAGTAAAGTATGAAATCAATACATCATTGTTATAGAAACAAAAGGAAAATAACCTTTTTGACAGCAACATTAAATCAAGACACAAATTATTAGTATGGGATATTACTACCAGCAATATATAGTAATCAATAACGCTACACCATACACTTCCAGCATAATGGAATCATGCTGGAATAAATATGTGTTATTTGATGAATAATAATTATTATGCCTAATAAATGTATAAAAGGTCCGTTTTATAATTCATTCCTTTAGGAAATCTTGTATTTAAATTTAATATCCAGAACGCTTCTCTTTTGAACACTTTATCCGGATTGATTGTTCCTTTCTTTTTATTTACGACCTTTTCAATTCCAAAAAATGAGAAAGTATTTAAATTTCCTTTATGCTTATCACAAAAGTGTTTAACCGCACCTGAACTGTTCACATTATCCTTTTTGATGTTACGGATGTGTTCATTGATTCGGGTCTTCAACTTTCGTGTAGTGCAACCTATATAATTCAAATTACACTCTCTGCATTGAATCATATATACTACATTAATAGTGTTGCAGTTAATATAATTGCAGATTTTATACTCTTTATTATTGTCGCTGTCAGAAAAAGTTTTTCTCCTATCAGTTAAATGGCAAACGGTACATCTAGAATTGCCGCAGCGGAAAAAACCTTGAAATTTCATCCATTGCGGTTTTTCCTGATTGGAGGAAAAAGTACTAGGTGCTATCAGATCTCCCAAATTTTTACTTCTTTTTGCAACACACTTAATTCCCTCATTCAATATCTCATCGACAGTATCATCTTGTCTTAAAACAGGCAAAAATTTGAAAAACATTTTTTTAATCTCATAAAAATTTCTGCTGTACGCTGTAGAGAAAACCATTCCCTTACTAATATTTCCTTTTTTACTTATACATTTATCCTTAAGTAACTCTTCCCTGCTGACTGTTTCTATTTTAGTACATGCCTCATTCAATAATGGCTGTTTGTAACCTCTCTGATACAGCCTATTTTTGATGTCCATTTTTGCTGCATTAAATGAGACATCATCAGAGCAAGATCTTTTTGCTCGTATGAGTTCCCCTACGGGAATAGCTTTGATAGTGTGTCTGGGATGACCACTATTTGCATGTAGTATGGTGTTACCCGCTGTTATTTTTCTGTATAATTTGGTCTCTATTCCTTTAATACAATCACCTCTTAGGGTTAAATCCAGAAATGGTACTTCCACATCACTATGCGTTACAGTGAACTGTAAATTGACAGAATTATTGTTGATATAATTTTCAAACTGACTGATTTGTTCGTGCACCCCATTTCGTTCCAGACCCTTATTCCAGATAATAATTATATCATCAATGTATCTCGCATACCACACCATGCGACCAACAAAGGGATTATTATGACTGAAAATAAAGGAATCTTCCCACCAACTCATAAAGAGATTGGCTATAACCGGAGAAAATTTAGATCCCATCGGGGCTCCAGAAATTTGCAAAAAAAATTGTTGATCAAAGGAGAAAAAATTATGCGTTAATAAAAATTCCGTAGATAACAAAATAAATTCCTTCAGCTCATTACTGTAATTACTAAAGTTCTGTAAATGAAAACGTACTGCTTCCATGGCCGCATGGTGTGGTATGCAAGAATACAGATCCTTGACATCACATAAGATCCAACATAAGTCATCATTCCACTTCATATTTTGCAACTTTTGTATTACATGCTTACTGTCCCTCAAAAAACCCGGGGTTCTATATACCAACGGTTGCAGGGATCGGTCCACCCACGAGCTTAGATGCTCACAGGGTGAGCCGATCCCTGCAACTATCGGTGTATAAGTGTGTTGCAAAAAGAAGTAAAAATTTGGGAGATCTGATAGCACCTAGTACTTTTTCCTCCAATCAGGAAAAACCGCAATGGATGGAATTTCAAGGTTTTTTCCGCTGCGGTAATTCTAGATGTACCGTTTGCCATTTAACTGATAAGAGAAAAACTTTTTTTGACAGCGACAATAATAAAGAGTATAAAATCTGCAATTATATTAACTGCAACACTATTAATGTAGTATATATGATTCAATGCAGAGAGTGTAATTTGAATTATATAGGTTGCACTACACGAAAGTTGAAGACCCGAATCAATGAACACATCCGTAACATCAAAAAGGATAATGTGAACAGTTCAGGTGCGGTTAAACACTTTTGTGATAAGCATAAAGGAAATTTAAATACTTTCTCATTTTTTGGAATTGAAAAGGTCGTAAATAAAAAGAAAGGAACAATCAATCCGGATAAAGTGTTTAAAAGAGAAGCGTTCTGGATATTAAATTTAAATACAAGATTTCCTAAAGGAATGAATTATAAAACGGACCTTTTATACATTTATTAGGCATAATAATTATTATTCATCAAATAACACATATTTATTCCAGCATGATTCCATTATGCTGGAAGTGTATGGTGTAGCGTTATTGATTACTATATATTGCTGGTAGTAATATCCCATACTAATAATTTGTGTCTTGATTTGATGTTGCTGTCAGAAAGGTTATTTTCCTTTTGTTTCTATAACAATGATGTATTGATTTCATACTTTACTCTTTTCAGCGGAGCGCTCAGTATATATATATGAATATGCTATTCTTATATGCTATATAATATGTCATGCATATACAAAATGATCAGGGCAAGTTCCTGCAGGAGGAACGAGCTCTGGTAATTGAAGTAACAGATTGCCATGGGTTAATTGCACATATGTTTTTAATTCACTTATTTTCACTAAACCTTTTTAAGGTTTGCATAATGTATTTGTTAGTCAGAGGTGAACAAGGTTTCATAACCGAAACGCGTTCTCTGTATTATTCAAGCACCAAAAGAAAATAAAAAGCAAGTTTTTCCACAAAAAGCTGTATTCCTGCAATTGGATTGTTTTGTGTCGGTCGCTAGCACAGGTGGTAGGGCGAGCAGTGGAAAGCAGCCTGGAGACTTCCTCCTCTGTCGTTGGTTCTAACATAGAAAGTGAGTGGGTGCTGAATGCAGTGCTGATGAGACTGGGATCGGGGCTAGCCGTGCAGTTTTCAGAGATTTCTTTTTTGGTGTTGTTAATTTTTTCTTTGAAATAGGCGGCTAGTTCTCCAGCACTCAGATCCGTCATGGGGGCCTGTTCTTTGAGGCTGAGGAGGCAGTGGAAGATGTCGAAGAGCCGTTGGGGGTTGTGGGATAGTGAGGAGACAAGGAAGGTGAAATAAACTTGTTTGGCGTGATGAAGAGCGAGGTTATAAGTTTTAAGCATGAATTTGAAGTGGAGTAAGTCTGTGGACAGCTTTGATCTTTTCCCCAGCCATTCAGCGCACCTAGAGCACCGCCAGATTAGGCGCATTTGGGACATGAGCCAAGGTTGCCGTGGTCTGCGTTTGACGGCTTGGGTCACGGGTGGTACTGCTTCATCCAGGGCATGTCTGAGGGTGGTGTTGTAGTGTTCGGCTGCTAGGTTAAGGCAGGGGAGGAGAGAGATAGGGGATAGGGAGGACAGGATGGTCTCAGCAAAATGATGGGTGTGAAGTGTCTGGAGGTTCCTAGAGGTGCGATAGATAGGGGGGTCATTGGAGATGCAAGGGTGCATGATGGAGAAAGAGAGGAGGTTGTGATCTGAGAGTGGAAGAAGGGTTTTAGTAAAGTAGGAGGCAGAGCAGAGGCCGAGGAAGATTAAATTGAGAGTGTTTCCATCTCTGTGAGTGGGGGAGTCTGAGAGCTGTGATAGGCCGAGGGAGGAGGTAAGCGTTAAAAGCTGAGAGGCAGATGAGGAGCTGGGGTCATTAGTAGGGATATTAAAATCACCAAGATTTGAGGGTTGGGATTTCACAGGATAGGAAGTGGGGGAGCCAGGCAGCGAAGTGGTCTGGGAACAGGCGGGTGGGACCTGGGGGCCGGTAAATAACTGCAATGCTCATGGGCAGTGGGCGGAAGAGTCGTAGGGTGTGGACTTCGAATGACTGGAAGGTGAGTGAGGGAGTCGAGGGAATGACCTGGAAGGTACAGTTCGGCTAGAGGTGGACGCCTACTCCTCCACCCTGCCTATCGTCCGATGTGGGAAAATTGCAGGCCATCATAGGACAATGCAGCGGGGAAGTTACTTTTATTCTTTTTATTTTAATATGGGAAAACAATTCTTCTACTTTAACTTCCTATTATTTTTTTCCAATAATTAAAAAAAAATCTTTTTTTACTTATTTTTATTTTTTGGGGACTTGAAGTTGTGATCGTTTGATCGCTCATGCTGTATAATGTAACACCACAGTATTATGTTATGCAACATTTTAACAGGCAATCTATGAAGGCGTGCCTAGTGTTGCAGGGGGATCTGTGGACCCCCTTTGGCAGCAGGGCCTTAGTGTAACTGCTACCTCCGCACCCCCATAGCTACATCTGGGTGCACCCCATGTAAGGTTGTTGTGTTATGGAACGTCTGCTGCTCTTTAGGCCAAAATGTTAATTGTTTTTGTGGCCAGATAAGAAGAAAAAACAAAACAAAATCTGTATAATATATCACATTTCCAGATGACTCAGGGTTTGTTAACAGATGCGCAATAAGCGGAGAAGCGTGCAGGCCCGCAGCCTTGCATCATCTTGAGGTATTTATTCTCTCCTGTATGCTGTGTCAGTGAGTGGGCGACTACAAGTGGGAAGGAAAGAGAGTCTGCAAGACAATCTAATAAATCATTTCTGTGTCTTGATCACACAGGGCTCCTGACAATTCTGCGTGCGGCTTCTGAAGAATAGATGGATGACTTTAATATCAGAAAATTGGGGAATGTACACTTAGTCCAAAAAAATCAAGCACCTAGGAGGAGTTGTTCTTTTGCTGCAGAACTCGGCATGCAGTTACATCTCAGGCAGATATGCCAATGGTTCGAGTTGTGGTGATTAGATGAACGGTCTTGCCACCTGACACCCTAAAAGTGGTTCCCCCCTTGGCCAATGAAAGGCTCTCGGAGGCTCCTTGTGTGTAGTGACCTCTTCTTCCGCTTGTAGAGTTTGTTGACCACTAGACGCCTCTACGATTCAGATGAGAGATTTCCCCCATTACCAGAGTCTGAGAGGGGCGCATTATTGGGATGGGAGAAGCTGGATGGTCGTAACGACAAATCGCCCCCCACCTGGGCCGTTCTGACCAGACTGTTAGGAGGTGTTGGGACCAATGGATGTGTGAGGGAACACAAGGTGACCGGGCTCAGGACACTCTCGACAGACCCCCAGTAGAAAGAAGCGTCTGATCGTCCAAGAAATACAACCAGCTCCAACTGTTTCGTAGCATCAGGTGGCATCATCATTACAGGCCCCTGTGTCTTTCAGAACCATTCCCAGACACTTTGCTTAGGGACATTTGGTCTCACGGCCCCCAATGTACTGCTCTTGACATCCACCCTCGTCTCCGTATGCAGTGGTGTTGTGAACGATGAAACTTGACTGCTGCGGAGGGGAATCGGGTTGTCTTCAGCTACTAACAAAGGCTAGCTTGGGCTTTGACGAAGGCCGTGTTCGTGTCTGGAGAACAGGGGTGGGCACCTTAATCTTGCCTTTGCTGTGGAGAGGCACACTGCCCACACAGCTGGTGTGATGGTCTGGGGGGTCATCGCATACAACAGTCGGTCACCCTTAGTAGCGGTACGAGTGACAATGACAGTTCAGCGATATGTTCAGGACATCCTGCAGCCACATGTGTTCCTCTCATGGCAGCTTCCAAGAGACATTTTCCAGCGGGATAATGCTCGGCCGCACACACAAGGGGGTCACAGGAGCCCCCACAACATTGTCACACTGTCGTGGCTGCCAGATTTATTGCCAATAAAACATGTATGGGACCATCTGAGACACCAATGCCTACAAATTTCTATGATATAGAGGTTCAGTTACAGTAAATGTGGAACGATATGTCGCAGGACACAGAACCTCTATGCCCACCCATTTTACATCTTGTATCTAAGCTAGAGGCGCTACACGGTACTAGAGCCTCCATGCTCACCCGTATCACATCTTGTGTACAAGCTAGAGGCAGCCCATCAGGTTACTAGAGCCTTCATATCTGCCTGTATCACATCATGCATCCAAGTTAGAGGCAGCCAAACAGGGTTCTAGAGCCTCCATGTCCACTAGTATTACATCTTGTATCTAAATTAGAGGCGACACAACAGGGCGCTAGAGCCTCCTTGCCCACCTGTAGGACATCTTGTATCCAAGTTAGAGGTGGCTCAACAGGGTACCAGAGCCTCCATGCCCACCTGTATGACATCTTGCATCCAAGCTAGAGGTGGCCCAACACAGTAAGAAAGCCTCCATGCCCATCTCTATCACATCATGTATCCAAGCTCGAGGATACATGAATAGGAACTTGGCCTGCAATACCAAACCTGGCCACTACTATAAGAACAGAGCTGTCTGTTTCCTACAGAAATCAGTTCAGTGCATAAGTGCACTGGCCCAGCAAATAGCTGATCAGTGTGGGTCTTGACTAATGGATGATGATCTAGTATGAATGACCTGTCCTGAGGATAGGCCTTCAATAGTTTACGATTGGACAACCCCTTTAATGATGGCAAATTCTGTGTATTGTACAGCGGCATTAATTATGTTTACATTGTGGCTGCATTACCTATATAACTGTATGGTTGTGAAGCAGGTGGATGGTCGCTTGATGGCGCGGCGGTGACAGACGGAGGTGAAGGCTGCACGTATTTAAAAATGGCATAATCAATATTATTTTACTTCACAGAAGGGTTAAACGTTGCATAATAACTTGTCATAATATGATGCGTCAGTATTTTTCTTCAAGTGATCGTACTCTAATCGAAATCTCATCTTCCTCGTGTCGTAAACTTGGCATCTTATACTCTTGCCATAGCCATATGCAACATAACACAGTGGCGAATATCTCGCCATCTCCATATTGCTTCCCTTGTGGTGGGAGCGAGGTCATTGACTAAGCACGGGACTATGGCGTCTCTCAACTATGGCATACCCGCTTCATGCAGCATCCTCATCAGTAGGCTCCGACCTCGTCTGCTCCGTAGGAGCTGCGTCCTTTTCTCACAGAACGCATGACATCGTAGGCGTCACCAGGGTCTCTCACACGAAAACACGCGGTACCATCTCCGCATCATGTAAGACTTCGAAGCCTCCTGTTCAGGTGCCCCATTACATCACATCCTTCAACAATTTACATACCATCATATACACTCCATCGTAAACATATAACGTATCTACTACTCAGCAACGCCTCACACAAAACTATGGTGCCATAAGTCATAGTCCCCGTGAGTGCATGATCCCCACTCTAGCCAGGGAATAGTAGTTCACTCTTGCTTTCTCCTAAATCCCTTTGGCAGTTCGCTTCTTGCTTCATCTATGCAGTCTTAATCTCTCTTGAAACATGCTTCGCACCTCTGCCTCTATGTGTTTGTGGAGAGGGAGCCTCCTTCTCCTCCCACACACTGTGAGTTCTTTTCCCCAAGTCCGGCCTGCTCATTTTCAGCCCTCGGTCTTCAGGACCCTCTGGTCGTCTCTCTCCTGGCTGCTTCCTCCAGCATGGGGATAGTGATTGCTGCGTAGCCCCTCTGCAAAGCCTCTACCACTTTACAGCCTCTGCTCTCCTGCTCCTTTTGTGTACTACTGCACCTCCAAGCTGTGACGCAGTTCGAAACCATTTTATATATATGCATGAGGCGCCAAGAATGTGCAGTCCCTACTCACTCTTCCCTACTGGTGGGAGGGGTTGAAGCCTGCTTCTACAGCACTTCCCAGCGTTCTAAATATGGCATCTAAAAAATAGAACATGCTCTATCTTTCTGCGTATTTGCGCGCCAAAGCTCTCCATAGATTTCAATGGGAGGTCCGCAAGTAGATGCGTGAAACACTGAGTAATTCTATTGGAAAAAGAACACATCTGGAACTAATTAGCCGTTTCAATTGGTACATTTGTGAGCCGCATGCCAACAAACATGCCCCGCAGGCAGAAAAAGGACAGTAAGATACGCCGATATACAAGCAAAAAAGCCCCGCTCATAGCGCTATAGCCAACTTTAGGCTAGATTCACACGGATGTATTTGCGCACGCAAAATTCACGTGTGCAGTACGCATTTCAATGGGTTTGCTCACCTGCACAGATTTTCATGTGCATTTCGGTCGTGCAAAAAAAAAATGCAACATGTTCTATTTTCCTGCACATTTCCGCACTAAATGTCCCCATAGAGGTCAATGGGAGGGGCGCAAAGGAGATGCGTGACACGCTGCGTAATTCTGCTGGAACAAACACCTACTGATCATGCCAATGACGGGATGCAGAGCTCACACATTGCTGCACCCCCTTATGAATTTGCTGTGCATGGTGACACTCCTGGCTTTGCAGGAAGCGCAGCTGGCCCCCTTCCCTGCAATGGGGCTGCAGTTCCCTGCACAGCCCGATGACCGGGGACGACTGCACAGGGACAGGCAGGGAAGGGGCTGCAGCACTGCATGAGCTCTGCACCCGTCCATTCTCACAATCAGTGGAGGTCCCAGAGGGGGAGCACCCAAAGTAGTGGCATAGCCCAGTGATAAAGCCCTTTTCTGCAGGAGCCGCCTCCTTGCATGCATCATTTTATCCTTCACTATTAACTTGCTGAAGTTTGCATCTGATTTGAGAATCCATTTGCATAGATTTTGTTAAACTGATTCGCTCGTACCATCTGCAGCGAGACGTCCAGCGACCAACGCTTGTGCGGACAAGCCAAACATGAGAAGAACATTGATTCTCTAATGTAAAGCAGATGGCAGAGCCTCTTAGCGCAGCAGAATGTATGCATTAGATTAGTATTTGCTAAACCAGGTTGGAGTAACCTTATATGACACTGAACGGGGAGACACCCCCATGCTTTACGCTGCAGCTCTGCCGCTTCGGTTTGGCTGCTGTGTATAATAACATGTAGGTATGTGTGCTTGGATGCAACAGTCTCCGGCCAACTTGTTTCTGCAAAATGGGGATCGGAGGACCACATTTCTCTGATAGAGATGTAATCGTATAGTAAGGGCTCGTTCTCATGAGCGTATTTGTAATGAATGGAACCCATTGATTTCAATAAGTTTGCTCACATGAGTGTATTTTTTCAAGAGATGTGCGATCGCATGAAATATTACGCAGCATGACCTATTTTGGTGTGTATTACGCACCGCAGTAGACCATTGAAGTGAATGGGCGGACGCAAATATGCAGTGAATACGCAGGAAACAATTCAATGAGCCTTTCTGAGCTCTTTTTTGCGTGCGCAAAAAACACATTGTATTTGCACACATAAAAACATGCCAGAGCGGCCAAAAAACACGTGTGTAAGCAATTGTTGGTCACACAAATGCGCAGCATATTTGCATGACCGAGATACTCTAACTCCCATGTGAACGAGCTCCAATAGTGACTCTTATAGGGGCTTCAGGAGTAACAATGACCCCCATTGTGGTCCCAGTAGTAATAGTGACCCCCATAGTGGCCCCAGTAGTAATAGTGGTCCCAGCAGTAATAGTAGCCCCAGTAGTAATAGTGACCCCCATAGTGGCTCCAGTAGTAATAGTGACCCCCATATTGGCTTCAGTAGTAACAGTAACCCCATAGTGGCCCCAAAAGTAAAAGTGACCCCCATAGTGGTCCCAATAGTAATAGTGACCCCCATAGTGGCCCCAGTAGTAATAGTGATCCCCATATTGGCCCCAGCAGTAACAGTGACCCCCCATAGTGGCCCCAGTAGTAATAGTGGTCCCAGCAGTAATAGTGACCCTGATAGTGGCTCAAGTAGTAATAGTGACCCCCATATAGCCTTCAGTAGTAACAATGATCCCCAAAGTGGTCCCAGTAGTAATAGTGACCCCACAGTGGTCCCAGTAGTAATAGTGACCCCTATAGTGGCCTCAGTAGTAACAGTGACCCCATAGTGGCCGCAGTAGTAATAGTGACCCCCATAGTGGCCCCAGTAGTAATAGTGGACCCAGCAGTAATAGTGGCCCCCAATAGTGGCCCCAGTAGTAACAGTGACACCGTAGTGGCCGCAGTAGTAATAGTGACCCCCATAGTGGCCCCAGTAGTAACAGTGACCCCATAGTGGCCCCAGTTGTAATATTGACCTCATAGTGGCCACAGTATTAATACTGTCCCCTATAGTGGTCCCAGTAGTAATAGCAACCCCCTATTGGCCTCTGGCCCGGCAGCATCCCTACAGACTTTCCACTCACTCACCCGTAGCTACAGTCTAGCGGTAGCTGCAAATGAGTCTGTCACTACTGACATCTCACCTTGGTGACTGCCCTGCATACAAGATGGTACATGCAGACTTTGGAAGGGAGAGGTCAGCAGTCACAGACTCTGCACTGCCGCCCCTAGTCCGGAGCTGCAGGCGGGGTGAGTAGAATTCCAGCTAGGTTTGATGCACAGGTGGTGGGTCACATAAAATGAGGCGGGCCTTGTGATTGACATGTGTGGTATAGGACATGATGATGTCGGTGGAAAGAATGATTTGGTATATTGAAGTTCTACACCCGATCCTTTTGTCCCTGCGGAGATAAGCCAGAGCTGTTTGGCTACTGCTTTCTCCACAAAACATATGAATGCTCATCCGAACTGAGCATTCATATGTGTGGGGAGACGGGAGAAATGGCCGTCAGCCCAACGCTTAGCTATTGAAAGTGGGCAACTTTAGACATGAATGAAACCTAGGCCATGTCTTCAGGTGAGCAAGGAAGTAAGACAAAGGAAATGGAATCACACGTGACTGTAGGGTCTCACTGCACCAGGTTTTTAATTCTTTGTAACCTTGGAAATATATATGGAGCGTGGACAAAAATATGGAAACACTGTACAAAATGCATGTATTATTGAAATATGATTTATAATCCCATGTAATTTAAGTGGAGGTGATATGACACAGGTGCTGCCAGGTAGAAGTGAACATCTGTCCTAGAAACAAGGTTCCATTGATCAGGAGTTTGAGCCACTCAGCTGCTGTTAGCAACTGGCTCTCAAAACCACCCAGAGCAGGGCAAGAGGTGAAGTAAACACAAGTTTGGCGGGAAAGCTCTCAGTCAAACAGGGGTCAAAGGGCAGCTCAGTGCTAATGATCAAAATCCCATGCATTTCGTATGGTGTTCCCATATTTTTGTCCACCCCATGTAGGCTGGCAAGTAGAAAACGGCAAGACAGTTATTCCTTTATTCCCTATACAATGAAAATTTCTGCACCTTTTTATATACTGAAGGGCACTATTACATTAAGGGGATCACTGAGGGGCACTATTACTGTGAGGGGGTGATTGAAGGGTACTATTGCTGTGAGGGGATCACTGAGGGGCACTATTACTGTGAGGGGGTGACTGAAGGGTACTATTGCTGTGAGGGGGTCCCTGAGGGGCACTATTACTGTGAGGGGGTCACTGAGGGGCACTATTACTGTGAGGGGGTCACCGAGGAGAACTATTACTGTGAGGGGGTGACTCAAGGGTACTATTGCTGTGAGAGGGTCACAGAGGGGCACAATTACTGTGAGGGGGTCACTGAGAAGCACTATTACTGTGAGGGGGTCACTGAGGGGCACTATTACTGTGAGGGGGTCACTGAGTGGCACTTTTACTGTGAGGGGGTCACTGAGAGGCACTATTACTGTGAGAGGGTCACTGAGAGGCACTATTACTGTGAGAGGGTCACTGAGAGGCACTATTACTGTTAGGTGGTCTCTGAGAGGCACTATTACTGTGAGGGGGTCACCGAGGGGCACTATTACTGTGAGGGGGTCACTAAAAAGCAATATTACTGTGTTGGGACACAAAGGGTGTAGCTTAACAAAAAGGGTATGGCCTAACAGGAAACACTTTCCACAGTACTTGTCCCTCTCATTATTGTTCAAAAGTTGTCAAGTAAGTTTAAATCTCCCACTATTGCGAGGCCTCTGCTTGCTATCGGTGAATCTGAACATTTTCATTTACATCCAGAGGCAGAAAGCCCATACAAATCTAAGATGTCTTACAGTTGAGGATTTGCTACAATTGCATCAGTGTAGTCAATCATCTGAAGCAGGTGGGTTGTGTTGTGTATGGTGCAGGCGCACACATTTTTGCAATACGAACTTTACTTGGCATTATGAAAATGAGGATTAACACTCCATTGGAGGAAGTATAAGATTAGGATGTTGCATGGTAACAAACAAATGGCGTTCCATTCTACGCTCTGGGCCACGAGTCACCTGACCTTGTCATTATTGGCCATTACAGGCTCTGCTACACGTACACCAGACTTGTTACCACTCCGTTTAGGGTAGCGCCTTCATGCACAACGCACGATAGCATTATAGATGCCACTATTCAACCTTCACATTGTGTATCCCATGTCTCTCTCAAAAGCACGGCCCCCTACCCACTGTACTTGTAATGTCGTGGGTCTCGCTGCGTCCACGATATAATATACCAGACATTAATCAGTGGTTTATCACACAACCTAACAAGTACAATATCCTCCGCATCCTGATGATTCGTAAAAACTACAATGCTGTGGAGCATTAGTTAGCCGAGTCTTGTAGCATCCGATACTCTTAACAGTCCGTACCCAACGGTACAAGTCCCATATCATCATCTCCTATTAGCAGACCTAAAAGTAGTTGACAGATCCCCTTTAAATCCAGATGTACTCCACCACCTACGCAGTGCAGCTCTGATTGCTGTCTTTCGCAGGCCATTGTAACGTGGCCTGTCCTTCGGCCCCCGGTCATCAGGACCCTTTTGTTGCTCATAATGCAACCCCTTGTAGCAGACTTCTTCACAGCTCAATCCCGCAGCTGCCCTGACTGTTTCCTCAACAGAGGGATCCAGTTTTAAAGCTGCCTCACGCCATTTCTCAGTCTCAGGTCACGCCAGCTTGTATGAGGAGAAGGCCGCCCATGTCGCTTTCCACCCTTGGTAGTTGCCATGTCAGTCTACTGGCTGCTGCCCGGCTAGTATTAAAATCCTGTCCAGGAATGTGACCTCCGCAAGTGCTGGCAAACAAGGGAATGGACCAGGCACTTTGGTCCCAACAAGGTTATAGGGGCACCAAGACTAATATCGTATGTGGTTAGGGCACCAAGACGAATATCGTATGTGGTTAGATATGTGGTGGTGTCAAGCAGCCATTAAAAGGGCCTAATTTTGTTGTCTTTGCTGTGAAGCTTCTTTCACACTCTTTTTCAGTTTTTTTTAACCGCTTGTAAAAAATTCCAAGCGTTTTTCGTGTTTTTTTGTAATTATTTTTGATGGTTTTTTTAAAATTTAGTTACATTTTCAACATACATTTTTTTTGCTTGTGTTTTTCAAGTCCTATCTCAAAGCCTATGGGAAATAAGACTACTCTTTGTAAAAAAAAAAAAGGCCATAAATTTAAAAAAAAGCCACAAAAAAAGCCCAAAACATAAATATAGTACATATCTACAAAATGTTGACGTCTCAATAATTTCTTATATGCCTTTACATAAATGTAATTTACATTTCCAAGGTTCTCCTCCGCCGTCGACACTCTCGCTAGACCTTCGCTTTATTTCTCTTTTTTATCTTGTTGGCAAAACAATTCTCTGTAAATCCCTGCAGTTCTTATTAAAAAGTAATCCTAAGATGCGGACGCACAACGGCTAATGCGGTTACCCTCTCCGAGCTGCCAGCATGATGAATGATCCCTTACACATCACAATATTAAAAACTAAAAGCAAGAAATAAAAGTGCCCATGAAAAGAAATCTTGTAAAACACTCAAAAATGATAACCGGCAAAAACATAAACCAAAACATAAACATTTTCCTCAAATCTTAACCCCTTAATGACCAACAAATTTTGGATTTTTTTTTTTTGCATTGTCGCATTCCCTCTTAATTTTTCTGTCACCATACCCATTTTTTTAGGTTGCTTTTTGCGGAAAAAGTGAATTTTTAAAAAAAATAGCATCATGTTTGGGTACATATAATGTATTGTATAACTTTTATTATTAGGAGGATTGGGGGGAAAAAAATAAATTCTGACATTTGTTTTTTGGATTTCACTTTTTCAGCTTGCAAAATGAACCTTTTTCTCTGGGTCGGCACGATTCTGGCGACACTGAGTTTGTAACTTTTTTTTATGTTTTGCTATTTTTGTACACTAAAACCATTTTTTTTTTTCAAAGATCTGCTTTTGTGTCGCCGTAGCATTTTTATTTTTCCATCGACGGAGATCTATGAGTTGTTTTTGTGGGATGATGTCTAGTCTTCATTTATTCCATTTTTGGGCAGGTATAACATTTCGATTGCTTTTTATTCATTTTTTTTTCTTGAGGCAATATTAACAAAATCTGCAATTCTGGCATGTTTTTTTTTTATTTTTAATGACATTCACCGTGCGGTATAAATAATATGTTAAATTAGTTCTGCAGGTCAGTCAGGTTATGTTTAATACCAAACTTATATAGGGTTGGTTTTTTTTTTGCAACTTTTTCACACTTTTCTAAAAAAAAGTTTTTCTTTATCACTGCATTTTTGTCAGAGGATCGCGGAGTTCTCCTATTGCTTTCAAAGCAGCTGATTCTCTTGAAATCAATGGGTCATCTCACAGAAAGATAGGACATGCTGCGATTTGTTTCCCGTATCGCGTTGCCATGCAGGAAAACATCGCTAATGTGAATGATCCCACTCAAAAGAATGGGGTTCATATATGTGTGTCTCGCAACACACAAATCTCCGGCGATTTTCACACCAGTGGGAAGGCAGCCTAAGGGGTTTGTTTTTTAGGGATGAGTTGTACTTTTTTATAGTACCATTTGTTGATTCATGTGATGTTTGATCACTTTCTATTTCTTTATTTGTAAGGCAAGATAGGCAAAATGAGCTATTTTTGCCAAGTTTTTTGTATTTTTTTTTTTATGGTGGAGCCCAACATCTTTAAGTTACGCCTCTGATGAAGTGTAAGCCCTTGAGTGATCTTCTTATGCCAATTGTAAAAAGTAAAAAATTCTGTCCGGTTGCTTCTTAGTTTTTGAAAAAGTTGAATGATGAACAATATGGCGGCCATTACTGCGGCAAGAGTCACTTGGCTTTTCCAAAGTCCCAACCATAAATCTGACTAGCTATATATTTTGGTATCACTATACAGACTGTAGTCAAAAAGACAGAAGCGGCGCTATATCTCAGTACTGATAACCTCTATTGAAATAACAATGCTGGAATAGGAAGGCATGGATGCACTACATGACAGTATGGTGTACCGACTTCTAGGGGCCCCGGAACATGGATTTCAATGTTGTGTTGAGGCCCCTGTAAGAGATGGAGAATAAAACCCAATAGCAAAGTTGAAGGGATCGCTGCTATGACTGAAGGAAGGAAAGCGGACTCAAAGTGAGCTGGATGATCTGTCCCTAGGCTGCTACAATACTGACAGATCATCCAGGAAGTCATCCACTGTTATCTACAGGTACTAATCTGTATTGAGCGTCCCTGGAATGAACACAGATTTCCAACCCACAGGTTCACGTTGAAATTTGCATTGTCTTCTGATTGGGTTGTGCTCTTACTATCGCATTTGCTCTGAATCGGCGCTTTGCTGTCCACCAACACAATCCCACAATGATAGCATCGGTGACTTCTCGCTGAGTGTAAACGTTCTCCGCTCAGCGAGGAGCTGGCGATGATCTGCGTGTCTAAACGCTCTGCACGATCTCTAACAACCTAGCAGTGACGTCCGCACTTGTGAAGTTGTTAAGAGGACAGTCATCCCATCTAAAGGGGACTCAAGGTGAGGTTACGGTTAATTTTGGGGTGGCAAGAGTATACTAGAAGCGTGATGTAGGTTATCTAGTTGTTAAAAAGGTGGGGGGCAGCAAGGAGAAACTCTAGTTCCCACTGGACCCACTACAATCTGCCCACACTGGAATTAGTCAATTCACTTTGGTGAGTGGGAGAGGGCTTGTTGGGCAGGTTCACATATACATTGTCATCTGCGGAGGGGATTCCGTTTTCCGGCCCCATTTGGGGAGCAGGAAAGGGGAATCTCTTGGCCAAAAGGGGCAAGCTTATGATAAAACTGAACAGCGCCAAATGGACCCCATTGACTATGATGGGGTCCGTTGAGTTTCCGCTCAGCTGCATTTTACCAGAAGAAAAAGCGCTGCATGCTATTTTTCCGGTATTTTGTGCCGGATTTCTGACGGACGGGAGGTTCCAACATAGATATGAAGGCAGCCATATTCAGTACTTTGAATAAGGGACCGTCAAAGGTAGGATACCCCTGGCATTAGGTGTACTTCAAGTTTAAGATGGCTGTGTGTTCCCAATGGGATAGGTCCCAGGGAATAAGGAGTGTGGTACGCAGTGTCTTTAAGGTAGTTGGTGCCTTCAGAGTTTGCACTTTGTAGCTAGGAGATTGCTTAGCAGTTCTGCCAATACGGACCCTGCCAGATCACCCTGGGGTTCTAGTACAATTCATGTTAAGCAGCTTGTTATATAATTTCCATGTAATAAAGAGGCTGTTGTGACCGTTTTCTGCCCCGTCAATCAGTGTCAGAGTTTTTATTAATTAATAAGTAAACGGGAAAGGGGGTGGAGACTGGGAAAAGTTAGGGGGTCTGCAGAAGCCAATGGGTGCTCAGTGATAACCTAGTCATGTGCCCAGAGGACAATCAAATGTCCTCTCACACCTGCTCCTCCTCCTCTCTCACAGCATGCAGTCTCATAAACACAAAGAGACTAAATGCAGCAGAGTCCCCCTCCTTGTCAGGCTTAGACAAGGAAAACCAAATTTCAAATACTTTGTTATAGAGCCCTGAGCTAAAAGTTATTGCGCAACCATTTAAGACCCTCATCTATTATCTAGAGTGGAGATCGGCTACAACATGTATCAATGTTTGGAGGACTCACCATGTATTTGCATTACACAAACAGCCCATTTATTTAATTAGAAACAGTGTAATACTTTATTTTTCCTGTGGGGGCACTGCAGGAGAACTGAATATTTTGCCTAGCGCACTCACAGATTGCTTGGGATTGTAGCAGGGAAAAAGAAGCTTGTAATGAGGGTAATAAAAAGATTCTCTGAAGCAAACAAGCTCTTTAAGTATTACAGGGGTTACATTTTTGGACAATGAATAAAGTGACGGGAATTGCAGAAGAGGAGACAGACCATGGGGGAAAGAGTCTGAAGTGGTAACACAAGTGGACCATGCAAATATAATAAACAACGTTGGGTGCGGGGAACTATGGGGCAAGAGGGGCACAATGTGGTAGGAGGCCCAAGGTGGTAGACTGGGCTTCAACCCAACCCTGCACCTCCCCCCAATCAGAGAATTTTTTACCTTGTTTCTCCCCTTAATACTATAATAGGGAAGGAGGTCCAGAATCTTAGGCATCATGGGGTCTGAAATTTCTGTAAAAGGCTATGGATACCTTCGGGGGAAAAATCACTTAGATGCATGTATTTTGGGCTGACAATCATTTTTGCAATAGGGTTTCATTAAAAATTTTGCACCGCTTGTCTTCTACAGCTTCTACTTATCACTGTATATAGAAACTGTAGACTGAGTCTCAATGGAGATCCATCAGTGAGGTTATATTGATGGCTTAGTTTTTAGCTCTCCTGCACTTTTAAGAAGCTGATTTATTATCACAACAAGGATAAACTTTGTGGCCATGAATTAGCTGATAAGAAGCTGCAGGAGAGGAGAGAACAGAGGAAAACTAAGCGGTCAGTTCAGCTTCACTGATGATCTCCTATTGAGACTTGGTCTGCGGTTTACTACCGTATATACAGTGACTAGCTTCGCCCGAGTTAATTTGGTACTGGTGTTTATCTGGTGTTCACACAGAAAGTCTTAAGAAGTCGTAGTTACTTTAGAGATACCGAGGAAAAAAATATGTTCACCATTTTGCATAGTTCTCTGCGTTACCCAGGAAACACCACGGGGAGGCAACCATGCGACGTTTCCTTTATATAAAATGACATCAGGAAGTGAGAGAATTAGATTCTGTATGTAAAATTTGGACGCAAATTCTTTTGCGCTTAGAATTGAATAATCGATTTGGGACCCATTAACTTTTCCTATTTATGACATAATCAATGCTCGTGCCAAATTTCAAGTAAGAGAATTAGATAACGTATGTAAAATTTGGACACTAATTCTTTTGCGCTAGAATTGAATAATCGAGTTGGGACCCATTAGCTTTTCCTATTTATGACACAATCAATGCTCATGCCAAATTTCATGTTTCTATGACATCAGAAAATGAGAGAATTAGATTACGTATGTAAAATTTGGACGCTAATTCTTTTGCGCTAGAATTGAATAATCGAGTTGGGACCCATTAGCTTTTCCTATTAATGACATAATCAATGCTTGTGCCAAATTTCATGTTTCTATGACATCGGGAAGTGAGAGAATTAGCTTACGTACATAAAATTTGGACGCTAATTGTTCTGCGCTAAAATAGAATAATCAAGTTGGGACCCCTTTACTTTTTCTATTTTGGACATAATCAATGCTTGTGCCAAATTTTATGTTTCTACGACATCGGGAAGTTGGAGAATTAGTGGCGAGTCAGTCAGTGAGTCAGTGAGGGCTTCCGTCTTTATATATAGACATGAGTAGAAACTGCAGAAGACAAACAGTGTAAAATTTTAAATTAAACCCTGCTGCAAAAGTGACTGTCAGCCCAAAATACATGCATTTAAGTGAGAAACATTGTCCTCCACAAGGTATCCATAGACTTAAAAGCCCTGACCGTCATGGAATAGCTGCCACGCTGTCACCGTATATTATCGCTACACGTCTACTCATCTTCTTTTGCATTTTGTGCCACTTCTGGAGGTCTTTCTTATTTTTGATTTAGTAGTGTGTAAATGACTTGGGGCATGCGGCTTTGTATTCTTCTAATATTTGGGATGGTTGCATCCCCGCCAGTCGGGATATTATTTCCTTCCATAAACTATATTTAGAAGGATTTCTTCAGCCTCTTAATCATAGCTAAATCAACTCCAGGATAGATTTACTTAGAGGTATTTAGTACAGCTGGGTGACAGGGCACTTCTGCCACATAGACTTCACACTCAAGAAGCCAAGTAAAGCAGGACATCACAAGATGCATGTTCGTGGCCAGGAAAATTAGAGGGGATCCTGAAGTGCGGGCTGATAACAAGGATATGAAGATGTGATGACCTTTAGGCCTCAGAGACATGATAGAGCATGTACTGAGTCACACGGAGAACGTCTGCTCCTGCCCTGGCTGACCCGCACTCCACAGGCAAATAGGATCTAATCATTAACCCTTTTAGGACCCACCAATTAACCCCTTCCCTCTCCATGACGTATAGGTACGTCATGGAGCGGCAGGGTATGTATGAAGAGAGGTTGCGGGCGTCAGCTGTTTGTTACAGCTGACACCCGCGGGCAATAGCCGCTATCGGCTGTTCGGCCCCACACGGCTTCCCCCGCAGTGAGATCGGGGGAGGCGTGCAGGTGTCATGGCAGCCAGGGGCCTTCTCAAAGGCCCCAGGGCTGCCTTACCAGACTGCCTATCAAGCCATCCCCGTGGAGTGGCTTGATAGATTGCCAGTTAAATGGCAGTATGACGTAATGCTAATGAAATTAGACGGCACCATGGAGACGGGGACACCAGCGCAGGGAAGGTGAGTATATAACTTCTGTATGGCACATATTTAATGCACGATGTTTATTACAAAGTGCATGTATATGGCCATACAGAAGTGTTTAACTTAACTTGTCATCGCGGGACAACCCCTTTAAGGTTGTAGTGATCCAGCAATTTTACCACAACTATTAAGCATCCCCATGTAGGCCTTCTACTCAGTTGGAAATATGTAAAGTTAGCATTGTCAGTTTACAATTAAGCTCTGCCCTTACCCATGAATCCTCCCCTTCGTTACTCATGACCCCACCCCTCTATCCTTATGTCCCGCCCTAGAATGGGTTTCCATAAGCTGAAGTCATGGCAGCCATTTAATACAACTGCAAGAAAATACAGCGGAAAGGGTCTCCACTTTGTACAATTGCTTCTTAGTAGAAGAATCCCATTCATATAGCATTATAGCCTCCGTCCCCCATTTCAATTTGTATTACTGAAAACAGTATCCAGGCAGAACCCTGATGGGCTCATAGGCTGTCATGACTAAAACGGAGACCAAAGTTACAAGTTTTGGTCTCCATTTCAGCAGATTTCCATTCTATCCTGCATTTTAGCCGGACAGAATAAAAAATGGCAACCTACTGAAATGGAGGCTAAATCTTGTAACTTTCATCTCCGTTTTAATAATGGGTTACATTTGGATACCGATTTCGAAGACCCGAAGGGAAAGAACCTCATGGAGGAGGGTACAATGCAGTCTGAGTATAGCCTACGATAACAACAGGATACCCTGCTGCTGGGACACACAGCAATCAGCTGTAATCTGTGAGGGAACCTGACAGGAAGAATTCAACTTCCCTGCAGCGCCTCCGCAGGAGAAATGAAGAACTGCTCAGTAGAGATTAAAATCAACAGGCTATCTGTGTAATGGATGTCAGAATGAATGATATTAAGAATAGTAATGAATATAATTGAAGTGTTGTCTATGGCAGCTTGTGATACAAATACATGAGGCTCTTAGATATTTAGCGATGAGAACTTATTGGATCCCAACACCAGAATATTAGTTTTCTTCAGGACTTGTTTTCATAAAGTTGTGCACAGAGAACTTTACAGCATTACGTTTGCATTTAATCATTTAAAAGTTAATACATATCACAATGTTTGAAGATAAAGAGCGCCCCCTAGGTGCCGGCAACAGAAAATACTATTACAGTGTATAATGATCACTACTAACAAAAATTCAGATGTGCAAGATAGACTATACACGGAAGTAAAAAAAAACTACGCCAAGTAATCCAATCCTTTACTACTACACTGAATAATCCAGCAGTTACACTAGTAAGGGTGCCATAAGGAGGCAAAATCCAGACTACTGGGGAAGGACTATGACACCCTTCACTTGGGCGTATTTGCAAGTGCAATATGCAGAGAATGGAACCCATTGATTTCAATAGGTTCTTTCACCTGCGCATAGTTTTCCTGCGCATTTCAGTCCTGCAAAAAAAAAAAAACGCAGCATGCTCTATTTTTCTGCGCATTTGTGCGCTCAAAGCTCCCAAAGAAGTCAATGGGGGTGCGCAAATGCACATAAAATACGCTAGGAGATGCATCAAACACTCTGCAGGAAGAAGAACACATCTGGAACTCATTAGACTAATTAGCCATTTCAATCAGTGCGCATTTTTTGCCACGCGCAAATGAACATGCCTTGCGGGCGTAAATAAGTACAGTAAAATACGCTGATGCGTGTGCAAAAAAGCATAGTTAGTTTTTTTTTTTACATGGACTGATGATCTGTGTAAAAAGAAAATGTAAAATTATAACATATTCTATTCTGGTTCACAAAAACTTCAGAGTGCGCACTATCCGACTTAAAGGGGTTGTCCCGCGCCGAAACGGGTTTTTTGTTTTTCAATAGCCCCCCCGTTCGGCGCAAGACAAACCCGATGCAGGGGTAAAAAAAACAAACCGTCCAGTACTTACCCGAATCCCCGCGCTCCCGCGACTTCCTACTTACCTTACCGTGGGCTCTGTGCGCTCCATTGCCGATTCCAGCCTCCTGATTGGCTGGAATCGGCACACGTGACGGGGCGGAGCTACAAGGAGCAGCTCTCCGGCACGAGCGGCCCCATTCGGAAGGGAGAAGACCGGACTGCGCAAGCGCGTCTAATCGGGCGATTAGACGCTGAAATTAGACGGCACCATGGAGACGAGGACGCCAGCAACAGAACAGGTAAGAGAATAACTTCTGTATGGCTCATAATTAATGCACGATGTACATTACAAAGTGCATTAATATGGCCATACAGAAGTGTATAACCCCACTTGCTTTCGCGGGACAACCCCTTTAAGCGCTGCGGAATAAGTTGGCGCTATACAAATAAAGATTATTATTATTATTAATAAGTACATGGTTCGGTTTTCACGGATCATTGCTAGAGATGAGCGAGCATACTCGTTAAGGGTAATTACTCGAGCGAGCATTGCCCTTAGCGAGTACCTGCCCGCTCGGTAGAAAAGATTCGGCTGCCGGCACGGGGGAGCAGTGAGTTGCGGGAGTGAGCAGGAGGGAGCGGGGGGTGAGAGAGGGAGAGAGAGATCTCCCCTCCGTCCCCCCATCCCCCCCCCCCCCCCGCTCTCCCCCACCTGCACCCGAATCTTTTCTTCCGAACGGCCAGGTACTCGCTAAGGGCAATGCTCGCTCGAGTAATTGTCCCTAGTGAGTATGCTCGCTCATCTCAAATCATTGCTAAGCAATGCTAAACAAAAAACTGGCCTTCAGTTTTTTTTTGCACATGCACGGATAACACACAGAGGGAGAGGGGGAGGACACATGCAATGATTATAGATGACTCACAGACATAAACAGAGATTACAATAGGTCCATTTTTTACGTACCAAAAAAGGACACGCCTGCCTGAATACACCCAAAATGCGGCCTGGACTAGCTGCTCGCAGGGCTAAAGTTAGCAACCATGCTCAGAAGATTTATGACTTACTGTTTCACGTGACGCCAGTGCCTCTTTCAAGTAATGAGACATTCCAATCAAATAAACAAGTCCACAGTCAAAATGTAGGTTTAAACCATAGGCACATGGTTCTTTACTTAACATTTCCAACTTTCATTTTCCAAACATTGCACAGCAACAGTCTTTGACATGATACCTTTGGCATACTTGTTTCACGCTTTACAATCCCCAAACGCATTTGCATTCGAGCAGTGCTTCTTCCCAGGAATACAGTCATCACCAGTCTCAGTTATCTGATGGAAAAAGTCCTTGGAAGAACACTTTGAACACCAGGAGCATAACACATACTATTCTCTACTGTTCTTTACACCTCTTCCTTCCGGTCCACCGGGGGAACATATCCCAAGACAAATTGGAATTTTCACAGCCTGCGATTAGACTTCAGCATGACCGCCTCTGCCTACATGTCCTCCTTTACCGACTACATTCTCACAACCCACTTCTCGCTCTAACTCAGCCCTCAACCTTTTCCTCCAACCAATCACACCACACGGAGCAGGTTAGAGAAAACAGATACACAGGCACCACCAAGTCTGGTGACACCAATCTGAGACAATGACACGACATTGACCGAGACAGAGCCAATACACATAGCAATACACAGACTACTACACTTAACAGCACAGACATAAGCACATCGTAAAAGACAGACATTGAAGTGCTGGAGGGCTCCTACTCTGGGGCACTACACATCCAGTTCAGCCTATTACCCCCCAATGTTGATCCAGAGGAAGGTAAAAGAAACCAATGAGGTAGAAGCCACTTTCCCTCCATTAAGAGACACAAATTCCTTCCTGATTCCAATCTGGCAATCAGAATAATCCCCGGATCACCGATCCTTATGAGTAATCAGTTATATAACATGTAATATTGTAATACTCAAGAAAGGTGTCCAGGCCCCTCTTGTACTCACCACGTCCTCAGGCAGAGTACTCCACAGTCGCATTGCTCTTACAGTAAAGAAAGGAAATCGCACCATCCACTATTCTGCTCTGGTCCGGTTTGTAGACGACACTTGCACTTTCTAGTCAATGGTGAGACGAAAAAAAGTGCAGATCACAGATGCTAAAAGAATTTTAAAATTTTTTTAAATGACTGAAAAAACTATTGAGGCCTGATTCATTTTTTTTTTTTTTGCCGATGTGGGAAATGGATAATATAGGGAAGTTAAAAAACGGACATACAGGCTGCATATACGGGTCCGCACATAGGCAGAACACGGATGCTTTTCTAAGCACTTGCGTAAATTCACCCTAGACAACTATCCTATTTTTCCCAGGCAAAATACTGGAAACCCACTAAAATGGAGACCATAGCTTGCAGCGTTGGTCTCTGTTATATTATGAGCAGCCTATGGTCCAGGGACAGAACCCCCAAAAATGGTGTGAAATACCATGTGGATGTAGCCGAAAATGGATCTCACCTTTTGAATGCCATTTGTCATTGTACATATAAGCAGAGTAACCTTGCAGATGGTTCATGTAGTGCACTCAATTTTATACATATTTCCACAAGCTTCAGAGCTGAAATCTTCCAGCATTACCTGCTTGATCATTGTGTATGTATATTCAGAGCTTGCTTTCCCCAGACTGGTAAGTATAGTCAGTTCATCCACAAGCTTGTTGACTGTTCCCAAAAGCAAGCAAAAATTGTAAGTGCAGCTCTGGGCCTTGACACGTGATCTAAAAACCCCAAATTAGTAGAAGATATTGTAGAATCAAATGATAATTGTCTACCATGTTATTTCTCAGTCCCACATTCTGCACTGATTCATTTCTTAATCTATCTTTATAGTAGTTAAAACTTTTTTTCTGATACAATGGTCCAGATCCCCTGCATTGACTCAGAAGTAAAGGATAACATTCTGGCTGTCGTCAATCACCACTAGAGGGAGCTTACTGCATACTAAGTTACTGAATGCAAGGTGGAAATCTATGCAGTAAGCTCCCTCTAGTGGTGGCTGCAAGTAGTTTTTTTTTCTTTTTCATTTAAAGGAAACCTGTCACCTTGGAAATACTCTGCAGTCTATGAGCAGCATGTTACAGAGCAGGGGGAGCTGAGTCAGTTGACTCGTTTAACTTGTATCTTATTCATTGAAACCTCTGCTGTTTCTCCACTTCTATACGTAGGAGTTCAGTGGGAGGAAATATCTGTCAATCCCTAAAAGGACCTCCCACTGGACTCCTAAGTATAGAAACAGCAGGGATTTCAATGAATAAAATACTGAATCTTTTCCACAACACTATATATCATTCTGCTCAGCTCCTCCTGCCTTATAACATGATATCTGCAGATCAGCTTCCATATTCAATGTGACAAGTTTCTTTTAAAGGGGCTTTCCGAGATTAAAAACATTCTATGGGTAGGGAAAGGTGTACAATAAAAAAAGCCATACTCACCTCCTTAAATGGCTCCCCGGACACCACCGGTCTAATTCCAGAAGAAGCTGTAACGGTTATGTGCCATTCATTGTGCATATGACCTCTCAGCCAATCACTGGATTCTGTGATAAACAGCATATGACCGCTGAAATCAGTAACTAACTGAGTGGTCACATGCACAATGAATGGCACGTGACTGCTGCAGCTTCTTCAGGGATCAGAGCAGTGAAGACCAGGGTGTACCTTAAGGAGTTATCCGACTTCTAGTTGTTTTGCTGAAGGAAGCAGAGAGCTCCATTCATCGCATAGTGGCTCGGGCTGGTACTGTGGGCTGAGCCTTATTAAAGTGAATGAGACTCAACCTGCAGTACCAGCCCAGGCCACTGCGCAATGTACAGCACTGTTTGCTTTCGGCGGCAAAATAGCTAGAAGTAGAATAACCCCTTTAGTGAGGTGAGTATTGTTTTTTTCCTCATTCCTTGGCTATAGAATTTTATTTTATCTCATAAATCCCATTTAACTGTGTCTGGGAGCTTCAGGAGAGTCACACGTTGCAGATCTCTGGTGTTGAAATATTAATTTTATGACTGTACTTATCATAGTAGTCAGGTATATGGACACATAGCAAACAAATTAAGCATATGTGCCTAAAAGAGCATAGGGCTTATGTTTTAGTTACCGCAGATCTCTGAGAGCGGTGAGATATAATGACTTGCTAGAGGTCACAGGCAGCAGAACCAGATTTACACAGACTCCAAGAATCTCACAGCTGCTCCTTCATTGCCTCCAAGAAGCCTTTCTAGAGATATTGCCGCCTGCTCTGTATCAGGTTTACAGACTAAAATGTCAATGACTAAGGAAGATCGCACACTACAAAAACATACTGTACTCATCGGTCTCTTATCAAAGTGGCCCCTGCGTGTGCATGTCAGACATAGGAAAATCACATTGTGGGTCCTATTAGAGTATGGCCAAAGTCAATATACAAGAATATGATGGAGCTGGCTGGGCAGGAGGGTAGTGTTGTAAGTGACTCTACCCCAAGGGATTAATGCTGCCTCTTGAAGGACTGAAGATGTGGCAATGCCTAGGGTGTACTGGGCTTCACAATGGAGCACCAAGATGGTGCTCCAAATTGAACTGAGCATGCTTACTGGGAACTTTCTAGAGACTGTAGCCTTGGTTATAAAAGAGACCTTTTTGTGTTGAGTCACAGGGGATAGGATCTACGAAAATGGTGGAGGAGCACTGCTGACCTTGGACTAGCCGGTGTCTGTTGAAGGGAGTACTGCCCCACAACATATTGTAAGTGAGGCTAGCCTCAATCTGACAATATGTGTGCACACTGAGGAAAGAGTGAAATACAATGTGTTAGCAGTTTGTATCTGCAAGCATTACTACAGCCCAAATATTACACAACAGACCTGTTGTTTAAGTGTTTGCTTACCTAGGGTATCCACAGCTTGCAGCTTTTACAGAGGCTGGCCTCACTTACAACCTGATTGCAATGAACCCCTCAGTGTCCTTTGTGGTTTTGATCTGTTTCCTCTGCAGCATAGTCCCATGCTTTCTCTGTCCTTCAGATGGCTCTTCTTCCTGGATCTTGGTATTCATTCAGCGTCAGCAATTTGAACAGCTGCCTCATATCCAAGGGATCTGGCCCCTACTGCCTTCGTCTCTGAGGTAGTAGCAGCTCCTTTGTAGTCTGTTGCACTTCTCCAGCAGCACCTCCACTCACTAACACAGTTGCTGAAATTCTTTTATAGTGCTGATATCATCTCACTAGAAAATTCCTAGGGAGCATGCTCAGTTCTGTTGGAGTAGCCATCTTGGTAATCCATTGTGAAGCCCAGTACACACTTTAGAGGATCTACCATAAATAAATACTAAATAAATTTAGATAGATATGAAATAGATAGATATGAGATTGATAAATAAATAGATATGAGATAGCTAGATAGATAGATAGATAGATAGATAGATATGAGATAGATAAATAGATACATATGAGATAGATAGATATGCGATAGATTGATAGATATGCGATAGATAAATAAATAGATAGATATGAGCTAGATATGAAATAAATAGATAGATAGATATGAGATCGATAGATAGATAGATAGATAGATAGATAGATAGATAGATAGATAGATAGATAGATAGATATGAGATAGATAAATAAATAGATAGATATGTGATATGAAATAAATAGATAGATAGATATGAAATAGATAGATAGATAGATATGAGATTGATAAATAAATAGATATGAGATAGCTAGATAGATAGATAGATAGATAGATATGAGATAGATAAATAGATACATATGAGATAGATAGATATGCGATAGATAAATAAATAGATAGATATGAGATAGATATGAAATAAATAGATAGATAGATATGATATAGATAGATAAATAGATATGAGATCGATAGATAGATATGAGATAGATAGATATGCGATAGATAGATATGCGATAGATAGATAGATATGAGATAGATATGAAATAAATAGATAGATAGATAGATAAATAGATATGAGATCGATAGATAGATAGATATGAGATAGATAGATACATAGACAGATAGATATGAGATAGATAAATAGATATGAGATAGATATAGCTAGATATGAGATAGATAGATATGAGATAGATAGATATGAGATAGATAGATAGATAGATAGATAGATAGATATGAGACAAATAGATAGATAGATAGATAGATAGATAGATAGATAGATATGAGATAGATAGATATGAGATAGATAGATAGATATTTCCAGGTCTCATTTAATATGTGCAATTATATTGTGAATAGAATTTTCACAGTTTAGCACTTTAAATTAAAGGTTCAGTCCCTGCAGCTCTTGTGTTTTGGTGACCCTATGACAACCCTTCCTATAGTTTTGCAGAAAATTCTTGATATGACCTCTACTATTCAAAACCACCAGGAGCATAATGTATATATAAAAATTTCAATCTATCCCCGCAACAACGTGGAATTACTGTGGAAGCAGTAGTATTGTCATGGGGATGCTCCAGAGTATTGTCATGGGGACACCCCAGAATTTTTCGTACCTTAAGAATTTCTGTTCATTTATTGAACCTGATGGTTTTAGTATCCAGATTTCCTGAAACAGAAAAGTTCTCTCAAGTGAGAAGCTGTCCGTCGTGTTGAAGTCGCCTTCCCTGAGAATATTTCTAAAATAGAAGTTCAATGGGAGATTAGAAGGGCGGCTTAACATTTTATGGTACTTATTAGCAGCGCTACAGAGATTCTTGTTCGAGTGGTTTATGGATTACGTCCAGCTTGAGGGGGGTCAGAAGAAGTTCAAGTCATAGGCTACACTTCATAGTGGATGGTGAGGAACAAGTACAAGCATCCAACTTTCCAGCGGAGTAGAGAAAGCAGCGTGAGTCATTAATAAAACATTATTAAAAACGTTGAAACCTCACTGAGGAGCGAGAAATCCTAAAACGTCCGTCCGCACGGCTGGAAAGCTGCAAGTGATAAGCTTGATTTGGTTACAGGGTTTGACTTGGAACATTCTTGACCGTTTCAGATTTACAGCCTGGAGGATTCGTTAGTGTCAGAAACTTCCATGATGCGTCGGGCGCTCCTCTCTGATGCAGATCCTGGACTTCTCTCATATTGTCCAAATAAAACATATTGTTGAATGTTAAGTAACCATACGATTTTCCACTAGGGTGGCCAGCACCGCTATGGGTTTACTGCAGACCTGGGATGCACTGAACTCTGGTACCAAGGTCATAGGAACAAGATTTAAGTGAGGTTTATGATTATATAGCTGAAACGTTGTGCAATGAAAAGTTTTGAAACTTTTTTAATATACTGGGTGAGGAAAAAGTCTAAACACAACCGTTTAACCAGTGTAATAATGAGAGAATAGACATAGAATATGTGAAAGTATTAATTGGGAGGGAAGATGCATTTTTTTTTTGGTGGAGGAGACGTTTTCGACGGGCATTTATAAAACTTTGCCATATTGAATTTTCACAAAGTGACGTGTTTAATGTGTCCACCATTCTGCGGGATATGGTTAAACATTTAATCCAGTCTTTGTGAAGACGCTGAAGAACTGCAGGTGATGCTTCTTCACAGCACTGTAGGATTTGCCGTTTCAGGTGAACCATATTGTGTATTTTTTCCGCACACACACAAGGGACTTTAAATGGTCACAAAGATAAAAGTCCAAAAATGTCCAGCGGCTATTCTAGTGGACTTCTATGCCCAATTCAGTGCCAAGGAAATTGCACTTGCAGCCATCTGTGTACAACCACAGCAAAGTGCGGAGGTGCACCATCTTGTTGAAAGTAACAGGAAAACTCATTGCTCTCATTGAGCACAGATGAGAATATGGTATCCTGTAACATCTGGAGGTACTTCTCACCATTAAGTGATCCATCAATGAAAAAAGGCCTTGGATGTCAGACACAATTTACCAAACTTGCCCTCACTTGACTCCTAAACAAGTAAAGATAGGTCAACACTGATATTTCCAGTGTGTTTCTAAGTAAATTCTTGACAAGACTGATATATCCCATGACCCTCTTTCCATTTGAAAAACCTATTTGAGCTGAGTTCAATATGGATAGGTTCAAAATGGTCACCGAAAACATCTCCTCCACCAAAAAAAGGTAGCCTCCCAACCAACCAGTACTAGAGATGAGCGAGCGTACTCGGAAAAGCACTACTCGCTCGAGTAATTTGCTTTATCCGAGTATCGCTGTGCTCGGGTCTGAAGATTCGGGTGCCGGCACGGAGCGGGGAGCTGCAGGGGAGAGCGGGGAGGAACGGAGGTAAGATCTTTCTCTCCTTCTCTCCCGCCCGCTCTCCCCTGCTCCCCGCTGCAACTCACCTGTCAGCCGCAGCGGCACCCGAATCTTCAGACCCGAGCACAGCGATACTCGGATAAAGCACATTACTCGAGCGAGTAGTGCTTTTCCGAGTACGCTCGCTCATCTCTAACCAGTACTCATACACTCTGTCAGTCAATGTTCTCATTACTATACCAGTTCAAAGGGTGTGTCCAGACTTTTGCCTCACCCTGTATTTTGTACTGTATATGAATTCATTGCAGACATCAAGACCACAGCATGCTTATAGAGAATGGAAAGCTATCCAACATAGGCTCTGTTTTTCTTCTAGACATATAGGCCAATCATATGTCATGCATAGACTCCCAGTGTAAAAAATAAGTGCCTATTTTGCCAAATCTCTTTGTATTGTGTCACATTCTGACCTCCCATCTGCACGGTGCAACAGAAATCTGGATCCATCTGACCACATGATCTTCTTCCACTGTTCAGTGATACAATTTTTGTGCTCTTTTTCTCATTGGAGTTTCGCCTTTCTGTTTTTCTTATACACAATGGCGCTGGAACTGGTCGTCTGATCTTATAGCCCAAGGAATGGTGAGTTGTGCACTCAGACATGTTATGTTTCACTGCAATTTCCATGACTGTGCAGCTCCTGTTCATCAGGACGATTCTTGACATCCTCCTCTGACCCTTTTGGCAATGGGTTGTTTTGGTCCACAGGATCCCCTTTCGCTGGATGTTTTGCTCCATCACACCATTCCCGGTATACTCTCCACACCGCTGCACAAGAACCTCCCCCAAGGTTGTCAGTGAAATCCTGGCTCTGGCTAGTATAGCACCAATGATGAGGCCTCATTAGAAGTCACTCAGATCGCTGGATTTTCCTATCAAATGTGAATTCAAACTGATTCACTAAAAACTTGTAACGTAACTCTATGCTGCACTCTGGGGTCTCGGGTCTAATTTCCATAGAGGGATGCTCCAATTGTGAAAGGGGCGGGGTCTGATAAAACGGTCATTCAGTGTATTTATTCAATTATTGTTTGCCATTTTCAACAGTTTCAACAAATTGCAACATCCGTGCGCCCTGACTGACTGATTTGGCTTTAGTCTACCCCTGAGGAATGCTCTAAGGGGTCCCTGGTTTTCACCCTTTAACCTCGTTTTGAGGGATCTGGTCTTCGCTGCAGGGTTGTCTCCCCATTAGCAGTCTCATTGCAGACAATGTACAGTAAATAGACAAGGACCTGAACATTTGTGCTGGCTTCAAAGTGGATAAAAAGTGTCTGTGACTCAGGACACAGAAGAGTTTATCTCATGTCACTGACTTGCACAATACAAGGAGTAATTACAATGTAGATACATAATAAGATTCTGCCTGCAGCCAGACCTATAATGAATGAGCTCCTGCACAATGCCAGACAGTAACCGGTAAAGTTCTGATGCTGTCCTGGTTGGTGACAGGCAGTAATAAGCAGCTGAGCCTTGTCACCTCTGGGTAGGGTCATATTTACAGCTCAAGCTGCCCCTAGGCAATAGGCCTGACTACACCCTTCTTCTTATTTAGGATTGAAGTCTTATAGAGTTTTGTCTGGCAGGTTTTGCACAAATCGGACATGAAAAAAATGGTAGCATGTTCTACCGGACTGCGTGTGCGCAGATATTCTCAGTATTGCTTCTAGAGAATATCTCTGTACACGTGGAGTCCGATAGAACCTGTATAGCAGCGCACTGAGCCTGTTCGGCTGTGTACTAAGGAGCCGTATAGACTCGGGGCTCTGCTATGTTCATGGACCCGAAGGCCTTCTTCACACATGTGGTTTCCGATGTGATTTCCATTGTCCGGCTCTGTCCTACTACTTGGCACCGACAGACGCTGCTCACATCTAGACACAGCACTTGAAATCTAGGACTGTCCCCCTGGATCCATGACACTTGGAAAGTCTGCATCATCTTATTGGTCACTGTTTCTCACAATATCAGCACACTCCTCTCCTGCTTTTGTCATCCGAAATCCAGGACTGCCCCACTGGATCTAGGACAGTTGGGAACTTTCTATCATGTTATTGGTCACTGCTTCCCACAAGAGCAATATACTCCTCCCCCGCTGTTGTCATCCAGGGATAGCACTCAAAATCTGGGACTGTCCTGCCGGATCTATGACAGTAGGGAAGTCTGCATCGACGTATTAGTCACTGTTTCCCACAATATCAGCACACTCCTCTCCTGCTTTTGTCACCCGAAATCTAGGACTGTCCCACTGGATCTATAACAGTTGGGAACTCTGTCTCAAGTTTTTGGTCACTGCTTCCCACAAGAGCAACACACTCCTTTCCCGCTGTTGTCATCCAGGGACAGTACCCAAAACCTGGAACTGTCCTGCTGGATCTATAATGGTTGGGAGGTCTGCATCATCTTACTGGTCACAGTTTCCCAAAATATCAGCATACTTGTCTCCTGCTTTTGTCATCTGAAATCCAGGACTGCCCACTGGATCCATGACAGTTGGGAGGTTTGCATCATCTTACCGATCACTGCTTCTCATAAGAGCAGCACACTCCTCTCCTGCTGTTATTACCCAGGGACAGTACCTGAAATCTGAGACTGTCCCACTAGATCTATGACAATTGGGAGGTCTGTATCATCTTGTTGGTTACTGCTTCCCACAGGATTAGCACAATCCTTGTTACGATCGTGTGGGCAAACTAAGCACGGGGCTCACATGATCGTGATCAAAGAGACGGATACGCACAGGTTTCACACGGGTTTCAGACAACTGGCCCTGTGCTACCAGGGAGGGTAGCATGGCCTAACCTAAGCGGGGACATCGCCCTAATAAAAGGGCGGCCCAGCGGAACTGGGCCCTAGCTGATCCTAGGAACCATGCCACAGAACAGGCTGCATACACATGCCACATAACATGGACAGAACAACAGGAGACACCGAGCAGAGAACACAGCATACAGCAGCCAGAATGCAAACACTAATAGCACATGATAAGCTATATATAAATACCGGGTATTAGTTGACATTTTGTACAAAACATGGAAGCTAGCAGGCCACTTCACAGCTCCTGGCTATACCACTAGTCCCCACACTAACCAGGAGTCCAGAAACACCACACACAGTTCACACTGCAAGCTGCAACAGGACAGGAGACAGATCACAGGTCATACAGCAAGCTGACACAAAACTGACAGAAAATAAGCGTACAAATGGACATGAACCAGCAAGACACAGATCACACCGCAAGCTGCAACAGCCAAGGATTCATGACTGCTCACTCTGGAACCCAGATAGACACTGACAGGAGCTGGGTTTATATGTGAGCTCAGACCCAGGGGATTGGCTAGCAGGAAGTACCACACCCAGCCAGCTCAATTAACCCTCAACCACCTGTGGAGCTCTGCTGCTAGAGACAATAGCACTACAGGTCTCAGCAGCACACATAACAATCCTCTCCTGCTGTTGTCATTCAGGGACAGTACCTGAAATCTGAGACTGTCCCACTGGATCTATGACAGTTGGGAGGTGTGCATCATCTTGTTGGTCACTGCTTGCCACAAGATCAGCACACTCCTCTCCCGCTGTTGTCATCCAGGGACACTACCTGAAATCCGGGACTGTCCCACTGGATCTATGATGGTTAGGAGATCTGCATCATCTTATTAGTCACTGCTTCCAACAAGATCAGCACACTCCTCTCCCACTGTTGTCATCCAGGGATACTACCTGAAATCCGGGACTGTCCCACTGGATCTATGATGGTTGGGAGGTCTGCATCATCTTATTAGTCACTGCTTCCCACAAGACCAGCACACTCCTCTCCTGCTGCTGTCATCATTCCCAATAGCTAAAAGCTGTTCTGTATCATCTGAATACATCTTCTGCGGCTGTGATCATACTGATGAGTTGATAGACTACATAACATTGCAGAACTGGTTTTCATTATCATAATGTCAGCACTAACTCTCCTGAAATGCTCTGCACTGCTGGGATCCTCCCTATGTTGTGATTTTTAACTGATTAGTATATCACTCTCCTGAAAAAAAACAAAAAACAAAACAATCACGAAAATATGCCAGAGCCTAATAACGTGTAAATACTAATAGACTTTACAGCTTACTGACGGCTGGCGCATAAAAAAAGTGAAGCGAGATCGTGCCAGATACTGGCTCAGCATGATACAACAAGGCTGCGAGCCAAAGATGAAGCAATACCGCAATTACTTGACCGACACATTTGTATTTAGACTGCAGAACAAGCACAATACAACTCACAGAACTTAATTAAAAGGGTTCGCTTAACAAAGAGAAGAATACAGTGTTCAGCCGGAGGATTAAAGTCTTATGTGTTTCTCTTCTATTGTTCCCAGCAGAGGCTGTTTGTGACATAAGGTGCGCAGATCAGGTTATGTATTGGCGCCTCCACCATGAATACATTGATAACATTGGTGAAGAGCCATAGGTAAAACATTTCCTGCAGTAAACAAACCCTTCAATAACAATTCCTCCATGTATTTGTATATCGGGTATCATTTTGACTGCCTGCCCTCACCACTAGAGGGAGCTTATCTGCATACTGAAATACTATTGAGATCAATGTATAAATACTATACGGTAAGCCCCTGAGCTCCCCCTCATGGAGGCTGCAGGCAAACAGCAGTGTATTATTTTGAAAGTCCATGCAGGGGATTTAGACCACATAATCTGAAAATGTTGAAACTGCCAGTGTGAACAGGCCTTATCCAATTTCTGATTTTCAATGCAGACCTTGATATACTACCCTCACGGTATTATGGCTTCTGGCTGTGGCCGGCAGCGCTCTCTCTCTCTAGCCTGCCTGACCTTGTGGCCTTCAGCAATCTTTACCCAGTTTTCCTGAACTCTGCCAGTCCTTACATCAACCTGTCTTCTGAGTACATCTTGCCTGATTGCCATAGTACATGAACTCCATATGACTCAGCCTATTATACTGACTACATCCTTGTCTGTCCCTTTGGCACCATTCTCTGATGCCTTTCAGTCTGTGAGGGTAACTTGTCGCTGCATTAAGACTACTCCTGGAGAAATTACCTGGAGGTTTCCTACAGCGAAGACCAGATCTTTCCAAAAGGGGTTAAAGGGTGAAAACCTGGGAACCCCTTAGAGTAGCCCAAAGCCAAATCAGTCACTGACATAGTGTATCTACACCAGCTGTATACACCTCACCCAATGGTGATAGCTAAACCTGTACTAAATTAAATCCAGATATTTGATTCTTCAAAGCAGCCACCTCCAGCTGATAGAACAGTTTTATACAATCGAGGCGTTCTTTCTACAACTGAATTCAGATATTGTGCAGAAATTTGTTCCCAACATTGTTGCAGAAGTTCCCACAAATGTGCTGCACTTGTTGGTTGCTTTGCTTTCACCCTTCTGTCTAGTTCATCCTGAACAAGTTTAATTGGATGTAAGTCTGAAGACTGTGCAGGTCATTCCATTCTTTGACGCCTACCAGCTTCTTATTGTCTTCTTAAGTAGTTCTGACATATCTTAGAAGTATGTTTTGGATCGTTGAATTAGGTGTACACCCGAGGGCATTGTATGGCAATCAAAATGTGGTGGTAGCCCCTTTTGTCCAATGTGCCAGTCAGCCTGCGCAAGTTGCCAACTCTGGAACCAGCTCTCTCCTCCATGTCACACACTCAGGAACCATCCTTTCACCTATTCAACGGTGTACAAAAACTCTGCATGATGTACCAAAGATATAAAATTTTGATTCATCAGTCCATAAGACCTTCTTGCACTCTTCAGTAGTCCACTTGAGATGCTGCTTGGCCAAGGCAAGACTTTTTTTTATTTTACAATCTTACAAGTAGCAGTGGTTTTCTTACTGATACTCTACCTGTCAGACCTGCAAGATGGTGGTGGAAAAAAAAGGTTTTATTCCAAGAGTACTTAATAAAGACGCAAGTCCAGCATCAAAATGTGTTGTGACATTTTTTGAATGCAACTTTTTTGTACCACCATCTTGCCACTTGATGTTTTTTTATCCTCCTGAGGAATCTTAAAGCAGCGCCATCAAGAGCTGTCTATTTATTGGACTGCATCTATGCCCAAGAGGAAAGACCTTTGTCTTCTGCTACTTTGTAAAAAGGCCCAAGGGAAGTTGGAAGTATATTCTAATGCAAGACACCATAAATGGGGGTGTCCAAGGTTTGCAACTTTTTCTAGTGCCAGCACTCCATGAATACTGCAGCCATAATATGAAAAGACTTGTAGTTTTCCAGCTCTGACACAAAAATGAAATAATGGACCCCAATGATCCAGCAGAAGACAACCCCATTTGGAGGTGACTATGCAGCCCCCTATTACTAGGGTGAATTTCTTATGGGATAAGTCAGAAATATCCTATGAGACATTATTGATGGGTGGACCTCAGAATCATGTCCTTTGGTGGGACAAAAGAACTCCAGTGTGACATTACTGATACGTACTACTGCTGTAAAAATAAAGCCACCCTCCGGTCCTGGGAAACAATTCTGTCCATGGACTGGAGAAAGTAATTATATTAAAGAAATTGTCCAGTTGCAAACTATTGTTGGTCTATCCTTAGGATAGACGATCACTAGTAGATCGGTGGACGTCTGCTGCCCACTGTTCTCTGGCTCAGTGTGCTCATACACTGAGTAGATTTCTGCAGGAAGCAAACAGCTCTGTTCTCACTGTAGCGGCCAGATTTGGTATTGCAGGCCAGGTTCCCATTGAAATGAATGGGTGTACAAGTACTAAGTCTGGCCACGGCAATGGGGTTGGAGCTCTATGCTTACTGGAGAAATCAGCTCAGTACATGAGTACACCGTTCCAGCCAACATCTGATCAGCAGGGGTCCCAGGCAGCAGACTACTACCAATCTACTACTGATGACCTAGCCGAAGCATAGGACATCAATAGTTTACAACTAGACAACAACTTTAACTGTTGTTCATTCTGTGCACCGTCATTCCTTGGATCAACCAGTTCTGGCCCAGTTTTTGGTCTTCAAAAATGGCTGTTGCGATTTTTTGACTACTCAATATACAATGTGTGTTGAACAACAGCTGCTCTCTGATTGCCAGCGCTGCTCAGATGATTAGTGCTGGCTAATCAGACTAACGATGCACAGTGTGCACGAAGTTTAGATGATTGCTGTGGCCATCTTGGAAGACCGAAAATAAGGTCTAGGAACCGGTGGATCCGAGGAACAACAGCACAGACAAAAGATGGTGTTATATTAAGGGAATGGACAAAATTCTGTCTCGGAGGGTCCCTTTAATTACTCTGTGAAATCTTGAGCAGAAGGGCTGAACTCTGGTGAGGAAAGCAGGATTATATCTGTTCCAAACGAACTCGGAGCGCGCTTCAGCTAAAAGGCTTGAAATATTCTCATAGCTGGGAGATTAAAAAATCACATGAGGAAGCTTGTATCAGATAGATTTATAGTGCTGACAGGACAACATGATGACGACAACATTGTGAGGCGCGAGAGAAAATCTAGATAAATGACAAAGTAATTGTCTGGATTTTTTTTTTTACAGAATTAAAGGGGAAGTTTAATAAAAGTTTCCTTTCAGCATTCACTTCGTCCGGCTCCCTAATGACTTTCTTCATGTACTAGATTTCCTTGGCAGTGTCCCAAAATCTTGAAGAATAGCTGGTTGACTAGTATCAGTTGCAGCACGTAGCAGGCGACTACCCTGGATCTCTTCACTTCTGTGGTGACAGCAGTAAGCACCCTCCATACTCACTATCCTCAATAGGATAGCTTTTTGTGTGAGAGTGCATAGAGACTGGAATATGCCCGGCCAACAATAAAGATTCTTGTAGCATGGCAAGAGCTTCTCAGAAATGAATCCCATGACAGTAGTGGAAAGAAGAAAAAATTCCCTGCAATTAGAACACCCCTGAATATGCGAACACACGGGTGAAGATTTGTGTGCACATGTGAAGATTTAGTCATACGTGCCAACAGGGTAAGCCCTGTTCCCCAGAACATTTGAGAAAGTTCTCAGAGCCTCAAGCACCTGGTATAAAAGGCTGAGGAGGAAGCAGCACAGAGGATCACAGAAAGGGTCCCGATGACCAGGGGCCAAAAAGCAGAGATTTCCTAAAGCTATACAAAGCTGTCATGATCTGCAAAGCAGCTACCTTTAGAGGCGCAACGAGCTGCAGTAGAGAGTTATTGTTGTGGCTTCAACAACACATCCAGATTTCTAAAGTCTTTTGTTGAACTCGCCCGATTAACTGGAACCAGAGGAAGCCAGTACCAACACGCAACGTGCGTAAGTGAGGTCGGCCTCTTTAGTGAAGCCAATCTGTGTGCAAACCATGAGAAGGACTCGTTAGGTGGTTAGCAAGCCTACTGTCAGGGGTAATTTCATTGGGACTCCAAGTGGGACACATATATCTAAGTATGGTGACCAGATACCACGAGAAGCAGAGGACGGTTTATTATTAATGGGCTGCATGAATTCTGCTGGCAGTGGTGGTTCTACTTATCTATGTTAAAGCTTCAGTGGTTTGTATGATTCTGTGTGAGGGATGTGAGGACACAACAATTCACCTGACGCCATATGTGCAGCAGAGAAATGTATTAAAGCTGGAGCGAGAAATTGATGTCTACACCATCATGCATCTTGAGAGAAGACATGTAGCCCCTGCAGGGTGAAAAGGTCCAGGCATAGGCAGCGGAGTCATTATTGACCAGATAGAGTCATCAGGTGACTGGTTGCAGGCTGGCTCAGGTTATATTAAAGACGTAACGTTTCCAGTAATAAGTGCCCTCCTATGGAGGTAAAACAAAATTACTGTTAAGCAAAAGTTCCAGTTTTTTTAAAATATGTGCTGCCTCTGCCACCTACTCTGCCACCACGGCGCCAAAACGCAACTCCACCAACCTGCTTCAAAACCATAGGCTACATTTCCAACACTATAAGTGTCTATATATGGAGTATCCAACATCCAGATAAACCGTATCAATCAATGCCCTGATAAATATTGCGCCCCATGAAATAATCCCATAGCGCTCCCATGTATAAGTAGCATCCTCAGCTATCGACTAAACAAACTATTCTGTGCCTAAATGTATTATGTAATACTGAGGCTCGATAAATACTGACACCCCATAATAGGCTCTGTATAAGATTAGTACAGCTCCTTTTGCCTCAATTGCCTCCCCTCTAAAAAGAAGAGTCAGCTGTAATATCTTCTGTGCCACATTTCTGGAAACACTGGAAAAGTATAAAAATGGCTGCCATTACAGCTCCAGTGGCTAATGTTACCCACATTTCTTAAGATTTCTAATTACACGCACCCTAAATGACATGACCTCTTTATTAGAGCCCCCGACCCTTTTAAGATTGGAGCGTTCCAGTATAGAACATAGACACGTGACCCCGGAGTGCAGCATACAACAATGTGACAAGTTTTCTGTGGATGAGTTTCAATGTGAATCTGCATTAGATTGGAAAGTCCAACGAAGTAACACAGTGTGTAGGCACGAAAAAAGCCACGTGTCCACCAGTTCAGACTATCACCCCCCAATGTTGATGCAGAGGAAGGCAAAAAAAAACAAACAGATGAGGTAGAGGCCAATTTTCCCTATTTAAGGTAAAAAAAAACTTCCTGACTCCAATTTGGTTATCGGAATAATCCCCCATCACCGGCCCTTGTGACGTTACTGATGACTATTACACATAACCTTGTATCGCCCAGGTCCTCTTACACTCTTTTATTGGAGTTCTCCATCTTCACGTCCTCAGGCAGAGAGTTCCATAGTCTCACTGCTCTTACAGTAAAGACCCCCCTTCTATGTCGGTGTAGAAACCTTCTTTCTCACACTCTGAGATTTCCTTCTTGAGTACGAATGCCTATAGGTTCTACATAAAATTTTGCTGCAAACATTGTGGGATTTTCTTGTGTAATATTATGGGTGTACAGAGAAGGGTGTGATTCAAAAAAAATATCCAGCGAAAGGGATCTTGTGGACGGAAACTCATTATTGCCAAAAGGAGTCAGAGGAGGATGTCAAGAATCGCTCTGATGAAGAGGCACAGTCAAGTAAACTGCAGCCGAATACAACACTGGTGCTCCAACTAACATATCCAACCGTACAACCTGTAATTCCTGCCGCATGAATCGATGAACCTTTCCTGTCAGCAGGTCAGAACCTCCATTTAATCTGAGGCAACTACAAGAAGCTTCCTGTCCGCAGGGGCCAATATTTCTGCAGAACAATTTTTTGACCTAGAGGAATCTACAGCACACAAATAGCTGCGGTTCTGAAGGCCAAAGGTGGTCCAACGTGCTACTAGATGGGGGTCTCTACTATTGTAGCTGCTCAGTGTATATTTTCTTACACAATAGAATATTCCATTTATGACGAGAACCCCTGAGGTAGATTTTCGAGAAAACCTCCTTAATAATTGCCTTGTGTGTTGACTTAGCTCTGAAGACAGTGATTAATTCCTGGGTTATTGTACAATTTGGTGCAGTTCCTGTTTTCGTGCTCTTGGGTGGAGCGCAGTGAAGTCATGGTAAAATCATTTGTTTTGATTCCACTTTGGAAAAGCTCCACGGTCAACAACCTAATATTATAATAAAATCAATAATGCAAAAAAGGGACATTTGATTGAAATGAGGGAAAAACAACAGGACTGACAAGGTTTTAAGTTATGCCAACTGCCTTGGACAATCAATGGCTGGCAAGACACAACAGGATTGGGACTGGATCAAGTGCTTTGGGGTTCCTTGGGCGCTGCCTCATCCATGCTCCCTTGGCCACATAAGACTACCATAAGAGACCGCCCATCATGTGCCCAGACACTACTGACTGATTTCCTGTGGAGGTGGGTGAAGAGCAATACATTCTTTGGTGTCTACTTGGGTTAACCCCTCAGTGACCAGCCTACTTTGTGTCTTAAGGACTAAGCTACTTTCATTGTCGCATTGCCAGAGCCGTAACTTGATAACTTGGCCGTATGAGGGCTTGTTTTTTTCGGGGACGAGTTGTATATTTTAATGGCACCATTGTGGGGTACATATAATGTCTTGTAGAACTTTTTTGGGCAGAGATGGAAAAAATTGCTCATTTTTATGGGGGTTTATTTTTACAGCTTCTACTGTTCGTGAAAAAGAACTTATCTGCATCTCTGTAGTCGTGCTGATCCAAAGTTTAGATTTTTTACTACTTTTGCATGATAAACACATTTTTAAAGATAAAACAATTGAATCTACATCTCCGCACTCTAAGGGCGCATTCAGACGACCGTATATCTGCCGGGTATTCACGCCCAGCCGATATACGGCGTCTCTTTCTGCAGGGGGGAGGAGGCTGGAAGAGCTGGGAGTAGTGCTCTGAGCTCCTGCCCCCTCTCAACCCCCCTCTGCACTATTTGCAATGAGAGGAGGTGGGACGGGGGCGGGGCTAAGTTCTGTTGATTAGCTTCGCCCGTCCCACCTCCCCTCATTGCAAATAGTGGCGAGGGGCGGAGAGGGGTCGGGAGCTCAGTGCACTGCAGAGAGGGACGCCATATATCGGCCGAACAGGATATGCGGTCATCTGAATAAGCCCTAAGATCCATAACATTTAGGGTGGATTCAGACGACCGTATATCGGCTCGGGATGGACATAGTCATTGGGGTCGGAGCAGGAAGTCTAATTGGCAACTTTGCTCCTGTTGTTTTTAATGGGAGTGAAGCCGCCTATTAGACTTCCTGCTTTGACCCCAATGACTACATCCGACCCCTCTGCACTGACAGCAGGCCGGGTGATCAACTCCAGCCAAGCAAGGGGAAAACAAACCGTGTAATGTACAAGGCAGAGGGTACACGTCTTAGGTAGTTTATTAATTACAGGGATATTAATGCCAAACCAACGTTCGTGTATTTGTACACAAAAAATTTGCACATGCAATATGCAGAAAATAGAACCCATTGATTTCAATGGGTTTGTTCACATGCTCTATGTTGCTGCGCATTTGCAAGGAACATGTTGAACTCCTGAAACTATTGGCCCTTTCAATGGCTCAGAGCGTCGGGGCGTTCTTTTTTGCACATGCAACTGTGCACAACTTGCCCGCTCAGAATGCATGGAGTTGGTTGGAGTCACTATAAACATCGGCTTCTATTTTGCCTTCAAGTTTGAGATCGCAAAGCTTGTATTTGCACAGAGGGGTGCAGTCTAACATGCACATTTTTGCTGAAGGTATAAACACCTTCCATTTGCATTATGTTAGCAGCATCTAGTGGTTAAGGCCAAGATTGCACCTCATACATTATTCATTTATGCCGATAGTCTAGATTTTGGATGCACCGCCGGATCTGGGAGACGGATTGACTATAAAGGAATTGTCTGCTGGAGGAAATCCCTTCTTGTTTGTGCTCTTAGGTTCAATTTGCACAAAAAAGGGGTAAAAGCAACATGGTTTTCGAAAAAAAAACACAACCAAGAAAGTGATACAGCCATCATGTGAATACATCCCAGCATGGCAGCCTGTATTCTGCTTGTGCAGCCCCACTCAATAGCAGGGGTGATGAATTGAATTTAGCTGAGGAGCTTCTGCTCTGGTTGGCAGAGATAGTCACAGGGGGGGACTTCGTATTGGTAACTCCCAAATAACACTATTCCGCCATGCAAAACATTTCCAGTTCCTTAATATTCTTTGGTCATCCTTTTTCTTTTGGCTAAAAGTCAGGTAGCAGAGCGGAAAGCGAATGGACCCGGTTATAGGTAATGGATCCGGTGGGAGTCGTAAAGGCAGAGCCATTGGATCCCCTCCGATCGCAGATGTGAAACCACCCTCATCAATTGGATTCAAAGCCTAAAACGGTCATTGCAAAAATACTGTGTGTTCCTGCAGCCATTTCTGTACGGACTTTGGGTCATTATCTTGATGTTTGGGCCCACTATACCCAAGAATCAAATTTTGGGCCTAGAATCTGCTATTTATCAAGCTTCATTCTACCATGGAGAGTCCCTGTACACCAAACAGCCCCAATGTCAGCATGAGCCCCTTTATATGGGAATTAATACGCAAAAAGTCTTTTCCAATATTTTATTGTGAAATATTGCATTTTAGAAAAAAAAAAATATACAAAATGCCAACAGTAAGATGTGCAAGTACAGTATTCAAATCTATACAGGTGAAAAAAGCCGACTTTGTCAAGTTGAGACTGCATATTTGGGACAGCTATACAGGATGGAATTTGGGGCGATGCTTATTTACAAGCGTTGGATGCACGAAAAGTAAAATAAAAAGTTCCCGTCGGGTCATACCACTAAAACATCTGAAAGTATCCTGAACGAGCACAATAGGAGTACATCTTAGCCAATCCACGGGAAGTCAAACTTTCATTCATTTCAGTTCACTACAGCTCTAAGATCAAGAATAGGAGGGCAAAGATTTTTTTTCCATTTTTTAAAATTTTAATACAATTTAAAAAAAAAAATGAGGTTAAGATATAGTAACATTTACTGCGGACTTAATACTGTGAAGCCCCTAAAAAAATTATATATGTAAAAAACCAAAAAAAAAAAAAAAATTGCAGATAATACTAGGTAAGGTATTTTGCCGTTACTCCTATGACGTATTAAGGCTGGTAATACACAAATGTACTCCGGGTTTCCCAGCCCGATGGCGGGTCTCCTCCCCTGAACTCTGAGCCTCATAGATTGTTATGATGCTTGGAGTTCGGGTCAGGAGGGCTGCGGTCAGAGCCGGACCCTCGTCTGTAGTACAGATGCATGGATATGGCTGGAGTGCGCTTGTGTGTTACCAGTCTGTAGGGAACCCATCATGTTGACCATGGTTTCTGTTCTGCAGACATGTTATAGAGCAGGAAGAGCTGATTGATATATAGTTCTGTGGGGAAATCTCTAGCACAGCTTGTACTTTACATTTAAATCTCTGCTTGCTATGCTAAAGAGTCCAGTGGGCGGTCCTACTCAGTGATTGGCCATGATCTCTGGATGTGTGCTCATACAGAGAAGTCAGATTGGAGTAAAATGGAAGTTATATCGGTTTTGTAAGGGGGAAAATAAATTCAATATAACCTTATTTTACTCACTTCCATTTCTGCTCTATGCTTAGGATGCCAGTGAGCGATTTCAGTAAACGATTGGCATCCTTCCCTGTATGAGCAGGACCGCCCACTGGACTCTAAAGGCTCATTTACATGCAAAGACAAGCTTTCAAACGATTGAAAGATCGACAGTTCTAGCGATCATTTTGCATAAAGTACTAGTGGGCACTTATGGCCATTAGCACCTGAACAGCTTCATTTGCATGTAAATGAGCCTCTAGTAGCTGTTTGCAAATCCCAGCATGTGGTCTGGACTTTACACTCAGTTGCAATATCTTCACATGGGCTGTCAGCTGAATACAATGTAATCAGCTGCTCCCGTGGAGAACACAGAGTCTTTCTCTAGCTGAAAAATTGATTTTATGCTCGCCTAAAAATCATCGTTTAGCCGAAGAGTGAAAGATGGAAGCGTTTACATACAACGTTTATCGCTCAAAAGCCATCGTTTGGACGAATTTTGTGTGATCATCATTGCGTTTAAATGGGGTTTAAAGCATAGAAAAAGACAATTAAATTAGTAAAAAGTACTGATTATACTGAATCTTTCCCACTGAACTATATATCCATCCACTCAGCATCTCCTGCTCTTTAACATGCAGAATGTAACAGGTTCCCTTTAAAATGAGGGTTGAGGGCAATAAATATACACCCACTGAAGTTTATAGTATTGAATAAAATAATAATTTTTTTTTTTTTTTTTAAATATGCAAACAGAATTCAGGCAAATCCAGTTTATACTTCAGAATAAGACAAAACAATTGAGTTACAGTGTTGGGGTCTAGATATAAATATATAACTTTATACTTATTCCAGCCTGACTAAACATTAAATTAAAAAATGTAGTCGTAATTCTGAAACAGTTGCATAACTTCTACATAAATAACAGAAAAGCTCCCCCCCCCCCCCACCCCATAGCAAATGTGTACATTAAATAAAGTCAATAGTGTCAAATATGAAGGAGTGTTAATACTACATCAGATTTAATAATTTAGGAAAAGTCTAAAATGTGGGCAAAATCTGTGCAGGTGTAAAAAATTAACGCTCCGCTTTGGAGCCACTTGTATTTACTGATATGGATATCCCATGTCAAAGTCAAACCTTCCCAGCTAATTTGCTGGGGGAAGGGGGGGGGGGCAGAGGTTATAGTGGGAAATGCAGACAGTTAAAAAGGAGTTGCCCTACTCCTAGCTGTATTGCTGCAGGAAGTTGACAGCTCCATACATTGCTCAGTGGCCCAGGTTGGTATTGCAAGTCCTATTAAAGTGAACGGGACTTAGCCTACAGTACCAATCCTGGCCACTGCACAATGTACGGAGCAGTTTTGTTTCCTACAGCAATACAGCTCGAAGTGGGACAATACTTCTAAGGGCCCGAAGTTCGGGCAAGAACATTCCTCTAAGAATTGTGTTGTGTGAAGGTGGCACTGATCATCTGAAGAATGAGCAAACACTCAATCACTAAGGGGAAAAAAAAATCTTCAGCAGCATATCTCCCCATGTAAATGTTGGGGGGTGTACTGCTAACTATAGCGGCACTATGGGGAAGAATGTACGGACGATCACTTGTCCCCTATAGAGTGAATTGGCGTTTACACGAGTGCCGGACAACAGCAGTCATTACTAATCAAAACAGTTAATGTAAAAAGGACCCTTACACTCGGTTGCGGCTCTCTCGCTCTAGCTAACAGAGGGGGGCCCTGAGCATATGATATTCCCCCTGCCCCCCAATAACATTCTAAACCCAAATAGTGCAAATAAAGAGAGGGTTTGCCTAAAGCCAATTACTTGGTGCTGGTACCACAGAGGCCAGTAATTGGTCGCAGTGTTCAGCAGCCTAGATGGTACATGAACTGCTGCTCCAAGAAGTATACAGCATGGACAAGGAAAGACTAGAAGCAATGGGATGAAACTGAAAGGTAGGAGAGACAGATTAGATATTAGACAGTGAGGGGGATCAATGAGTGGAACAGGTTGCCACAGGAGGTGGTGAGTTCTCCTTCAATGGAAGTCTTCAAACAAAGGCTGGACAAATATCTGTCTGGGATGATTTAGTGATGCTGCACTGAGTAGGGGGTTGGACCCGATGACCCTGGAAGTCCTTCCAACTCTATGACCTGGAAAAGGTAAGCATGGAAGGAGAGGGGATGGGGGGAAAAAAATCACCTGGGCATCCCCCTCTAACACCTAAAGGAAATTGCTGATCTTGCACTTCTCCAATAAAAAGGCCCATTTACAGATACAACGTTCAGTGCCTTAACCCTTTGCAATCCAATTTTGCATTCAGGGTTTCCTAGGGGGCTTTCTCTTTCTGTCATTATACAATGGCACCATCTGCTGGCCAGAGCCATTACTGCGGTATGGGACATCCTGGAGAGACCCCTGACAACAGAGCGGCCAGTAATATACAGTAAGAATACCCTGCACATCAGAGCTGTACAGCCTTCAATCAGAATGTCTTCAGACGTCAGACAGTGGATTGGAAAAGGTTAATACTCGCTGGTGAACAGCGCATCTTCCCCATGTGACTGAAGAGATGTGCAGCTGACCAATGACCGCTCTAGGAGAATGAATGATCATACACAACAGACGATCGGCCTTATGGGGGGGTGGACGACAAACCTTTTAATATGAACAGCAGTGAATGAACGCCTGTTGACATTCTGGATCGAAACGTGTTACAGAAGGACAATTCTCAACCCGTGTAATGGACCTCAGGGCCATCCCTTAACCGCGGTGTAACGCTTCCATTGTTTTCAATGGGACACCTCAGACAGCCACTCGATCGCAGAGCTTTCCAGCACCTAATTTTCAAGCGGTCTGTTCTATTTTCGCCCATTTAGTGCACCTCATCAATGATGTGGTATGCTAAACTCCGCTGTCAGCTGCAGCCCCGAGGCCGAAAGCAGCATTGCGGCAAAGTGCCGCGATTTAAATTGCAGCGTTTACCGCAATGCATGTGTGAGGGAGGCCTAAGGATATGATCATAACAGAATACAATAGAGGCTGTCCTATGATCCATACTTTTGACGCGTCTCTATGACATGTCAAAAGTTAGTTGACAGTGCAGGTAACTAAGTTTATAAAACTGGGTTCACATAACTCATAACTGAAGAGTGACAACGTATTTTATGCTTCATCTATAAATGAATATCTATATATAATGTTCCTACTGTAATTTATAGATTATGACCCCTAACTTTAAGCACAGTGCTTACAACACGTTCATGTAAAGAACAACTGCAGACATAAAGAACGTGCCAGGCCCTGGCTACGGCAGCTCTAGTGCTGTCAATACGCCCAGGTAAAAAAGAGCAGGCCATACAAACAAGAGCGATATGACCCTGGATTACAACTAGCACAGAGGCCTTGTACACCCATGATTACAACTAGCACAGAGGCCTTGTACACCCATGATTACAACTAGCACAGAGGCCTTGTACACCCATGATTACAACTAGCACAGGAGCCTTGCACACCCATGATTACAACTAGCACAGGGGCCTTGCACACCCATGATTACAACTAGCACAGAGGCCTTGCACACCCAGGATTACAACTAGCACAGAGGCCTTGCACACCCAGGATTACAACTAGCACAGAGGCCTTGCACACCCAGGATTACAACTAGCACAGAGGCCTTGCACACCCAGGATTACAACTAGCACAGAGGCCTTGCACACCCAGGATTACAACTAGCACAGAGGCCTTGCACACCCAGGATTACAACTAGCACAGAGGCCTTGCACACCCAGGATTACAACTAGCACAGAGGCCTTGCACACCCAGGATTACAACTAGCACAGAGGCCTTGCACACCCTGGATTACAACTAGCACAGAGGCCTTGCACACCCTGGATTACAACTAGCACAGGGGCCTTGTAAAGCCATCATTACAACTAGGACAGAGGCCTTGTACACCCATCATTACAACCAGCACAGGGGCCTTGTACACCCAGGATTACAACTAGGACAGAGGCCTCGTACACCCAGGATTACAACCAGGACAGAGGCCTCGTACACCCAGGATTACAACCAGGACAGAGGCCTCGTAAGCCATCATTACAACTAGTACAGAGGCCTCGTACACCCATCATTACAACCAGGACAGAGGCCTCGTACAGCCATCATTACAACTAGTACAGAGGCCTCGTACAGCCATCATTACAACTAGTACAGAGGCCTCGTACAGCCGCCATCATTACAACTAGGACAGAGGCCTCGTACAGCCGCCATCATTACAACTAGGACAGAGGCCTCGTACAGCCGCCATCATTACAACTAGGACAGAGGCCTCGTACAGCCGCCATCATTACAACTAGGACAGAGGCCTCGTACAGCCGCCATCATTACAACTAGGACAGAGGCCTCGTACAGCCATCATTACAACTAGGACAGAGGCCTTGTACACCCATGTTAGTAAATTGGTAGCTTTCATCCAATGCATATCTGTTGCATATAATTCATTTCAGACTGTCATAAATTGTAGCCTTTAACTTTAAAATGTTTTTCCAGGACTTTAACCCCTTAAGGACCAGGATTTTACCCATGTGGTGGTTTTACTGCCCTATTATTTTTCCTTTAGCTACCAAAATTATTTTTGCTGCAGTTTTTTTCATGACACATAGGGCAAATTTTTTAACCTCTTTTTCACTGACTTTTTTTTAGTTTTTGTTTTATTGGGGGGGGGGGGGTAAAAAGCTAAAAAAAAAAAATAAATGAATTTTTTTTAAACATTTCTAGTTATTTTTTTTTTTAATTTACACTAAAATAAAGTATGGGAACGGATTCTTCATTTTGATACATAATATGTATTGTTTTGGATTACAGGGTGCATGTAAAGACGGTTTTGGTTGGCATCAGCTTTGGGATATATATATTTGTTTTGTTCTGTAATTTTGTTTAAGTAATTAATTTTTACTATCAGTGTCCCCCATGATGTCATAAGACCTCCTGGAGCACATTCATTTTTTTTTTTTCTTTGTTTTTTTTTTAAATTATTTGGATGCTCAAGCTACAGTGGAAAAAAGTGTCATAGGAGCCCCAGGTACAGGGAAAAACATCCCCTGTAGGGACATTAGTCACTGGCAGAGCTGGTCAGGGTCTAGTATGACCCTGAAGCTCTGCTATAGCAGGAAATCCCCGCAGTCAAGTGACCCCTTTCACTTTAGTACACAGCACTCATTGAGCACGGTGTACTTGGGGAAGGCAGAAAGGGTTAAAAACCCCTCCTGCCTTTTCCTGCGGGTTATCAGCCGACAGCCTCTCCTGCCTCTGATTGATTGCAAAAAGCAGGAGGCTTCAATCCCCGATGTAATTTTACATACCGCCAGGTGCCGTATACTTACAGTGCCTAGTCCTAAAATGGGTTTATAAAAAAAACAAAACAAAAAAAAAAAACGGATTAAATAAAAACTGAATAAGCGCCTATGCAGACAGCTGCTCATCCCGTGCTGAAGCCCCAGTAACCACTGAATGGAACCGTGAAGAAGCGTTGGGAGGTCACGAGCCGTACATTGGGCCTATGACCTCTCAGCCAGTCACAGGCTTAAGCGGTAATGCTTTTATGGCCACTAAAGCCCTGTAAGTGGCTGAGCGGTCACAGGCACAATGTACAGCTTGTGACCTCTCGCCACTTCTTCCAGGTTCCGTACGGAGGGCTCCAGCGCTGCAGCCAGGATAGGCGCATATTTACTTTTTTTTTTTTCTTTATTCATGTTAAGTCTTAATTTTATTTATTTATTTTTTTTAACGTCCCAGAAAACATTTAAATATTTGTTAAAAGATCCTCAATTGTGACAGTTCTAAGAAACGCATCTCCTTTTCATGGAAAGGCTCTGTTCTTATGGCCCTTTTGCTGAGATCACCTTTAACCCCTTGAGTGGCAGGTTTCCTACCACCCTGTCGTGCCCACCAGGGCAGGTTTTTTAAAATGGTCTAATCATTAAATTTCAACCAATTTTGCAGTTGCGTCTCAAGAACCATAACTTTTTCATTTTTCCATTGACATGGCCATATAAGGGCTTGTTTTTTGCGGGACAAGTTGTGATTTTTTAAACAGGGGGGGGGGGGGGGGGGAAGAAATGGGGAAAAAAGAAAAAAAGGGGCCATGTCATTAAGGGGTTAAATAATCTATTAACTTCCTTCTCTGGGTCATTACGACGCATGGATACCACATGTGTGATTGTATTTTTGATTTTTTACAAAGTAAAGGGAGACAAGTGTTTTTTTTATTTTTTTTATAATTTTTTTTTTTGTCTCTTTAGGGGACTTCCACAGGGACCCATCAGGACCCCTGATCACATTCCGGGGGTCCGATGGTGACAGCCCTTTACATGCTGCAGTGACAGCCCTTTACATGCTGCAGTCACATAGACTGCCGCATGTAAAGGGTTAACACAGCAGAGATCGGAGGTTTTCTCTGATCTCTGCTGTAAGAGCTAGTACCTAGCTGTCCCCTGACAGCCAAGCACTAGCTCTCCCTGCCACAGAGACTATCGGCTTGCTTCTGACAAGCCGATGGTCTCTATGGCAACCTGTAAACAAAGCAGGAGATTGCCAGCATATCGGCAATATCTTCTGCTGGTTTTTCAAAGCCCTTGCTTTGTTCTCTGTGGGACTGTGCAGGCAGAGCACACTGCCACAGCTTGTGGCATTGTGCTCTGCAGCTCCCATAGTGATACATAGCCCGGAAATCTTCCGGGCTATGTCACTATGAGCAGTGGAGCCCGTCCCGGAAAATTTCCAGGCGTGCCACTCAAGGGGTTAAAGAGCGCTGTGCCAATATTTAGGGTATTGGTCCTGCACGGAGGATTCTCTGCCGCACCACCGAGTGCAGATTTCACCCTCTTGTTTGAAAGCGTGAAATTCTGACATCAAAATCCACGGCATGTGTCAATTCCGTGAAGCTTTTTCCCCATGCCACAGGGACATGATCGTTTAAAATCTCATCCATATGGCTTGTACTTCAGTGAATTTTGCCACAGCATTTCTGCCCGGTGTGACCATACCCTTAAAGTTATCCACTATCCACAGGCTAGAGGGCAAGTATCTGATCAGTAGGAGTCCGATCGCTGGGACTCCCAATAATCATAAGAACCGGAGTCTGGAATGTCCCAGAATACAAGAAGCAACAGTCAAACATGAGTGCTGCTACTCCAGTCACCCTTACGGTACTGACAGGGAGAACTTGTATTTTCTTATCTCTGACAGTCATAGAATCATAGAGTTGGAAGGGACCTCCAGGGTCATCGGGTCCAACCCCCTGCTCAGAGCAGGATCCCTAAATCATCTCAGACAGATGTCTGTCCAGCCTTTGTTTGAACACTTCTATTGAAGGAGAACTCACCACCTCCCCTGGCAACCCGTCCCATTCATTGATCACCCTACTAGTGATCAATGATCCCTATTGAAATGAATGGAGTCCCACTGAAATGAATGAAGTAGTACTGTGCATGGAAATGCCCCCATTGAAATGAATGGAGTTGTAGTGTGCTTTGCTCTACCACGGCTCCATTCATTTGGCAACTTTTTGGACGCCTGCTCTTGTAATTAGTTGTTTTTAATTAGTAAATGTTTGCTACAGCCCCTTTAAGGCTAGGGTTGTAATGGTGACAGTCATTGGTGACAATGAAAAATCTCTGCTTTGCAGCAACTCCTAGGCATCTTCTCTATGGAAAGAAAATTTGCAAACCTCTTAATTAAAAAAAAAATTATATCAAAACACTTCCTTGCAACTTATTTTTGCCCATAGGGGAACACTGAAGTTGCCCAGTGGATCCCAGACTCCATGTAAACATACCCTAATGAACACAGTGCGGATCCTATGTACATAACCCTCCGATCATGGCCAGCTCTGTACATGCATTCCGCCTGAGACTATGCAGTCCTCCTAACTATATGCTGGATATTAAATAGGGGGGGGGGGGGGTCCAGTAATACAGTATGGCCGCCTCATGCACCAAACCCAATAGTAACACGATTACACCTTAACATTTATCACACACCACAAGTTTTCATGCTGCAATTTAATTAATTTTTTTTTCTTCACATAATAGTCTTACATCGTTCCAAAAGGATACAGCATGAAGAAAACGCAAAAGAGGTCTATAAAAAAAATAATACTTCTTATAATACAACACACACACAAAGATGACGTTCATTTGACCCCCAACAATAACTTCACCTGTAACTATAAAGCCTCAGGTGGTCGTCAAAGTACTGGCAACTAAATGCCCCCCATGCACAGACTTCAGCGGTTCGAACCTACCGAAATTGGAGCGCTGGACGAATGATGTGTATGGGAGCAGCCCAACTTTCCCAGACAGATTAGGTCGGAGGGTAGAGAGGGCTTGGGGACGTTTTGTCGATGCCCGATCCTTTTGTTCCCCGGGACATGCTAAGCTAGAGCCAGAGCCGTCTGGCTGAGGAATACACCCCTACACACACGGAGGTTTGGCCAAGCCGGACCTTTAAGTATACGGCTGAGGGAAACAACTGTCGGATGATTGATTCTTCGTCTGACAGTTGTTGAAGGTGTCAAGGCCGCTTAAGTTTTGTCATCCGGCTTTCTACATTGGACTAAAAGTAATCCTGAACAGTGCAATATGTCGTTGTAGACTTATTCGCTCATCAGGATTCTGGGAAAGCTGTGTGACATCCCCAGCAAGAGCTGAAGAGGTAACTATACTTGCCATAGCCCGAGTCTCCCCAAGACACAGCTATTAGATGGCTCCACGGAAAAGGGACTTCTAGTTACAGTGGAGACATTTTTGCACTATATGGCGTGATCACATGGCCAGAACTTGGCTGCATTTTAGTATCCATATTACAAAATGTGACAACCGGACACCCATAGTATTACTGAAGTAATATCTAAAGTGATTTAAAAGGGGTTTGGACTTGAATATTGCTGACCTATCCCGAGGATAGATCATTACTATCAGATCGGTGGGATTCTGCTGCTCAGCTGTTTGAAGACGTTGCAGCGCTCGGGCCTTTACTGCATACGAGGCACAGTGCTGTACTTGTCATAGTGGCAGTGCCCGGTACGGCAGCTCAATCCCAGTCACCCGAATACGACTGAACAGCCCTTAGTTCAGTGACCTCACGTTCTTTCATTATGGGGCCTAAGTAGAGGCTGCGACACTCACCTGAGCGCCAAAACCTCTTCAAACAGCTGATTGGCACTGTTCCTAGGCGGATCTCCTCCTAATGGATACCGATGACCTATCTTAGTGCCAGAAAACCCGTTAGAAGGTATAGTCCAGGGCTAGAAAAACTTAACTGCTTTCTTTAAAAAAAAAATTTAAAAAAAAGAAGGCGCCGCCCCTGTCCACAGGTTGTGTGTGGTATTGCAGCTCAGTCCCATTCACTTCAATGACACGGATCTGCAATACCAGACAGGAGGGAGAGGTGTGGCGCTAATTTTTTTGGTTGGGGCACCACGTTTTTCTAATCTCACAGGGGTGCAAATTTCAGGTCCTACAAACGTACTGGCGTATTACAGCCAAAACGGAAAAAAAGTAATAGAAAAAAAAAAAAAAAAAGATAGACTCTGCAAGTTACCCAGTGCAGGCAACAGTGAGGTTAGACTCCGTTATCTAGTCCTGATCACATTCACCTATGAGGAGGGCTACAATGCCTGACTTGGAGCAATGCTTTCCCTGGCCCTTTGGCACAAGAGAGGTTAAATAACGCCTGATCGCTAGATTTTTCTACTTAAAAGTTTTCTGTACAAAAATTAAAACAGTATTTCAATACAGACAAAGGTTTCTATGTACATGACTCCCTCAACGCTCCTATAAATTAAAAAGGTACACCAAAGGCACTTGCAAGTAAAAATCCACAACAGATCTTACAAAAATCACACTTTTTTTTTCCTCGCAGGCACTGTACAAAAGAGGAAAAAAGGAGGAATTGTTGTCATTCTGGTATGAAATTACGAACTACTACAAAGACATGATAGATCTTCTACACAACAGTTTTTTTTTTTAATTTTCCTTAAAAGGGGTAATCTGGGATATTAATGATTTATACCTAACAGATCACTGGGGTCCCACTCCCGGCATCCCCACCGTCAGCTGTAAAAGGGGCGGCAGTGCTTGGAAGAGAAGTGCTGCGGCCCCTTAGACCTGCGGCATCACGGTCATCGGCCAGATGGCCTTTCTGCAGCTCCGTCACACTCGAGCGATTGTGACGGAGCTGCAAATACCAGGCCCAGCCGCTGCACAACGAGGAGGCTGTAGCACTCGCCCAAGCACCCCGCTCCGTTTAAGGAGTTGATCGTAAGGGGCGAGGGGAGTCAGACCCCTACTAATCTGATAACCTTTACTATGTGTGAAGTTGCAGACAGACACTTTAATGTGAATGTTCACGCAAGACCAAAATAGATGCAGAATTCTTTACCGATTTCATAAACTCTATTTGCATTTCTTTCCTTTTCTGATACAAAGCTCCAAATTCCCCGATTAGGGTGTTTTTGTAAGGAAAGACCGGTTGGGTGTAGATGCTCGACAGGACATCTCAGCCATGATAATGTCATTAAAAAGTTGTACTTTTTAATTACATTTTGGGGTACATATAATGTGTTGTAAAGCCCGATTTTTCTTTTTAGGGGTATTGGGAAAACAAACAAACAAAAAAAAAACTCAAAAAAAACCAAACAAATAAAAACAAAGACTTCATTGTTTTTTGCGTTAATAATCTGGTAACACTATCCTTTGCGTCGGCACGATTCAGTTTATGTTTTACTATTTTTGTACATTGTACTTTTCTTGTTTTGCTTTTGTTTCGCTGCATCCCAAGAGCCGTAGCATTTTTATTTTCCCATCACCGGAGATCTACGCGGCGTTTCGTACTTTATAGTTTCAGGTGTTGATACATAGAATGTTTTGATGGTTTTCTATTCTGTTTTTTTTGTATGAAAAGATTGACTAATTTCGACATGTTTGTATTTTATTTTTCCCATCATGCGGGTTAAATAATGCACCGACCCTTTCTTCTTTGGGTTATTACTTACATTGCGATACCAGATTTGCGATTATGTTTTTACCTACTAAATAGGGGGAAAGGTGCAGTTTTGACATTTTTATATTTACTTTTTTTTGCCTCACTAGAGAACTTTAATAATCACCATTTTTTTAATCATTCTTATAATATACTACTATACTTCTGTCAAAAGCGCATGGGTGTTCATTACGGGGTTGAGCTTGTCCTGGTGGGACAAGATTATGAATTACAGGGGTTACCCCATGTAGGAATCCAGAGCAGCAGTTTTTATATTTACACTTATTAAAACCCATTAGGGACCAGACACTTTTTAGGGATTTTACCCATGTGAGAAAAGCAGGAACACACAGCTAGAATGTTGCAGCCAATAGTAATTTACTGTCTCACAGCTACTAGATTCACATCTACACTGCTCAGTACTACTGCATTATGGCCTGCATATGGCTGCTGCTTGTGCCGACACACAAGCAGGGAAGCAGAATCGCCTCTTCTCTGTAAATACCAGCTCTGGGAAGACTGAGAATTAGAGATGCAGCCTGCAGAGGAAAAAGCTGATAAATGTAAGATACAAGTCATATTAGGATCAGATGTAATGTATTTAAACTTCAGGTGTCTATTCAGAATAAGCAGTCGTGTATATAAGCAATAACACTACAATCAATAGTCTAAAAGTAAAAAAAAAACTTTTACCATCTAAATCAGAAGATTTGGAGCTTTGTATCTGTAGAATTGCGCTTGGACTACCACAAGTCAAAAGTTAAAATCAGCACAGAATATTAATTAACATGTTGTAATAGGTGGGCATTCAATAAATCCTTGGATGATCCTTTGCCCAATTTTGAAATAATTTATCCTATATATGACCAGTTTCTGGGATAGCTGGCCGGCAACCACTACGACCATCGCTGCAGTTTTCCGAAGATGGGACGACCACTCTTTTCCTTGGTAATAAAGTAAGTGCCGGTCTACATCTTGCCTTCCAACTAACTAGACAGTTACTTCAGAGTCAGACAGACCCGCAAAAACCCCTGAGGGAGCTGAAAGGGTCAACACGAGTGGTTTTACAGCTGCTTTCCCTGAGAGAGATACAACCCGATAAGAGTGAATACTTTATAAGAACTTCGGATACGTGCGCACAAAATGAAACTTTTCAGCAGAAAAAAAATAAATAAAAAAAAAAAAAAATCACCACTTGACCTCGTTACGAATTTTTCTGCAGATTTCACTCATTGCAATAAATGACACCTGCAGCAAAAATACATTGAAGCTCCATGATACATTTTTATATTAGCAGCATGCTCAATTTTCCGCTACGGATTTCATCAGCTGCAAGAGGAGAATGCCGCAACAATTCCACCACGTGTGAACATACCCTTAGAATTATATATTTTCTACTTTTTTTTGTGGAAAGACGTTTTATACACTAATTAACGGAACGATATTCGTCTTGTCAGCAGGAGGGTCGGGCGGGGGTTTAAAGCACCAGCAATAATTCCGTCATAATGTTGTAAGACAAAAAACTAAAAATAAATGCCGCGGTTATGTATGTGTCACAGCAGAGGTGAAGCGCTCACTACAAATATGAGCTGCCTAATAAAACAAGGCCAGCTGCTGGTTCAGAGTTTCTTACATTTATTGCCATACGCATTTCTCAAAATGGCGCTGCTGTACTGAGGTGTTCTGCAGAAATAACCAGATGTCTTCAAGCCAGTTGAAGTTGTGTTTTTTTTTTTTGTTTTTTTTTTTATCTATGTGATTAATAAGTCCGGTAAATAACTATAAAAACAAAAGGCTAAAAAGATTCCCTTGTTACTAGATCATTTTTAAGGGCTTCACAGAATAAAATAAAAATAAAAAAAAACACACTGAGTCCTCCAAGCTAGACAGGCCCTCAAGGAGAGGTCAGGATGCTGCCGCTTTTGTCAAATTTTTTACCCTTCGATAAAGCTGCGACCTGCTTCAGCAATTCCCGATTTTTGCCCTAAAAAGATGAAATAAGAAATAAATTAAAATATAAAAAAAAGATGCAGATGATGCAGAGGGTGAACCATGAGATCACAATCATCAGGTGCACGATGGCACATTGCTAGCGGCTGGTTAGACATAAGCCTATGTGACCCCTGCAGGTCCTCAGGCCTTGTATAGGCAGCCGCAAGATATCAGTGTAATCAGAGGAATTCACACATTGGTGCTCTTTGCTCAGTCTTACATTTCCCACATCAGGGTACGGTTCCACATAGCAGTCACCGCATGGAGAGAGGACTGCTACGTGGAACCACGTCCATGCAGCGGTTGTAAAGCAATTTTTTTTTCTCCTGTTGCGGGACAACCCCTTTAACAACCCATAAAAGGGGTTTTCCAACACAATAGTTGACAGACTGGGGTTCATCAACCCTGGCTGATCAGAGCAGCAATAAACAGGGGTGGGAGCGAAAGCAATTGGCTCCCATCCCTGTATAGTGGCTGTCGCTTGTAATTGCAGACACAACAGTTGATTTTAATGATAGCCGTGCCTGCACTTACAAGCTCTGGCCACTAAGCAGGGGTTGGAGCCAAAAGATAGGTACTTAAATGATATGGACTGAGTTGGTTCATTGGACTTTGTGGATAATTTAGTGAACCTCCATTCACTGAAGTATCCCAGCACCCCTCTTACATGCATCAAAAGGTCCTGTATACAAGTGCATATAAATTGGACCTGCTAGTGATAAAATAAAATGCAGAGATTGTGATCAGTAAAATCTAAGTGACCATGGGCAGCAACATGTAACGAAGTATCAAGTGAAAGTCTACAGATCATTGCAAATCCTTTTAGAAATAAAATGAAAGATTGGCTCACACAAACACCCAGTGAGAACCTGTCCTAAGGGTGCTTTTACACGTCTGTTGACGTCTATCGCTCTTGTGCTTTCAGACAGGAGCAATAGTTGTGCAGTGAACACAGTTGGAGCACGTCAAATCTCTTCCGGTTATCCCCCTCCATTCACAGCGAACAGGCAGTCGCTCATCTGTGAACAACTGTCTATTTATACTGAGTGAGAAGTCGCTCATTAGTCGTTATATTTCAGTGAGCTGAAACAAGGCGGCCAATAAACAATTTCTCAGTTGCATACCATGTGGGGTACAGTCCCTACCTGCAACTGCTCCACAGACTCTTTGTGAGCCTTCTCCATGCCATTCATCTTCGTCCTCAAATTGTTCTCTTGATACTGGAAATCTGCTTTGAGTTCTGTAAGCTGAGGGAAAAGAAAAAGATCAGACTCAAAAAGGAAATCCTCATCATCTTATAAAATTAAACTATATAAAAAAGGAGGGGAAATCACTGGTCCTCTATCGAAGAGCGATGCTCCTTTCTAATTCTGCAAAAACAACATAAAAACACAGTGAAACAGACATAGAAATACAGCGCTGTAGCACAGAGCCGATATCAGACAGGGTTTTGAGGCTGTTTTATAAGCCTGGTTGCAAAAGGTGCTAGCAACACAGATTTAGGTCCCTTTTACATGGAATGGTTATCAGTAGAGATGAGCGAGCATACTCGCTAAGGACAATTACTCGATCGAGCATTGTCCTTAGCGAGTATCCCCCCCCCCGCTCGGCAGAGAAGGTTCGGCTGCCGGAGCGGGTGACAGGTGAGTTGCGCCAGTCAGCAGGAGGGAGCTCCCCTCCATTCCTCCCCACTGCCAAACTTTTCTCTTGAGCGGGCAGGTACTCGCTAAGGGCAATGCTCGCTCGAGTAATGTGCCTTAGAGAGTATGCTCGCTCATCACTAGTTATCAGCCAAATTCACATGATCCAACAAATTTTTTATTTATTTTTTTAAACGACAATTGTTCATTGCAGGCACGGCCAACGATTGCAAGAACGAATGAGAAATCATTTGCTTCTCGCTGCCGTGTAACAGCATAGGAGTAAGCATCACTGGGACGAGCTGCCGGGCATCGTTTGCCGGACAGCTAGCCCTGTGTAAATGGCTTTTTTTGGCTGGTTGTGAAGAGACGAAAGAAGCCTCCCTTTGTTAGAAGGGAGATCTGTATTGATTGGGGTGCAGAAAGGGTCAAATGCAAAAAACGGAGGTCACCATGCATCATACAGAAGATCCCCATGATGCACAGGGCAATCAGGATAATGGATTAGGAATTAACATTCAGTTGGAAATGCACTTCTCCAAAGTAATATCTCAGACAAAGTTTCATGAGACTGCGCACCGTTAAGGAGGCACAGCAAATAAATGCTTTACCGCAATGGTGGTCTGCGACAAAACCGCATGTCTTTTTTGAATGCACCACAAAGAATAAATAATGTGTCTGTAGGAATTACTAAGCAGTGTGAACGTGCAATCTGTAACAACCGAACAGATTGTCATCTTGAGCAGATCACTTACCTTTTTATCTTTTTCCAGAATCGTCTGATCTCTTTGCTGCAAGAGCCGTTTCAGCGACATGACTTCCTCTTTTAACTGACTGATAAGGACAAAGTTGTCTGTACCACCAGTGTCCGTCGACTGATTGATCGAACTACTAAAATAATACATGCTGGAATTTAAATATTTATTGTAATATCAAAAAGAATACGATTTCTGTAATGTGAGCATAAATTTACAGAGCAGAATCTCACAGTGCAAATGTAAGCGGCTTTACAAAGAGTTCCTAGCAGCAGTGGGCACAACTAAAATCCATAAACCGCAAAGATCAAGGACCAAAACAGCGGGCATGGTCTAGTACGCCTGAACACTTGGAGAAGCGCAGATTAATTTTCACATTTTACATTTTTGGTAAATAAGAGGAAAAATACCTTGGGGAAATTCAAACATGGGGTAAGAAAAGCTCAAAAAGTTGAAAAGTGCCTTTAAAGGTTTATTGACATGGCCTATTTTGGACCTAAGGATGCAACAATTTTTTGGAGCCACTTTCAAAGAGCCTGATCCTTAAACACTTGTCCAGAACTCCTACTTGGGCCCATAGGTACCATATAAAAAGCATACAAACTGAATCCCTAGTGGTAGAATGGGAAGTAGCGATTCAGTTGGCAAAATGAAAGACTATAGGCAGCTTAAAAGGGGTTATCCAGGGAGAATACTATTGATCACTTATCCTCAGGAGAGGTCATCCAATAGTTGATCGGCTGGGGTCCAGATCAGTTGATTGTGCGCCCACTGACAGAACTGCAATTACACAGGGGTCGGAGCGGAAGTCTCTACTCCAACCTCTGTGAGTTGGCCGGCGCTTGTAATTGCAAGTGCAGCTCTCATTGAAATTAACGGGAGCTGTGTTTGCAGTTACAATCGCCGCAGACACTTCACAGAGATTGGAGTAGAGACTTCCGCTGTGTATTTGTGGCTCTGGCAGCAGGCACACAATCAGCTGATCGGCCAGGGTCCCGAGTGACGGACTCCAGCTGATCAACTATTGATGGCCTAGCCTGAGAATAGGTCATCGATAATAAAAGTTCATAAATGTCCTGGACATTCCCTTTAAGGTTCAACAATTCAGGACCAGCCCCTGTCCATATGTCTTAAGAAATGTGGAAGGTTAGAAGGGCTGTTTAACGGGTTGCCGGTGCATCCACCACCTCCAAAAGTAGCAGCGCACTTTAAAGACTCCTTAAGTAAAGAACTCTGAATATACATGCAGAACGGTACTATACAAGATCACATACTCTTACTTTTAATACACATACCTGTCTCCATTGGATGGCTTGGATTCCAATTTGGGCTTTTTCTTTGGAGTTTCATTCTGAATTGCTGTAGTAGATTTATGACTGCAATAAGAAAAGCCCATAAAGCTCACTGACCTCCATGATGAACATCAGAAACTCAGTCTTAAAAATCTATCCTCCAGGCCTGGAGAAACAGAGATGGCCGAACCACTTCTCTGGCTACCTAATGTATGCTGTGTAGAGAAGAGCGAGCACGCTCGTTTAAGGCTGATGCTCGATCGAGCATCGGTCTTGTCGAGTAACTGATTATTCGACCGAGCACCATGCAGGGGGGCGGCGGGGTGTCTAAGACACTACATGCTGCTCACATGGGCAGGGCTGGTCAATCAAAGCTGGAATAGTGCCTTAGACTAATGATGCGTACAAATGTACAGTCTGCATCAGGTAGTCAGAGAAGCAGTATGGTCATTTTTGCTTGCCCAGAGGGTTGCTTTAAAACAGTACTGTCCCAACAGGTCAAAGTTCTAAAAGCAAGCAGTCCCATCGGTGGATTGCTGCAAGTCGTGCAGCTGAAATCCCCCATGATTAGCTTTTTGTGGCTAAAGATTTCCCCTACAGCAAGGAAAATTTTGTAGTACATGGATTCATTAAAATGAATGGACTGGCATCAAATACACTGCGCTTTGCATGTGGGTCACCCACTGGGCACAACTTTAAAAGGATATTCCCAACTCAACAAGTCATACCCTAGCCACAGAACATCTTACTTATTGGTAAGGGTCTGATTGCCAAGACCTCAATAAACCACGAGATCTTTCCTGACACATCCTGAAGTCTTGACAGCGGTGGTCGCACATTTACTTCAGTAGGACCACCAGAGATAGCCCAGATCCGCTGCTGCTCAGAGGTCCCACTGAAATGAATGGAGCATCAGCGTGCATGAATGGCATCTACTGCCATAACTTCAGCCCAGTGACGGGGTTAAAATTTTGAGATGGGACAACCAATTTGAACGGATCTTCTGCTTAATGCAGTTTTTTTTCTTCCTTTTTTCAAATTTTCTCCCATCCACTGGATAGGTTAAAACTAGAGATGAGCGAGCGTACTCGGAAAAGCACTACTCGCTCGAGTAATGTGCTTTATCCGAGTATCGCTGTGCTCGTCCCTGAAGATTCGGGTGCCGCCGCAGCTGACAGGTGAGTCGCAGCGGGGAGCAGGGGAGAGCGGGCGGGAGAGAGGGAGAGAAAGATCTCCCCTCCGTTCCTCCCCGCTCTCCCCGCTCCGTGCCGGCACCCGAATCTTCAGGGACGAGCACAGCGATACTCGGATAAAGCAAATTACTCGAGCGAGTAGTGCTTTTCCGAGTACGCTCGCTCATCTCTAGTTAAAACGGATACATCAGTGAGGGTCCAACCCCTGGGACCCAGCACCCATCGTGAGAACAAGGTGTCCCATTTCCGCATTGCTCCTCACTTTCAGATGACTTCGCCCAACGGCAGGGAGGTCATTGGATGGAGTGCAGGTTATGCATGTGCGGCCGCCACTCCATTAATTTTAATTGGCTGACGGAAATAGATGAACACTTTGCACTCTGCTATCTCCCGAAGTCTCACTGAAAATTATTGGACTGGCACTACACAAGTGCGACCTGCACTCCATTCAGTCTTCTCCTCGCTGTGGGGGCCGCAACAAAGTGAACCAGAGAAATGGGACCCCTGTTCTTGGGATCAGTGGAAGTCTCAGCGGTCAGTCCTCTATACATCTACCAGTTTTTACCCATCCCATAAATGAAATAACCCTCCTTTAAACGTCACGATCACAGATACAGTTTGCGATGCAGAGTGCTGAGCCGAAGCCAGAAAGGAATCCAGCAGGAAGGGGAAGTTTAGGTCCTTCCTTTACATTTCCCTCTTGGTTAAAACAAAATAAGAAAAGAAAAAAAAACAAAAAACTTTAAAGACATTAAAGAACTCATTCCTGATCTGTATTGTTGCAGTATCCCTCCTCAGTATTGTACGATTGCACGTACCTTTGCTTCCAAATTCCCTGGTCTCCTTCAGGGCTTAGACTACTTATTCTAAAACAGAAAGAAAAACACAAATTTAATTATTACCCATCATGTTTTTAATAAAAAAGCAATATCTACTAAAGAGTGCTACTAAAGAGAAAATATACATCCTTGTAGTTCCATTTTAACAGACCTAAAACCTACCACTCCGGATAAGAGCCCGGTGGGGGCTGAACAGTGGGTCTCATGTGAAAGGGTTCACCAATGTCAGTTTCCTGATCCCAAGATAGGCTAATGGAGGGGAGAACTGACCTCCATATATAAATGAAAGCAGTATGGGTTATCAATGTCTATCATACACCGGGGACGGGGGCCGAGGTCATGCAGAGGCACTCTGTCTGGAACAAAGTGAGTAATGGATTGGTCCTTCTCTAAAGGCTTCCTATGGCCTTTGGTGCAGGGGATAGGCAAGGCGGAGAGGACGACAGCCCTAAGGACAGAAGATCAAGAATCCCATGAATGACTGCTAGACAGCTCCTGGGGACTCTGTCCGCAGAGGGAGATCTGGGAGTCAGTCTCAGATGGCTATTTCTCTGTGGTGATGGAGGGACCTGGGCTGAGGACCAGGCCAACTGCCCATGTGCGTCAGCCTGCGTAGACCTGAAAAGCCAGGACCTAAGTTAGGAGTGCAAGCTTGCAGGGGAGGTGCTGCTAGCTCGGAGCCCTCTCCCCAGAAAAGGTGTGGGAAGGAGGGGAGGCCATGGTAGAGTGTTGCTCTAAAGAGTTTGAAGATTGAGGAGGCCGAGGCAGATCTCACCAGATAGCTGCCCTGGAGGTAAGGAAATACTACGTGTCCCAGATGGAGGATGTAAAGGAGGAAAGTTACCATACTTACCTAGCCTGGGATACTTCCTTTCTAAGATAAGGAGCTTGGCCTGGATAGTAAGAGCCCAGCAGTGTCCACCTCTGACTCACCTCCCCCTGGTGAGAAAGTGCTCTGGCCAAGAGCTCACCACATTAGGGTGGACCCTTTAGCTGACAGGTCACCGAGAAGATAGGACTTGTCTGTGCCTTCTTTTCTTCTGGAGGTAGGACAGGCAACGCAGAGGTTAGAGGCACTTAGTTTTCCCTTCTCGTGTAGGGAAGCAGGGTGATCTGGTACCAGCCCTGTATTCCCAACTTAAAGAGGGAGGGGGAAATAAAAATTGTAATTGAAGACCTGCAGTGGTGGTCTGTGTACTACCGACACTAAGCTAAAACGGATTTAGCTCAGTGCCTGCAGGAGGGGTATAGGTGGTGGGAGGCATGAGCAATCTTATGCTTCGGTGTCCACCTCCTAGTGGTAGCAGGTACACCCAAGGTCTTAAGGCCCTTTTAGACGCAACGATTGCTCAAAATGTGTTCAAACGGACGAAAACGAACGATGGTTTTGCTTTACTGTACTGTAACTGTACACCCTGGCAGGTATGTACAAAGCGAAACAGGGCATACAGTAACCCGTGAGGATAGCACAAGATCAGAAGAGATCCCACACTATCTGGCAGCGGGAGCTGGCCGTCACTGATAGCTGGCCTTCCCCTACAACAGTGGGGGTGCATCGGAGCAGAGATCCTCGCTGATCTATGTAGATCACGGCATGTGAAGTGTTCAGAGGGCGTGCGCTCCCTCTGTGGAGTCATCGGACTCTTGCAATATAATCGCAGAGCGCCTGACGAAAGAATATCTAGGTATAACACAGGAAATTGCGTCAGCAGCACCAATATAAACCCTAATCTGGGTTGGGCCAATAGAGGCAACAGCCAAAATATTCAGGAGACCGAATCCCACTCCTGGAAAGTATCCACAAAAGTAAAGGAATACTTTGGCAGCATGCAAGGGTGCTAATTAGAGATGAGCGAGCACCCAAATGCTTGAGTCTGCGTTATTCGAGCTTTTCGTAAAATTCGAGAGCTCTACTCGAGTAACGAACCCCATTGACTACAATGGGAGACTTGAGCATTTTGGTGTGTGGGACGCCGGGTGCCGAGCTTTTTTTCTTTTCCCTAGTCTCTCTCCCTCGCCAGCCAGCCAATTTGCCAATGATGCGCGCTGCGTGGGCAGGGGCCAAAACAGGGACATCACGACGGAGAGGAGCCAAAAACTGGGGCGGGGTCGAACACGGCTTGATGCTCGTTCGAGTAACGAGCACCATCGAGTACGCTAATACTCGAACGAGCATCAAGCTCGGCAGAGTATGTTCGCTCAAGTCTAGTGCTAACCCATAGAAAAGTTTTATTCTTCCATGACATACAAAAACGGTGACGTTTCAGCCATATTGGCCTTTCTCAAGAATCTCTAGGTGTCTGGTTTGGGTGTTCTCTGAATCAGCATGGTGAAAGAATCAGTAGGTGGTTTGAGTAAATAGAAAACATGGAGTTTTGTGAATTGACATTTGAAGAGTTTACTAACACAAATCTTTAGTCGGAAGAAGTAGCGAAACCAACTGCTGCCCAAAAGAAAAACCCTCAATGTAGCATGCGAAGTACAAGATGATTAAAGGGGTTGTCCCGTGCCGAAACGGGTTTTTTTTTTCAATAGCCCCCCCGTTCGGCGCGAGACAAACCCGATCCATGTGTTGAAAAAAAAAAACCGGATAGTACTTACCTGAATCCCCGCGCTCCGGTGACTTCTTACTTACCTTGTGAAGATGGCCGCCGGGATCTTCACCCTCGGTGGACCGCAGGGCTTCTGTGCGGTCCATTGCCGATTCCAGCCTCCTGATTGGCTGGAATCGGCACACGTGACGTGGCGGAACTACGAGGAGCAGCTCTCCAGCACGAGCAGCCCCATTCAACACGGAGAAGACCGGACTGCGCAAGCGCGTCTAATCGGGAGATTAGACGCTGAAATTAGACGGCACCATGGAGACGGGGACGCTAGCAACGGAACAGGTAAGTGAATAACTTCTGTATGGCTCATAATTAATGCACGATGTACATTACAAAGTGCATTAATATGGCCATACAGAAGTGTATACCCCAACTTTGTTTCGCGGGACAACCCCTTTAATGCATTTTCGATGCTCTTTGTAGCTTCTGCAGTACGTCAGAACAGCCGATGATTTACCAGCCAATAGTGGAATCTTAGGAGGGCGCGTATAAAATAGTTGCTTTGTCCCGACAGCCAAATCGCTGTGCCTTTTTGGACACAAGCAAGTACGCCCCGCCTAATGATAACCCCTCCCCACGAATCGCTGAATGATTGTCATTTAAACCAATCGAAAAGCAAACAGCCAAACAATGGTTTTTATGCGGACTAAAAGTCAGCGATGAACGAATAATGAACAAAAAAATGCATGATTGCTCATGTTTACACGTAACCATTACCGCTCACTATCGGCTGTTTGAACGAATTTTGAGCGATAATCGTTGCATGTAAAAGGGCCTTTACTGCATCCCCCAATGACAGAGAAGAAGCCCCTTCATGCTCCAAGAAACTAAATCAGCACACGGCTGCATTGTGTAGTCTTGATAATGGGACTATGGATGATAGTATAACGAGCCTGTAATCTACAGGCATAAATCTTCTAAAGTTCTGTAGGTTACACAAGTTAAAGGGGTTTTCGGGATCCTCATCCATCAACAATGGACAGTGGGCCGAATACAGTCATTAGCAGACATGGGAGGAAGTGGGCACGATGGCTTCACTGCCATTGAAACCAAGGTCAGTAACAGGAAGTGGAATAGCAGCGCGGAACTCCCATTGATTTTAATAGAAGTGAAGCCAGTAGTCCCACTTCCTTCCCATCTGCTGCACTGGACAGCGGGCTGGAAGATCAGCTGATTGATGGGAGATCCAGAGCGGTGGACCCCGGTCTGATGACCTTTTCAGAGAGTAGGTCATTAGTTGAAAAATTGGAAGACAACCCCTTTAATATATTACTGCACAATGGAATATAGTAAAATCTCTCTAAAATGAAACCTGTAACCCACGGTGATACTTACTTGTGGTGGCTGCCGCTATGCCTGTGGTGGTGGTGATGATGATGGTGGTGGTGGTGTTTAGAATGATGCTGATCTTTCTCAGTAAGAGAAGAGGATGAAGAATTAGAATGGGTGGAGCCCAAACTTTTCCGCTGCTCTTTAGTCTTCTGGAGGACCCTCTTGTAGGAGAGCGTGCAAAGCCAACACAGCAACTTCCCATCAACCTGGAAGAAGTCAGCAGATTAGAACGTTTGCAAAACCAAAACCCACGAGAACCACATGGCATTATTGTAGGTTTTCCACAGATCATACCTTCCTTCTGCCTTCTTCCTTCCGGTCAAAAGCGCATTGCTGTTTGCATTGTTCGCAGGTTTGTGGAGGTCCGTATTTTTTCTCTGAGTTGGTGCAGCGTTGACACTTGGTGCCGATGAACGCTGCTATAATGTTACAGTACTGACAAGGCTTGGGCTGCAGAGTAGAAAGAGGGGAAACCGTAAAACAAAAGGTTATTTAGATTTCGGATGATAAGTTACGGCTCACGTTTCTGTTCTACTGTTGCATTATGAAACAGAAAAGCAAAAATGGCGTGCCAGACATGTGAAAAGCACAGGGACCAGCGGCGCTGGATAGAACCAATTGACTATAATGCACTCTGTCCGGTTTCTGTCATTTACAACAGAACCCCTGGAACCCCTGAACACAGCCCAACATATTAATGCAAGCAGAATTACACGGTGTGCAAAGGGGAAAACCCTCAGCCATTTGCTTCAATCAGATATACACAGATGATCTTCAAGAAGCTGTACAGCAGATGAATGCTGATAGTTGCTTAAGTTATTCTGCACAAATAATGAGGGGTATTCTGGTGAGATGTTGTTGTCCCCTATACACAGGTGATTGGGGGACAACAATGTCGTCATTTCTGAAGAGAATACTAATTATGAACCGCCTAGAAATTCAGGATTTAGAGGTCGTCCACACGAGTAAATGTAAACTAAAGTGCAACTTACCGTCCCAAACTGCTTAACATTTTGTGCGCACTTCTTGCATATAGTGTTGGTTTTGCTAGAGACAAAAAAAGGCAGACAAAATCAGTAATAGTATATAAAGCGAACATCGGCACTTCAGCTTTATGATAAAAGAAAGACGAATACGAAACACAGTAAGAGCCCTTAAAAGGTCGTTCCATCTCTGGATTTCCCCCCCCCGCTGTCCTGAAGTCATGGCAGCAGAGGCCGTGCATGCGAGTCGCTGCTCCATTTATGGAACCACTGGAGGTTGCAGAGCTCAGGCATTCAGCAACGTCTGTCAGTCTCACCGATGAAAGGAGCTGTGGGACCTGTACACGGCCAACGATGGAAGGAGCTGTGGGACCTGTACACGGCCAACGATGGAAGGAGCTGTGGGACCTGTACACGGCCAACGATGGAAGGAGCTGTGGGACCTGTACACGGCCAACGATGGAAGGAGCTGTGGGACCTGTACACGGCCAACGATGGAAGGAGCTGTGGGACCTGTACACGGCCAACGATGGAAGGAGCTGTGGGACCTGTACACGGCCAACGATGGAAGGAGCTGTGGGACCTGTACACGGCCAACGATGGAAGGAGCTGTGGGACCTGTACACGGCCAACGATGGAAGGAGCTGTGGGACCTGTACACGGCCAACGATGGAAGGAGCTGTGGGACCTGTACACGGCCAACGATGGAAGGAGCTGTGGGACCTGTACACGGCCAACGATGGAAGGAGCTGTGGGACATGTACACGGCCAACGATGGAAGGAGCTGTGGGACATGTACACGGCCAACGATGGAAGGAGCTGTGGGACCTGTACACGGCCAACGATGAAAGGAGCTGTGGGACCTGTACACGGCCAACGATGAAAGGAGCTGTGGGACATGTACACGGCCAACGATGAAAGGAGCTGTGGGACATGTACACGGCCAACGATGAAAGGAGCTGTGGGACATGTACACGGCCAACGATGAAAGGAGCTGTGGGACATGTACACGGCCAACGATGAAAGGAGCTGTGGGACATGTACACGGCCAACGATGAAAGGAGCTGTGGGACATGTACACGGCCAACGATGGAAGGAGCTGTGGGACATGTACACGGCCAACGATGGAAGGAGCTGTGGGACATGTACACGGCCACTGCTGTCAAAACTGCCGGATGCGCCGGTGGCAATATCTCATGATTGTTGTGGTTCCAAGCGGTCGAATCCACACCCATTAGCAATTATCCCCTATCCCGTGGATAGGGGGATAACGTACAGAGGTGGAAATATTCCTTTAAAAAGCCTAGGCCACTTTTGCAAACGAATTTTTTCTCTTGATTGCGCCAAAGCATCAGCAATGAAAAAGTAGTAACTTTGCATTGCATCTTGCTTAAAAATTTTCTACCGTGTTGCATCTACAGATCTCTGCAGAACTATGTGTAACCATGGTAACAGAACAAAACAAACCCTGAATTGTTTACATTTGCAGTCAGATTTTCTTCCATCAGCATCAGTCCCCTACATCTGTGGGCTGTAAATCAGCAGAAACGGAAGGCAGCAAGACCAATCTGTAAAGGGTTTAATTCTTGCCTTACAACGGAGACACATAGGAGTTGCAGAGACAAGCTGATGGGACATTTTTAATTAAAGCGACTGCTCCTAACTGCCTGATGCACACTGCGCATTAGTTTGCATCATTAGTCTAATAGACTACAGGCTGCTATGATTGGCCAGTGCTGCCCATGTGAGCGGCATTGGCCAGTCAGTGCAGCAGGCAGGGTCTACAACTACCGACACATTAATGTACAGTGTGCATCAGGTAGTCAGTAGAGATGAGCGAGTATACTCACTAAGGCACATTACTCGAGCGAGTAGTGCCTTAGCCGAGTATCTCCCCGCTCGTCTCTAAAGATTCGGGGGGGCCGGCGCCGGTGACAGGTGAGTTGCGGCGGGGAGCGAGGGAGAGAGATCTCCCGCCCCAAATCTTTACAGACGAGCGGGGAGATACTCGGCTAAGGCACTACTCGCTCGAGTAATGCGCCTTAGCGAGTATACTCGCTCATCTCTAGTCGTCAGCCATCTTTGTTTGTCCAGGACCAGGGGGTCACTTTGAGCCCCTGTTCAAGAGTTGCTTCATTTTAGATGCATTGTGACAATTAGAATACAAATTGTTTGCTTGGACAAGGCTTTCATCACAACAAACTGGGTCAGTGAATATACAAGCAAATCAACCCATAGGTGTGTTACCAGGTTGTCCTGTGTAGGCGGCATCCGGTACTTACAGCAATGACTCATGTAGTATATGGCTGTGATAAGTATAAGTGAGGTGACAAGTTTGCGCACTATGGCTACTGACCAATATGGACGATGCAGAGTAATACTAACAGCCCCTATAGGTCAGCAGACAATAAGAGGGGAGTCAAGTGCAGAAGAAGCCCTTCCTAGGACTTGCTCAACCATTTCTCTGCCAGTTATGGTGTCCAGTTACTATCCTGGGTACGTTCTCCTGGCGAGATTCTAACAACATACCAAGGAATTGCAACTTGAGCTTTAAAGGGGTCTCCCCAGGGTACACTTCATTTTTGAGATGCCCTTCCAACATGATCTGCACAAGCTGCAGATCCACAATGCAAACCATCTCCACTGATTACCTGCCGCACCTGAACTTGTCATTACTTCCACTGACAAGCCCAAGTGCAGCCTGGCAGTCAGCGTAAACCCGCCCAGGTTTGCGGCGGACATTTAAAGCGTATGTGGGCACCCCAACGTACCCAACACGACAATCTACAGTTTGCAGCCTGTTCACGGGTCGCTTATCCTTCTGCACTTTATTTTGCTGTACCTCGAAAGGTCTCCCGCCGGTAAGAGAGATTCTGCTCTTGTAGAGGCCCGATTACACGTAACGATTGTCGCTCAAACTTAGTTACCACAAATTAAAGCTACACGATAATCGTTGCGTCTAAACGTGAAGCCGTCGTGCATTTTTCGTTGCCGGCTCGCTCGCTTCTCGTTACGTCTAAACGCTTTTCCGTTCAGCGTTTCACATACAAGTGAGTGATTGTCAGCGGTGATCTGCCTGTCTAAACATTCTACATGAGCGCAAATGAATTAGCAGTGGCAGCAGCACTCGTCCAAGCAGCAACTGGCTCGTGAAAATGGGGCGTATGACATAACGCAAACCCCTACAATATGACCCGAGATCCAACTTGAGACAGAACCGTCCTTACCTCTCCTGCTGGAACTCTGATCTGCAGTAGGTGCACTTCACGATCGGATGAGCAATACGACACTCCTGGAGAAAACAAGATAGAGAGCGGAGGTTAGGCCGGGTGAACCGCGCAAAACAACTTGCAGAGAGCAGCGCGCCTTACGAATAAAGACGGGATTCTGCGGACCGCCTGTAAGAGGAGATGCACATGGGCAGACTATGCACAAACCACCCTGTGTACCAGGCGCCCCCTGCTGGAGACTCCACACCTGTATATTGAAAGAGCGTGAACACGTGCAGCACCCCACCGGTCAGTTCGCGTGCGGATGGATCGAGTCCATTCTATAGAAGAGCCTTCTATGCGCACAAACACAGAACAGGCTGCGTTTATTTCTCCCGCAAAAACGAGTAATGAAAATGAATTCTCTGCGTATTGTGCGCAGATTTTGCGTGTAAACGCGCTAATGCGAGTCCATCCGTAGAAAGATGAGGTTATCTTCAACAACCCCTCTAGTAGGCGCCAATACGTGGAGGTCCATGGAGGTCTTCGGTCAGGTGCCTAAGAGGAGTCATGTTCACCGCCGTCTAGTAGAGAGGAATAGGTTTGGGTTTAAAAATGTGTATTTCCAGGTTTTGACCTTTACTGCAGATCTCCAGCACAACGCCGAGACCCCAAGGATGAAAGGGCAAGTGGTGCCCCCCGCCAACAGAGCCCATGAATGACCGCAGAATTTCATCATGGCGATGGACACTCAGAAGACCGCTAAAAGGTCGGTGACACCATAACACCCGGCCGATCTGGTGAACAGGGCTCTCTGGCCCCCTCGGGGTTCCTGCACCCCCTACAGTGAGGAGAGGACTTAGCGGGGTGCTGCGTGCGCTAGAGCAGTGGTACGGCAGCCACTTCCAAAGCAGAGGCACCGGCGGGGTACGACCGGGGCATTTCCATCAGCCCCATTGAAACGAACAGAGACCTGACGGCGCTCCAGCGGGGGGAAAAGAGACCCCAGCGACCAGCAGGAGACCCCCAGCGACCAGCAGGAGCCCCCAGCCTCCGGGCGGACGGTAACTGGTGAGCTCCAGACAACCCCTTTAAAATCAACAGGAAGCAGAAATCCCTCTTCCTCCTCAGGAGGTTCTGCAGCAGCTGCACGGCTCATACGGTAGAACACCTTTCCGTTATCAGGCCAGGCTTACGCCAACGGGTCGGATTCCACAGCGGCAGACCCGCGATCGTCCACGGAAAGTAACTGCGAATGGTCACGAGAGATGGCGGATGCGAGTAAACCCCCGCGCTGATGTAGGCGGGCGCACAGCGCATCGTCTGCGGAAGAAACATCCCTCGCTCTCAGGCAGCCGTTCCGTCCATTGTCCTACGAAGTAGCGAGCGTTTCAGCCGCCCCTACGGAATCTGACGCAAAACTTGCATCCACTGACTTCATCAATGGAGGCCGTCCGCGCAAAAATACAGCACGCTGCGATTTTTTTACTTCCTACTCGCACTTCTGAGCGAACCGCTGAAAGTTCATGCCTTACGATGCCCGCGGATTATCTGTGCGGACGCTGATCGCGGAACCCGCAATTCAGATCCGCTTGTGTGAGCGCGGCCTAAGAGTGCGTTCAAATGGCGAAATCCAACAGCGATTTTTCTGCACAGGTACCGCCTCTAAGAAGCGCACCAGAGATCCACGCGAGGCGCACATTTCTGCCGCAGTTATCGGGCGGCGGATCCGCTTGGGGTTTTCCCGAAGAAGACGCCATATCCGGGACCGACGGATCCCTTCTGTTTCCCGCAAGCGCAAAAAAAACGTGGCTCGGATTCCCAAGGAAGGAAACTCGACGCACGGAACCCACCACGAATTCCGCGCCAAAAACATCCTAAATGCATTTTCCCATGGCGAATTCCGCGCATAAAACCTGCGGTCACGGATTTATTCCTATTCACGGGCAAAATCACGCAGAATTCCCGACACGGATCGCCGGCGGAGTTTGACTATTGCAAAGGCGAGATCCACAGCGGAACGACCGCGGAAAATTCGGAATGTACGCCTCGTTAGCGCTCGGTCGGACCTAACTGACCTGCTAGGAGGTAAACAATGGCGCAAGCGGTAAATGGATTGTGCCTGAACGGAACCTCCTAACTATGATGGATTCCGTTTGGCGCCGTTCCGCACGCCGCTACCTTCACAGACAAAATAATGCGATTTCATCCAAAATTAGCGCAGAATTGGCGAATCCAATGGCGGCCTGAAGGGCACAAGAAGCCATCAGTACAGTAGGGGGCACTAATATATATATAGGGGGCACTAATATATATAGGGGGCGCCATAGCCCTCCCTCCCCCATCAGGCCGCCGTCCTCAGTGACCTGCGCTTCCCCCGCACTAGGCCTCCCGTCCTCCCCACAGACCTTGCAGAGCTGCTGCCCCTGGGAGAGCTCCTCGAACGGGTACCGCTGGTTACACTTGGTGCAGGCGTACAGAGCCGAGGCCATCCTCCGGCCGCAGTCAGCTGGAGACGGAGCGCGGACGTCTTCTTCTGCTCGCTGCCTCCCGGACGGCGCCTCCGGATTTAGTATTTCTCTGTGTGCAGCGCCCGCCCGTCGCAGAATTTCTTCCTCGCTTTCGCTCCACCTCGCGTTACACAATCCGCCCACAGGATGAGGCAAGGAGGCCGAAACCAAAGACGACGACGGACAGGCTCAAGCCCCGGCTTTCTCCTCCGCACTCCCCGCTTACTATCGCCGCTTGTGTTTTCTCTCCGCCCGCCCGGATTACGAGAGAAATACAAAATAACAAACTAAAAAATAAACAAAAGACTTAAAAACAAGAAAGATGTAACCGGATACTGACAAATCTGCATCACCACAAAGGAAGGGCCGCGGCAGCCAATCAGGACGCTTCTCTCAGGAGCGGGAAACACCCGTTTGAATTTAACAGCCAATAGGAAGGAAGAATCAATAGGCTCTCCACCAATCAGAGCGAGGACGGCCAGGAAGCATCGGGGAACGCGATTGGTTGCTTGAATCTAACCAATGAAAATAGCATTAGGCGGAGTTTTTCTTTTTTAACACGCCTATCATCATTTTTTTAATTGGTCAATTTACTTCTAGTAATTAATTTTTCTCATTACACATAAAAGTAGTAATAATAATAACGGCACCTGGATAGAAACCGAGAATATGTGACGGTACGAATATGACGGTTGCTATGGTGCTGAGTGAGACACCGCCTCCTTCGCTCTTCAACGTTCTGATTAGCCGGATGACCCGTCAATCATTTTGTTGTGTGTTGACGTAAGCAGGACTCTGCCTCCCTCTAGTGGTGAGCTGGATGTAATGCAGCCTTCTGTATTATGTCTGACCCGGATTAATACAACCTGCTGCTGTAGTTCCCGGAAGAGACATGGCGGCTGGTGTTTTGCAGTCCAGCACGGTGAGAGGTGGTTGTTGCTTGTGGGGTCTGTATTCTGCAAGAAATAGATAATGTCTGGCGGTGGACTACAACTCCCAGCATGCCTTGCACTGGCTATTTTTCTGACTTCCTGCTCTCATTGCTTGAATTAGATTTGCTAATTTCTACATAAAGTCCTTTTCCTGTCGCCATTACTGATGCCGCCTGGCGTTCCCCGAGTCCTTAATGGCTCGTGTACGTGTTAGCACAGTGATATCTGCGGCCTGTCTGGGTTTCTCTGCCGTTCAGGACTCTCGGAAAGCTGGGTGACGCTGTAAAAGCCCTGTGTAAAATGTTTGCTATTTTTGTTTCAGCTGCACAGTCCGTTATCCGGAAGAGCGGCAGCGCCCGGCGGTAAAGATGCGCAGTCTTCCACCTCGTATCCCGGAGCCAACCTGTCTGTTACTTCCCAACGTTCGCCTAGCAGACCGCCAGCCGCGTACCCCGAGAGCAACAGCAGAGGTAATCGCACGGCGGGCGCAAAGGTGTTTTTAGTGTGCGAAAAATCATTAAAACGAGTGAAAATGAACGCTAATCGTGTAAACATGGCGAACGACCGAATACTGACTGATGATTCGTTCTTCGTCGTTCGTTTTCTGCAGGCATTAAAATTGTCGTTTCATCATTTTGAATTTCATTCCGTCTAAACGTCCGTCGTTCGCAGACTCGAGCGGTGATGTCAGGGCGCAGTTTCGTGCGCCATGAAATCCTCAGCGATGCTGGCAGAACAAAAGCGGCATTTGACTCCGCCCACACAGTGCTCTGCTATTGGCTGTTCAAACAGCGATGGTCGGAAGTCGGGCCCGGCGTACGCCACAGGAACTGCAAAAAAAACCTCACCGTTGCGATCGGCTGCTGAGCCCCACGTGACGCTACTTCATTCAGTCACCTGCAAGTATCGGCCGATCCTGTGAGGGGATATTAGAAACGTTCGCCTGCGAACTATAATGTCTCGTCCGCGCGGGTGTTTTTGCGTACGCAAGATGTAGAGAAAAGAACCCGTTAATTTCAGTAGGTTCATTCACCTTTTTGGATTTTGCACGCGAAAAAACGAACAAACATCATGCTCTACTCTTGTGCATATTTGCGCACCAAGGATCCCCATGTAAGCCTATGGGGGGGGGATGTGCGCAATACGCAACTGGATGCGTAATAAACTGGGTAATTTCGCTGGAAAAAGAAGACATCTGGAACTAATTAGCTATTTAAATGGGGGCGCGTTTGTCTGCGGCGCGCAAATGAACGCGCCTTGTGGGCGTTAAAAGCACAGTAAAGTATGCCAATGGGCGCACGCAAAAAATCCTAGTTCATTCTGCAAAAACGCAGCGCTGAGCTGCACGTAAATACGCATTCGCCCATGTTAGGCCTCATGTCCACATCGAAAATCAGGCCCGCTCCGGATTCTCCATGTAGAATCCGCAGCGGGTCCCTCCTACCCCGCGGACATGAGCGCTGAAAATAAGAATAAACTTACCCGCAGCGGACCGTGCAGGTCTTCTTTTCTTCGCAGCCGGATCTTCTTTCTTCAGCCGGCGGATGTGCTCGGCATGCGCCGGGCACATCCGCTGGGCCGAAGAAAGAAGATCCGGCCGCGAAGAAGGGAAGAGCTGCCCGGTCCGCTGCGGGTAAGTTATTCTTATTTTAGGTCTCCCGCGGATCCGGACGGCTTCCATAGGCTTCAACAGAAGCCTGCGGGAGACCCGCACGGAAATGGAGCATGTCACTTTTTTTTTTTTTTTTCATGCTCCATATTTTTTTTAATTCCCTTTTATTGACCATCCGCGGGTATTTATCTACCCGCGGGTGGTCAATGCATCCCTATGGGGTGCGGATCCGCGTGCAGGTGTAGAGTTAAAATCCGTGGCGGATTTTAATTCTTCTTTTCCCCGTGAACATTAGGCCTTAAAGGGGTTGTCTCGCGGCAAACCTCAAAATTTTACCTTACCCCATCCCCCCCTGTCACACCCCTGGCATAAAATAGCAAATTAAAGCGGTTTTTAAGCCGCTTGCTACTCACCGATCCGACGAAATAAGGACTTTAAAAAATCTTCTCCCAAGATGGCCACCGGTCCTTTCCCAGGGATGCACTGCGGTTTTCTCCCATGGTGCACCGCGGGTCTTCTCCCATGGTGCACCATGGGCTCTGTGCGTTCCATTGCCGATTGCAGCCTCCTGATTGGCTGGAATTGGCACACGTGACGAAGCGGAGCTACGCGATGACACGTGGAAGGGGCGGAGCCAGAACGCCGCTCGTGCCTGGACCGAGCAGAAGGGGAGAAGACTGCACAGCGCAAGCGCGTCTAAAAAAGCAAGAAGACATCAGAATTAGACGGAGCCATGGAGACGAGGACGCTAGCAACGGAGCAGGTAAGTGAATAACTTCTGTATGGCTCATATTTAATGCACGATGTATATTACAAAGTGTATTAATATGGCCATACAGAAGTGCTGAACCCCACTTGCTGCCGCGGGACAACCCCTTTAAGGAGCCCTAAAGGTGACTTTCCATTCGTCGGCCCCAACCAGACTGATGTTCCTTAGGACTGCGGCAGACAATTAGTTGACGCCCCTTTTTGTGATCAGCCGGAATACACAGGTGTAACGCGTTTCGGCGGTGCAAACATGCTTCTGCCTGTGTGCACAAGCACTCGGGGTGTTGCTATTAGTTAGCGCTTGTTCGCACTGGCGCTGTTTCCTTCCGTTGTTCGTCTCTGCCCTAGGAGCCCATGTCAGACCTGAGCAGCCGTGGATGGAGTCCACCAAGTCCTCCAGTATTATCCTAGGTGAAATAGCGCAGCCCGCTGCACTATTTTGTCTGGGATTTCCTGCCCCATCCGCACAGAGCTGCACGAGTCCCTATTTACTGCCAAAAAATTGAAAAGCGCCGATGTAATCCATGCATTTCAGGGTGATTAAAAATACGGAAAGCCGATAAAAACCCTTAATGTAATAGCGCCATTGGGTTAGTTTCACGATGGCGAATCGCAGCCCGATCTTGCACTTTCTGCCATGTGAAAGCCCCGTGGATGCGAGGAGTTTTGATGTGAAAGCAGCCTCGCATCACTACGGGGAATCCCCTCATCCCCGCCGCGGCAGCGGATCGCAGAGTTTTCCAATTGCTTTCGATGGAGCCGGCGCTGCTGTCGCCAGCCGCATTGAAATCAGTGGGCGATCTCACGGGAGGATAAAACATGCTGCGATGTGTTTCCCGCATAGCACCGTAATGTGGAGTCATGCAGGAAAACATCCTCATATGTATCACCCCATTCACAAGAATGGGGCTCATATCAGTGCATCCCACAATTTTCTTGGCCGTGTGGAGCCAGCCTTGGGGTGTCGGTCCACACGTTGCTTCTCCACCACAAACCGCAGGTGGAACTCTACTGATTATTGGTCATCATTAGCTGATTCTTCCAGAGGGGTCACATGACTGACTGTAATGTGGGGTTAGTCACATGGTCCATTTTGATTTAACCCATAAGGACCAAGCACAGTAAATTTACGGCGCTTGGTTCCGGGCTTTAATCTCAGCCGATAGTAAAAATATGGCCTCTGCTCCGGCAATCAATCATAAACAGATCAGGTTGTCAGCTGTTAGTCACAGCTGAGAACCCAGAGGAGAAGGCTGTTTTTAATACCTTCTGACTTCTCCTTTCCCGAGTACACGATGTACCAAAGAGTAAAAGTGGAAGTATAACTTCCACTACGTGAGTTGGCGGTGGTCACGTGACCGCCAGGATTCCCTGGCACAGCAGGGCTGCAGGCTCCTAGCAGACCCAGATCAGCTCTGCCAGTGACTAATGTCACTACAGGCAAAGTTTTCCCTGTAACTGGGGCTCCTATGGATGCTCCAGCTACAGTGGAAAAGTGTGAAATAAAAAAAAAAAAAAAAAAATATGTGAATGTCCCCCAGATAAATAAAACAAAATTACAGAATAAAATGAAAATAACACAAAGCTGACACCAACCAAAACCGGCGCTGCATGCGCCCCGTAATCCCAAACCATATATATTCTATATCAAAACATCCGCAACAAAATGAGGAACTTGTTCCTATACTTTAATTTAGCGTAAATATACTAATTAAAAAAATTGCTATAAATGTAAAAAAAAAATATTTTTTTTTTCTAGCTTTCTACCCCAATAAAACAGCAAAAAAAAAAAACGGGTGACGAAAAGTCAGTGAAGAAGATATTTAAAAAAACAGCCCTATATGTCATGGGGGGAAAAACGCAGCAAAAATAATTTTGGTAGCTGAAAGAAAAAAAACCCGGGCAGTAAAAGCACCACATGGGTAAAATCTCTAAAGTGTCTGGTCCTTAAGGGGTTAAGGGGCTGCACCAGGGTCACAAGCCCCACCCTCCGCTCATTCACGCGATATTCGCAGGATAGGGGGTAACTTGTTGATCAGGGGATCTCGCTGCCATTTGAATAACAGGGGTCCCGTGTTCCCCGCTGTAGCGGAGGATGCTTCAGTTCTTGTTGCGTCTGTTCCCGTCATCCACTCCCCATACGGTATGCATTGATAAGTCTAGGTGCCGGTTGGCAATCGGTGGAGCTCTGCGCGTGTTTTGCGGTGGAGAAATGTTGCGCATGCTGATGTGGCTGTGTCACACGGGATGGATGTACTGTGGAATGCCCACCGCGGAAAATCCGCATTAAAAGCTGCCCGGATTTTGCCGCAGTTTGGGGTATATTTACCGGACGCTGATCTGCACCGGATTTTGCCCTTCCAATGGAATTGAAGTTAAAAGAAGAAATCTGCTGCAGATCAGCGTCCAAAGTTCCAGCAGAATCCGCCATTACAGGTAAGCAAACCCAGAATGTGGATTTGGGTGCAGAATTCAGCCCCTCGCTTGAAGAGGTGGAATCCGCACCGTGAATTCATCGCTGTAATCGGCGCGCTGCAGATCCAGAGTCGGCTCTGCGTGCCAATTTTTGCGACAATTTTTTTTCCTGGAAATCTCCTCCTTTTTTCTGTAAATGCAGCGGATTTCCTATGAAGGTCTGAACGGAAAATCCACAGCAAATCCGTCCTGTGTGGACGCAGCCTAATGGCGCCGTTACATGTTGGGGTTTTTAGTTGCTGCAAAAACACATATTTGGGGGGAAAAAAGGTGTAAAATGCGCTAGTTTTTTAAATGTACACGTGTTTTGCGTGTCTAGTTATTCCCAGTCATGTAAACGGCACGCGTGTTTGAAGTTTTTTTTGTTTTTTTTTCTTTATACGCCAAATAAGGGCTTGTGCGTTTTTGTGCAGATCCGGCACGAAATGCCAGAAGAAATTGCGCCACCGCGCTATGACATTTCGGCCAGGAAAATGCCGGAGAGCTGAACGGCCTCCATTGTAGTCAGTCGGGTCCGCCGAACAAGAGAAGGCGATTGTCGGGGAAGATGATTGTCAGCGGAAATCACACGAGCCAATCAGAGGCTGCAGTGTCACCGCCGGTCTCCTGCTACTCACATCCTGGGCGCCATGTTGGCAGGAGTTCAGAGCGGAGACGCTGCAGCTATCAGGTGACTTCCACTGACATCATCTTCCACCCCGGGAGGATGGCGGGGTGACATCGCTGGATCGGGTAAGTGTTGCTCTGCTGGTTACACTAAGGCGGGTGCAGAAATGTCCTGTAACTGGACAACTCCTTAAAAAGGGGCGCGAATCCCCCCTATTATTGGCATCGCTCCCAGTAGTTGGACGCCATGGTGCTATTGACCCGTGCTCTTTGATATACCCTGTACGGACATGGAGGGTTCCGGGGTCACTCGTCACCGCTGCGCAAGCCATATAAATAATTCCCCAGCTTCGTTACTGAGACGGCTGCGTTAAATATTGACGAGCGTCGTCCTTATAAGACCTGCGGACGGACCGCCAGGATGGAAACGGACACTACCGATCTCCCTGCTGTAGCGGAGAAACGTAGATCCTGGCAGTTTAACCCCTTACATGCCACAATCAAAAGCAACTGCAGCACTAAAGCAGCTGACGGGCAGGGGGCTCCTTTTGTCATATAGTAGCACCTCGCAATGCCATCGCAAAGTACCAAGGGGTTCCCATGGCAGCCGGAAGTCTGACAAAGACCTCCATGTCTGCTCTGTAACCCAGCCTATTAGGCCCCGCCTCCTGCTGGTTTAGTAGAATGCACTGCATAAGTAATGCGGTGTACTATCTAAGTGATCGAATAATCGCATCTTCAAGTCCCCTTCAGGGTCTAAAAAAATAGTGTCAGAGAAAATTTAGTAAAGTTTAATTTAAAAAAATCTAATAAAAAAAATTTTTTTCCCCCTAACCAAAAAATCATTATAAATGGATGAAATGCCAAATTTGAGAAAAAAAAGACACATAATAGGTATTATCGTGGTCCTAACACAGATTTTGAAAATATTTTGTTATCTATCTCACTTGGTGAACGCTGTAAAAATAGTTTAAAAACCAAAAAAGAAAGGCTACTTTCAAATGATTGAAAAAATCGCGCGAGATTAATGCGTTGCGAGATGTGCGAATATTCACCCCATTCTTATGATTGGCTCATATACATGAGTGATTTATTTTTTTCCTTTCCACATCATAGGGCAGAAAAAAATGACTGCATTTCTGATCTTTGGACGTTTCCTCAGAATTGTTTTCAATGGGTCTGGAAAACGCATCGTACGGCGAGCGAGGTACACGGGAGCGCCATGTGAGGGTTCCCATTAAAAGCAGCTGTGCTGAAGTAGTAAACAAGCCCTCATACGGCTGTTAGTGAATTACGTGTCTTGCTATTTGATAATGAATATTGCTTGGGGCACAAAATAGGCCGGTCAGTAAGGGGTTAAAGGGAGCCTCCAGTCCTGGGACAACATTTTGTCCTATATTACCTAAGTCCGCCCTCTCCTGCCACCGAATTCCTTGTTCCTGGGGCTCCTGTGAGGGGATCCAAGATGGCCGCAACAATTTTTAGGCTACCCGATGCACATTGAGCATCGGCAGTACATTGGTAGTCTGAGACAATTTGTGCTGCTCCGATTGGCCGGCACTGCTCATGTGAGCAGCGCTGGCGAATCCCAAAGGAGTGTGCCTTGTCTGACTACCAATGCGGTGTGGCAGGAGAGTCGCCACCATATTAAAAACTCTTTGCTATGTGGTGGGGCTGCATGGAAAATCTGCGGCAAATCCGCCCTGTGTGAACGTGCCCGAAGACAATACATATGGCTCTGGCTGGCCGGCACGGCTCATAGGGGCAGCACTGGGCGATCATAGCCGGTGTAGTGTCTGTGACTAATGATGGATGCGAGAGGCTGGAGCGGCCATCTTTGTTTCTGGATTGGAGGGGCGGTTTAACTCTGGATGACAGTTTGAGCTCCCACAATGCATTGCTCTTTGGAAACGGGAAGTCAGCAACATTTTGAATTTGGCTTTCTGAATGAATGGAGAATAAAGCCTCCTGTAAGTAAGAGTCTATCTGCACGCACGGTTTCAGTCAGTCGCGAGATGCGCAGAAATGGAACGTGAAAAGAACCCAGTACTATAAGTGGGATAATTTTACATGGCTGATTGTCCTCCGTGAGCCGCGATACAACAATGATGGCCGCACGTCCTACGTTTGGGCGATTGCCTTTGGGGGGCAAAAACTAATTGCATGGCATGTAAATGCGACTTTTCTAATTTTACCATTGAAACTGCATGCAGGTGAGAATCGCATGCGCTGCAACGCTTTTTTTTTTCCCTCGCAAAATGCATCCCGTTCGCATAAAAAATGGCAGGTTTACAAGGGCGGTATTGGTCCGAGTTTCGTGGACTGGTATCGCACCGGCCCGTTCACATATAGCCTAAGGCAATGAGTCTCCAAAGACGTTTTATGTAGATGTAAAGGGGTTGTGCCCACTATAGTAGGTGGGGTCTGACCGCTGGGACCCCGACTGATCCCAAAAACGGTAGTCCTGTATACCCCTGAATGAATGCTGCCGCTGCTCCGTGTATCTCAATAAGAGAGTGCTTGTATGGATCCAGTAGGATCACTGGTCACCCCAAGGTGCTTTCACATTGGGGTTCCGTTTTCCTGCTAGATTCGGGGAGTCTTATGACAGCGCTGAGCGGACCCCATTGATTATAATGGGGTCTGTTTGCTCTCCGCTCAGCTGCTCCATGGCTCACTTTTTCTTCCGGTATTTTGTGCGCCGCAGGGCCCAGCGCAGACGTGACGCCATCCTCAGACCCCCGACTACATTTCTCCTCTTTGTCCCGTTTCCACACAGCTATAATCTCGGCATTAAGGAACCTCCAGGAGAAGATCCGCCAGCTGGAACTAGAGAGGACCAAAGCCACGGAGAACATCCGGCTCCTGTCCAAGGAGTCCATGGACTACAAGCATCGGCTGGAGAAACAGGCGCAGTCCACGGACCACGTGCGAGATGATATCTCCAGGCAGAACAGAGGTAACGCCCCTTAGTGGTGACTATCCTAGTGGGATGCCAGCTGCTGACTTCCCATTGGAGTAGACTAGAGCTCTGTTTAGTAACCGCGACGCAGTGTCCGATCCGGCACACAACACCACAGGGGCCGATGGACCACTTGGACCTCTAGTGTGGCGGAGTGTGGCGTGTTCCGTTTCTTGTTTCCAGAAGAAGAATGGCGCTATGTGCACGCTATTCTTTCTGCACTGAGGGCTCCGCTGCAGATGTGAATCCGCCCTAAGTGCTCGATCACACATCGCTGATTTGTTGTGGATCTGCAGCAGATTTCACCATTTCAATTGAAGGTGTGGAATCTTCTGCAGATCTGCACCAAACATGACGACAGATAAGATGCACCGATTTAAATGGCTAATTAGTCTAATTAGTTCCAGTGGAATTACACAGCGTATCACACATCTCCTTGCATTTGCGTGCACATTTGCGCACCCCCCCCCCCCATTGACTTTGATGAGAACCTTTGGTGCTCAGAAAAATAGAGCGTGCTGCGGTTTGTTTTTGTGCAACCGAAATGCCAAAAATACAGAAATGTGAACGAAACCAATGAAACCAATCGGCTCTATTCTCTTCGTATTGTGTACGTAAATTTTATGCTCTCACAAATTTGCGTGTAAATGCGTCCGGGTCAAGAAGCTCTTAAGTGCGGATTTACTGCATATATATAATTTTTTTTTCCAACTGCAGAATCCATAGTAGATCAGCTACGTGTGAACTTGCCCTTCTACACTTTAGGGTACGTCCACTCAGGACTGATTTGCTGCTGAGTGTCCGCAGTGCGTAATCTGCACCAAAACTCATCCCCTTATTGGAGGAGGTGAAGTTCGCACCAAGAATCCGGTGCTGTAATTGGCGCTGCAGATTTAAATTCCAGACCGCATGTCAAATTCATTTCCGCAGTTGATCTTTAAACCTCATTCACTTTGCTTCTACTGTAAATGCTGTGGATTTTCTGTGCAGAAGATCCGCACGGAAAGGTCTGCAGCAAATCCACCTTGTGTGGACATACCGTAAGACCGCCTTCACACCGGCGGATATGCATGCGCAATATGCAGAGAATAGAACTCATTGATTTCAAAGGCTTCGCTTTAGATGTGTGTATTTTGGTCGTTCAAGAAAAAAAACCCGCAGCCTACTCCATCCTCGTGCCAGTCGGCACACCCAAAGTGGTGAAAGCAGCTTTTCCGCTGCGGCCATTCTCCACCCCACCATAGTGAGAAGAGGGCCTGTAGCGGCATTACAATTGAGATGCCGCGGCTTTGGATTCTGCGCGGCATGTCCGTTTCAGTGCGGACTCTCTCAGGCTTAAGGTTGCAGACAGAATTTCCGTGCAAAAAGTCTGCCTGGAAACTCTGTGGCATTTCCGCCCCGTGTGAACCCAGCCTTCAGGATTTTATTGCGGATGTAGGTGCAGAATTCAACTTTCATAACGTGACCCTAGACTACATGGGACGACCGCTGAGCCCCTCTGTGCCCCGGCCATGATCGCTCCGTTCTCTATAGACACAGGAGCAATCCTCGCTCAGTGATGGAGCTGGGGTGGGCCGGGGGTCATCCCAGCCGCCCGCCTCCATTCACACTATGACTGTTTACGTAGGTCGGTTGGCGCTCAGTTTTTATGCATTCGTCGCACAATCGCTGGCAGCTTTTACACTGAAGGGTTATTGATCACCCGCTATAAAGCCCCACCCCGGCCTTATTTCCCGTAAGTCCTCTCTAATGCCCTCTACTTGTTGTGTTTTGCGCAGATCTCTCCAGGCAGTTGTCGGCGGCCGAGTCTCGCTGCAGCCTGTTGGAAAAGCAGCTGGAATACATGAAGAAAATGGTGCAAAATGCGGAAACCGAGAGGAGCTCCGTTCTGGCAAAACAGGTACCTGGTAGAGGCCTAAACGATGGGCTCTATTGACTGGGGTTGACCTGCAATACCACACACAACCTGAAGAAACTGGCATGCTTTGCTAACCCAGGACAGCCGCTTTTAAGTACAGCGACGATTACGAAGTTAGATGTTAGAGGGTGTTACCATTATATTGGGCGAAGCTGCTGGTGCGTTATCATATATTTATCACTGATGTCATAGCAGTCACTCCACTTCTGCTTTCTTGTAAGGTATCGCTGGAAGGAGACAAATCACTGGAACAATCCAACCTACAAGCCAAGCTGGAGAAGCTGGATAAGCTGGAGCAGGAATACCTGAAGCTGACCACCATGCAAGTGCTGGCGGAGGTCCGAGAAGCCCGTACCCCGATATCTGGTTACATGGGGGGGGGGGGGGGGGTTCACAAACTAGATGACAGGAAATGGTCAGATTGGAATAGAGGTCTGGGTTGTGTGTGAAGAAACCGCACAACTTTCCTGCCGTCTGTTAGGTTCTCAGTTCTGTCCAGCTTTTTTATTTTTCTTCTACCCCCTCAGTACCCATATGGGACCTGAACTTGAAAATTGTTTAATCGCTCATAAAATGCACTGTAATACCTCCGTATTGCAGTATATTGTATTCTGACATAAATTATAGATCCCAAGCTGCTACTGATTTATAAACAGCCACCCACACATTTGTGAGCCATTCGGGTTCTCCCTCCCTCTGTTAGTCTATTTAAATGACTAACTACATATGGAGCAGGATCAGCTCGGCTTCTGAGCCCGCTCCATACAAACCTTGCAGACGTCCTCCATTCATGTATGTCGGGTGTTGCTAAGGGGTTAAAATTATATACTTGTTCCGCACTGAATAGAATTATAGTGGTTCAAAGATCGCGATAAATGTCTGATCGCTGCCCCCCCCCCCCCCCCCCCCCCGTTATATCCTGAGACCGGCGCCCCAAATACCGCATGTAAGTGGCGTGGCGATGTGCTGGCACTGTTCTATTCACTGTTGATGGGGCAAGTGGGGATTGATGCGTTCGCCAGTCTCCCTTTGTGCCATAGATGATGAATGGAGCAGTGGTGCCACTACATGCACATGGGGCATTCATGGGTGCCAGTCTTGGGATCTCGCTTTTCCTTTATCTTCTTGCTCTCATCCGGTTATTGTCATATTCTGACATTGTGTTTTTAGAATAAAATCCGAGATATAGAGCAAAAGCTGCGAGAGGAGGAGCATCAGCGGAAGCTGGTCCAGGAGAAGGCCGCTCAGGTAAGCTGGTGGCTTATAAGGCTCAGTTCCCCATATCTACCTGGTTTATGGGAGTTTCCTTGCCTGAAATAATTGTGACATTTGGGTTCCCAATATTAACCCTTTATAATTAAGCCAGGACTGCGGTGCATCCAAGAACCTTCACTAATGAGCCTTGTGTGGTGCAGAGTGCTAAGGCAGCAGAAATGCAGTCGTAAGCTCTCACTCACAACCTGAAGGTTGTCAGTTCAATCCCCGCTTGGCTCAGGTAGCCGGCTCAAGGTTGACTCAGCCTTCCATGCTCCTGAGGTCGGTAAAATGAGAACCCAGCTTGGTGGGGGGTAATAAATAAATTACCTGAAAGTGCTGCGGAATAAGTTGGTGCTGTACAAATAACAAGATTTCATTTTTATTGTTTTATAACTTGTGGCAAGTTCCCCGCGGGGTACGTAACCTGTGCCTCTATGTATCCCACAGCTGCAGACCGGTCTAGAGACAAATCGCATTCTGCTCAAGTCTTTAACTCCTCCTACAAAACTGGTGAAGATAAAGAGGCGAACCTCCCACGAAGACAAGGTAATAGCTGAACTTGGGGTTGGGGCACAATGGAGGGGTAGCTAACGGCGTATTCATCACTGCACTCCGAGCGTGCTTGGAAACCAAAAACCAGACGGTGACTGCTGTCGGCTCTCCTTCCCCCTCCTGGCCGGCTGTACTCCGCCGCTCCCAGACGGTGACTGCTGTCGGCTCTCCTTCCCCCTCCTGGCCGGCTGTACTCCGCCGCTCCCCTGACATAACTACCATACGTAAATACTGTGTTGATTTTAGGGCAGCGATTGTACACTACGACCGATGGCATATCTCATGTACGCTGTCATGTGCAGTGTGATTATTTTTTTTTTAATTACTCACTGTCTTTCCGCGGCGTTGAGTATTAAACGCCGCACATACGCTATGTATATATGTACAAAGGTTTATTTGCACGCATAGAGAACAATAGAGCTGTGCCAGCGTGATACACGCTAAGATAGAGAAATGGAATCAAAAGAATGGCGCTCATGTTCGCGTGAGGTCTGTGCGTTTCACAATGCACTAAACTCGTGTGAGATTCTCAGCCGCGTGAAACCGGTCTGAGCGGGACATCACGCGCGTAATACGCAGTTCACATACGTTCGTGTGACCGGGCCCTTACGCTCCAGCTGTGCTCACTGGACTTGTGGGGATTAACCCTCTGAGTTCTATAAGCTGTATAAAGGCACACAGCCCCCAAGTTAAGTCCAGTGAGCTCAGGGAAGGGTTAATGGTAGTGATATCAGGGGAGGGAGCTGACAGCGGTCACTGCACACGACTACAGTCCTGGTTTCTAGGTTTTTCATGCTTGGAGCATGCTCTGAGTGCAATGATGAATATGCTATGAGGAATGCGAAGAAATGGTTCCAAATCTCATCTAGAGCTACCGTATGATCACATCTGCATGAGGGGCTCCAGCGCAGATCCAGCACAGAATCCCGGACGAAAGAGCCCGGCGCACTGCAGTATTTTGTCTGGGGGAATGACGGAAGTCTGATGTACCCCATTTTATTTATTTTTTATTGGAAAGGGCTGGATGTGTGGCGGACTGAAAGCGGATTCTGTGTGAACAAAGCTAAAGTGGATGTCCTAGTCTGAAAATGGTTTAACCCTTCCAATCCACTGTCTGACGTCTTACAACATTCTGATTTAAAGCCTGTGCAGCTCCGATGCCTGAAGATGTCCAGCAAAGAATTTTTACTGTATATTGCCGGCCGCTTAGTTGTTGGAGCCTCTTCGGCATGTCACATACTAAAGTACTGGCTCTAGCCAGCAGATGGCGCCATTGTATAATGGCAGAAAGAGAAAGCCCCCCCTAGGAAACCCTGAATCCAAAATTGCAAAGGTTTAAGATTCTAAACGTTTCGTGCCTGATACAGTAATGATTACTACCTGAATATATCCTTTATATACTGCACGCCACAGTCCAATAATCCAGAATATCTAATAATCCAGAACCCATCGGGTCCTATTATTTCTAGATTAGACTATTATTTTCTCTATTTCAGAAGGCGGATCATCAGAGCAGCAGCCATACGCAGCCGCACTACCGCTTAAGCCTAGGAGATGTGCCTTTTGTTGCTGGGAAGGTGAGCAATTTGATTTTTAAAGGCCGTGTACACCTTTTGCACTCGCAAAATAAAAATGTTATATAATTATTAAAAAAAAAAAAAAAATTCTAATTGATTTCTATGCTTGAATTGCTTTCCAAGGCACTGCAGACTGGAGGACTGAAATCTCTAAATTCTGTCACAGTAAACTGATGGCTCCTCTCTTAGGGGGGGGGCTTCACACTTGCGTTAAAATTGCATAATTGAGTGAAAACGTAGTATTTTGAAACCAATGATTTTCAAGGGTTTCATTCTCATTTGCAAGAAAATCGAACCATTTTTTCCAATATTGCCAATTGTATTCCATTGGGCTGGCGGCTGCAGCAGGGCTGGCTCCATTAAAAGCAATGGGAGAACGCCACGATCCTCTGCTGCGGCTGTGACAGCCGTGCTCGGGGAATCAGTTCATCGCCGGCAGGGGATTCCTTCATCCCTGTGGGGGATGAAGGGATTTCCCGTAGTGATGCGAGGCTGTTTTCATATGAAAACGCCTCACACCCACAGGGCTGTCACATGGTGGCAAGTGCGATATCGCACGTGAATCACGGCCTGAGATCACCATCGCCCGTGTGAAACTAGCCTTAGCCTGCTTTTCTGTTATTAATATGCATTCACTGCCTTTCCGCTGAGCTATTACAGAGTGCTGTATGACAGTGCTGTGGAACAGTGGAGGAGATCAGGACGACAGAGAACAGAAAGCTACTATTACAGAGGGTTGTAATTCACTACAGGTGAATTTTCTGCAGTTATCAGCAGTGACTGGGAACAAGACCAGCAACTACTCAGAGGGAGGATGCAATAGACAGAGAGATAGCTGTGTAGTATTGAGTGGGTGTGGTTATGCTGCACAGCCTCTGAAAGAGGACATCGGAGGAGTAGCTGCGCTTGTGAGCATTCATGAGGGAGACCACTGATCAGTGTTGGGAACACCTCAGAGCCAGAAAGGTGAGTGTAGGAGAGGCTGTAACCCAAGTATGAGACATTTAAATGCATGAGAAGGAAAACCCAATGTGAAAAACCCAGATAAGTGCATCATTTTCTTCTGCTGGGACTCAGTGTATGTATTGATTTTTCACAAAGGCTTCCATAGAGTTTAAGAAGGAAATTCAGTGTTGAATGTTAGTTTATGTAAATATGACAAATAATATTACCTGGCTGGTTGATAACGAAAAGCTCCAAAACCACTCTGACCGAGGCTCATTAGATTCTCAAGGTGATCTTTGTTCTATAAACTTGCCCTGCAGTAGTGAAATGTGGGAATTTCACTTGAGATGTCCATGCTGTTTTCAAGCACTGTGATGCACATCGAATGGTCCCTTTACTAAAGACCCTCACCTAGTAGCGCGTTGGACCTCCTTTGGCCTTCAGAACTGCAGTTATTCATTGTGGCTTAGGTTCTACTAGGTGTTAAAATGGTTTTGCAGGAATATCGGCCCCTGCGGACAAGAAGCTGCTTGTAGTCACTGCAGATTAGTTGGAAGTCTTGACATGTTCTGACCAGCTGACAGGAAGGGGTCATCGATTCATTCTGCTTCCGCCAAATTCTGTCCCTCCCATCAGCACGGTGCAACAGAAATCTAGAAGATATTTTTCCACTGGTTGTCCATCCGTGCTAATGAATGATGAGTTGTGTATTCGGACATGTTTGGGGCCACAGCGTTGTGTTTGGCTGCAGTTTTCTTGACACTGCAGCTCCTGCTCATCCGAACGATTCTTGACCTCCTCCTCTGACCCCTTTCAGAATTCTTTCCGAACATGAGATAAACAAATTAGCAGGTTGAGGACATATGAATCACTTTGTGCTTTGTTTCTGTTTTGCAGTCCACCGCTCCAAGTCACTCCGTGCGGGCCAACGTCCAACACGTCCTTCATATGATGAAACAGCACCATAAGGTCTTCTGTAACGACCGGGTTCTGAGCGACCAGCCTTTAGAAGACAAAGAAAGCAGTGTCCGGTGGACTGATACTTTTGCGCTGTCCTCTTCATCCTACCGGGAGCTTTCCGAGGTTCTGCTCACGCTGGAAGATGAATTTGGGCAGATGAGTTTGTGAGTATTGATGCCTGCCGTGTACAAATGATGCCGTTCCCATAGGACAGAGCTGTAGGATACACGGGGGCGGCGCCGGGTGACGTCTCCGTTGTAGTATAGAGAGGTGGCAGAGTGGGTGAGGGAATTCCGCTGATGTCTAGTGTGACCCTAGCCTTGTCCTTCTAGTGATCACCAGGAATTCGTGAAGCAGCTCAATGAAGCACATTCCGACCGTCTTAAAGAAGATCTGGAAGAAGAACTAGAGACTTTAGTGAGAAGAATGGAGGCAAAAGCGGATCAGATAACTAAAGTACGCAAGCACCAAGCGATGGTAAGTCACATGCTCGGCACTAAAAATGGATATGGTTAAAAGGGTTTTCCGGGACCAAGCTATGCTCAGGATGGGTCATCCATATTTGATCGGTGGAGGTCCACCGCTTGGGAACCGGACTACCAGCTGCTTGGGGGTTGTAATGCTCAGGTTAGTGCTGCGGCCTCTAAACAGGCCTGTGACGTCACGTACATTGGTCACGTTAACCTCCGAGCTGCTCAGTCCCATTCAAGTCAAAGGGACCGAGCTGTTCTACCAGGGGGCACGTCAGAGAGCTGATCAGCAGGGGGTCCCGAGTGGGGAACCCTCATCATTCTGTTATTAAAGGGGTTGTCCCGCGAAAGCAAGTGGGTCTATACACTTCTGTATGGCCATATTAATGCACTTTGTAATATACATCGTGCATTAAATATTAGCCATACAGAAGTTATTCACTTACCCCTCCGGTGTTGGCATCCCCGTCTCCATGGCGCCGACCAAAGCCGCCTTCTGCCTGGATTAGACGCGCTTGCGCTGAAGGGGCCGCTCCGGCGTGCTCGTGCCGCACAGGTCTCCTGCGCATACGCAAAAGACCTCTGTGCATGCGCAAAAGACCTCTGCGGCGCGAGCACGCCAGAGCCAGACAGAAGAGGGCAGACAGCGCAAGCGCGTCTAATCCAGGCAGAAGAAGGCTTTGGTCGGCGCCATTGAGACGGGGACGCCAACACCGGAAGGGGTAAGTGTATAACTTCTGTATGGCCAATATTTAATGCACGATGTATATTACAAAGTGCATTATTATGGCCATACAGAAGTGCTGAGCCCCACTTGCTTTCGCGAGACAACCCCTTTAATGACTTGCACTGATAAGTCATCCGTATGTCACTCCTGGAAAACCTTAGAAGTGTACATTTTCAAAAGACTTGATATGTCATAGTGACATTAAGATTTTGATCGGTGGGGTTTGGGTTTGAGACCCCCACTGATTGACAGAACAAATGGGGAAGAGGCCATAATCTGTAGACAAGCAGCAGGTGTAAAAGCACTTCTTGAAGGCAGCTTGTCCATCAATCAATGCGATTGCTAATAGTAGCCAACGGACGTCGAACTCTCCAAAGAAAGAACGCAAGAAGAAACGGACGCCATTGTTAAAGTCCCGCCAGCGATATGAAGTACCCCGCGGGTTTCTTGTACTAGCTGGAAAGTGGCATAATAGGAGCGATTTCCCTTTTTTTTTTCCCAGTGCGAGTTCTGTTTGATTCTGATATATGGACAGAATTCCTACAGAAATGAATGAGTTCATACACGCAAGCGATTTTTCTCTCAGACCGATAGTCTGTGAGACAAAAAGCTGTTCGTCCTATTTTTATGCGCTGTTGTTTTGTTTCTTTTCTTTTTCTTCAAGAATCGACCATGATTTTCTATGGAAGCGTTACAAAAACGCATAGCCATCACATGCCGTACGATTTGCTTGCGATTTTTGGCAACTGTGATGCATGTTAACGGTAGGTTACTATGGGGACCACATGAAGAGGTCAGTTTTTCACTGACCAGAGTTGCCCTTTTTCTGAGACCCAAGTCAGGCGGACGCGCACCTGAGACGCTGCTTTTGACTGTTGTGCTGTCTTGCGAATACAAGACACTCATGGGATACTTTATAATGTTGGCGGGGCTTTACCGTAGACCAGGGGTCCCCAACTCCAGTCCTCAGGGACCACCAACAGGTCATGTTTTCAGGATCTCCCATAGTAAACACCACCTGCGGCAATGTCTGAGGCACTGATGATAGTTACATCCCCTGTGCAACACTGAGGAAATGCTGAAAACATGACCTGTTGGGGGTCCCTGAGGACTGGAGTTGGGGACCACTGGCGTAGACGGCTTCTGTTCTTGCTTTATATCTATACATTGCAGTGTATGACATCCAGCTGTAACGGAAGAACTGCAATGACTGACGGATGAGCTGACTCAGGCCGGAAACACATGACCATAATTCAGATACGTTTTTTGTGTCGGTAATACAGGTGTGTGTCCTGGCCTGACCATGGTTGTACGGACCCGTACTCCGAGAACTATAGGAATAGATGATGTTTGGCCTTCGGGTCAGGAGACCCGCGGTCAGGCCGGAACGCATGTCTCTATTCACCATGCCGTAACATGGCCAAAATACTGTTGTGTGTTGCAGGCCTTCGATAAATGCTTCTACACCTGCTGCTTGTCTATAGGTCCCTGCTTCTGACCTTCATGTGCTTCTTGTCTCCTACAAGGAGCAGCCTGAGGCCTTTATTAATGATGCATGCCACATATCATGATCCTGAAGGGTGTACATGTATACCCCCCTGTGGAGAGGGTCTGGGAGTCTAGTCTACTCCATACACAGTGAGTGCCGGCTGTCTTTGACAGCTGCCACCCACTCACAACAGCTGTGATCATTACTAATGCTGAACGCGTCTGATAACCCATGAAATGCCCGATTGCCATTTGGGGGTACCGAATGGGCCCCTCTATGTTCTGAAGGCCCCCGTCCTGCCTTATATTTCTGCCTATTAGGATGGGCCTGTTGCAGAAATGCCATATGCTGCAATACTTAAGGGGTTGTCCGGCCCCGCAGAGGGACATTTTTTTATAATATCCTTTCCTTTCGCTAGGCATTGTAAAGCAGAGCATACATGGGCTCAACATGTCAGGCAGATTACCTGTTCTGTCTTTTTCTTACTTTGTAATCTAATGTTGCAAGCAGCCTCAAAGATGGCGCCATTGTGCTGCAATCCCACAATGCCCTGCGCCTCTCCCCCCTGTGTGCGCGCTCCTGATGACGGCAGGACACCTTGAACAAAAACAGTCTCTCCTGGCCCCGCACCGCTCCCGCCCGCTCTAATTGCACGAACGTTCTTCTGCTCCCGCCCATTCAAGTTCCACTATGACTGTCTGCTGAGCTACGTATCTAAACCACTAAGGTGTGAGAGGTCTGCTGAGACGCTGTATCTAAGCAGATTTTGTGTGATAAAATCCGCTTAGATACAGCAGCTCTGCAAATGTATCACATAAGATCAGGTTAGATAGTCTGCTGAGCTGCTGTATCTAAGCAGATCCTGTGTGATACATCTGCTCAGCAGAAGCAGATCCTGTGTGATACGTCTGCTCAGCAGATGTATCTAAGCCGATCATGTGTGATACGTCTGCTCAGCTGACGTATCACACGATCGGATTAGATGCATCTGCTGAGCAGACGTATTACACAGGATCTGCTGAGATACAGCAGCTCAGCAGACGTATCTAAGCCGATATCGTATGATACGTTTGCTGAGATGCTGTATATAAGTAGATCCTGTGTGATACGTCTGCTCAGCAGATGTATCTAATCTGATCATGTGATACATCACCTGAGCAGATGTATCTAAGCCAATCATGTGATATGTCAACTGAGCAGATGTATCCTACATGATCTACTTAGATACATCTGCTGAGCAGACTTATCACACATGATCTGCTTAAATACATCGTCTCAGCAGACGTATCACACAAGATTAACTTAGATATGTCTGCTTAGCTGCTGTATCTAAGCAGCTCCTGTGTAATACATATGCTCAGTTGACGTATCACATGATTGGATTAGATACAGCAGCTCAGCAGACGTATTACACAGGATCTGGTTAGATACAGCAGATCAGCCGATGTATCTAAGCCGATCTTGTGATACATCTGCTGAGCTGCTGTATCTAAGCAGATCTTCTGTGGTAAGTCTTCTTAGCAGATCCTGTGTGGTACGTCTGCTCAGCTGACGTATCACATGATCAGCTTCGATACATCTGCTTAGCTGGCGTATCGCATGATCGGATTAGATACATCTGCTGAGCAGACGTATCACACAGGATCTGCTTCTGCTGAGCAGACGTATCACACAGGATCTGCTTAGATACAGCAGCTCAGCAGACGTATCACACAGGATCTGTTAGATACGCACAGGATCTGCTTGTTTTTTGTCAGCCCGTCACCATGAAAAATGTAATAAAAAGTGATCGAAAAGTTGTATGTACTCCACAATGGTGCCAATAGAAACCACGTGCTGCACAATACGAGCCCTCTGCACAACCACATCGATGAAAAAATAAGAGTTATGATCCCATCTCACATTTTGTTTTTCCCGCGCAGCTTGCAAAATTCTTAAAGGAATCGAGGCTGAAAAAGAAAACTTCTTGTGAATCTTCCAAAAGTGATCGAAGTGGAAAAGCGCACCATACGACTAAACGTGACCCGAACCGAGCGAGCCCTGGAGAGAAGAGCCGGAAGAGTCTTCAGCTCCTACGAGACATGCAGACGCTGCAGGGGTCCCTCCGGAGGGACGACGTACACTGGGACTGATCTATGGCCCGTACCGGGGGCCTCTCAGGGATAGCGACTCTCTAGCCACACTGACCGTCACACTCACCAGTGCTGCCAACGCTCTCGTGGCCGTTCCTGGGGATGTGTCTGTAGGTAAAGAGGTGGCAGAATAAAATGATCATCTTCCAGGTTTCCTGCAGGTGGCGCTCCTTCTGAATGTATTTTTTATTTATTATTCAGCTCTCATTTCTGCTTGTGAAATTCTTAAAGGAGCATTTTGGTAACATTCTAAGCCTTACGGTAATATTGGTGAATGTCTGAAGCAATGCACTGCATGCAACCTGTGAAAAACAGGCCAAGACCTGTGGCTCTCGGGAGATGCTTGGAGTGGGAGTTTTGCCAGAGCTGGTGAACCAAAAGAGTTGTCCAGGATTAGAAAAACTTGTCTAGCCAAAAACGGCACCACACCTACCCACAGGCTATATGTGGTACTGCAGCTCGGCCTCATTCAAGGTTATATAGCTGAGCTGCAGTACAGATACAACCTGACGACGTGTGAAGCCATGTCTGGAAGAAATCGGCCATGTATTTCTAATGCTTACAATGACTTACAAGCAAATGCACTTTTTTTTTTTCTTAATTGTACAGAATAAGCATTTATGATTTATCCGCCTATTCTGTTTATTTTTCATACAAAATCTCTCTTTGACTATGCAGCTCGGTGAAGACTATGCTGAGCAATCCGTTTTCACCTCCCTGCATAGCTGAAGAGCAAGCTCCGGCTGTGCCTGCACTGTTCTTTCCAGTGCAGGCACAGCTGTTTCCATATACGAATTTCTAAAGCCTGCTTTGCACTGTATTTTATCACATTTCAACCATACCTAGTCTGTGCTCACATTATCTGTCTCTACCATTGCTTTCCTCCCTCTCCTTCCTCTGCTCTTCATTCGACAGCGCTGTATAAAGAGAAGCTGTTCTGTGCTACAGATGGCTTCTCCCCTCCACAGCGTGCCTGCTCCCCGCCGGACCTGATTCACTGTTAGGGTATTAGTGCATTGGGTTGTGACCTACAGTACTGTACAGCCGATCCACGGAGACCCCAATAGTGCATCAAGTACGGCGGGGAGCAGGCATGGTGTGGAGGAGGAAAAGGCGTCTGCAGCACAGGACGGCTTCTCCTTGCACAGCATCGGGGGACGAGCAGCGCAGGCAGGAGAGGAATGAAAGCAGTGGTGGAGATAAATAATGCGGGCACAGACTAGGTACGGTTGGCCGGCTATATACAATACAGTACAAGGAGGCTTTATAAATTGGTGTATGGAGACGGCTGCGCCTGCACTACAGAGAACGGTGCAGGCAGGATCTCCGTGTTCGGCTATGCAGGGAAGTGAAAATAAGTTGATCATAACTTTTGGAAAAATGCTTAAAATCACCTATTCTGTACATAAAAGGAAAAAGTGCAGTTAAACTTTAAATGAGCTTCTTCCAGTGACTGGCTGCACATATTACACCCTTCTAGACTTCCGTTGAAGCATCCAGTTAGAAGCAAGTCCTCGGGCAATAGCTCCAACCATTGTTTCCTACACTTACTTGTGGATGTATGACACTTCCGGGCAGCTCAGAGAGCCAATGTGTCAAGAGTGACTTCTCGTTAATGGAGGCTTCTTTACATACTTGATAAATGGGTTCTCCTGGGCTTTTACCACCGATAACCTGTCCTCAGGATTGGTCATCAATAGCTGACCTGTAGTAGTTCACCACTGGAGATCCCCACCAATCAGCTGATTGCTAGGCCTGCTCTCAGTGTGGACAGCGCTGGAAGCAGACAGTGCTGTCTGTATTGCAGTGGCTCAGTTTGGTAATGCAGGCTTTGAATTCAATGGGAGCTGTTTCTGTAGTACCTTACTGGGCTGCTGCTAAAAGGACAGCAGTGTCTGCTTCCAGCACCGAGCGCAGGCCCAGCAATCAGCTGATTGGTGGGGATCCCAAATAGTGGACCACTACCGATCAACTATTGATGACCTATCCTGGGCAAAGGTCATCAATACTAAGTCTGGGAGAACCGCTTTAACACATGAAGCACCCTTTTGTTTTGCCTCCTGCCCCTCAAAATGACCATTGAGAGGAGACCAAAATGGCCCGAACGTTGGCTGGACACATCAGTTTTGGTGTGGAAGAGGGTCGGTGGTCGAAAAGGATTGGATTGCTGGCTCTTAGTATGCCCAATCCCTTGTTTCTGGTATGATAAGCCTCCACCAGAGGAGTCCGTAGTAATAGTTGTCGGCTGAACGAATGTATGGGGACCTCAGAGGTTGCACTTAGTAGTTTACAGTCATTAGGGATTTTTAAACCTCCTAATTTAAAGGGGCCAATGACCTCAATGAATGTAGGGAATGAATGACATTCACATCTGTGCACAAAACGTGTTTGGATTTCGACCTATTTGTACACATATCCAACGGTAATGAGCGCTGTATAGGTCATACATGCTCCTCTATGTACCCCCACCTCTTTCCTGGGTGATTTGGGGTAAAGCATATGGAATGTAACTTTTTTATGCCTAAATACATTTTCCTGAAAACTTTTTGAAACTTCTTTAAAGGTAACCTGTTGGATCCTATGAGTGCCATAAGCTAAGTTCATGGGCTCATAGGACAGGGGCGCTGAGGTCGCTGTGTGCATTTTATACTTGCAAGTCTCATCGTTCCTTCTGTCTCTACCCGGGAAGCTGGTGCTTGGTTCACAAAATGGACTTGTTTGCACGCAGACCCGCTGTTCCCTATGTGAGCGCACTGAATACAGAGGTGAGTCTGATGCACGGACCAAGCGCCAGCTTCCTGGATGGACCGCGAAGGAACGGAGAGGCAGATAAGTCTATAAAGCCGACCTGTGACCTCATCGCCCCCATCCTGTGAGCCCGTAAACTTATAGTACTCATACGACCTGACAGGTACCCTCTAAGTGTGCTATTACATGGCCGCGGGTAATGCTCATATTTTACCGGTAGATCTCAAGAGTTAGTCGAGGCCAGAATGGCAGATCCTACCTATGAGCATCCCCCCTCCACGTTATCGGGAAAGCTTGGTGTCACCCTTGGGGACTTCTGTGTTGCAGTTTCACTCTTCTTTGACAGAGATGTGAAAGGCAAGTGTTATATAGTGTGTGTGGGGGGATGTCTAATGAGGAGCCTGGGAAAGCTGGGTGTCAACTCTTCTGGTGGCGCCCACATGAAAAAAGGTGATATATATATCTTTTTTTTCTACAAAAGGTGCATTATTGCTGAACTCCTGACATTTTGCTGTAACCTATTTATGTATTTTTGCATAGCTACCTATTTATGTGGACTTGTGGGGGTGGGGGGTTCTTTACATGTCGGGGGCTGTTCACATCACAACTTCACCAAGTGTAAATCATATACGTGTTAATTAAAGTATAAAACCATATCGCTTGATGTACCCATAGCCTAGAATTGGTCAAAAATAGTTCAAAAGTGCAACGTTTGATTACATTTGACCTCCCTTTTATATATAATTTTTTTTATTTTGTGGCATCCAGGGCTGTGGAGTCGGTAAGCATAACCTGACTCCTCAATTTTTTTTCCCAGACTCAATCATGAGCGGAGAACGAAGACAAACTTGCCTTAAAGAATACACTGGACTATTGATTTATGCAAAGTTTATTGAAAGTTTAGGTAAGCCCTTACATGCCTTAAGGCCCTTTTACACACAAAGATAATGTTTCAGTTGTTTGAAAGATTATAATATTTAGCTATGTATTTGTATAAAGTGTTAATGGCCATTAACACTTTAGCATCTTCATTTTGCATGTAAAAGGACCTCCAGGAGCTGTTTGCAGAGCCCAGCATGTGTTTAAACACACAGCCAGCTTGCCTGTACATTCCACTGTTCTCCTGTTGGCTAGTGTAAACATGTCACATGGGGAGCACATCCTGCAGTCTATTGAAAGATGAGCGAAATGCATTCAAATGGAATATATTTGCTCAGTGTTTCAGCGGCTGAACAATGGATTTTAAGTTTAACTAAAATCCATCGTTCAAACAAAAACTGCACAATGCCTGCGTTTACATGTAACAATTATCACAATTTTGAATGATAATCATTGCGTGTAAAAGGGCTTTAATCCTGTCTTCTTGTTATCTCCGTTCTGAGAAGTCCTGGCATGCCCACTGCCAGGCTCCTCCTTCCTCTGCTCTGTAGAGGCGGAGCTCCGCTACTGAGCATATGCAGAAAGTGCAGCACAGAGTCATCTCAACTTAAGGTTTCGCTCACACAGGCGGCAGCGATATCGCAGTTTTGTACACGCGATTTTGTAGCGTCAGTGATTTCTTTTTCTTGTTAAAAAATATCGCATCGCTGCTACCCGCGGTTTTCTCACGAGGAAGTTCATGGGACTTTCTAATGTTAAAATCGCACCACACAAAAATCTCAAGTTTGTGCTAGCACGGCATTCCATGATTAACCCTTTCCAATCCAATTTGTATCCTGGTTTTCCTACGGGGCTTACTCTTTTTCTGCCCTTATACAACAGCGCTATCTGCTGGCTAAAGCCAGTACTGCATGAGGTGACACGTTGGATAGGCTGCGACAGCAGAGAGGCTGGCAATATACAGTAAGAGAACCCTGACGGCCGTCTTCCAACATCGGAGCTGTACAGCCTTAAATCGTAATGTCTTCAGAGGTCAGACAGTTGACAAAGATCCATTGAGATCGAACATCGCTTGTACTACTGCATCTGTCTTTTTCTAACTTGATACAATCCATTGAATCCTTATTTCCAAACCACCTGCACTTTGAAGAAACTTTTGACATGTTCTAGTCTCTGCTTCTGTTTTCAGCTTCCGAGAAGAGGAGACAAGTAATAATTGCAGCTGAGGGGCACGCAGACCCCCACTAATCCCAATGTCAAAAGCTGCTTCAGCGTGCAGTTATGGTCCTTTTACACAGGATGATTGTAGGATGCATAGGTGCCCAACACCCGTCCCACGGACCGCCGTCTGACTGTGGCTCCTGTGCTTACAGCTCAACTGAATGGAGGTAGATCGTTTCCCCCTCCCGCCTGCCTCCATGCACGATAAACAGGAGTCGCTCAAACACTGAGCAGCTCCTGTTTACACGGGCCAAGTTGGTTCTTAGTTCTGCTCTGACAAGGGGTGATTTCTCGCTCAGAGTCCTGTTCGTGGCCAGGTGTACATGGGAGGATTATCGCCCGGATTTACTGTTTCCAGAGAGAATTCAGGTGATAGTCGCCCCATAGCCCTCCAGTGCTTTCTTCTATCATGCCGCAGTCACATGATCACGGATACTACTGGGATGTGCCCATATCCTGCACTTTGTAAAAGATCCCATTCCATGTACTATGTGTATCTCAATAAATGTATGTATATATAAATGTGCCGTCATGCATTCATTCTTCATATCCTGTAACATGGCTGGGCAGGCAGCCGCCAGCAAGTCCTGTCTATAGATATGGCATAAGCAGCTGTTACTACCATCAGGACTGGACGTATGTGAGAAAGCTGTTGGCATGGGGTTCAGGGGGTTTATCCTCTAAGAACCGGATCAGCAATTGGCTATACACAGTTTGTCTAAAGGATCTGGCATGTACAGGCATTACATAGTCATCTTGTTCACTGGCATGGTGTAATGCTTTATTTCCCCTGCGGAGGTGCTGCAGGGGAATTGAGCACAAGGAATTCTGAGTATAAAAAGGATTGAGCGAACCCATACTTCATTTTTGTCCCATGTTTTGTGGATCGTAATACAGCTCTAATGTAACTCTAGGAATCTGCTTGTTTATATGTCCGTAATTTTTATGGCTGGGTTTTAAAAACACAGCGTGCACTTTTTTTTTTTTTTGTGGGTTTCTGCCTCCAAATTTGTATTTATTGGTGGTATTTTTGTTGAGCATCGGTATGTGCCCAGGAGCAAATAAAACAGATGGAGGCAAATACTGCTGACCTACGGCTGTACTGCCTGTATTACGGATCTGTATTACAACATGCTTGTATGAAACTGGCCGGAGGGTATAAGCAACATAGTAGATTCCATTAATTGAAATCCACGGTGAAAATCCTTTGCTTTTCCACAACAGATTATACTGTGCTTTTGAAAATCTGCGTCAAGAGGGGCGTCACATCACAGGCCTCACAGCAGCTAAGCCAGGAAGCCTCCGCACACTGATGAGGGGCTGACGCCCCGAAACGGCTGTCTGTGCATGGAGTCTGGCCTGGTTCATATTCCCAATCATTGTTTTACAGACTTGTTAAAAAGTTGTACATGGATTTGCAGAAATGCTGCCATCCAATAGGTGGCGCTGTAGAGGTATTGCTGCAGAATTTTCAAGTAGGGAATATTGAGCATGTTTGCTTCCTGCTGTGGATTTCGTCCACTGTGATTGCATGGGGTTTGCTTATTCACTAACCTTGTACTGTGCTTGATTGCAGAATTTTGGCACATATCCTGCAACAATTCTGCTATTGGTGAACTCGCCCTAAGGCTAACTTCACACAGGCGAGCGCGATATGGGGACTTGAATCCCGCCCCCATATAACGCTCCTTATCCATGTGAATTCCCCGTGAATGTGAGAGGCTTTGATGTCAAAACAACCTCACATCACTTCGGGGATGAAGGGAGCCTCCGCCACAGCGGAGCATCGCAGAGTTGCTCTTATTGTTTGCAATGGGAAATCTTGCGATGCCTCCGCCGGCCCCATTTAAAACAATGGGCGCTGTGATGCGAGAGCATGCCGCGAATGTGTTTCCTGCATCGCGGTGTCAGGCAGGAAAACATCACTCATGTGTATGACCCCATGCAAAAGAATCGGGTTCATATTCGTGCGAGTTTTATGCGTCTCGCCAATACACACATCTCGCACACTTTTCTTGCCCGTGTGAAGCCAACCTGAGGCCAGGGGCACACTTTAAACTTTTTTTTTTTGTTACATCCACATTTTCTAGACATGGCCTCCATAATTGGAAATTATGTGTTTAAACTTTCTCTGTAAGCCGTGTGTTTTTCACAACCGCAAAAAGAAGAAAAACTGAGAGGAGCCCTTTTTTTTTTTTTTTTGCGCGGGGTAAATTTCTTGTTGGTCAAACTGAAAAGAAGACGCCCAGATGCAGTCAGAAAGTAGTTTATTAAGGCTTTAGCGTCCTAGAAAGCTCCAGTTATAAAGTAAGGCACATCCTTAGAAACAGCAGATAAAACAGTCAAGTGTTAAATAAGGAATAAGAGCCCTTTAAAGTGATACAATCAGTGCAAGTCATCATCTGCATAGTGTTACTTCATTACTTCAGTCCATATATATACTTAAAGGGAATCCTCTCCCGACAGACCCGTTTATATGAGGGCAGTAAGGTCCGCTGCGGATCCTTGTACTGTGGCCGCCATAACGAGTGACATGGGGGGTTGGCGCGCCGCACCAGACGGCCTCTACCTACCTGCATCATCTAGGGCTCATTCACAGGTTATTTAGTTTCACACTGCGTATTCACGGACCAAGACTCTGTCCGTTCAATGCGTATTTTGGCCTCCCTTGGCTTTTCTGCACATGTAATTCTGCGTAGCATGCTTATTCACTTTACATTTGCGCAGTCCCATTGACTGACTGCCATGGGCGACTTCACCTGGACCAAAATAGGACATGCCGCATTTTTTTTTTCATGTGTGTAAAAACCGCATGTCTAAATTCCCAATGCAGATTCCATGCTCCATATTAAGTGTGAATGAGGCCTAAGATCAGGAAGGGTATTGTTTCTCCTTAAAGAGAGCACCTAGAAGGCTCATCGCTGACTTTAAGCTTACTTAAAGTCAGCGATGACGGAATAGCGCATAAAAAGTGCACGATGGGCGCACATTTACACACAATTATCACTCAAAAGAGGCATTTGAGCGATAATTGTTGTCTAAATGGGCCTTTAGTGACAACTGTTGGTTTGTGTATAAGTAGAAAGCTGTCACTCTGGATGATGCAGGCGGAGAGAGGCTTGTGTGGCGGCGAGCGCTGGTCAGACTCAAGCTTTACTGCATGGGGGCAACTGATATATATCACTAGGTGTAGATTTTGTCCTTGTGAAAACCCCCACAGCAGCTCTGAGCTCTGTGGCCACACGCTAATAGGGACACGAAGGCTAATTTCACACAGACAAGTGTAATATCGGGCCGTTCATATTCACGCAAGACTTGTGCATCTCCGGCGATTTTCTGTAAAAGTGGCCTAAATGCAGCCGTCTGAATCTGGCCTAAAGCTAGCGGTCGCCTCGGCCCGAACGCTAATATGTGCCTCGTATATTAAAGAGGTGCATGGAAGTGCTGGACTAACGAGGTGCCGCAGATACAGCGGTCGTGTGTTCCACAGATCCCCAATGATCTGACTAGTCGGGGGATAAGGCTTCACTTTTGCAGTAAGTGTGAGCAATATCAGCTGAGTTCGGGGGTCCCGGACCACCACTTGCAGTCACCTCAGCATCAGAAATTACTGCAATATGACTGACTTTTTTTTTTGCTCAGATTTAAATGGGTCTGTCCCTTCTTAATGCTTTGTGGCTCTATAACATAATCACCCTGAGGTAAGCGCTCACAATTCTAAGGCACTTTTTAGTGATCGGTCAGTGGGAGTCATTGAAGAGCAGCTGTTATAATACAGTATGTAGTCCTACAACTAAGGCAGAATAGTACACTGCATTACTTATGTAGTGCATTCTATTAGGTCTATGTCAGCAGCCTATTAAGACTCTGCAGGAGGTGGGGCCTAATAGGCTGAGTTAAATGGCAGACATGGAGGCCTTTGTCAGGTTTCGGCTGCCATGGGATCCCATTGGTACCTTGCAATTGCACTGCGGGTTGCCAATAGGTGACAGGAGGAGCACTCTCCTCCTGTCATCTGCTTACATGCTGCTATTGATTGTGGCATGTAAAGGGTTAAACTGCCAGGATCTGAGGTTTTTTCCCCTCCAGGCTGTTGGAGCAGGAGCCTGGCTGTCAGTAGTCAGTCAAACCACAACGTTAAAAAGATAAAACGCCCATTAGTGAGGTCAGTAAAAAGGCGTATTGCGGTAAAAGACACCATCTTGTTTCTGGGAGGGGCTTCTTCACGCTTGTATCATTATCGGATAAGGATGGAGTTTCCTCACATGTCTATACACTAAAAGTAAAGTTTATAAAGTAAGGCGGAGTTATGAATGCTACCATCACCTCTCACTGTAGTAGTCACGACACAATGAATAACGGAAGGCGGCCGTCGCCACGTATTATATCGCTCTACGCTATTGTGGATCGCCGTATGAGAGCTCAGCACGACCGTACAGTATAATAAATAAGTTGTACATGAAATCCCCTTCTTTGGTTATTATGATACTAGTTTAGTAATTACATTTAAGTTTATAATAATCAAGTAAGACAGATAAGGCACAGGACTACTCTGTGTTATGTCTGAGGGGGGCGCTACATGAGACCCCTGTCTCACAGACCACCCAGCAGACATTGCACGAGGCCTAACACACTGCAGCAGGTTTATTAAAACGGTCTAGAAGTAAAAATAGGTCGTGTTGCCCAAAGTAACCAATCACAGCGCAGCTTATGTTTTTCCAGAGCGGCTTAAGAAATGAGAGCTGAGCTCTGATTGGTTGTTATTGGGGAAGGAGGACACTTTTGCTCGAGGGGTTTATTTAAAATTACGTCCGCAAGACAGAATCCACCGCAGATTCCGCCTGTAAAACTCTGGCTATTCTGCGTTTCTTGCCGGGCCGTGCATGCAGAGTTAGCCCTGTCAATGCGCAAAATTTGCGCGTGGAATTTCGTTGCGTTTCTGCGTGAAGAAGTGACACGTCATTTCTTGATGGTTATCTATCTGGAAACGCAGCAGACTTCCGCAGGCGGATTTTGCCCATTGACAGGGTCACTCTGCATGTGGATCCACGGCAAAAAAAACGCAGCCGAATAGCCACGGATTTCTGTCGCGGTTTTAGAGGATGAATCCGCAAGGCAGATTCAGCCCTGTGAATATAGCCTAAGGCTTCTTATAAGCTGGTGGGGTTACAGGAGATCTAGCCGGGGTGCTGGAGAACTGGTTCTATTCTTCAGAGTTGAGACAATGGCACTGGAACACAGGCAGGGGGCGTCATAACGTCGGTCATTTCCAGGTGAATGTGCAGTAGCTGCGGCACTTCCAGAATAACCACAGCTAGTCAGTGCAATAGGATAATGACCGACATCAATCGTGCCCGTTACATCTCATCACTGGCATGGCGTTCGGCCATGTGTAGTGACATCGGGGCAGACTAAGGCCCAGTTCATATTCGCTCCTTCGTCTGCTCTGTCACCGGAAAATGTAATGCCGGTCGGGATGAATCCATTCTATGACGGAAGCAAACGGCACCAATTGCCTATAATGGGGTTTGTTGGGCTTCCATCATGCCGCTCAGCATTCACTTGGGCAAAGTAGTGCAGCATTTTGAACCAGATCTGCGCCGGACCTCTGACACATAAACTCTTACCACCGCCTATAGAGTCCGCTGACGCCGCACGCCTATCTATGGGGAATCGGCAGGAGTCAGAACTAGCTAGCCACCCATCATCCGTGTCTGGTAGAGCAGCGCCTTCATCCTACTTCCTCCCATAGATTACAGGTCAGCCAACAGCAACAAGTTGATGGTTTCTAGCCATATTGATCTCCCATCAGAGAGGCTCGTTAGTTCTCCGGCCACTTTTAAAATTCGTAAATGGTAAGTTATTATCAGAGGTAAGTTTTTGGGTGCATTCACATGTGTGCATTTATGCAGATTTTCCGCAAGTAGCAAGTCTGTATAAAATCTGCACAATTTGGTGCAAATTTACAAGTCTGCTGCCGACCCGCATCAAATGTTGTGGATTTTGCTGCAGAATTTTTTGCTATGGAAAGTCCTCAGCAAATGCGCCGTGTGTGAACGCAGCCTTTATGACTACAGAGCCAATGTTACTAAAGCTGGTGATTCTGTCCGCGGCACAAGTTGGTCGGCCAAAGATAGCAACGTAGCTTTGGGACGTTGCAAGCTCATAGAAGTCAGTGCTGTTGCACACTGTGACCCAATGATCGCAATTAACCCTTTGCAATCCAATTTTGGATTCAGGGTTTCCTGGGGGGCCTTCTCTTTCTGCCATTATACAATGGCGCCATCTGCTGGCTAGAGTCAGTACTGCGGTATGGGACATGCTGGAGAAGCCCCTCGACAATAGAGCGTCCAGTAATATACAGTAAGAATACCCTGCTGGACGTCTTCCGACATTGGAGCTGTGTAGCCTTCAATCAGAATGTCTTCAGACGTCAGACAGTGGATTGGAAAGGGTTAATCCAAACTCACTGGACTTCTTGTGATGGCAGGGCCATGGTCGCAGCAATTGGCAAGCCACAAAGCGACAGCTCTGACTTCCAGCACCTACAATGTCACATAATACTACAATCTTTGGCCAAGCAACCTGTGTTGTGGCCAAAGTTGCTGTTTTGCCCTAAGCCTCAGAGGTAGAGCTTGTCTTTATGGCATGACTTTGTATAGTAGATATACAGTTTACTATAGGTCTATCACCAGGTTAAAGCCTACAAAACAGTACCGTTCAAGGCAATGTAATGCTTCAGTAGTGTCAGCACATGGTATCCTTATCTTGTAATCTGTATGTTTGCATCAAAAGAGTTTGGCTGCAATACCAGACACGGCCATGAACAACCGTGGTGCTGTTTTCTAAACAATGCCTGTGTTAGAACAGATTCACATCTGTGTAAGAGATTTTGTTTGGAGCCTTTGGCGCAGATCGGATGGAAAATCCTAGAGGAAATGGCGCTGCATGCTGCACAATTTTGTCCAGAAGAACACCGGAAACCAGAGGGATCCCATTATAGTCAATGGTCCGTTTGGCACTGGCATGTGCTGGATCTGGTATCTTCACTGTCCAGCTCCAAGATTGGAACCGCACCCCAGAAATCTCCCAGAGCCATGGCACAGATATGAATTGGGCCTTAGTCTACTATAAATGTAACAGAGACCACTGTGTGACCCCCCCCAGCTTTTTGTGACTCTCTCATCAAAACCATCAATTTACGTCTCAACTTCGATTAAGACTTTAGATTTTCATACACCGACCACCATATTGGCATTAAACAACGGTCTGAGTGACGGACGCAACAGACCCTCCTCTCTCCGAGGACAGCGAGCGGTTGCTCATCTCTTGTTGAAGCTCTTCCAGTTTCTTCTGCAACTCCGCACGCTTGGCAAGTAAATCCTTGCAGCGGCCACTGATTGTATCCTAGAGGAAAGGGACAAGTCAGTCAATGCACAATGTACAATACCACCACATCCCTGGCCAACCGCTGCGAAGGGAACTGCGAGGCAGCGCCAATCACATCCGTTATCTGAATCCCTGCTCCTCCAAATCCCAACATCAGAAGACTATATACCTGCGGTTTAGTTCTTGGGTTCCACCTTATATAATATGCCGCCCACAACTGCAGATGTCTAATACTGGTCACAGGGTACAGGATGTGGTCCGAGTAGTCCATAAAGAAAGGGTTGGCGAAGTCTTCAATTTGGCTGTTGATATAGGACCAAAGAGAAACGGTCTCCTGTGGCACAGTCTAAAAAAAAGGAGAAAGAACAATAAATGCCAACTTCTACCAAGTATTACATGTTGACCAACTTTGTTAGAAGTTGTCGGGTTTTCATCTGTATTATTTTCTATCACCTTCTTCTGATGCCAACAAGTTTTTTTATCATTGTGTCGATGGGGTTGTGGAAGGGCTTGTTGTTTGCGGGAGGACCTGTGTTTTTTTTTATTGGAACCATTTGAGAGATTTTCCTAATCTCCTCCACTATGCCGCTACAGTAAATGTGTAAATGTCGCGGAGGGTCGGCACGGAAATTCCGCTGCAAATCCGCCCCCCCCCCCCCCCCCCCCAATGGTTCTGCACTAGAGATGAGCGAGCACGCTCGGTAAGGTCAGTTACTCGAGCGAGCCTTCTAGTCATAGCGTGCTCGGGGTGGCGGCAGGGGAGAGCAGGGGGGAGAATGAGAGAGAGATCTCTCTCTCCCCTCTGATACCCGCTCACCGCCGAGCACGCTCGGACAAGAAGGCAGTTACTCGAGAAGAGCGAGGCTCGCTCGAGTAACTGACCTTACCGAGCGTGCTCGCTCATCTCTATTCTGCACCCATCATCCAGGCGACACATGTGATCTCACCTCTTCTACTCTCTGTTGCTCGCTGTCACAGAGAAATGTCCCAAACAAGCAGCTGTAAAGATGATCCAGAATCGTCAGCAGGAAATGCTCGTTAAACTCAAACGCGTGAGGGAACTGCGGGCATGAAAGAAAGACGCAGCATTATAATAGGAGAGTAATACAGACTGTGCCAACTAGTGGAAGCGAGATCTGTCCAGACACATCAGATGAAAGGTGACCAAGATTACTAATTTTGTCCATTTCTGCAAAACCGTGATTTAAGAATTTGGGCTGATATTAGACGCAGGCGGGTGTCACACATAATTGTTTTTGTCAAAAATCACATTTTTAACTGTTTCTGGTGCTGCTTGTTTTTAGCGGCTCTATTCTAGAGGTTCGCAGGAAATTATGAAATTAACAATTCTTTAAAAATCGATTTTCTAGCAGTTTTTGGGGACCCATTGTGTTTTTTTTAATTTCTGCACGTTCTGGGAATGGTGGTTTTTCTGGCACTTTTTCATAGACTCCTCTATAGGAAAAAAAAAAGAAAAATGTGTTTCCAAAAAAGGTATTAAAAAACCATGGAAAAAAAACACCTGAAGTTCCAGGCGATACCAAGACGGGATTCACACAATCGGACGCATATTTGCGGAACCAACGTTGCTTTTTGGTCACGCATCGGCGTATTCTACGGTACTTTTTGCGCTTGCAAAAAATATGCACCGATGCTCCCAGCTATAATTAGTCTATCGAGTTCAAGATGTGTTCTTTTTCCTGTGCAATTACGCAGTGTCTCACGCATCTACTAGCTTATTGCGCGTGCATATGCACTCCCCATTGACTTCTATGGGGACTTTTGGTGCGCAAATGTGCAGGAAAATAGTGCATACTGCATTTTTTTCTTTTGTGGGACCAAAATACACAGGTTAATATACAGGAGCATGTGAGCGAACCCACTGAAATCAAAGGATTCTATTTTTTGCGCATTTCCGTCTGTGTGAAGCCGGCCAAACAAGCTACAGGAAGCCTTATGTCTGCTGACAATGTGATCTGTCATGTGACTGACGAATCATTTGCCACTGTGCATAAACTCCATATATATATATATATATATATATCTGGCACCCTGATCAGATAGTTTTGTCCGTCATGTTACTAGTGCTGGTCCTATGTGTATGAGTTCGCTTGGGAGTAAACAATGCCAGAAGTATCTTCAGCTGCCTGTCCCCATATTTCTATTGACATTAACTTGTATCCTCAGCCGTTCCATGTGTTTTATATATGGCAAGTTTGGAATACGAATGGGAGATGTTACAAGGTCTCAGCACCACCACCGAATCGTAAGCCGCTTTCTTGATGTCGGACCTTCTATCAGGCCTTGTAACACGGCTGGGAATATGCACGCTCACTCAAGTCTTCTCCAGAAGGAAAAGAGAACCCTGTACAGACAGCTGCTCAAAAGCATTACATGGCCCTTTAAAGCGGTAGTCTGGGCTCTATTTCACTCATGATGTATCCTCTGGATAAGCCATCAGTAGTTGATGGCCAACGGCCCACCATTCAGGACCCCCAGCCATCAGCTGATCATCTGGCTCACTGTCCAGTGCAGCAGGCCGGACATTGTCATCAGCAAACCGGGCAGGAAGTGGGAGCGTCCGGTTCAGGCTTCACTTCCATTTAAATCAATGGGAGCGCCAGGACAGGAGGTCAGTAACACAATCAGGAAGTGGAATAGCAGCGCGGCGCTCCCATTAATTTCAATGGAAGTGAACTAGGACTCGCTTGCTTCCCTGTCTGCTGATGACAATGTCTGGCCCACTGCACGATCAGCTGATGGATGGGGGTCCTGAATGATGGATATCCATCCCCTTGTCCATCAACTATTGATGACCTATCCAGAGGATAGGCCATCAATTGAAAATAGCCCTAAATACTCCTTTAAGTCTCCTCACACCTACTAGTTGGTCACAAGGAGAACCAGTACATTTCCTAACCCTGCCAGCCTGAAACCTACTGTACACTGATGAGGGGCAAAACCACCGAAACAGCAGTCTGTACATGGTTTATCTTTCTTTTTGGAGAAAACTCTGGTTCAGCTTATATTACCCGTCAAAAAGTTAGACACTGACTTATAGAAAAGCTACCTTCTAATAAGATGGGGCTGCCGAACCATTGTAACATCTCCTATTTGGATACCAAATTTCACAGAGGAGCATGGATGGCCTTTTAATTCTCCTCACACCTACGAGGTGGTCTTCATGAGAAGAAACTGTACCCCTCCAGACCTATGTATGGCAAGTTTAAAAGACGGACTATACAGGTGCGTTCAGTCAAGGTGGTTTTGCGCACCCAAATTTAACTGGATGGGTGAAATCTGCTGCAGATGCCCAACAAAATCAACATCAAGCAAACCCGCCACATGTGATCGCGCCTGACATCTTACCTGTATTGTCATTTGCCAAACACAGTCAATAAACTGCAGGAACACTGGGGATCTGTCAGCGTCTGGGTGATTCCTGTTACCGTGTCCGATCCTCTAAAACGAGAGAGTTTTTAAGTTGTGATCTGGAAAACAAGCAAATGCCTGCCCCTCCCCAAAAAGTGTTGGAACTGGAAATAAGTTCATTTATTCTGATACTTCTCACTCACAAGGAAGAACTTATGTCCAAAGCTGAGCCATTCCTTCTCCACCAGCACTTCGAACCCTCGGATGGTCCGATAATAGCCATCAAGCATGATCATAGCCAACGAGGTGAGCTGTGTTGTACGATCCCAGCCATCACTGCAATGAACTACTACCGACGTCTTCCCCGATTCCACTTTGTCAGCAATTCTCACAGCACTGGAAAGTATGCACTGGAAAAGACAACCAAGGCACGTTACAAACTTACAGCGCCACCACAGGGAAGATTAAGCATTAAAGGGGTTGTCCGGCGCCGAAACCTAAAATTTTTTTTTTTTTTTTTTTTACACAGACCCCACCTTAGTAGACAGTAAAAATGCATCCATTTGTTATTTAAAAAAAAAAAAGATTCGCTTACCTGGATCCCCGTTCTGCAGCTTTGAAGATTCTTCTTTCAAAGATGGCGCCGCTGGTCTTCTCCCACGGTGCACCGCGGGTCTTCTCCCATGGTGCATCGTGGATGTTCTTCTGCAGTCTGCGTTCCACTGCTGATTACAGCCACCTCATTGGCTGATTGGCACCACGTGACGGAGGCGGAGCTACGATGATGCGGAGAAGAGGGAGGAGCCAGGACGCAGCTCGTGAGCCCGGACACATCCAGCAGAGGATTCCTCACTGCGCAAGCCCGACTGTTCGTGCGACCAGAGAAGAGGTTTGATCGTTGCCATGGAGACGGGGACGCCAGCACCAGAGGGGGTAAGTGTATAACTTCTGTATGGCCAATACTTAATGCACGATGTATATTACAAAGTGCATTAATATGGCCATACAGAAGTGCTTAACCCCTCTTGCAGTCGCAGGACAACCCCTTTAACCATATCTTCCAGAGAAAAAGGCACTCTGTGCTCTGGCCCATGGCTGGTGATCCATGAGGTTTTTTTTGCCCTCTCCACTTTCCGTTGCCATCACTGTCTGTGGGCTTGGTTTTTGCAGGACGAGTTGTATTTTCCAATGCTAACATTTAATGAACCATATAGAAAGTTGTCATATGCCTACTAGACTCTGACGGCCTACTCTAAGTCATATCCGCCATATGGTATCCTTAACCCCTCCCATGAGGGAGTACTTACATTGCGGATAATCTCAGCCCTGGCAGCTCTTCCAGGTGGAGCACTTCTGGATGGCACATTGCCACCCCCTTTCAGGTTGTGTTTCTTATGTTGATGACACTCAGCACTAGTGTTGATCATAAATACTTTACTCACCTCCCCACATATACTACCATATTACTCTACACTAGATCTTGGTAGGACCGTAGCTGACGATACACAGTACAATAGGATGCCCTGATTTCAAGTCCAACCTCTTATAGTTACTGCCAATTTTTCACCCGCCTGAAAAGGGCATTCTCCAGACGAGGCCTCATAAGACTTGTTTGGGTAACACTGTGGCAGAATCTTGAAGCCTTTCCAGTTGGTACATCTGCCTGTAGAAAGCCATCCCTCCAGGATGAATAATAGGACAGAGACTTGGAGCATCCTCGTTCTTCTCTAGCGCTGTTCGCTCTCCAGTGGGACTATTGCCCCTTTAAGGGGATTCTAGTTATTCCCGTCTTGCTATACAACAATTACTCCTCCTATGGAAGGGCGTAATGAGGCGGTACATGCTCGCCCATACCTGGAGTCATGGCAGGTGCAGTCTCAATGTACAACAAATACTCCTCCTATGAAGGACACGAAGTTGTACTTGCTGTAGCTTCTCCACCCTGTTAAGTACAGAGTACAGGTGCACCAGGATCGCAAGGAGGTCCTGTCCGTCACCCCAAAAAAACACAGTAGGCATAAGTATGACAACACTGGTTAGTGAGAAGCTGTCAAAAGGGGGAGCTCGCCCAATCTAGCTGAGGGAACGATTAGTCAGCTGGATTGGGTTAGGAATTCACTAACATTGGGTGTCCGGCCCCAGGAAAGATTTCGAGAGGAGGAGGAAACTGAACTCCAGACCAAATTTGGAAAATGGTATTGGCCACAGGAAGCCATGTTCTGCTTAGCCATGAACATTCTCCACCTCAGGAAATACCTTTACAGCTTATACAGAAGCAGTAGGGGTCAACCGAGATCCTAGTACCCTGGAGCGCCAACAGATGAACTACCTGACTGGAGGCTGAAAAACTCAGCTGGGGGCGTTGAGAGGAGCGGAAGGTGATGAGAGTGTGGAAGGTGAGGGATGATGATGCCATACTTACCTAATCCTGTATACTCACCTCATCTTTATCCTCCTCACTTTGGCTCCGCCAGGGCACCAGCAGAGTCTCCGCTCTAGCAACTGGCACTTAGTGGTGAAAGATGGCTGGATATGGGGAAGCAGGCCGGAATCTCTGATGACCCCATGGCTGGCGGGAAACAAAGTCGCTCTGTTCCACTTTGTCTTCTTGGAGGAGGGGGTAACAGTGTGTCTGATGCAGCACTGTTCGCCCTTCTCACATGGGGACAATCAGGGAGGTTAATGCATCCCTGATTCCCAGCTAGAGGGAAAATGTAAAAATAATAAAAGCAGAAAGAGGTCTGCATCCTACGGACACTAAGCTAAAACCGATTTAGCTCTGTGCCTGCAGGTGGGGCAGAGCTGGTAGGACGGACTATGTCTTTCTTTGCTTACGGTCCACCTGAGAGTGGCAGCAACTATACCCAAGGTCTTTCTGTGTCCGGCAATGACATGGAAGAAAAAGACAGTTTACACCAGACATGTATGAAGTGGGCTCGGCTTTCGATTCTGCTCCATACAAACCCTGCACACTCCAGACATACATGTATGTCTTGGGGTGTTAGAGGGTTAATTAAGAATGCCCTATCAGGGTACTCAAAAATGGGTTTTCTAAACCAGATTATATAATGTTAAGTGTTCATCATTACAGAACACTAACCTTAATATGTTCTAGCCAGTGAGTGGACTCCAGGTTTGACAGCCAATGTGATTCCTGAATTATGGGATACGAGATCTCCTTCAGCTTCCTTAGAGACTCCCTCATGACGTGAATATTGTGGATTTCAAGGAAGACCAGCTCTGCGTTCTGATAGGCGTCCTCGCTCTCAAATCCTCCACCCTTTGACTGTAGAACAGAGAAGTAGATTTTTCTATACAGGTCATTGAACACTCAAAATATTTAATCTAACATATGGCCGCCTGCAGACGGGCGGAAATTCCGCGGTGGGATTTCCCGCCCCTGGAAGCTGCCATAGGATTGCGTTAACAAACGCAATCCTATGCAGACGGCCGCGATTTGGCTGCGCGGCACAGAAATGTCACTCACCGGCTGCCGGCTCCGCTCTGCGCATCACAGAGCCTGAGCTGCGGGAGCGGGTAAGTGCCACGCTGCTCTTTGCAGGGGCTCGGCTCGGGTCCCGCTGCGAGAATTCTCGCAGCCGGATCCGACCCAGCCGTCTACAGGCGGCCTATGTTCACTACTACTTTCCAAAAAACAGTCAACCCAAGTCCCCTCTAGTGAATGGAGTGATACAAGACGACCGCTCCATTCCCTTCTAAGGGACTGATGGAGATAGCAGAGTGCAGCGCTCATATATAACACATATGGTCAGTCTTAAAAATGCCCAACTATCTGAACAATTCTAAACCATCTTGCCACAAGACGTACCTTACTCGCTAGAGCATTAGCACTAGGCCTTGCATCAAAAATAAATATTTTGTGGGATTGTGCGTTGGCATCCATGATGGACTGCAGATACTTCTCATCCTCCTTACACCTTTTCCCGTTGACTCCTGGCATGGGCTGGCTGCAGCGTACAATGGTGGCCTGAGTCTCTGGGTGAATCCAGGATAAAACCTGCAATAATTGTGAAGGAAACCAATTACAACAGCTGAGTTTGAAGCATCACCTGACACGCGGTAAAAACACATCTGCCTTTAAAGGCGGTTTCCAGTCAAAACCTAACTTTTTAAAACTTGTCCTTACAGTGCATATGGTGCTACAGAAGAGCCATCTTACCTATGTAGCCTCGCTCTCCGCACTCTCCCCACTCCAGTGGCACTCAGTGTAAATCAGTGACTTGATGTCATGTCACATCCTACCTGGATCTTCCCCTCTAGACTACAGAGTTCATCATCTTCTGCGCTGGTTAGCCCACCCTCATCACCCTCCCAATGCTCCGCCCACTACTCTATGACCCTCCCAACACTCCGCCCACTTGTTCCACCACTGAAATATACAAATACTTGCTAGCCATAATAGATTTCTAGTGATTGGACTACCTGGTGTATGGCAGCCATCAGAGCATAAGAGGCTGACCTAGGCTGCACGGAGGTAGCTGCGTGTGTATGCAAGTTCACGCTTCAGATTGAGGAACTGAGCTTGCTCCGGACTGCTGCCTGCTTCTGGTCCTGTCCATCAAGCATATTCAACCCGTAAATGGACAAGATAGACAGGAATGGAAGCCCTGAGCATCAATGAGATGGACAAGACGTCAAGGAAAATAAAAGCTCAGAGCCGGGTCACGTGACGGCATTAAAAGGTGCCGCATCGCTATTGCTAATTGTTACATTGATTTTTAAAGGTACCCTCTAGTTTTGGGACAAAATTCTGTACACTTTCCATTCCCCATTTTGCCCGACGTTCCTAGTAAGAACATGGTGGAGAGATCCCTTAAAGTGAATAGTTATCTACTGTTTTGGACTTTTGTACCCACAGGGATTCGATCTTTGGCTCTGAATGCAGCCACCCTCCGCAATTCTTCATCAGACATAGTCACTGGGACGACGAGAGTCGCAGGATAGCTGTCACACAGCTCGTACCGATCATTCAGTCTTGAAATTCTCCAACTTTCATTGGGCACACCCTGCAATAAACAAAAAGTAGGAAGCAGTCACATAAATGTAAGAAACACATTTACAGAAATAGTTAGAAATTTAGTTCTAAAAGTCTAATCAAAGTTATTCAACCCACATTAACCCTTTCCAATCCACTGTCTGACGTCTGAAGACATTCTGATTGAAGGCTGTACAGCTGCGATGTCTGAAGACGTCCAGCAGGGTATTCTTACTGTATATTGCTGGCTGCTCTGTTGTCGGGGGCCTCTCCAGCATGTCCCATACCGCAGTACTAGCTTTTGCCATCAGATGGTGCCATTGTAAAATGGCAGAAAGAGAGAGCCCCCTAGGAAACCCTGAATCCAAAATTGGATTGTAAAGGGTTAAAAGGCATTTGTGGTGGATCTGGAGAAATCGCTTGTTATATTAGTTGCTATTTACATAGTTCTTGTTTGATTATTTTGACGATTTGGAATTAAACCTAATTTATAATGAGCGGGTTGAATAATTTTATTTGCAACTGCATATATGTAAAGACAATAATGACTGCAATACTCGCCTGCCTCTTGTATTCTGCGATGGGGTCATAAACCTTCCAGCCATTTTCAGAGAAAGTTTCTTTATACTCAAAAGCAAAGAGTGGCTGAGAAGGAAAAGAAATGGCAGATTAGATTATAAGGAGGCCTTTATAAAGAGAACTTTTCACCTTTGAAGGGACTCAGTAGAGTCCCTTTACACAGGACAGTTGTTGGGTGCTTGTTGCTCCAGTGCGATGATTCAGCGGGTTGCAGATCACTGCGGCCATCCGCCTCCATTCACAGTAACTGAGCCATCACTAATAGATGTAAGACTGCCTTTTTTTCACGATCATCAGGGAAAATTAAAGAGGTTGTATGGAACTTTTCGTATTGATGACCTATTCTCAGTACAGGTCATCAATAGTTGATCGGGATCACCGCTGATCAGCTGACAGTCAGTACGGACAGCGCTGGAAACAGACCGCATTTTCCAAAGTGCAGCACCCAATTTGCTACTGCAGACACAACTCCCATTGAATTCAACGGGAGCCGTGCCTGTAGTACCCAACCAGGCCACTGCAATTATCACAGCACTAACTGCTTCCAGTGTTGTCCACACTCAGCCCAAGGATCAGCTGATCAGTAGGGATCCTGAATGGTGGTCCCCTGCCAATCAGCTATTGACGATCTATTCTGGGCCTAGGTGTTTAATAGTAAAGGTCCACAAGAATCCTTTAGTCCGCGGGCACGGCTGGATTAAGCCGTGGAGTCCATGAGTGTAAGTGGACATGAGGCGTTTTGGGGTTTACTCTAAAGCTACACGCATCATCAGTTGAGTTCTTTTGATATTTCACATCCTGAGAAATGAGCCTAAGGCCTCATGTCCACTGCCGGGTCGGATTCCGCCTGCGAAATATCGCAGCGGAATCAGACCTGGCGCCCCCCAGAGACCCATACTCACCTGTCCGGATCTGCCGCGAGTGTCTCGGCTGGCGAGCGGGCACTGGGCTATGACCCACGATACCTCCGCAGTGCTCACATTGACTGCAATAGAAGCCGTCCGTGCGATTTTCCGTACTGAACAGAACATGCTGCGATTCTTCCCGTGAGTGGTAAATTGTAGTTGATTTCCACTGGCGGGCAGGGAAGAGTCTTTTAACATAGTATGTCTATGGACGGCCATTGCTGCAGAATTTGCAGCTGGCGTCTGGCCGTGAACTCAGAAGCAATAATCCGTCCGTGGGCATTGGGCCTTAAGCATTACACAGTGTCCATTTACATCAATGGGTAGTCTGTGTAATGCAAGTCAGGACAGGTAGGTCCCTTTCAGAGAGATGCTATTTGTAGCCCCTCTGGCCAAAATATTAGGAGCATTACCTGGAGTCCCCAGTTGCTATTAGTGGGAAATAGATTGGATTTTATAAACCTGCTTTTTATAGGTGTTACTCCACCAAAAACATTTATCAGGATAGGTGATAAACATATGATGTCTGAGGTTCTGACTGCTGAGACCTCCAGAGGGCAAGAAAACAAAGGACCCTGCATCTGCAGAGTAGATATGTGTGACCACTGCTCCATTTGCCGTCTATGGGACTGAGGGAGATAGCAGAGAGCTTCACTGAACAGGCAGTGAATGGAGCAATGGTCATACATGTGTATTGCTGTCCATTCACTTGGTGCTACAGAATGGAACCAGGTTGTCTTCAGCGATGAATCCAGGTTTAGTTTGGACATTGACGGTGTACATGTTCATGTGTGGAGGCCTTGGGGTGAGCGCCTCAATCCTGTCTTTACTGTGGAGTGGCACACTGCCCCCTTCTGATGTGATGGTCTTAGGGGCCATCGTACATGACAGTTGGTCCCCCCTAGAAGTGGTACAAGGGACAATGACAGCTCAGCGATATGTTCAGGACATCATGCAGCCACATATGTTCCTCTCATGGTGGCTTCCAAGAGGCAGCAGGATAATGCTCGGCCGTACACATATGGTGCACTGTTCTCCTGATTAGAGATGAGCGAGTATACTCGGTAAAGGCAATTGCTCGAGCGAGCATTGCCTTTATCGAGTATCTGCCCGCTCGAGATGAAACGTTCGGGTGCCGGCGGCGGGCAGGGAGCTGCGGGGGACAGCGGAGTGGAACGGAGGGGGGATCTCTCCCTCCCTCTCTCCCCCCAGCTCCCTCCTGCTGACAGCCGCTACTCACCGCTCCCCCGCGCCGGCACTCGAATGTTTCATCTCGAGCGGGGAGATACTCGCTAAAGGCAATGCTCGCTCTAGCAATTGCCTTTACCGAGTATACTCGATAATCTCTACTCCTGATCCATGGGGTCCCCAACAGATCATTAGAAAAAAAGTCTTCTAATATAGATGAAAGTGTTTCCATTGATTGTATATAATCTGTCGGCCCCTTTCTTTGAGCAAATAGTGAAAAAGTTCCAACACTTTGTAAATACTCAAATCAGTCTTACCAATTCATGATTTAAAGGGAAGGCATAACCCGTGAGGCTTTCAAACACGGTTTTTCGAGTACGTCCATCCAGCTTATAAGCAAATCTCATATTTCTTATGTCCTAAAGAAAACAGAAAAAAAGTCAAAGTTGGAGAAATTATTCTATTAGATACATACATAAGTGTATATTATGCTATGGGGGGTTCTACCTTGCACACAATTTCAATACCATAAGAATTCTCTCCTCGGCCAGCAGGAATGCCAATCTTTTCAATGCGACTTATGATTCCAAGAGGAGCGTCCAGTATTAAACGATGATCCTAATGGGAAGAGAACGTTTAAATTGGTGACCCCCACCATACTCCGTGCATCAGTTACCTGTTTTCATACAAGTGAACCTGGAACAGTATATGGATCTATGGGATGATCTGGCAGAATCATGGGGGTCCAGCGATAGGGACCCATTACCAATCCCAAAACTAGATAAACGCACCTTTGGCTGACAGCCATCTCTGCCAACCCCGCCATATACATACACACTGGCTCGGTCAAGCATGCATGTGTTGTATATAGTGAACCTCTCAGGATCCTTCCTCAGGCTTAATGGAATAGATCTGAAGACGCATGCATATATATACATATACATATGACAAGGCGCAGACATGGTGTGAATACTGTGCACTTACAGCAATACCAGAACAGGATGAGTAGAGGAGTAAATACTCAACTAGACCACTCATAAGGGATATGACAGTTTTATGGTCTCTCAATTGGAGTTAGGGGGTCACCAGGCCAGATTTCTTATATTCTCCAGTGATCCACGAAGCGCTGGGGAATAAGTTGGTGTTATACAAATAACAAGAATTTTTTTTTTAAGCAGCCAATCAGATTTCAGCTCTAATTCCTCAGAGGGCTTTTCGAAAATGAAAGCAGAAACAGGACTAATTGCTTTGGGTAACTGTCCCCAGTTGTTGATTTTCCCCCCACAGACTCACATAACATATTGCATCAGGAATGTGATGGAAGACTTACCCGTTCCAAACTCTTGAAATACAGTCTGTAGTTGGTAACGGTGAAGCTCCCGCGGATAGCCCCCGTGAACGGACAGATGTAAGATATGTCCTTCGCTGGAAGTAAAAAGAGTAATGAAAGTGCAAATTAGAAAAAATATAAGGAAAATCCAAGATATGTAATCTACGGAAAGCTGCACCGTCATGTAGGCGCTGTATCAAATATATCACTCCTCATTGCCAGTAACACATGCCTTAGGGCAGTTTCACACAGCCGAGAGAATCATGCAAGATTTGTGCGTTGTGAGATGTGCAAATCTCTCACAAATATGAACCCCATTCATTGAATGGGGCCATACACATGAACGATTACACATCGCAGCATGTTCTAGCTTCCTGCGATATTGCCCATTGTTCTCAGTGGGGCCGCAGGCAGCAGCACCGACACCATTGAAAGCAATTGGAGAACTCTGCAATCCTCTGCCGCGTCTGTGACGACCGCGGCGGGGATGAAAGGAATCCCCGCAGTGACGTGAGGCTGTTTTCACATGAACACGCCTCATATCACTGGGCCTTTCACATGGATGGCAAGTGCGATATCACCCTCACCCGTCTGAAAATAGCCCTAGTGCGGTTTCACATCTGCGTCGGAGGCTCCGGCCGGAGGTTCTGTCACAGATCCATCTGCAAGTACCGGAAAAGAAAGCACTGCATGCAGGAAACAGAACAGAGCAGGAAAGTGAAATCTGCAGCACAGATGTGAAAGCAGCCTTCCATGTATATTGTACTAGCTGGTGCAGTTGTTTACATAGTTGACATAGTTGTAAGAGTTGTTCATTTTTTGCAAGATGTCCTGTAGTTTACATTGGTATTACATCATATTGCTATCTGACAGGCAGTCTATCAAGCCACCCCATGGGGATGTCTTGATAGCAGTATGCTAAGACAGCCCTGGGGCCTTTCAGAAGGCCCTCGGCTGCCATGACACCTTCATGGCTCCCTGTGATTTGATTGTCCGGGGCATTTAAAGGGTTAATAGTGCCGATCAGTGGTTTTTGAGCTAATTTCCAGCGATAATCGTTGTCTAAAGGCCCATTTACAGAGTGATAATCGCTCAAACGACAGTTTGAGTGACAGCTTTGAGCGATCATTTTACATAAACTATTAAGTAACTACTCAGCTACTTATCTGCATTCAGCTCCTTTGTTCTCCTGTGGGTTAAATAGCTGAGACAATGCTATCAGCACTACCCACGGAGAACTCAGCCTGCGGTGCTGATAAGACTGCACAGTGATTTTTAGGCTGGCTTGACTTTAACGACTAACTAGCAGTGCACGAAAAGTTTAGACGCAACGATTATCGCTCAAAAGATTGCTTTTGAGCAATCATCGCTCTGTGTAAGAGGGAGGGAGGGAGAGAGAGGGGGAGAGAGAGAGGGGGAGAGAGAGAGGGAGGGAGAGAGAGAGGGAGGGAGGGAGAGAGGGAGGGAGAGAGAGAGGGAGGGAGGGAGAGAGGGAGAGAGGGAGGGAGAGAGGGAGGGAGAGAGGGAGGGAGAGAGGGAGGGAGAGAGGGAGGGAGAGAGGGAGGGAGAGAGGGAGGGAGGGGGAGAGAGAGAGAGAGAGAGAGAGAGAGAGAGAGGGGGAGGGAGAGAGAGAGAGAGGGGGAGGGAGAGAGAGAGAGAGGGGGAGGGAGAGAGAGAGAGGGGGAGGGAGAGAGAGGGGGAGGGAGAGAGAGGGAGAGAGAGAGAGAGGGGGAGGGAGAGAGAGGGAGGGAGAGGAAGAGACAGAGAGGGAGAGAGAGCGAGAGAGAGCGGGGGAGAGCGGGGGAGAGCGGGGGAGAGGGAGAGAGGGAGACAGGGAGACAGGGGGAGAGGGGGGAGGGAGAGAGAGAGAGATCTCCCCCCCTGCTCTCCTCACGAATTTTTTCGGACGAGCAGGCAGTTACTCGAAAATGCCGATGCTCGCTCGAGTAATTTCTCTTACCGAGCATGCTCGCTCATCTCTACTTATCAGCTTCATTTGCATGCAAATGAACTTCTGGGAGCTGTTACAGAGCACAGCCTGCGGTCCTGCTTATCAGCTGTTCTGCTGAACGAGGGTTTTCAAACAGAACTGAAAACCGTCGTTCGGCAGAAAACGTAAAATTTAAACACAGAGATTATCGCTCAAATCACGGCTTTTGAGCGAATATCGTTGTGTCTAAATGAGACTGTAGGATCAGGGAAAAGAAAGATCAGGGATGTTGAATATCCGACATCCAATCCTTTTGTTCCCCTGTGAAAATAGGCTACGACCAGAGATCTCTGGCTGCGACTTTCTCCACTCTGCCCATGTAAAACACATCAACGTGTAGAACAGGTCATGTTTTCAGGCCTGTGGCAATGTCTGAGGCGCTAACAATAATGACATCACCTGGGCAATACTGAGGAAATCCTGAAAACATGACCTGTTGTTGGTCCCTGAGGACTGGAGTTGGGGAACACTCTACCCATGTAAATCATATGAATGTCTAGACCAGTGTTCCCCAACTCCAGTCCCCAGGGACCCCCAACAGGTCATGTTTTCAGGATATCCTATAGTAAGAACCCCTGAAGCACCGACAATAATTACATCACTTGTGGAATACTGAGGAAATCCTGAAAACATGACCCGTTGTTGGTCCCTGAGGACTGGAGTTGGGAAGCACTGGTCTAGATGAACTGAACGCTCATGTGTGTAGGGAGTGGGCAGAAACAGGTATTGTAGTTTGTGGGTGCCTTAAGGATATGTTCACACAACAAAATCCATCTTTGAAAAATCTGAGGTGGATTTCAATGGAAAACCGCGACAGAAGTCCACACGTTTAAGGACGGCACCTGCCACGGATTTACATGCTGGCTGCTGCAGATTCCACGTCAATATAGACTACAGCACTAATTCACATTCACACATGGCAGAATTAAGGATGGGGGGGGTAAGAGGAATACTAAGGTTTTATATTAGATGTTAGAGCACAATGGAGAATATGCCTCACCCATATCTTTTACCACCTCGCCCGGCAGCAGCAACAGATCCTCCATCCCAGCAAGCATGTTGAAGACTAAAAAGATATAAAAGAACATATTTAATACGTTGCTGTAATGAAGCTACATAAAATCCACGGGACATCTGCAGTAAAATCTACATTCGCGGTGCTAATGGACACAATTAGAGATGAGAGAGTATACTCCCTAAGGCACATTACTCAAGCGAGTAGTGCCTTAGCTGAGTATCTCCTCGCTCGTCTCTAAAGATTCGGGGGCCGGCGGCGGGCGGGGAGTGGAGGTGGGAGAGCGGGGAGGAACGGAGGGGAGATCTCTCTCTCCCCGCTCTCCCCCGCCGGCCCCCCGAATCTTTAGAGACGAGCGGGGAGATACTCGGCTAAGGCACTACTCGCTTGAGTAATGTTCCTTAGGGAGTATACTCGCTCATCTCTAGACACAATTTATTATTCTCCGCTATCAGCCATTTCAATGGGAGTTGTGGATTTTGCTGTGAATCCAGCAGGCTTCATCCCTTCAATTGAAGGTCTCAGGTATTCTATGGCTCCACATCTAAATCTGCAGCATAGAGTGTAGATTGTTTCACTGTTGGAAAATACAAACCCCATTCGCTACATGTAAAGATGCTCTTAGGGATCGTGTCCACGGCAAAAATAGAATTTAAAAACGCTCGGGTCTCCCGCGCATGCGATCCGCGCCCATAGGGAATCATTGGACACCCGCAGATAAGTAAATACCTGCGGATGTCATTTTCCCCCGGCATGCGGACCGCACGAGCGGGAAAACAACAACAGCTCCATTTTTGTGCGGTTTTCCTGCATGGACGGCTTCCATTGAAGCCAATGTAAGGCGTCCAAATACGCTGTCACTGCGTCCAGGCCGCGGGAAAGCAGGAGTTTATAAAAAAAAAATTGTGCACAACACATGCACCCGGCACACAACCGGTGTGCCGAGGACACATCTGCCAGGCCGGAGAAAGAAGATCCGGCCGCGACGGAGGGGAGACCTGCAGCGTCCAGACAGGTGAGTATTATCTATTTCTTGGCCTCATGTCTGCGGGCCGGGAGGGACCCACTGGGGGATTCTGCACGGGGAAACCGTGCGGGCCCGAATTTTCCCGTGGACATGAGGTCTCCCGCAGGCTTCTGTTGAAGCCTATGGAAGCCGCCTGGATCTGCGGGAGACCCGTACCAGAATTAAACTCACCTGCTCCGGACAATGCGGTTCTTCCCCTCTATGCGGCCGGATCTTCTTTTTTCAGTCCGGCGGATGTGCCCGCTGCATGCGCACGGCGTGCCGAGCATATCCGCCGGGCCGAGGAAAGAAGATCCGTCCACGAAGGAAGGAAGATCCGCATCGTCCGAAGCAGGTGAGTTTATTCTGATTTTTAGACCTCATGTCCACGGGGCAGGAGGGACCCGCTACGGATTCTACATGAAGAATCCGTGGCGGGCCTGATTTTCCCCGTGGGCATGAGGCCTTAGGGTGCGTTGGCATGTGACAGATCTTGGAGCAGATCACCATTTAGTGTGACGTGAATCCACAGCAGATTTCCGCGTCAAAATCTGCAAGCGGTTTGGATTGTTCTACTACAGAAAATTCCACACGAAGACATCGCTTATTGACACGGCTGCAGGCAGATCCGCAATGGAGAGCGGCGGATTTTGCAGTGGATTTTAGAGGCAGGACTTACGTGCAAAGTTCCACGCTGAGTTCCGTTGTGTGAACACGCCCTAAATGTCACAATACGTTATATGGTACATTAAATAGCACCGTTAGGTCAGTGTCACATGAGTGTGCGCACATTTGCGCCATATTTCTGCACATCGGGCGCTGTGTATTTGCGGGCGCAACAGTGTTTTTCACCGTACATAGTGCACGCCCAAAAAAACATGCACTGATGCTCTCAGCTATTGAAATAGACAATTAGTTTAAATGGGTTTTGCAGGCAGCAGCTGCCAGGATACACCGGGGTCGGTCGGAGCGGAAGCAGATGCTCCGACCCTTGTGTAGTGGCCGGCGCTCGTAATTGCAGGCGCAGCTCTAATTGAAATCAATCGGACCTCAGCCTGCAATTACAAGTGCAGCTGCCATTGATTTCAATGAAAGCTGCGTCTGCAATTACGAGCGCCGGCCGCTACAGAAGACCCGGAGCATCCGCTCCCGCTCCAAACCTGGCGCATCCCGCCGAAAAACAACCCTCAGACAGCAACGTTGATGGAAAAATAAAAGTTATGAATTTTGAATGTCGGTAGGAGAAAATGGAAGCAAAAAATGTCCAAACCCTTAAGGAGTTTTACTGGATTTCCTGGTAACTTTATGACTGTAGGGGAAAATGCAGAAATGATGCTGCTGCTTCCCCTTACCAAACTCACCTGTGTAGGTAGGTATGTGGGAGGGGGTGGGGGGGTGGTCACATGGTCTTGGCTGGTTGTATCGTCATCATCAGTCCTGTAAGTATTATAAGGGTTAATGAAGTTTATTACAGAGGTCTCCCGCCCCGCGGCCCTGTCGCTGACTGTTCTCACCTCACACGTACCTCGACCAGTTTAGACGTTCTCCTTCCTTCCCGGCGGTGCTCCGCATACACGTCCAGGTGTGCCGCCCAGAAAGGTGATGCTGAAGGAAGCAGCAGAGGTTAGACATGTCAGCTATATTTATACAGGGTGTGACCGCTTCTCCAAACTAACCCAACCCTGCTGCCTCCCAAGGTCACAAGAGGAGTTCATACCGAGCTGCAAAGCACCACAGCAATAAAGCTGGCAACCCTTGAAAAACTACAACTCCCAGCATGCTCGGAAGTCTTTTTAGCATTTTGGGAGTTGTAGTTTCATAAAATTTAGGGACCAAAAAAGGATTATCATCAGTTTGCTGCTCCAGTTTTTAGGGTGGTAATTTGCATTAACTGTAAATTGTTGCAGTAGCGGCGAGGACATTGCTGCTTATAAGGCTCTAATCATATATAGGATCGTCAAGAACCTCAAGGAGAGACGCTCAATGGATGTGAAGAAGGCTTCAGGGCGCCAAAGAAAATCCAGTAAGTCCCAGGACCGTCTCCTATAGAGGATTCAGCTACAAGATCGGTTCGGCACCAGTGCGGAGCTTGCTGAGGAGGGGCAGCAGGCGGGTGTTGTACCATCCAAACGCACAGTGGGACGAAGGCTTTTGGAGGCCGACTGGGTGTCAAGAAGGAGAGCAAAGAAGCCACTTCTCTCCAAGGCAAATAACAAGGACAGACTGACATTGTGCAGGAAGTACAGGGACTACAGAGGACTGGGGGGGAGGGGGGCGAGGGAGTTATTTTCTCTAATAAAGCCCTCTTCATAATTTTTGGAACATCTGGAAGAATAATTGCCTGGAGAAGAAAAGGTGAGCACCACCGTGAGTCCTGTGTCACGCCAACAGTAAAACATCCTGAGACCATTCATGTGTAGGGCCGCTCTTTATTCAAGGGAGCGGGTGCACTCACAAATTTTGCATAAGATCAGTGCCATGGATAAAGAATGGAATCTAAGCATCCTCCGAGGCAACTTCTTCCGAGCACCGAGGGGCAACTTCTTCCGAGCACCGAGGGGCAACTTCTTCCGAGCACCGAGGGGCAACCTCCCCCGACCAACCAAGAGCAACTTGGTGATGAACGATGCTTCTTCCAGCATGATGGAGCTCCATGTCACAAGGCAAAAGTGATAACTAAGTAGCTAAGTGAACAAACATTGACATTTTGGGTCCATGGCCAGGAAACACCCCAGATCCCCATGCCACTGAGAACCTATGGTCAATCCTCAAAAAACAGGTGGACAAATAAAAACGAGAAATTGTGATAAACTCCAAGCACTGATGAGGAAAAATGGCTTCCAATCAGTCAGCATTTGGCCCAGAAGCTGATATCCCATCATCCCCGCAGTGATGTAAAGCGGTTTTCACATGGATGGCAAATACAATATTGTGCCGTGAATCACAACCAGATATTGCACTCACCAGTGTGAAGGAGCCCTCAAAGATCTAAAAACACTGAAGCTGCAAATTTGTGAAAACCAAAATTTGTGTCAGTCTCAAAACTTTTGGCCATGGCCCTTTTTTTTTTCAAGAAAATTTAATGGTGGTGGACAACCCCTTTAAGAAGGACCCGTCAGCACTCCTGAGGTATCTGTTTTCATATACATCAGATGGCCAAGCTCTCCAAAAAGCATGACATAGTGATTATGGGAGATTTCACCTATCCAGACATTTTGGAATCTCTCTCAGGTAAAAGTAATGGATCCAACAAATTCTTATCCGCTCTTGCTGATAACTTTATCTTCCAAAAGGTCAAAGAGAAAACAAGGCGATCTGCTATTGGACCTAATTCTTACTAACAGTGAGGGAATGGTTGAGGAAGTACGGGTGGCTGGGACCTTAGGAGGCAGTGATCATGATATCCTTGAATTTTGATAAAAAGGGGAGGAAAACCTGAGAAAACTCAGACCTCAAGTTTGGATTTCAGAAAGGCAGATTTCAATGAACTCAGAAAGGGGGTCGGAAGAATCCAATGGCTGGATGTTGTTAAGGACAGAAATGTCCAAGAAGGTTGGGAAATATTGTGAAATGAGATTCTGAAAGCACAATTGTTAACAATCCCTAAAAGAAGTTAGAATGGGAAGCATTTAAAGGGACCAGGATGGATGAACACAGAACTTGTACACATGTTAAAAACGAAGAAAAATATGTTTATCAAATGGAAAGAGGGGGAAATATGTAAAGAAGAATATCCCCCCTGTGCTGGAGACCCCCCTGTGCTGGAGGTGCTCTGACGGAAGGGGTAATATAGTCCACATATGGTGGGAATGCCCCCCGGTAGCGGCACCCTGGACAGATGTAGCGACGCTGTACAACAGCCTACGCGGTGCGGATGTGGTTCTCACGCCTGAGATAGCTTTACTGTCCTTGTTCCCGGGGTCCATTGCTCATGTGAGGAAAGGCCTACTGCGATTTTTTTTGTCCAAGCGGTCAGGCAGATCATACCAAGGTTCTGGCGATCCACCTCGGGCCCTGCCAGGATTCATTAGGTGGAGGCGGTTAACACACTGGCTAGATTTGAGGAGATGAGGGCAGAGGAGGATGCGGCCGTGGTTGGGTTCTATGCAACTGTGCGGCCCTGGCTTGATTTCAGGTCATCATCCAGAGTTGGGGAGTGGTTAGACCAGGTGTCAATCACGACATAGGCATGTTGCCTCGCACCGTCTCTTCGTGAGTGGAGAGGGGAGTGTCACCCTCCCTTTGGTGATGACGGGTCACTCCCTCGACACACTTTAATCTTTTACTTTTGGTGGCTCAAGGTATGGCTGTCGGTGTACACAAGTAGGATTATACAGCGATGCCATAGAATCATCCCCTATTCACCCGCACCCTGTCCCCAGTCACTATTTACTCCTCCTATGCTCTTCGGAGTACTGTCTTTGGTTAATTTTCTTTTACGTTTTCTCTTTTTATGTCTGTCCTTCTGTCCCCACTTGGTTCTCTTCCTTGTGGCTGGTTAGAATTTCCTTTTCAGTGTAAAAATTTTGGGCGGAGATTTGCTAGCAACAGGCTTCACAGCCGAGAGTCAGTGGAGCGTGAAAGCCTGTGCATCGTAAAGTGCGTATGTAATATTAATATAAAACGGCTTGGAATGCATTATATGTTTGGCTGTCTCTGTCTCAAAAACTTTTTGAACTAAAGAAGAATATAATAGAGTCTGCAGAAACTGTAGGGCAAGTGTCAGAAAAGCTAAAGCTAATAATGAATTGAGGCTTGCAATAGAGGCCAAAAGCAATAAAAAAGGATTTGGGGGTATGTCAAAAGCAAAAGAAAAGTCAGAGATGCTATTGGATGCTTACAAGATGAAAATGGTAAATTGGTTAAGAATGATGTTGAGAAGGCTGAACTTTTAAATTCCTATTTTGTATCTGTTTTCTCTCAGAAAGTAGATGGAACATCAACTGATCTTCCATGTGCTATTGGGGGAATAAAAGAATGCAGGCTATCTGTAAGCAGAGAGATGGTAAGGGAACGCTTAGCTAACAAATGAATTCAAGTCTCAAGGTCCAGATGAATTACATCCTAGGATACTAAAGGAAGCAGCGAAGGTAATTGCTGAGCCAATCGCCATAATCTTTGAAAATTCCTGGAAAATAGGAGAAGGCCAGAAGATTGGAAAACGGCAAATGTCCCTATCTTCAAAAAAGGGAAGAAGGTGGATCCATGAAACTACAGGCCTGTGAGCCTGACTTCTATACCGGGAAAGATCTTTGAACAAATTATTAAACTGCATGTATGCAAGTACTTGGATAAAAATGGAGTAATTAACCAGAGCCAGCATGGGTTGGTAACAAACAAGTCATGTCAGACTAATCTAATTTCTTTCTATGATAGTATCACTGACTGGGTTGATCAGGAAAATGCGATGGATATAGTTTTTCTTCACCTCAGTAAAGCGTTTGAAAAAGTATCTCATACCATACTTATTGAAAAAATGAACAAATATGGGATTGACAAGACAACTGTTAGGTGGATTCACAACTGGCTGAGTGATCGTACTCAAAGAGTGGTCATAAATGGCTGCACATCCAAGTGGAAGAATGTATCAAGTGGGGTACCACAAGGCTCTGTCCTAGGCCCAGTGGTCAACATTTTTATAAATGATCTGGAGAAGGAAATTGATGGGAAAGTGATCAAATTTGCTGATGACACAAAGCTAGGAGGGATAGCTAACACTAGGGAAGAAAGAGAGAGAGTATTCAAAAAGCAAATAAAGTTTGCACAGTGGGCGGCGACTAACAGAATGGTATTTAACAAAGAGAAATGCAGAGTCCTACATCTGGGCAAGAAAAATGAAAAAAGCAGGGCTAAGCAGCAGCACATGTGAAAAAGACTTGGGTATACTAATAGATCATAGACTGAACATGAGTCAACAATGTGACGCAGCAGCCAAAAAGGCAAACAATTCTGGGATATATTAAGAGAAGCATAGAGCCTAGATCACGTGAGGTAATTATACCCCTCTACTCTTCCTTAGTCAGACCTCATCTGGAATACTGTGTCCAGTTCTGGGCACCCCACTTTAAAAAAGACATCCACAAACTGGAGCAACTTCAGAGAAGAGTTACCAAGATGGTGAGCGGTCTGCAAATCATGTCCCATGAGGAACGGTTAAAGGATATGGGAATATTTAGCTTGCAAAACAGAAGGCTGAGAGGAGACTTAATAGCTGTCTACAAATATCTGAAGGGCTGTCGCAGTGCAGAGGGATCAGCCCTATTCTCATCTGTACAAGGAAAGACTAGAAGCAATGGGATGAAACTGAAAGGGAGGAGGCACAGATTGGATATTAGAAAAACTTTCTGACAGTGAGGGTGATGAATGAGTGGAACAAGTTACCACGGGAGGTGGAGAGTTCTCCTTCAATGGAAGTGTTCAAACAAAGGCTGGACAAATATCTGTCTGGGATGATTTAGTGAATCCTGCACTAAGCAGAGGGTTGGGCCCGATGACCATGGAGGTCCCTTCCAACCTTACCATTCTATGATTCTACGATATGTTTAGTAACATTCGTTCATCTCTCTGTGTAAACTGGGAGACGTGCAGCCATTCAACGACAGCAGTATGGGGACGGCCGATAGTCTACCCATGTACATGGAGGGAATGAGCGCTGACCAACACGCTCATGGACAGTTTTTGTTCCCATGGGCAGACTATCTACCCTTTAAAAGGACCATAAAGGTACGTTCACATCCACTGCACTCTGATGCAGATCTGCACCAAAATTTGCACCAATTTTGACACAGATCAGCGGCAGATTTTGCCCTGTCAATTGAAGGTGTGAAGTCTGCTGCGGATCGGCACCAATCACATGGATTTTCTTCATTCTGCTACGTGTGAAAGCATTGGTTCACATCAGCGTCGTGTTCAGAGCCTTCATCATTGATTTCTATAAAAATCATGGACAAAGTAGCGCAGCAGAGAACATAACGGCACCCAACAGAAGCCATTAGAGCCAGCGGGTTCCATCAGGGCAGACGCTTTCACATTTGCCATTGTTTGGCTCAAAGCATGGAGCTGAACAAATCAGCGGTCAAATACAAAGTATACAAGTCTATAATAGTGCGAAAACTGCTCAATTTTATGGTTCTGGAGGGTTTTTTTTGTGTGTTTTTTTTTAACATCGTAACATCAAAAATCACCAAAGATTCTTTACAAATGTTTAACATAAAAAAACTTGATTTCCACACACATATATATATTAAAACCTACATACATACAGTGACTATAACGTCTACACCCCCGTTACAATGCCAGGCTTTTGTCAGATTTATGTCCCCCTCGGTGGGACCCGTTATCTGTAGGGCTCCAAACTGAAGTCTTCTAGGGTGGAAAAAAAACCCTCAATGTGGTTGTATAAATAAACACTCCCTAAAACTAATCCTTTGTTGATGACCCCTTTGACTTTATGACCGCATTCAGTCGGTTTGGGTCAGTGTCTGTCAGCATGACACATCTTGACTTGGCAATCTTTGCCCACTTTTCCTTGTAGAAGAGCTCCAACGCCATCAGATTGCTAGGGCCTCTGGTGTGTAGCGCCCTCTTCAGGTCACTCATAGATCTTCAATGGGATTCAGGTCTGGGCTCTGGCTGGCCCATTCCAAAACTGTGATCTTCTTCCGCTGAAGCCATTCTCTTGGCGACTTGGAGGTCTGCTTTGGGTCATGGTTGTGCTGAAAGCGGTCATTCATCTTCATCTTCTTAGCCGAGGCCTGAAGGTTTTGTGCCAAAATGGACTGATAATTGGAACTCTTCATGATTCCCTCCACCTTGACTAAGGCCGCCTGCAGACGAGCGGAAATCCCGCCGCGGGATTTCCGCCGCTGAAAGTCTGCATAGGAGTGCATGACAATACGCACTCCTATGCAGACGGCCGCGGTTTGGCCACGCGAAATCTCGCGCAGCAAACAAACCGCGGCATGTTCTAATTTCCTGCGGGGCACGCACTCACCTGGCCGCCGGCTCCGGTCTGCGCATGCGCCGGCTGCGCGGCAGCCGGCACATCAAAGAGCCGGGGCCGCCAGGCGCGGGTGAGTACGCGCTCGTCCCTGCAGGCTCTGGGGTCGGATCGCGCGGCGAGATTTCTCGCTGCCGGATCCGACCCGCTCGTCTGCAGGCGGCCTAAAGCCCCAGTTCCAGCAGCAGAACAGCCCCCCCACATAATGCTGCCCCCATTATCTTCGCTGCTGGTCTGGTGGTCTTCTGGTGATGGCAGTGTTGGCTTTGTACCAAACATACCTTCTGGAATTATGGCCTAAAGTCCAACCACAGACTGCTGGCAGACTTCATGTGGGTTTTGGTAAAACATAGCCGGGCTTGGATGTTTTGCTTTGTTAGGGAAGGCTTCCGTCCTCCCCCTCAGCACAGATATAGGAAGAATACGGGAGACTGTTGTCACATGCACTACACAACCAGTATTTGCCAGCAACTCCTGCAGCTCCTTTAGTGTTGCTGTTGGCCTCCTGGCAGCCTCCAGCACCAATGTTCTTCTGGTCTTTTCAGCAATGTTTGAGGGACGCCCAGTTCTTGGTAATGTCACTGTTGTGCCAAATCTAATCCTCTTCTTACTGACGTCTTCACTGTGCCCCATGCTATAGGTAACACCTTGGAGATGTCTTGGCCCCCTTCTCCTGACTGATACCTTCCAACAATCAGACCCCTTTGATGTTCTGTAAGATCTTAACCGACCAACTAAGAAAATGTCAGGAAAATCCTCCGAGAAGAGCCGAACTTTATATAAGAATCCCTATAAATAACGGCTGCGGAGTGCTGACTACTATTTATCAGGAGGATAAATGTGATTGGCCAATTCTGAACACAACCCCATCCCCAAATATAAGAGGGTGTGAGCACTTAGGCCCAATGTCCACGGGCGGATTTGATTTGCGGCACCCTCTCAGGAGATCCGCAAATCAAGCCGCGCATAGAGATTCATGGGCGCCTGCAAATGGGCTTAAAGCATACGGATTTGTTTTGCAGCATGCTCCATTTTCTGTTGATTCTCGTACGGACGGCTTGAAGTCAATGCAAGCAGGAGATATGAAAAAAAAATGCACTGGACATGTGATTGGCACGCCCGCCAGGGCATCCGCCATGCAGAAGATCTGGATGGAACGGAGAGTACCCGCACTGTAAGAAAACGTCCATGGCTGCGGGCACGGGTGGGATCCGCTGCGCGCCCGTGGAAATGAGGTCTAAATTATTTCCGTTTGTTTTCCAATGGAATTCCACAGCTAATGGGACCCACTGAAGGTGCAAATAAATCTGAAATAATTCATTTTTTACCAAAAGCCCGGCATTATAGCAGGGTCTGCAGACCTTTTATATCCACTGTCCCCATCTATCAGTCCTTTGCTACATTCACAACTACCATCCACAGAAAGCCCCTCCGGGACCCGCAGAGGCTGCTGGGACATGTAGTCCAATCTCTGCTCATGATGCCTGTGAGAGCGGGCCACTACCCGGGCTGTAAACTACAACTCCCATCATTTCTCTGACAGCCGTTGTGTAGTCTGTCCCCAGGCTGCAGACATGAGAGTATATAGCGCCCCCCTCTCCCTCCCACACACATACCCTCCCTGCCTCCTGCCCCCTCCTCACCCGCACTGACAAAGTAGGAGGACACGGCCGGCCACTCTTCACCACTTCCGGCCGCAAATCCCGCGGGAAGTCACCATGGAGACGAGATTCTGCGCCGTGCACGCGGGGAGGACTGACAGTAGAGGGCGCTGCCCGTGTATAATACATCGTCTACAGCAGCTCATGAGCGGCTTCCTCAGGTGTGCCACAAGGACTAATGGCTGCCATCACTCTACATATGTATGATAATGCATAATGAATGGTTTTTAGAACATTTCACCCGTCAGCTAATGGTGGAGAGTTCGCAGTATTAACCCATAAGATGGGACCTAGTTTGGTACTTAGGGCCTCATTCACATGACTGTATTTGCGTACGGAAAATTTGAACGCGCAATACGCAGTGAATAGAACCATTGATTTCAGCGGGTTTGTTCACAAACACGTAATTTGCGTGCACAATTCCGTCACGCAAAAAAATATGTAGCATGCTCTATATTCCTGGGGAGGGCGATAGACTATGAAATTAATTAGGTTACGCAGCCATTTCAGTATATGGGACCGCACGGACATTCTGCGAGATTGCCGCAGCTGAAGTCCCGTGGGTTTTGAAAGCGTCTTGTTCCGCTGCGGCTATATCTCCCCATAGGGAGGAAAGGCGGCAGCAGAAACAGCGATAAAATTGATATACTGCGGCTGTTAATTCCGCTCGGCTTTGCCGCATCAGACTGTCCGCGGCGTGTGGGCGAGATTTTTTTTTCTACTTTCGCACAGTAACATCCCCCCCCTTTTTTTTTTAAAGAAAATATTTTTTTTTGCATCAAAGACCCAAAAAGTTTTTCATTTGCATCCTGTAGATTTTATTGATATCATTTTGGGGTAGAAATGATTTTTTTGATCACTTGAATTGTAATTTTGGGGAGATAAAATAAACAAAAAAGCAAATGGGCTCAGATTGGTGTTTTTTGGGTTGTTGTTTACCTGAGGGATAGAAAGTTATTCTTTTTTTCTTACTTGGATTTTTTTTTTGCACCATCTTTTTTACGTTTCTTGTTAACCTCTTTCTGTCCCTGTAGGGACTTCAACCTGCAATCTTATGATCGCTGACATAATACACTGCAGTATTTCTGTACTGCAGTGTATAATCTCTTATCTTTGCCATTGTCAGGCATCAGAATGCCATAGCACCCCATTGACCCTCCGCATTAGGATGGCGAAGGTCCAATGGCATTATAGAGGGAGCTTATTCTCTCTTGTTAACCGCTTACATGCCGCTATAAACTTTGATCAACAGCGGGGATCAGAGTTATCTATCCTCATTATTACAGCAGAGCTGCCACTGGGAATGGCGCGGCTCCTGACCCCGCGCCATCTATGTGCATTGAATTTAATGCAATGGGTCTGTATTTGTAGCCCTTGTTCCCCTATGGACCCTTCCTATGTGTTGCATCGGATCGTACAAAACCGCGGTTTTGTGCGATGCAACTGTTACAGTAGGAAGTCCTACTCTTTCCCATAATATAACCCCAGCTGCATTAAAAAAAACAATACATCACCTAACAGGCGCTGTCCGCTCTGCCGCACTTCTTCTCCGCAGCTTCGACACTTGTCTGCAGTCTTCAGCCAGCGCTTCTTGGTCAGGGCGTTCAAAAACCCCGCCTCCAAGAAGCGCTGGCTCTGATTGTTTCTTGAGCGCCGCAGCTCAGCCAATCACTACATTTGCATTGAATGGCTGTGATTGGTTCATCGAGCGTTGCAGTGATTGGCTAAGTCTGGCTTTGCTTTTAAATTTCCAGTCATTGTTACAAGGCTTGTATAAAGAGTCTGATTTTGGCTTGAAGGAATGCTGCCTTCCAATAGGTGGCACTGTGGAGGTTTCATCTCCCTTATTTGCATATTACCCAGAGGAGCATGAATGGCCTTTTGAGTCTCCTCACTCACCGTCTAGATGCTCTCCCTAAGGAGAAAAGATAGTGTTTCAGGTGCTCACAAATCGTGTGAGATTCTGAACTCCATTCTCGCTCCATGTCCTATCTTTTCCCGTTCCTCGAACTCATCACCCATTGTTTTTTAAAGGGACAGTAAAAGGTACCAATATTGCGCTCGCCCGTGTGTAGGTAGCCTTAGGGTATATTTATACTCTGCAGTGAAACGGTGGTTCATTGTCATGACTATCACAGAACCGCAGCATTTTGCAACAACTCTGCTGTGATTAATAACATCACTGTAACCGTACCGTGTGAATGTATGCTAAAGCCGGGGCTCCACGGCGACTTCCGCTGCCATATCATTTCTCAGGCGCTCACACTGCAAAACTCCATGACATAAGTACATGGCGATATTATGTCACATTGCATGCGCCTCTTAATACGTCTCTCACAATTTACTTCAACGAACACCAGTTTTAGTCTCCATTCACACTGGGCAATTCGATTGCAATAAAAACCATACCAAAAAGTGCCTTGGTGAAACTGTGTGTTTTTACTGTGTTTGTAGTAAAATGTGGCAAAAAACGCACGCAGCGTGAATGGATTCTTGTCCTGACTTAGATATAGATGACCAGTCCTTATAGCCGTGGCCAAGCCTGTGGATTTTTCTTCAGCCTGTGACATCACATTCATTTGTCACGTGGCCCTTGTCCAGCTGAGTCTCATTCACGTGAATGTAATTAAGCTGCAATACCAAGTGTAAGGGGGCTACCCTGTTGGGATGCGTGGGAAAAAATGTGCAAATTAGGGTGCTTTCACATCTACGGCAGCGATTGATTCCTCTTTCCTGTTCCGTTCGGGGAGCTGGAAAGGGGAATCCCTGGGGTCGAATGGTTCCATCTCTGAACGGAACGGAGCAGCACAGCAGCAGATGGACCCCATTGACTATAATGGGGTCTGCCTGCTTTCTGCCCAGTTACCCAGCTTTTGCATGGAAGAGGAGCTGCAGGCAGTGATTTTCTGATGATAGCCTTCAGGTCACCTGACAGAGAAAGCGTGGGACAGGGGTTGTGGAGCGCGCTATGAGAGGACTGGTGATGCAGTAGTTCAGGAGGAGGGAGTGCTGGTCAGCCAAGTCTACCCTGCTGGTAGAAAGAGATAACTATCTGAGCTGTGATGAAGCTGCGGAGAGCAGGCAAGAAACAGTAAGGCTAACTTCACACTGGCGAGTGCGATATGGGGCAGTGAATCCCGCCCCCATATCGCCCTCCCCACCATGTGAATTCATCGAGTATACGAGGGGTTTTCATATCAAAACAGCCGCACATCACTTTGGAGAAGGAGCAATCAGCCGCAGCAGGAGGATTGCAGAGTTTCTCCCATTGCTTTCAATGGGAGACCGCGCGATGCAGCCGCCAGCCCCATTGAAAACAATGGGCTGCGATGTGAGAGCGTGCAGGGAGATAGAACATGCTACAATTTGTTTCCTACATTGCATCGCTGTGCCAGGCAGGAAAACATCGCTCTTGTGTATGACCCCATTCAAAAGGATAGGGTTTATATTTGAGCAAGATTTGAGCATCTCGCAATGCACAAATCCCGCATGATTTTGACGCTCGTGTGAAGGCAGCCATAGAGGTCCTAGAGCAGCCGGTCGCCAGTGTTTCCGGAGAGGACAGGTCAGTGGTGCTGAAGAGAAAAGAAGAATTGATGCCAGACGTCACTTCCACGAACCGGCAAGCACTTCAGACAACACCGCTTGTGGTTACGCAGTGCAGGAACTTAAAGAACAAGTGTAAGTAGAGACCGGTCTCTGGAGTAGAATTCAATAAACAACCAAGACAGACCTTTAACTTCCAAGTGGTTGACCAACGCCATTTTGGAGTTTGGAATTGTACGGCCTTCGTTGGTCCTGCTGTGTACCGGAACGTGCCCCCCAAGCCGTGCGGGGCCCCCAGACCACTAAGACAGGCTATATTATTACACTCTAAATATTGGATGGACTCAGATTTGTTGACATGTTTACCAGTGATATAAACGAACTGATCAAAAAGAGCTTATATTGTCCCGATCAGGCAGTGTAGTTAGAATTACTAGAGGGGAGTGTGTGTCCTCGTTTAGGACAGATTTTGGTTGTGACGACCATCAGATTTGATAACTTGCTGTTATAAAATGATGTAATACTGATGATTATAGATGAGCGAGTATACTCGCTAAAGGCAATTGCTCGAGCGAGCATTGCCTTTAGCGAGTATCTCCCCAGCTTGAGACGGAAGGTTCGGGTGCCGGCAGCGGGCAGGGAGCTGCGGGGGAGAGCGGGGCGGAACGGAGGGAAGATCTCTCTCCCCCCCGCTCCCTTCTGCTGACTGCCGCTACTCACCGCTCCCCCGCGCCGGCACCCGAACCTTCTGTCTCAAGCGGGGGAGATACTCGCTAAAGGCAATGCTCGTTCGAGCAATTGCCCTTAGCGAGTATGCTCGCTCATCTCTACTGATGATCCTATGGACCGGTCATCAATATCTAAGTCACAAAACGTCCCTATAACTGAAGGACCAGACGTTTTTAAGGAATATTACCCACATGGTGGTTTTACTGCTGTTGTTTTTTTTCTTCTTTTGTTGCGTTTCTTTTGTCCGTGATAGTTTTTAAAGCTAAAAAAAAAGATTTTTTGAAATGTATAGTCTATAAAGTACAGGAACGGGTTCCTCATTTTGTTTCAGAGCTTTTCATATATATAGTATGTATAGTTTTGGATTACAGGGCCCTTACGGCGGGTGGGTTATTTTCTTTTTTTAGATATATTTTTCTTTTATTCTGTCATTTTTTTTCACTTATTTTTTATAGTTTTTTTTTTTTATATCCCAGTTACAAGGGAAAACATCCCCCCTGTAGTGACATCAGTCACTGGCAGAGTTGATCTGAGTCTGCTAGGACCCTGCAGCTCTGCTCTGACAAGAGGGAACCCAGTGGTCACATGATGGCCGGGTCGAACACTTCCGCTTTCTGTCTTCCCTACACAGTGCTGTGTAGCCTGTAAAGGAGAAGGCAGAAGCGCTCAAAAACCGCTTCTGCCTTCTCCTCTGGGTCCTTGGCTGTGAGTAGCATCAGAGGACCCGACCTGCTCCTGCTACATTGCAGGAGCTTTAATCGCGCAGTATTTTTGCTATTGGCTGGGATTAACGCCCAGGACCAAGTGCTGTGAATTTACTGTGCTTCGTCCTTAAGGGGTCTATAAATGAGGGCCATTAATTCTGTTTTTGCAAACTTGTCCAAGGAAATCTCTTCGGCCTGCAGTGTTTGTGGACGGGCCGCGTCCGTTTGAGGTATGCAGCTCTTGCACCACACTATTAATAAAATTGATAACACAACGGCCGACTACCTTACTGGAAAGGTGAAAGCTTTGCCAAAACCTTTTATCCAAAAATCAACTCATGTTCTGGAAACCCCTTCAAAGGCTTTCTGGTGATTCAAAGCCTCGCGGAACAACCTGCATATAAACATCATTAGCAGCGATTCTCCTTCCAAATTCTTTCGTGAGATTTGTGTTTTCTGCTGGAGAGTAAATTATCGCCTTACTGCAGGAAATCCACCAGTAGTAGCCATAGAAATTAGCTATTTGCTATTGCTTCGGCTTCTGACCCCCCCCCCCAGTGATCTGCTGGTATGAGTTGCAATCAATCATACATATATTAGTACATGTCGGTCATCCATGTAATACATCGGGAGACCAGATCGGTCCACCGGACTGGGTCCTGCTGATACTTAGCGGCTCTACAGCCCGCCACATAGATCCTATGATGTCCATATGCCCTAATAGGACATATGGGATAGGGTCTATCTTTATGAGTAGAGATGAGCGAGCGTACTCGGAAAAGCACTACTCGCTCGAGTAATTTGCTTTATCCGAGTATCGCTGTGCTCGTCCCTGAAGATTCGGGTGCCGGCACGGAGCGGGGAGCTGCAGGGGAGAGCGGGGAGGAACGGAGGGGAGATCTTTCTCTCCCTCTCTCCCGCCTGCTCTCCCCTGCTCCCCGCTGCGACTCACCTGTCAGCCGCAGCGGCACCCGAATCTTCAGGGACGAGCACAGCGATACTCGGATAAAGCACATTACTCGAGCGAGTAGTGCTTTTCCGAGTACGCTCGCTCATCTCTATTTATGAGACAACCCCTTTAGCATTGCATTGGGATACAACATACTGTACAGGGGCATGGATAGAAGAAGCTGATGGGGCATGTGCCCAGGTGCTGGATGCCAGGGGTAGCAACAAGCCATTATATCCAGGGTATATAAACAGGACTAGGGTAGCAAATAATGATGTCCAAAATTTTGAAAAGTTCGGTTCAACCAGTTCGCCAAATGTTTGCAAAAAGTTTGGTTTAATCCGAATTATTTCAAACCAAACTCTAAGTTCACCAAGACACCTAAAACTGGTGTAGAACACGGTCCAAGAGCCCGAGAGTGTTTTATAGGACTTTTATGGCTAGTTTCACACGGTTGCATCTTTGTTCCTGCGATTTTTGAGCGTCGGCGATGTTTTTTTTTTAGAATAATATCACTGCCGCCCGTGAGAAAATTGCGCTTTTTTTTTTTTTTACACGAAAATCAGTAGGATTTTCTACTGTTAAAATTGCCACACCAGTTTGCCACATTGTGATGCAGAGAGGCTCCATAGGGAAACATGGGAGATAAAAAAAAACCCGCAAAGCGCAGAGAGATGGGACATGCGGTGATTTTTCTTTCACTCCACATGAGTGAAAACATCGCAGATGGGAAGGAAAGCGTTGTAAATGATTGGATTCAGAATCTGCTTTTTTACTGACTCCCGCATCAGGCGAAAATTGTGCAATTTTTTTCGCCCTTGTGACACCACCCTTAGTGTTATACACGAGGCCTGAGGACTGGTGGTAAGCAAACCGAATCAAGGGATCCCTGTTTCGGGTAGAACTGTGCTAAAGGGCGCTTCACGGGTAGTGGAAAATTCCACTGCAAAGACTGCAGCCTTTCCACATCAAAAACCGCTTGACAATCCGTACCATCAGCGCAGATTGGGACTAGTGATCAGCTGCGCATCTGCAAATGATTTCAGCAGCTACAGCGCCCCCTCATCTCGCAATACTTCATGCTGTTAGCGCACCCCATCACCAGTTAGCGGCATCACCTGATCAGCGGCGCTCACTAGAGACTGACGGGTGTTGCGAGGGGAAGGGGGGAGCTGGAGCTGCTGAAATCAGCTGCCGATGTGCAACAGATCCCTAGTGAAAAGCCACACCAATGGTGCAATTTTGATGCGTAAGACCGAATGCACAGGGGTGGAAATTCTGCAGCGGGATTTCGCGGGGCTACGCAAACCAATGCAGACAGCCGCGATTTTGATCACGAAAAACTCACGCGATAAAAAAATTGCGTTATGTCCTATTTCAGGGCGAGCCTCGCCGGCTGTGCGCCAGCGCGTACTTCCGCAGAGCATAGCGAAGATGCCAGACAGGTAAGCTGAAGTCACTGCAGGGGCATGGGTCGCATCCCGCTGCGAGAATGTTGTAGACGGAATCTGGTTCAGCCGTCTGCTTTCAGCCTAAATGATGCGGATTTTGCCGAGGAAAGTTTGACCCAAAACAGGATTAAATCTCTACCAATAAGTGTGAAACAATGTATAACCTTCAGAGATGTAAATGTAACAGAGTGAGCGGCGGACAGTCGCCATCCATGTAGAAACTACTGCTAGCTTGGAAGGAAAGACATGCACCAAGAAAACGAAAAAAATACTTAAGGTTGGGCTCACGTCGCCATAAGCCGAGACCACTGCAGCGGTCTGTAGCTGTGAGCCCGCCCATGACCCTGCATACAGCCGTGTATGGCGGAAAAATTGTCCAGCACATGACCGTGTATTCACGCAGACGGTCCTGCGCAGTACACCTATTTTTTTTTCTTTATATATTTCTTTAATTGCATATGGGCTGCGGGTATACACGCGATCATAGAGAACAATGGGCTCTATGTCGCGTATAGCCGCGGTAATATAGAACAGGCTGCGTTCTATTTTCCGCTCACGGATTACGCAATTGTGGCACGCTAATGTGATCAGAACTGCGTAAGACAATGCAGTTGTTTGCCTGCGAGCTACCGCATATCACACGGGCGGACAGACCCCGCAATTGAAATCTGGTCACGGGATACCGGCCTAAAAGGAAAATGACAAGAGGAATGCGGGAACAGAAGCAGGGGGAAAGGATTAAGACATGAAGGGTGGGAAATAAGAAAGGGGAGGGAAGGGGAAGAGATGGTAGGATGGCCTCCATGAATCTGTATTAGCACTTCAAAAGAAAGGCGGTAAACACCTTAGGGAACTAAGGTCCATTTTTACACGGTCTGATATAATGAAACAAGTGCTGGTCATCAAGATCGGCCTTTTACACATTCTGATGTGCGGGACATATGATAGTTTATAGGATTGTTCCTCCATCATTGACTTGGAGTGGAGGGGCTCACCTGGTGGGCACCTATCCGGCACTTCATTGAGGAGGAAAAGCTCAGATCTCGGCTGCCGCTACACTGACGTCCAATGCTGCGCTGCCCGGAAGTTATTATCCGAGTTCAGTATAGTGGGCACACGATGGCCAACTGGCAGCCAGCGGGGATCAGAGCTTTGCTACTTCAGTGAAGTGCTTTTTTTACTCATTCTGGGGTATTGTTTTTTTTTGTTAATTTTATTGCGTGGCCAATAGAGATGAGCGAGCACGCTCGGATAAAGCAGTTACTCGAGCGAGCATCACTTTTCTTGAGTAACTGCTTACTGTTTTGAGCAGGCTCGGGGTGGCGGCGGCGGGAGAGGGAGAGAGATCTCTCTCTCTCCCCTCCCCGCCGTCCCCCCTCGGACCAGTAAGCAGTTACTCGAGAAGAGTGATGCTCGCTCGAGTAACTGCTTTATCCGAGCGTGCTCGCTCATCTCTAGTGGGCAACCATTTAATAATTATTATTTTTTAATCTGACCACCCCTTTAAGGCATCTTCTATGGATAATCATCTGTAATGGGAATACAGAGACCATGTCCAATTTTTTTGTAACTTTCGGTGAGCATGGTGTAAAAAGCTGTTTTGCAAAATTTTGGTGCATTCAATGATTCTTGACAATTTTTACCACCATTTATATTGGAAACTGTCAAAAATCCATTCCTAAATGTGGGCCATAGAGTCTTTATTTTGGAACACAAATGACCCCGTTACCCATTTTATTTAATTTTTTTGTGTTAGTAGTTCATTTAGTAAGTGCAACATGTGTACAGGATAGATGCCAATAAGGAGGATACGTGCTACAGAAATGTGAACGGTTCATCCAGAACTTACCTCAGGCCAACACTCTGCAGCTGAGAGATACGGTCCCGCTTCAGGACGGACTTTCTTACTGATAATCTGTTATGTCTCGCTCTTTGAACTGTGGCATACGAATCCCCGACAACTGTTTAATGTAGGTGATTAGTTATGTGCGCCGGTGATAAAACTCAGCTGCTTTCCTGTGTGGAGAGCGTTGTGTAAGAGTCACATGGAGCAGGCTCCAAAAGTCCCCGTCTAGTCATTTTTCCATCACAATGAGGAAGTGGTAATTGGAGTAATAACATATGTTTTCCTGTGTATGTCCTCACTACTTCAGCAAATAAAATAATTGGTGTAATTCGAGCCTATCAATTCCCTTTACACTAAAGAGCATCGGGAGGACACAGATTAGAAAAAAACCTTTCTGACAGTGAGGGTGATCAATGTGTGGAACAGGTTACCATGAGAGGTGGTGAGTTCTCCTTCAATGGGAATGTTCAAACAAAGGCTGGACAGACATCTGTCTGGGATGATTTAGTGATCCTGCACTGAGCAGGGGGTCGGACCCGATGACCGTGCAGGTCCCTTTCAACTCTACCGCTCTCTGATTCATTAAAACCCCCTCCAGTTTGGGGGAAAATTCTGTCCTAAGACTGGATAAAGGTATATTACCTCCAGTTGTTCTTCTCTGCCGTCCCTCCAATCTGCATGTTCGTGGACCCATTTTTGACTGCTCAAGATGCTGTAAGAATTTTCTAACTAGCTAATGAGCACTGTGCACTGCTCTCTGAGCAGCGCTGGCCAATCAGGAAGCAGGTGTAGTGCATTGGTAGTCTAACAGTACCAATGTATTGTGGGGAATAAGTAGTTTGAAGATTGCTTAACCATTTCCAATCCAATTTGTATCCTGGTTTTCCTAGGAGGCTTACTCTTTTTCTGCCATTATACAACGGCGCTATATGCTGGCTAAAGCCAGTACTGCATGAGGTGACGCGTTGGATAGGCTCCGACAGCAGAGAGGCTGGCAATATGTAGTAAGAGAACCCCAACGGACGTCTTCCAACATCGGAGCTGTACAGCATTAAATCATAATGTCTTAAGACATCAGACAGTGGGTTGGAAAGGGTTAAGCCATCTTGGAAACCTGAAAATGAGAGCAAGAAGTGGCAGATCGGAAGAATTAACTGCAAAAAAAATACCACCTTCCTCTTCCAGTCCTGGAACAGAATTTTGTTCCAAAACCAATCCCTTTAAGTACCATGTTGTACATGTCGTAGTCAAGAGTTAGCATGGCTGCTAGTGGATCATCAGTAGCGGATGAGGTTTCCTCGGTCACCGTATTGGCATGTCTGCAACACATTTATAGGATGCCGATGAGTTGCCATGGAAATTGGGGGCTACAGAAGTAGTAGATTTTAACTTGGTGGTGATAACTGGTGGCAGAAAGTTACAGTATTTAATCATAAGCCATTCAAAATCTATTGGCAACAAAACCCATTGTATAGTAACTGCACGGGGAAATAAACTGGCACAGCAAGTTAGAACATGTTAAAGTCATGTTAAGCATTGCTGCATCTGTATTTTCTCATGGCTATATGTCTATAAGATCCCGTCTAAGGTTATATAAAGTACAAACAATCGTTAATGCGTTAAATGCAGAGTTGACGCAAACTTTAAGGATACGTTCACACTTGCAGGTAATATTCCAGTTTTTCTTTATGCAGCTTTTTTCTCCTCCGAGTACGCTTGGAGGAGAAGGTAGTTACTCGAGATGAGCGAGGCTAGCTCGAGTAACTGACCATACCGAGCGTGCTCACTCATCTCTACAACACATCTATATAACAATTGGTTTCTCCACATTCAATGCAAAATGCCACTTTTACTGACTACTGTAGTGTTGGAATTGTTCAACCCCCTGAGTAAAATACCTCCAAAGAGCACACATTTGCAAATCAGGTTTTGGTCTCAAACACACCTGGTATAACTAATCAAGGATTTAATTAGTTGCATCGGGTGCGCTTGAGATAACACATCAAATACCTTGACTTGCGAGGTCTTTGTTGAATGTTATGTTTGACTGCATGTTAGAAATATGGCTAAGTCAAGAGAGTGTTCAAAAAAGTTGCCTTGTATAAACAAGGAAAAGGATACAAAAAGATAGAAAATGCATTGAATGTTCCTAGAAATATAGCTGAAAGAATTTCACAAATTCAAATTAAAAACACACTGGCTACATTACCTGGATATGGCAGAAAGCAGAAGCTATTACCGGCTGCCACAAGATTCCTGAGGAGGCACGTGGTCAAAAATCCTCAAATGGCTGCAAAGGACCTGCGGCAAGATTGGGTGGCAGCAGCATGCAGGCAAATACTAAACGCTGAAGGTCTTCATGCCTGAACACCAAGATGTACATCTCTACTGATCCAAAAGCACAAGAAAAGATGTCGTAGAGGTTTGGGGATTCTATTCTGTAGAGCGAATAAACAAAACTGGAACTTTTCAGCCCTACAGATCAGCGGTGTGTCTGGAGGAGGAAGAATGAAGCAAACACGAGAACCACCTGCTGTCTATAGTGAAGCATGGCGGCGGCTCAGTGATGCTCTGGGGCTGCTTTGCTTCCTCTGGAAACCTGCAGTGTGTGGCAGTCAAGATGGATTGAATCAAGTATCAGGAAATCTTAAGCGAAAACGTCATGCCTCCTGTGAGGAAGCTGGGGTGTCATTGGACCTTCCAACAGGACAAGCATACCTCAAAGTCCACCAAGGTTTGGTTTTAGAAGAAGTCCTGGAAGATTGTGGACTGACCATTGCAGTTATCGGACTTCAACCCATTGAAACTCTTTGATTGGATGTGAAGAAGGCGGCTGCAGAACACAAACCCAAGAACATTAGTGACCTGGACGCCATTACCCATGAGGACTGGGCTAAGATTCCTCAGGAACGCAGTCAGAAGCCACTGGCTATGCGTCATATCTGCAGCCGGTCCACATGGTACCGGTATGTCGACACCGGACAATTGAGATGTTCACTACTCTGTATTGGCTTTTCACAAGAAGGACATGTAGCGTTTTCATGCAGATTTTAAGACACCTTCGGAGGTCAATACTGCGTCACAATTTGTTTCCACATACACGGCTTTGACCGACCGAAGCTCCAGTTTGGTATCCTTTAAAAGCCATCATGAGCCGAGATGGTACGGCTCACGCTTTTCAGACCTTAGACTGGTTATAACCTCCACCTCTAGTTAGCTAGTCAGACCCAGCAATCAAATCTACCAAGTCTTCCTGCTTTGAATAGTATCTTATGAGAAGTATACAAAGAGATCGTCTCACATAGAACAGGTTTAAAATGTAATATTTTATTATATATTCAACTTTATGTTTGTGTTAATATAAAATAAGTCAGACATGGATAGTTTATAGTGAAACCAGTATGTACAGAGATACAAAGGTAAAAACGCCATGATATACGGAGTACAATGCCGCGAACGGAAACACTTGATACGATGCAATACAGAGCCTACAAAAACTATCCTAAATATTAATGCAAAGTCCTGTACAAACATAATAAAAAACAACCACAATAATAAATGTCGGACTGTGTTGGTTGGACACCTGAAGCTTATGAATACAGTCGTAGCTTATGACGAGTTTTCTTCAATATATAGTATCCAGGAAACACATAAATACAAAATTACACAAGTATTATACAAATGCTGGGGTTTACTCCAAAAATACACTGGAGGTTCCGCAAAGTCTCCCCACGGGGGTCATCTGGCAGCCTGCACGGACATGTAGGTCCTGGGCAACGGTGGCTTTCATGACCCTACTTAAGGAATGATTATTACACATATTGAAACAAAGTCGGACAAAGCTGACTACTACGTTATGTTTACCCCACGCTTCCAACAGCAGATATCGGGGTCGGGGGGGGGGATATAAGTTGAAATCCAACATGCCCGATCCTTTGTTCTCACAGGAGATAAGCCACCACCATCGGAGGAATCTAAAAGTGGCTTCAGGTACCCTTACACGGGACAAGTATCTTTCAGAAAGTCGCTCAGATGAAGCGTACCAGCGATAGTCATTCATTTGCTTTTACACGGCGACTATTTTCATTAGTTGTTTGCCGAGATCTTGTTCATAGAGGCGATCTCCAAGCAAGTTAGTTCACAAGACATTCAAATGCAAACCACTGTGACTTCACAGCAGATCTGTCGACTAGGTTTTGGGGAAACTTCAAGCAAAATGACTATCGCCTAGTGAGCGAATTATCACCCGTCACCCTGTTGGTGGTCGTGCTAACACAAAAAGACTAGAATTCGAATTCATGTTTCACTTTTGAGCGATTCTTCAGCCGATGGTTGCTCAGTGAAGGTACCTTTATTTCACTGTCCACACTGAGAACGCACGCACGCTCCTACAGTTTTGGGGTCTTCAGCTTCTATGAAGACTTATGCATCTCCGGTAGTGCTCAGCGAACCAAAACAGTCAAAAGTTTGGTTCCACATGATCCTGAACCTTGGGCAGTTCATCTCAACTGAAGAAGAAGAATGAAAAAGGAGGAAGACAAAATATCTTCTTTATCCTCCTCCTTTGTCTCCTTCAGTGCTCTACACCCATTTTAGAGGCATCGGTGAAGTTCTGGTTCAGTTTGAACTGGTTCAGACCAAACCAAACTTTTTGCCAGATTTGACAAACCAACCGATCTTCGCTCCTCACTAGTCTCCAGGGTTACAGACCACAAAACAAACTCCTGCTAACGAGTAATTAGAGTAGGACTGCTGGAACAGACTACACAAAGTTTGTTTGTAGTCTGTAACCGTTTAACAGAAGCCGTATACACAAGACAGAAGGAGATTTGTAATCAGTATTGGAGCAACTAAAAAACTGGCTGCAAACCGGCGTGTAAAATGAGTCTACAAGGGCTGCGCTCAAACTTTGGTGCTTATTTTTGTGCATTTCTGAACCGCAGCAAAAAAAAAAGCCGCATTAAAATACCGCATGCACAAAAAAAGCAACAAAAGTGCAAATATAACCCAAAAGCATCAAAAGAGCAAGTGCGACTGACTGAACAACAGTCCATCCCACGAAGAGAATGCGGGCAGTAACAGCAGCAATAAGTGTATCAGTGGACCATTTGTGGTTGGGGTTTGGCCATCTGTCATCTCCTCCAGTCTACAGAGACGGTCAAGTAACGTTGTTCATAGGTGGCCAAACCCCAACCACAAATGGCGGAGTGATCCACCCAATACCGCCGCTGTCGGCCGCATTGTCTTCGTGAGACAGACTATATAGAAAGCTCGGAAGCCCTCTTTAAAGGGGGAATCTATTGAAAATCATCTTCCCTGAAATGACCATCCAGGTGATTGCTGGTGGTGGAACATGAGAAGTCCAACCACTATGAGTCAACGGTCCAGGTCATTCGGATCTACCAGAGGTTGATATTAGGCAAATTCTCCCAATCCTACGATAAAATAGGATTTGTAAAATACTGCGCTCTGGGGATGAATCCTATATGAAGACCGCTATAATCCCACCAAAAATGTCAGTCCTACATATTTATTAATATGACAACCTCAAAATCTATGTCCAAGAGAAGAACTTTTTATATGTATGGCGCAGAGTGTTAAGGCAGCAGTATGCAGTCCTAAGCTCTTGCTCTTGACCTGAAGGTTGCAGGTTCAATCCCCGCTTGGTTCAGGTAGCCAACTCAAGGTTGACTCAACCTTCCATCCTTCCGAGGTCGGTAAAATGAGTACCCAGCTTGGTGGAGGGGTAATAAGTAAATTACCTGAATGCGCTGTGGAATAAGTTGGTGCTATACAAATAACAAGTCCCTTTCCCCCTGATTTTTAATAAACAACTGTTTAGGGATAATTTCTGCCGTCCCGTCTTGGACATTGATTTTGGGGGCTGCTATCTGGGAACGTTACCAAGTAATAACTACAATAGTAAAGGATTTTCGACTTGCACGGCTGCAGTGCTACCACCAGGTGGCAGCGTAATCCGCGGTCTTGTATTATTCCGTCTTGTAGTAGTGACTTCAGCAGATCCTAATTTGGAGGATGTGGTTTTTGGTTTTGTTTGTTGTGTATACTACTTTGGATTACAAACCAAGAACACGTCGCTCTGCTGGTAAAAATCAGAGCTGAATTTAATAGTTTGTATACTGTACGAGAAAAGATTACTTTGGCAGCGCGCGGCCAAATCTAACGGAGCTTGTAAGAGGAAATAAGCAGCGTCGCAGGGACTATCGGGATTTTACGGCTCGTGGACTGCGGATCTGGGCTAAAAGGGGCGTTTATTGGTTTGCAGATTGTTCTATTTTTATGACTATGGCGCTGAAGGCGAGCGGCTAATAACGGAGAGGGGAAGGCTTCGGTCACATTTCCATCTGCTCGCCGCGGACCGTCGTAAATGCCGAGGGAAAAATTGCGCAACATGCTGCACTATTTTTTATTCACACCACGTATTTGCGTGTGCATGCCGCTAGCTTTTTTTCAGAATGAACGATGTTTTTTTGCGCACACAGTTTGGCGTATTTTACTGTATTTTTCCATGTAGGAAAAAAAACGCACTGATTTTTGTGAGTTTAACACATCTTCCAGCGTATTTTGCGCATTAATTTCTATGGGGGGTTCTTGGTGGGCTTTTTTTTTTGCGTAACCGAAATGTCCAGGAAAAATCCGTGCATGTCAACGAACCCATTGAAATCAAAGGGTTAAACTCAATACGCAAGCCAATAACGCCGCGTGAAGCCAGCCTAATATCGCTGTCATGCTGGCGTATGTGTGCCAGTAAAATTTGCGCGCAATATCACCTTGCACGCGGAAAAAGTACAGTGAAGTACGCCAGTGCGCGCACAAAACAAGCATCGTTCATTCCACGACAAAGCCACGTTCATGCGCGCAAATACGCATACGCTCGTGTGACGCCGGCCTAAAGCTATGTGCACACAGGGAAATCGGACGCGGATTTCTCAGCATGGCTTCTGCCATGACACCCACTGCAGTTAAGCTGCGCAGTCGCACCTGGATTTAAGCCCGTGTTATGTGCAAAATCCGGGTGCCGATTTTTTTAATGTGGATCCGCATTTTTTCTACAATGTTGATTTCAAATCCACAGTGGAAAAACGTGCGTTGCGAAGACAGCGCAGCGGCGCCTCCTTCATGCGAACGGGACGAGTATATAGTATAGCGGGCGTTCACATTGCATTTTTGTACTGTAAAGCATAAAAACATATACTTCACAAAAGGTAAAAAAACGGTTATATCTGATTTGCGGCACACGGTTTAATTTAAAAAACGTATACGTTTTTAGGAAGAAGAAGAAAAAAAGATGAAAATGACAAGGTATTGGTTTTACAGGCAGAAGCGGATTGCGCAGCACGCCGTATAACTGATCAATCGGTGCTCAGTTAAAGAGCCCTTTACACTGACCAATGCAACTGTATGGGGGCGAACCATCCTTCATACGATTGGTCAGACCCGTACGGGTTGCCTATTGTTGGCGGCACTTTGGCCACCGACAAATGATTGGTATAAAAGATGCGATCAGCAGACAAACAAGGGTGTCTTCATTTGTCGACTAATTATTGCCTCGTTTACACGGGACAATAATTGGAAACCCCATGGACGTTTGGCAGATTGTTGGCACATCTACAGGGCCCTTAACATGATCATTGAGGTTATTTCTCTTAGGCCCATAACACACTATTGTATTTTGGCTGCTGTTTTGAGTCCCGGTCTGACCGCGGGTCTCCTGACCCAAACTACAAGTATCATAAGAATGTATGATGCTCAGAGTTTGGGTCAGGAGACCCGCGGTCAGGCCAGGGCACACTTTCATAGTAAGGACGCAAAGCTCATGAGACCCGTGGTCAAGCCGGGACAGACTGGATGCAAAACGGCACCCAAAATACAACAGTATGTCACCAGCCTTAAAGGGCATGTCCACATTTTGTCAATCTACCTATAGAGTCTAGATAAAGTTGCATCACCTGCAGGGATCCTGTACAGATCCTGAATTATAGTCTTGTTATACTCTACAATTGTTCGGAATTCTGCAAATTTCAACCTTCCAAAATACCCAGCAGGCTCGGAGTCTGCACAGAGCTTGTCTTGGTTAATTGCATTCTGGGAAGTGTAGTCTTTACAGGAGGCCTTGAATAGTAATCTGACACTGGGAAAACTACATTTTCCCTCTACAATACAGGAGCTCAGCTAAGCAGTTAGGCAAGTGTCTAGCAACTTACTGACTGTTTCAAAGGAGAACAGGCAGAATTGTGAATGCAGCTCTGGAGTATAATGTAAAGTACAGTCTATAACTGTAATAGGAAAGTGATATAATGTAATGCAGTCATTAAAGGGCAAGTCTGCAGATTTTTTGTATTCACTATGTAGCTATCACTCCATTATGTATAAGGGGTCTAGTGTTACCTTGGTTAGTTATCTTCTCCGATGGTCATGTCATCTCAGTTCTGACCAACTCAGATCTGCTTAGGGTTATGATCTAGTCAGATTCTCAGTTTGTGGGATGCTCTTGCTCCTACCACAGAAAATGCCTGTAGGGGTATATAGACACTCCAATCACAGTTACTGATCACACAGTTATAATAGAGGAGATCACAGCTCATGCTCCTGACTGTATACTTATAGTCTGCAGCTTATGTAGGGGAATATAGAAGGTAATAATTAATTAAACTGTCTTCCTTGCAGGCAAAAATGTTATAGCCCTAACTAATGCTGGGCTGATGCATCATGGGATAGATGTGAAACTGAAAGTTAACAATCTCAGGTGGCACCTGATAAGGGGACTGCACTGCAAGCAAGTGGCTGGAAGACAGAGAGAAGACCTCCAGAGTGTGGCGGGCAATCAGGTGATCGGGGCAGGGATGTAAAAATGTGTTTTCACCGGATTGGCCCTTTTAAATTATTACCTGCAATACTTGTGCAGTGTATGGGGGCTCAATTAAAGGGGTTGTCCACTCATAAACTACTGATCACCTATCAGCAAGATATCAGATCCACAGGTGTCTACCACCTGGGATTCTCACTGATTAGCTGTTTGTGTTCTCAAAAGTTGGCTCATCACTAATCTCGCCTACAGTAACAGTCAATGAACGTTACCCCTTCTTTTTTGATGAGTAACATGTCGGCGCCAAGTATTTAGTGATCAGTTTTTGGTCTGCCAAGCAATGATAGTTTCATGGCATGGCTTACCACAACAATGGGCAAGAAGGACACTCTTGTAGTATGGCCTTAAATGTTCCAGGCTTATGATATGGTGGCAGATCAGAAAAATAAGCTGTAAGAACACCGTTGGCAGCCAAATAGTACCAAGCTATAAAGTAAACCCAACACTCATTGAAGACCAAAACACTCTAACAGTACCATAGCTACAGTTTACTGTAGAAATGACTCCATACAGAAAATGTATATAAACAGTGTGCCGGGCATTTGTCAAATGACAATTAGGGGTTTGCAACTGTTGGCCAGACCAATGGGAAGTCAATGCCTTGTGGTGTTGTGCTGCTAGCCAAGGGCAAACAATGCCGGGAGAGGGCACCATGCCACCAGAACTACAATGTAAAACAGACCTACCCTCTGGTGTAGGTTCATGCTACAATTACTACTATCCTGGACAATCTGGTCCCTCAGTAGAGTGAAGGAAGCGTGAAGAGAATAGTAATCACCCAACCATGTTGGGTCTTTGAGTAGGGGGAGTCTTGTCACGCTCACATTTCCTACAAGAAGAGGGTATATGGAGCTACCCTAAAATTTGTCTTCACTCTTCCAAGGTTGAGCCTAAATTTGAAAGCAATGTAGGTTATCCCATGTGGTAGTAAATGATGGTGACCTATACATATAGCAGGCCTGTCAACTGGTAGATGTAATTCCTTGCCCAATTAAATAGAATATTGTTTTCCTTCTTCTTGGTGGGACCATGATGATCAATCTGTAAGACTTCTAGATTTCTCCACGATAAAGAAAACTTGTTCCCAAACATTACCACCATAAACCAAACCTAACCAAAGAAGGGGATATAAGGAAAATTGTAACCATACTATTTTTGTCTTGCACAATCACTCCAAAGTTGCTGTTTTTACATGGAGTCTGCAGTATGCAAATTAGCAGAACAGTAACTGGTCTGATGGGCGTTTTTAGTTGCAGGATTGGTCTGGGGACTCTCCTCCTCTATCGGCTCAAAACACGCCCCTTGCCTGACATCTCCAGCTCCCTTGAGGCTGTATGTTCCAAACAGTGCACAGGCACGTGACATCAGGCAGCCTGAAGTGCAGCGTCTCTAGGTCAACGATCATCGGACCAGCTGCAATTAGTATGCAAACCACGTGCTTGTGAAAATGGCAATTTCTTGGCCATTGAGTGGCTGTGCTGAGAAAAAAAATGGTATGGTTACAATGGTCTTTATATTCTTTCTTTAAAAATGTGACATTAAAGAAAGCCAAAAGGAAAGCCGGATGTAGTTACCTTTAGGCCACTTCTAATACCCATTTTGGATCACAACTGCTGTGGTGCTTTCACCCCTGGATACTGTGAGTAGTTAGTTCTAAAAAACAACCTAATGAACTCTGAAAGTAGATGCCTATAATTACCACTTCGTTAAAGGCGTTGTCCAGTTGTAAACTATTGATGGCCTATCCACAGACTAGGCAATCAATAGTAGATTGGAGTGGGTCTGCCCCCTGGGTTTGCTAGGTCAGTGTGCTTTTGCAAACAGCTCTGTTCTCACTGCAGTAGCCAGGCTTGGTATTACATAGTTCCCGTCGATATGAATAGTAGCTTTGCCTGAACACCGAGCTGCACTGCTGCAGTGAGAATAGAGCTGTCTGCTTCCTGCAGGAATTAGCTTAGTGCACAAGCACACTGACCCAGCGAACAGCTGATCAGAGGGGGCACTGAGCGACGGATGCCCACCGATCTACTGTTGGTGGACTATTCTGCGGATAGGCCATCAATAGTTTGCAACCGGACAACCCCTTTAACTTGGTTGAGTTGCTACAGCCTAGAATGGGCGTAACTCCCAATTTTTTTTCTACAACAGTGTATTTGGGCCAAAAATCAACCTTATATAGAACATACAAATTCCCTTACATAACATTCTTCTATTTTTAACATTTATTATGGGTTACTGGCCGGTAATACAAGCAGAGGCGGAAATGCTGCAGAGTAATGTAAGGCGAAATATATACAAAAATTTTACACATTACTGCAAAAAATATTATTTTTAACGGTGAACTTTAAACCTATATACATGGCAGTATTACCTCAGTTACACTGGGCTATATACACAACGAAGTATTCTCTTGTCCTCCAGACCCAAAACTTAGAAAATGACCTCAGAGTCTAGGCAAGATGGCTGCACTCTTCATAGCCGAGGAGAAGTCTTCCTTGGCAAGTATGTGCTTAGGGGCACTTTGACGGGATCAGGGGACATGATTTATCCCCATCATTAACCTAACCCCGTCTCATCAAATTGAACTTACTCTTTAATATCGTGTGAATACAATGCAGTGCATACAATATTTTTTGAAATGTATACAACAGTCTCTTATTGCCGTCTGGTCAAAAGATTTCAGGAATGCCCTTTAAAAATCTCATCCAGATTAATATCTTTCATCCAGTCGTCATTGATGTGGCCAGTTTTTAGTAATGCGTCAATGAAGTCAGAGTCACCATTTGGAGATGAACCCAGTCCGCCATTTTGAGAAAGAAAATCAAATGAACCCAAGTCATTGCTAGAGTCACTCCGCGGAAATGCTTGAGATATTTGATTGGTGGAGTTAAAGGTGTTGGATGGCATGGTCAACCCTCCACCAGCTTGGTTCATGTTTGGCAATATCTGTGATCTCAATGGAGATTGCCCATGGTTAAAGCCCCGTAGTGGGTCAATTGTTTGCCCACTGTTTGATGGCGCCATGGTATTTAAAGGAGTCATCTGAACTCCAGGGTTGACTTGGTTGGGCATCGATAGAGCACGATGTGGGAACTGTTGATGACTTATCATACCTTGAACCGATTGGTTAGAAAATTGGTTGGTGTTGGCATAGCCTACCATATCCTGCCTTTTTACTTCTGAGCTCATCCACTTCTGGGTGGGTGGCGAGTTATTGATGACATTTTGAGATCTTTGCCCTGCTGCGCTTGGCCCATTGGGTCTAAATGGTGGACCATTATTTCCAGATTGAGTAGTGAAAGGTGACATATTTGTCCCAGATGTAACTGTTGGCTGCCGTGACACGTTACCATTCTGGCTTGTTCCCATCTGATTTGGACTGGTTTGGCTCATGCCGTTATACATTGATTGCTGTGGACATGATACATTCCCATACATGTTTGGGCTTCCCTGAAGAGCTGGCATTCTAGCTCCATGGTTTGTTGAAGAATGACTTTGATTTTGAGGTGCCATATTTGTTGAAGGTGAATTTGGTAGTGTAGGGTCTTGGTTAACACCTGCCGAATAAAAAGTGTATCAGTTAAAACAAATAGAAGTTCACATAAAAATATGAAGTACGGTATACACAGAATAGCCACTTTTTTATGATTGGAGCTTCCCTGTATACAAATCAGACCTGTAAACCCCGGTATGCAAGTGACTGAGTTTTCTGTGGATCAGTTTCAGTGTGAATCCACATTAGATGGAAAAATCTGGTGATCTGACCGACTTCCAACGAGGCCCGGTCATCGGTACTAGACTAATAGGGACCAGGATTTAACTGCCAACCTTGTGGGGGGTTTTCATGGAGAGTATACCAAGAATGGCTTGAAAGAGGGAAAGCATCCAGTGAAAAGGGATCCTGTGTACATAACTAATCGCTGAAAGGGATCAGAGGAGGATGTCAGGGATCAGTCTACAAACCATCAGTGCACAGTCAAGTAAACTGCAGCTCAATACAACTCTTAGATCGAACCAGTCCAGCCCTGTTGTGTCTACGAAAAAGTGAGACTCCAGGGGGCAAAAAAGCTAAAAAGTTGTATCACCGAGCAGCAGAAAAAACATCTCCTGGACAGATGAATCCAGATTTCTGTTGCACCGTGCTGATGGGAGATCAGAATTTGGCACAAGCAGCATGAATCGATGCACCCTTCCTGTCAGCTGACAGAACATATAAGCACCTCCATCTAATTTGCGCTGCCTACAAGAAGCTTCCTGTCCGCAGGGGCCATTATTCCTGCAGAATGAATTCAGCACTGGAATCTACGCCATGACAAATTGTGGCCGTTCTGAAGGCCAAAAGGAGGTCCAACGTGCTGCTAGATAAGGGGTCTCTAATGAAGTGGCCATGCAGTATATATATTATATGCCATCCTATAGTGGTAAATGAAGAGTATAGTTTCGTAATACTGAACACAATGACGCCGTGTGCCACGACTTAGGTCATTGGTGCACTATAAAAATATATAGCGGCGCGCTCCGTAAAACTCCGTATAGACAAAGAAAAGCCCGACAGCAATACAAGGAGGCTGTGAGCCCCCACGGCCCACCATACAGGCTCCGTACACAGCGCTCCGCTATATTCATGAGCCCTTAACCTTTATTTCCCAGCAAGCATTACTTTTTCTTTTTTTTTTCTCTTGCAAATTAACCATTCTCTACATAACGTAGACCATGATGTATATTATTGCCCGCCATATTTCTTGCTGCTATTCAAATGAAAGAGCGGCTGTCAGGGGACTTGGATGAATTGCTAATTTTATTCAGAATTTTCAGCTTTTTTATTTACTAACGTATTTCTACAAGGATTCCTCTCTTCTGTTTTGGCAGCGGGGACAAGAGCTGATTTAACAAGTTCAGTAAGGCTGTCCGAGACAGTCATAAATTAAAGTTATGTGCAGCCAGCCAATAAAAATGTCACTGTGAGATCTGGAAAGAAAAAAATTTAACTTTACACTTGTTTGTGCTGGTCATATGTCTATGTACGACGCTACAAGGAGGTGCACTGCTGTTCTGCTTCTTCACAACTCAACATTTAGGGCTGGAAGAAAAACGCATCTAAATAGGAAACAAACGGATATCTAAGAAGTTGACGACTACGTTTATATGGCGATTTATAGTACCCAAAGTAATGGTCCCTTCCCGCCCCCTGCACAGAAACGAAGAACTGAGATCTTCAAGTCTGCGTTGGAACCCCACCAAGGCCATGAGATGTTTGAGATGAATTTCGCCTTGACAGGCGCCAAACTATGTGACCACGGTAGTCTGAAATGTACAAATACGTTTCTATATACATTTTCAACAAGTGTATATTTTTAGAGCATGAGAATAATCTTGTTGACTTGTTCGGGTTGTTGAACACAACCAACTTTTTTTTTTTTTTTGCTCCGATGCACTAGATGAAAAGTAAACAACTTTGCAAATAATTTCAATTAAATCTACTATCGTCTTGTGTCTATAGCTCCTATGCAGAGCTATGTGTCTCCATGGTAACAGACTACAAACCACAACCCTGTGTAGTCTGATCCTGCAGTCATGTTCAATTTCATCTGTTTCCTACTTCTCGCTAAACTAAAATATACAAAAGTAAGAAATAAGACAGGACTAAATACAGTTGGTTTGTAGGGTGTTACCAATGAGACACATAGGTTTGTGTAGTTGCTGTAGAGATAGAACAAAAGAAAATTGTTTTTAATTAACCCCTTAAGGGCACAGCCATTTTTTTTTACTTCTCACCACTTAAAAAAAAATAATAATAATCCCAATTTCTTTTATTTTTTTCTGCCAACTTGGCTTTCTAAAGGCTTGTTCTTGGCAGAATAAGTTGTATTTTTTAATGGCACTATTTAATGTACCGTACAATGAACTGAAAAACTTTAAAAAATTTTAAGTAGAGCAAAATGGAAAAAACGCAATTGCCCCATTATTTGGGAAGTCTTGTATTTACAGGAAAACATGACATAACATTACTCAGTGGGTCAGTACGATATAAAATATATATATATATATATATATATATACTTATTGTTGTACTACTTTCAAAAGCTAAAAGATCTTTAAGAAAAATAAATGCATTTTCTGTTGCAATTTTCCGTGTGAAGGATTGTTTTTTGGGGGACAAGCTGTGATTTCTATTGGTGCCATTTTAGGGTATTTACGACTATTTGATCGTTTTTCTAAACGTTTTTCTTAGAGAAAGGGCGACTAAAAAGGTGCAATTTTGGTGTTATGTTTTCCTAACCGTATGGTATTAGTAATATGTTATTTTTTGTTTTGCCTTTTTCATTAAACAGGAAATGTGTTTTTTTTCCCTTTTAATATTTCTCATTTTTTGTAATTATTAAAAACTTTTCACTTATTTTAGATTTCCTTTTATTTCCCTAAGGAGACTTAAACTTGCAATTGTTTCATGCCATCTACAATATACTGCAATACTTCAGTATCTCATTGCAGGGAGGCATTTAGGACATTTAATTGACCATTGGGACTTTTAAATGCTGCCGTTAGATTTGACAGCTGCATTTAAATGGTTAACAGCTTTAATCAAAGTCATCTCTGATTGACAGCTGACAGCCAGCCTCAAAAGATCATAATTACATATGCTATAGGGAAACTTTTTTAACACCATAGTTAAAGAGGACCTATCATGACCTCATATCAGAGGGGCCGACTGCATGGCCCTGCCCACTCCAGTGCTGTCTTTCTTTGTTCATACTCGCCCCCGTTCCCCTATACGGATCTTTTTAGATTTGGCTCACGGTGTTGTTAATGTGTCAAGTAGTCAATCCCAATTGCTCTGCAAATCATTGGTAGTTAGTGGTGGGGACCACCCACTTGACACATTTTCAGCGCCGGGAGACGAATCTAAGAAAAGGTCGGAATGGGGGTGACTATAAACAAAAGTAAGACATTGTCAGAGTCAGTTATGCCGTGTCTAAAAGCTATGTCTCACTGAGAAGAAGACCTAATGGGTCCTCTTTAGAGATGAGCGAGTATACTCGCTAAAGGCAATTGCTCGAGTGAGCATTGCCTTTAGCGAGTATCTCCCCAGCTCGAGACTGAAAGTTCGGGTGCCGGCGCGGGGGAGCGGTGAGTAGCAGCAGTCAGCAGGAGGGAGCAGGGGGGAGAGAGAGATCTCCCTTCCGTTCCGCCCCGCTCTCACCCGCAGCTCAGTGCCCGCTGCCGGCACCCGAACCTTCAGTCTCGAGCGGGCAGGTACTCGCTAAAGGCAATGCTCGCTCGAGCAATTGCCTTTAGCAAGTATACTCGCTCATCTATAGTCCTCTTTAAAAATGTAGGTCATGCAATCGTCACAGTATCTCAAAATTTTTACATGACCTTTAGGAAACTAAAAGTCACTGGCATCTTTGCCTAAATGTAGAAAGCTTAAGTCACACTTACCTGTAAACTGATTTGCCTGCTGAATGCCAACTGAGCCTCTTCTTTGATCCTTATAATCAGGCGGTGGCCTTGTCAAATGCCGGTTTAACTGATCCTGGTTGTTACATTTCTCCTTCAACAGCAAAAACAAAGTTCCATAAGCATCAACTACGATCTACAACTCCTACGGTGTACAATTTTATACGAAACAGTCTAGTATGGAAGAGATGAATTTCTGATGGAACGGATGTGTTAAGGACATTCCAGTTTGCAGTAGAGGCGCCTTATTTGCCCTTTCACCTAAGATTCTGTTCCCACCCGCATTGCAAGGTCCATCACATTTAATGGAAAATAAATTGCAGTGTAGACAGTGCTATTTTTTTCCATCAATATGACTGACACTTTGACAAAACCCAACGGGCCCCAGTAAATGAGATCCATTGGACGACACGAGTGTCCACCACAGTCGAGATCCATTTGTTGTGGTTTTTGTAACTAATGGATAATGGGGAAATTAGGCTGAACTGCATGGGCATATGTCTTTTTTCGGCCTCACATGCTATGTGAACAAAGCCTAAATCTACAAATGGGTTTATCCCACACATGCATTTTTCCTTCTTCACATTCGCAAACCATCCTCTCTCGATCTCAACTCCCTCAGCATAAAATGGGTTGTACCAAGATTGCAAGTTATACCCTATCCATATCTGAAGACGTCCTGCTTCCTCTGTCCTCCTCACTGTGCGGTTACTGCACCCCCGTCGTGAGGAGGAGACAGAATGGAGAGCTGGTTGCACAAGAGCATTAACGCTCAGTTCACTTTCAATGGGACAGCGGAGAAACCCGAGTATGGAGATACCTGCATGCTTGGGCAGCGCTCCCTCCATGCTGATATCACTGCGGGGGAAGAAGCGACCATTTCAGTGACAGGCACAATGGGACTTGGGAGTCCCCTTCTGGAGATTGGCGGGGGCGAAGTCCACACTGTTCAGCAAGTTAAGCCCTACTATGGATAGGGTATAACTTGCAATCTTGGTATAACCCCTTTAATGCTCTCTAGAACATAATCCCATTTCATTTCATACAGAGATCTTTCATCTAAGCAACATATTTTTTCTTACTTTTTGATGGCTAGGAGATTCCTAGGAGAGGTAATCTTTTTCTGATCAGCGGGGTTCCAACTGTCAGAACCCCACTGCTCTCGAGACTGAAGGGGCTATAATCAGAAGCTTTGCTTCCATTCCCTGCACAACTGGTAGCTGGGAGCACTGCTGTACCAAACCAGCACTGTGGCCCCTTTATTCTCAGGATCAGTGGGCCCCACTGATCAGAAAGCAGGGCTTATCCACCTGTGATGAGAAAACGTCTATAAAGAGATTTTACGATGAGTCTTAGAGGGTACAACAAGGTGGGCAGGGCGATCATTTTTAATATGTCCCATCTTGATTTGAACCCTTTGCACTGTGGGTCTTGCATGGGCATCTAATGAGCTAGGTCAATGTCCTGGGTGTTATTAAAAGGGTATTTCTAAGACTGACTGGTGGGGGTCCACCACCGATCTAGAGGACAGCAGTACCGTGTCTCCCTCTGCTCCTCACCACAGACTCACTTGCACCCTCCCCAATGATGTGGAGACTGAATAGAGCTGATGGATAGAGCCAAGTACAAGCACTCAGCTATCTCTGGCAGTCCCATTGAAGATGAATGGAGCGGCACCGTGCTCCATTTGATCTCCACTTTATGGGGAAGGCACAATAAGGAGAAGCGTAGGACACTGGACACCTATTTTTGTAGTTGATGCCCCGTAAGACACCGACCGGTCAGACTTTTATCACTAATCCTATGGATAAGTGATAAAAGTCAATCTTAGGTATTTCCCTTTAAAATAACCCAATTTTATGATCAATCCAACCTGGTAATCAGCTGATTGCTATGCATCAACCTGACAATCAAATGATATTACCACAGGAGGTAGCAGCATGCATTAGATTTTCTGCAGCGGCCTCTACAGGACTAATGTAGTATGACATGGGAGACATTCACATGAATGGGTGACCATGTACAAAATGATTTGGTCAGGTCTGCCAAAGCTATAGCTTTTGGGTTTTCACTGTGGCTAACAGTGTGGGTCCTGAGAGAATCCCCTCCTATGTGACGTCCATAAGCCATAATAGGGGATATGGAATGGGGTTGTCTTATTGATATGACCCCTTTAATCCAAAAATAATTTCTAAATGCATCCTGTAGACTTTCACTTTTCTTGAGTTATCCTTAAATTGTCAAAGTTTTGTTCGCCCATTTATATCTGTTTCTGACAAAGTTTTATCACAACAAAAATGGCGGCATTGGAAATCTACCACTGTGTGACACTCAAAAAGCTGTGCGACACCCCCTATAGGAAGCGTAATGGCTGCCATATTGGTGGTCAGCCAGAGACATAACTAACTGTAATGATATGTTTTGCATTTCAGGATAGAACACTGATGGGCCTATTACCGTTCCAGGTAACATCTGTTGCTGCATCTGTCTTTGCATAATGCTCGTCTTCTCCATCATTTGCTGGTTTAATAACGCTTGCTGGGTGTTGTAACCATTTGGACTTGAACACGAAGCCGCGCTTGAGTTGGTGCCAAGACTGGTAGCGTTACACTGCTGGTCCTGAAAAACAGTAGAAATCAACACTTTAACAATGAGCCCTTGCTAAATAAAGGTTATGGAGCCCCCATTCCCAAAGAATAGCTAGTCATAAATGTATGGCTGCCTCCGGGCAAAGACTCGGTTTGCTTAAAGGCAAGGGACACCTTCTCGGGGGCACAATTTGTTTTACTTAAATTCATGTATTTTGGTCTGACAATCATTTTTACAATAGGATTTAATTAAACATTTGGCACTGCTTGTCTTCTGCAGCTTCTACATGTCACTGTATATAGACACTGCAGACTGAGTCTCTATAGGAGATCCATCAGTGAGGCTGGACTGACAGCTTGGATGTCTTCATCTGTCCTCTTCTGCACATTCATGTCTGCTAATTTAAGACAACAACAGAGAAAGTTTGCTGTGGTCATAAATTAGCTGATAAGAAGGTTGAGGAGAGCAGAGGGAACCTAAATCATCAGTCCAGTCTAACTGATGGAGCGCCTATTAAGGCTTAGTCTGCAGTTTCAACACACAGTGATATGTAGAAGCTGCAGAAGACAAACTGTACATTTTTAAATAACCTCTATCACAAGAATGCTTGAAAGCCCAAAATATATGCATTTAAGTCAAACTTAAATGGGCCCCAAAGGTGTAAACGGCCTTTTACATGGCCAGATAATAAAGCAAGGATATTCATAGGAACATTTGTTTCCTTAATCGTGCGGCCATATGAAGTTGCTGACCTGACGAAAAATCAAAACACTCCCTCATCGGATAATCCCATCCTTCATATGGCAGCAAAAATCATTATTGTTAGCAGCACATCTCCCCATGTAAATGTGGGATGTGCTGCCGACAGCAATGAAACAGTAAGGGGGGCTATCCATCATAATAATGATCTTTTGTCCCGCAAATATCCTGAATCGGCGCGTGCAAAGGTCACAAAATTGGACGCTAGTCATCCTGAACAAATCACATAGTGTCAAATGACCCTTATATGGCCTGCATTTAGATAACATGGCCAAGATAGAGTGCTTTTTTTCCCCTCCGGCCAATACCCAACATATGCCGAAAAACGTACCTCGAGCTAAACTGTTGCACTGAGAGAAGGAAAGAAGCTGCAGCTCCATCCCCCTCCTCCCTCTCCTTCTAATATTTTCTGTCCTATTATTGATGCAATTTTGGTTTTGGGGGTCAAAAAAGGTTCAAAAACACTTCTTAAGTCCCTTTCACACAGATAATGGCTCCGCGAATAGAGGCGAAGCGGATCGGGATCGTTCGGGTCCGCCCGCCTCCATTCACAGTAAACAGATCGTCGTTCATAGATGAACTACTGCCTGTTTAGACTGAGCGATGCAGCAGCAGACCAACCATAATTGTATCACTGATCAGCCATTCACGGCATGCGTGCACATGGCACAGTTATTGTACAAACTGCTCATTCTAACGAGCAATTTGCATAATAATCGTCCCATATAAAAGGGGCTTTACAAATAGACTTCAAGCACTACAGGCCGCCGGTAGGTAAAGATATATCTTCCCCCACTACAAAGTTCTGTATGCCGACGTGTCCTACTAATTTATATTAAAGAACTACTAAGAATAGCTACGCATTAAATCAAATGACTAATTAGCAATTAATTTGTGAGCTGCGGATAGAATATCATAGGTGCGGACATGAAGAGCGAATATTCTTGGACGTCTCATTACGTGAACTTTGCAGGAGCTCTGACTGATTCACGACCTCTGTAGGGTCTACCAATTAGGTGGCCGCTGTGGAAAATGAGGCTATGTGTTATATTTCCCCAAATGGTGAGTTCATATACACAGTGAGCTACAGAAGTCCTGACATATCATGGAATTTTCCTGTTTTCACATTCACAGCTTCAAGTCATTTATTATTTAACCCCCTGTAGACTGAGGAACAATTTACGTAAATGCCTGCATGGATAAAGAAGTGCGAATGCGTCTTTTTCAAAGTGTAGAATTAGGGAAATCTATTTTTAATTACAACTTTGTAAAAAGATAAAATCTGAAATATTGCGGCCCTGATACTGTAGGTGGATACATCCAGTTTTGTGCATTTCTCTTTTCTGGTTGCTGTGTGATAATAGTGCATTAGTCACAACTCGGGACCGCCATCTTATTCACTCAACACTCAGCAACACACTTTACAACCTGAACTCCCGATAGTTTTATTTCCACCACAGTAACGGTTTACAGCACTTCACATTGAACATTAAACTGATACATAAATAAATCCTGTGCGTCTGGCCACTAACTATACATACGTAGACTATACATAATCTTTGTTTCTCACTAATAGGCCCAAATGAGCCTCGTGTGGCACAGAGTGTTAAGGCACCAGAAATGCGGTCCTAAGCTCTCGCTCATGACCTGAAGGTTGCACGACCTGAAGGATGCAGGTTCAATCCCTGTGTGGTTCAGGTAGCTGGCTCAAGGTTGACTCAGTCTTCCATCCTTGCAAAGTCGGTAAAATGAGTCCGCAGCTGGGACAGGTAAAGAGATGACTGGGGTAGGCAAAGGCAAACCACCCCACAATGTGACATTACCCAAGGTGTCAGTCATAACTCTGTGCTTGCACCAGGGGACTTTACCTAATGCCTAACCATAAGACAGTTCATCTCAATACAATCACAGTCCATACCTAACAGTACTTAGAGCATTCTAGGTGCTCCAGTCCCAGGAGCTCACAAGGTAACTAGAAGTGGCACTTCAACCCATTAGCAAAACCTCACAGGTGCCTCATGTTTAATGAGTAGGGGTACCCTTTCGCTTCTAGAGTAACAGACTCTCCCTCAGCTCTCTAATTTCAATATCCGATAATGGATTACCATATCACTAGAAGTAATGTTTTGCTAAGTGAATGATTTAGGGTGATTTAACATCAACGATTTAACATCAACAACAAAAGCCAATCCACACGAAAATTTAATGCAGAATTTGTTGCAGATTTTATGCAGAATTTCATATTGCATTGGTCAATTATGAAATTCCGCATTCAAAATCTGCAACATGTCATAAATGTAGAAAACATTGTGGAAGGTAATTGTATGTATGCGTTTTTCATGTAATCCCATAGAAATACATGGTGAAAATTCCAGTAGTGCATTTTACCACCGCAGAAATTCCACCACTTGTGAGACCAACCTTAGGGTGGGCTCACACATAATATAAAAACCTGGTGCAATCAAATCTGTATCATACAGGCGTGGATTACATGCAGATTTTGATGTGGATTTGTCACGGAATTGGTGCAGATTGCACCCTTTGCATTGCAAAAAGCAGAATCCACAGCATTTCTGTACACAGATCCGTATGTAAGACATAACATTTTTATGCCACGTGTAAATCCACCCCTATGGCACTGCAGGAGACTAGATAGGCAGGCTCTAACCCTACTTGAATGGGACAAAGCTGCAATACTGAGTGCAGCTGCTACGAAAAGTGCAGTGTGTGCAAGCCAGTGTAAACAATGAAAAGGCTGTGGTGCTCGCAGGAGTGTCGTGACCCCTTCAAACTGCTGCTCGGCAGGGTACAGAGTTAGTCCCAACACATCTAATATTGATGGATAACCCCCTTATAAATATTAAATAGTGACATACATTGCATGCTTCCTCTACTCTGGGAGAAACTTTTTTTCATATTTCCTTTACTTTAGGAGAAACTTTTTACTTTGCTCATTGTACACTATACAGTCAACATCCAATATCTGCACAGCATTAGAGGCACTGATGGCCATCAAACTTTCTCCACGGCCACCACTGCTAATGTCAGCTGTCTGACGAAAAGTAGGGATGAGAGATTAGTGGAATAATCGGTTTGTGTTGGTATTAGGACGATTTCATGAAAATTATTGTCAATCGGGACAGTCGATTCTGACTACCATAAAAGTCAATGGGAGTAGAAATCAAGTTCACAAATTTGCAGAAGATCCCCAATGCAGCCAAAGTCCCACAAATTGCATGGGAATACAGTCACACATCTGGGGAATACTGTGCTCCTCCCAAAAATTGGTCAGATAGTGTACAGTGGTCAATCGTAGCACAGAGGTGTCACTGAAAACAAAAGGAGGCCCACAAAGGGTCTTTTAGAACAAAATTTGTGCTGAGGAAGACAGCAGGTGTGTTGCTTTTCACAAGGACAAATTCTGCCAGGTGAACACCCAAGCACGGACCTGCTTCAAGGAACAGCTGTAGTGCTACCAAAAATTTCACTACATAAAACAGCAGGTGCGCTGCTTTTTAAAAAAGCAATGTCATACAGTTTGCAAAGCACAAATTCTTCGCGTTGAACAGAACAGCCAAGCACGGGCCTTCTCCAAGATAAAGCTCTAGCACTACAACTGTTTCTTGTGCTTTACAACATTTTCTATTTGGGAGAAGGAAGAGGAAATATGGCGGAAGCAGTAAAAGGAGACCAGCAGCAGCAACAGTATCTTGAGGGCAGAGTGTGCTCCTCGTGGAGACATGAGAGCAGTAGCTCCGTATTTACATATTTTTATTTAGGAGGAGGAAACATGGTGGATGTAGGAGAAGGAGAACAGCAGCAGTTCCAGCAGCAGCTCCTTGGGACACAGTGTGGTCTCTGGTATAAATCTCTGCTTAGTCATATATGAGTAAAAATTGCCAGCATGCTAACTAATCAGTGGAATCTGCCACAGGGGTACAGAAGTCAAGAGAAATCCACACCTGCTTTATTTTTATAAATGTCAGGAAAGCCACATTGTCTGTAGACAGGCGGAGGAGTCTGTCAGTTATCACACCCCTAGATGTGCTGAGCACCCTAATAGTTCACTGGCCGTGGGTCAGGCAAGCACCTTTAAAGTATGTTGTGCAAACTCTGGCCACTTCTCCAGCTTAGACACTCAGAAGTCAAAGGGGCCAACGCCAAGTCTGAGTACATCCACAAGGAAGCTGACATATACTCTTGGACCATCATAGATAAGTGGTACCTGTTACTGTCAGTCCTACCCTGTGGTTTTGCTGCAGGCTGCGAAGGGCTGAAAAGCTATGCCTCACCTCTGTTAGACTTCCCCTGCCACCAGTGGTGGTGCTGTGGCAGCTTCCTGCTCGTTCACCATGAGTTGCAGAGTTGCGATCTACTATGGATGCATCCCACAGCCATGGGGAAATACTGTGCTCAAGCTGCTTAATAATCCGTCCTAATAGTGCCAGAATTTCAGGTCCCTCTCCACTGCCGGAATGAGATTTGTCATTGTGGCTTTGTCATGCCAGACAAATCTAATTTCCTTCTATGACAGAATCACCGACTGGGTTGATCAAGAAAATGTAGTAGATATAGTGTATCTTGACTTTAGTAAAGCATTTGACAAAGTATCTTATACCGTACTTATTGAGAAAATGACCAAATATGGGATTGCCAAGGCAACTGTTACTTAAAGAGCGGTCATACACGAAGAGTAGTCATAAATAGCTGCACATCCAATTGGAAGAATGTGGCAAGTGGGGTACCACAAGGCTCTGTCCTGGGCCCAGTGTTGTTCAACATTTGAGGGGAGCTGATCAAATCTGCCGACGACACAAAGCTAGAGAGAGAGCTCTTAAAAGATCTAGAAAAGCTTGAACAGTGGGCGGTGACTTATGAGGACTAATCCCTGCCCCCCAAGTGATGCCACAACAGCCATCTTGGCCCATAGATTTGAGTGGTGTGTGTGGCAGCAGCAGAAGCTGCTTCACAGAGGCAGAGACAGATTCCAGACCAATGTGGGCAGAAGCAGTATGACAGTTGTATGCAGGGCTGTGGTGCATTTGTGCCTATCCCGAGGGGCTGGGATATAGAACTAGGTTAGGAGATGGTGGGAAAAATATTGCATGTCGGCTGGAGCGTTTCTTTAACCATCCAAAAGTACCTTCTGTGTACAAGCCTATTTTATATCTTCTATACTAATTTGCAGGTTTTTACATAAAGATTCCCCTGTTTTGGCGAAACATTATTAAAGCCTCCACTTTGGTGTTCAAACATTCTGGGATATTTATTTGTGCAGTCACTTGGCTTTTATTCAGGTCTGACACATAGTTAGACTTTTCTTCACATGTAACAAATTATGTCAGTCTGCATGCTGAATCCTTTATCCTTCGTGCTTGAGAACTATGCTGGGAGGCAAATCACTCCCCGTCCCGACGTCATCAGGTGCTGCAATCTACGCCTGGGGTAAAAACAACACTACCTACCACGAATGCCATCTATTTAAGGCGAAAACCTAGAATGACCCATAGAGTAGAGGCAGACGTAGACAGATACCTTGTATGTCGTAAGCCATTTATTCAGATTCTGCAATATGCAAATGATTTTAGCAGAACGTGACTGTTATGGGGCCAATTGTAGGAAGGAGGCCCAAAATAAGGTTGCCACCTCCTTCTTTTCCTCCAAATTGGCAAATAAGGGAGGAAGAAAGCAGCACAAGTAAAATGAAACAGGTAGGAGGAGTAACAAGCCCATTCTGTTCTTGCTAAAAATGGTCACTCTCCAAATCCCATTAACTTCCACCATTGTCTCTAGTCTTTCCTGTAAGCATCTAGAGGTCTACAAGTAGGTGCACAGAGAGGCAGGACTGGTTGGATTGAAGCAGGTGGTGGTGTTCTATATGGTGCAGGGGTGACAGGCGGAGGCGGCACATTTTGTAAAAGTCGAATTTTGCTAAACAAAGTGAAATTATAGGTCACTCCATGGGAGGTCATGAATATGTTTAACGATATGTAAATGTAACCAAACTTTACTTTACAGATATCCATACGATCTTCTCTATCCCCCCCCCACGCATGCGGGTTCATTGCACTGTAGGTGTCGGGGTACATCTCCTTCATTTCCCTTCCCTCGGTGTCTCTTGCCACCATGTCCGTTACACATAAGTGGATTACTTCGGTGGGACAAGACCCTTCATACTTGTACTTACATCCATCATCAATAACCACTGTCATCATTGTACTCCGTATTACTGAAGGTTCACGGTATGTCAAGCCCGCGGCCTAATGCACCGTAGATGCCAGAGCACGGCACTAAATTTAGGAGCTCCGTGTGACTGCGGGATCACAAACACCGTAAGTCCGAATATCATCTTGAGTAAATGTAATGTCACGTGAATATCTCTAAAGTCCCCCGTCACACCGTTCTACACTTTACATCATATCAATGAACATATTATGTCAGGTGAACATCCTATAACTTCCCACTGGGTAAACATCATATAACTCCTATTAGCTTCCTAAACACAAAGCTTCCCACTGCGTCATCCCAGTTTTTGCATTCCCCGTATCACAGCTCCTGGGGGAATACTCCCTCAGTTGTCCACCATTGTCACTGTCCCTAGTGTGCGCACACAAAACTTATTGAACCGCACTTACATTTCTTACAATTACAAGTCTGCAGTGCCGTCATCTTATTTGGGGACCATGCCCCCAGCCTCTTTTTTCCTCAGATGGTCATGTGATCTCACTTTTGACCAGCTCAGATCTACTTGGGGTTATGGTTTCATTCTAGCCAAATTCTCAGTTTGTGTGATGCTGTTGCATGAATCCACAGAATCTGCCAAGAAGAGGATACAGACACTCCTATGATAGTTACTGATGGTGATCACACAGCTCCTGTCACACAGGTATAATAAAGGAAATCACAGCTCATCCTCCTGACTGTATATTTATGGTCTGTAGGGTAACTTGGGTGACTATGGAAGGAATAATAATTAAACTGTCCGCCCAGCAGCTAGGCTGATACATCATGGCATTGGTTTGAAAGTGGAAGTACAAAACGTCAACCTCAAGATGGTGCCCGATAAGCAGCAGACAGGAGGCTGCACTGCATGGAAATAGATAAAATAGACAGAGAAGACCTCCAGAATATGACAGGCAATTAGATGAGGGGGCGGGGATGGAAAAATGTGTTTTTGTCGGAGTGGCCCTTTAACCCTATTTTGGCCATAAGGATTTTCATCTCCAGTTTTCAAAAACCATAACGGTTTTATTTTTCTGTCAACATGGCCCCATAAGGGCTTGTCTTTGCTTGACAAACTGCCGTTTTTATTGGTACCATCTTTTAGTGCATATAATGTACCAGAAAATTTTTATTAATTTTTTTGTAGGGCAGGGAGAAAAAACAACAATTATGTCTTTTTTTTTTGCAGCATAAGGGCTTATTCAGACGCCCGTATATCGGCCGGGTGCACTGAGCTCCCGCCCCCGTCCCGCCCCCCTCCCATTGTAAATAGTTGCGAGGGGCGTAGAGGGGGCGGGAGCTCAGTGCACTGCTCCTGGCTCTTCCAGCCTCCTCCCCCTGCAGAGAGGGACACCATATATCGGCCGGGCGTGAAAACCTGGCCGATATACGGTCGTCTAAAGCCGCCCTAAATGATACGATACATTTTTTCTGCGGGTTGGTTCAACTACGAAGATACCAAAATTTTAATTTTTTTTAAAGGTTTTCCACATTTGCATAATAGAAAAAACTTTTTTTTGCGTGGCTGCTTTCAAAGTTCTATAATACTTTTATTTTTCCGTGGATGTGGCTCTGTGAGGGCTTGTTTTTTTGTGTGACGACCTGTAGTTTTATTTTTTTGTAAAATAGCTTTTGCAGAGTTCAATTTATTGCACAGGTCTTAATGGATATGATTATACCAAATATGTGGGGGAAGGGCTATACAAAGTGGGGAAAGTGCGCAATTTTTTTTAGTACGTTCTTTTTTTACGCTAATCTTTATAATGTTCCTATAAGGGACATAAAGCAGAAAAGCTCTGATCACTATGTACTTTTGTACTGCAATACATTATCACTCAGAATAGCGATCACAGGCCATGGCAGGCCCAGACACCAGTGTCTGGCATTCGGTTATCATTGCAACCCATTACATAGCAAAGGGACGATGACATCATAGAGGGAGCACGCCCCTCCTGTGATCCCTTTACATTCTGCGATCTACATTGATCATAGCATACAAGGGATTAACGGCGGGGATCGGTGTTCTCACTGATCCCCGCTGTCGCAGCGGGAGACTAGCTGACAGCTCCTCCTGCTGCAGAATGGCATGGGCTTGTCAGTCTGTGCCATCCACAGGATGTATGTTTACATCCTATTGCATTTACTACCACTCTGCCAGGACATAAACCTACATCCTGTGGCATTAAGGGGTTCTCTGGGACACTTACTGTTGATGACCTATATGCAGGATAGGTCATCAATAGTTGATCCGTCACTTGGGATCTTCGATGATCGCTCATTCCCGGGCCCGCTGTCAGTGCAGACAGCAATGGAAGCAGATAGCACAATCAACATTGCAATTGCAAACACAACTCCCTCTGAATTCATTGAGATCTGTGCCTGTAGTACCAAAGAGGTCCACTGCAAAACGGACAGTGCTATCTGCTTGCAGCGCAGTGAGCAATAACAGTAGCCTCGAAAAACAGCTGATCAGCTGGAATCCCAAGCAATAGACCCCAGTTGATCAGCTATTGATGACCTATCCTGAGTATAGGTCATCAATAATAAAAGTCCCAGAAACCCCCTTTAACACATCAAAAAGCATTGAAAAGCTATTGAAAGGGGAAGAAAAAGTTCTGTTTCGCAGTATATTTAATACATTGAGTGTCAAGTTAAACTTTGCTACATCTGTAGGTACGGGGGGCCCTGTTACAGAATTAGCATTGGGGCCCAGGAGCTTCAAGGGATGTCCTTGGCTAGACCGTGACTGTGAAACATATGACTATTTCTAGTAAAATCCATTCTGTTTCTGCAGCTACGGTCGCTGTTTTCGCTCGCTGTTAAAATTCTGGGAAAAAAAAAAATTAACAGTTTTCCTGCAAAAACACAATCATAAAACGCTTTAGTATAAACTTGTCAGGTATCAAGAAATGTGGGGTCTGGAATTCCATCCCTGTTCCTTGGGAAAGCGAGCTTAGCCGTAGAGCGAGGCTGTGCTATCCTTGGCAGCGCTGTGTATGGCACATACATTCATAGGATTAGATGAGTTTCATGCTTAATGCCGTCAAGCTGTGGTTATGGCAAAGATGTTTGGAAATTATTATAAGTAAGCTTATCTGTACGGGCGCCAAAAATCACGAAATGGAAGGTCAAGAAGATATACAGCTTTCTATTGTTCAGGGGAAAACATCGATTATTAAAGGGAGATTTATTAAAATGGTAATGTGCAAAAGTATGAGATTGCCAAAAAGGAAACGTATAGACGGTATATAATATGTGCGCGCTACACGAAGTTTGGAATCTGGATGACCGGCTGCACATGGCAGCACCTACTAAGGAGAGGCCTGCAGAAGTGTTTATTAAATGCGCACTTATCCTAGTTGCCAGCACTTCCTAGTAAATGCTGGGCTGTTCTGTGAACCAGATCAAAAAGGAGGTGGGGTTTATGCTAATTTACTGCCTCGAATGGGCGGTGCTTATGCAACCCCCGTTTTTGTTTCAAATGTTTGTAAATACTGTGATACAGTGAGGGAACCTTTCATGATCCATAAACTTTGGGGCTCAAAAAGTCAGGGAATAGGGAGTCCACAGAGCGGTCTTTCCTAATAATCGGGTGCCCCGATCCTGTGCCGTACCTCCGTGAAGTTGCCATTCACATACAGTAGGACACTTTTCAACCAGCTATGTGAGGGTGCTTGCCCATTGACCTTGATGGAAGAGTGCAAGCACCGAGCAGGCTGAAAAAAGTCGCGTTGTGTGTGAGTGGCAACTTCGCAGTGGGGATTTGATCACTGGGACCCCAATGATCCCAAGAGGTTCCGGTGGTCCCCACATGAACTGAGCAGAGAACGTCCATGCGCTTGATTCATATCAACGACTACGCTACATGTCAGCGACAGCACTAGAAACTGCCGAGTACGAGTGCTTGGCAATCTCTGGCGCGGTCATTGAAATTGGTGTGCTGGCAAGCATTTACGTCCTCGGCTCCATTCATGCGGGAACCGCTGGGGTCCCCGTTTACAGGATCGGTGGTGTTCCCAGCAGCCACACCCCCACAAATCATAAAGCTATCCCTCATCCTGTGCCCAGGGGATAACTTTAGTTTTTGGTACAACCCCTTTAAAAGCAACCGATCACCAAAAAACATACTTAGAAGTTTTACTCAAAGCTCAGCTGGAACGGCTGGTTTTTTGCACGGCAAACTGTAATTTTTACTGGTACAATTTCTGGAATACATAAAATGTATTGTAAAACTTACTCATTTTTATGGAGGGCAGGGAGAGAAAACACATCAATTTTGCCATTGTTTTTTTCTTTTTTTACAGTGTTAATCATACTGTAGCACTGGGTTGGAGCCTCAGCAGCCGCAGGTCTGGAGAGTGTCAGGAAAGAGCCAGGAGTCAGCAATGAAAGCTCTCGGTTTGCAGTACAGATAGATAGGTGGGTAACGTAGTCAGAAAGGAAGTCAGAAGTCAGCAACGGGAAGTCTCAGTTTGCAGTACAGATGGATGAAGCGGGTAGCGTAGTCAGAAGAAAAGCCAGGGGTCGGCAATGGGAGGTCTCGGTTTACAATACAGATGGATGAAGTGGGTAACGTAGTCAGAAGGGAAGCCAGAAGTCAGTATCAGGAGATCTTGTAGCAATAGCAGAGGAGCAGGCAGAAGTGGAGCTTGATCAAACAATGCTGTGGAGCAGAATAATTAGGTGCTAGTGCAATGGCAGGGTCAGACTTTTATAATGAGCCCAATCCGAAACAGAGGTGGGGTCAGGACCAGGAGGCAGGAACTAGATAACTGGCATCGTGGAACGAGGCTGAGAGTCATGCAAGGGAACTGTCCACAGCCTAGATGGCTCAGTAGTGAGAGCTACCGACTGGAGCGGTTTGATTTCTGACACATACTTAAGCTTAAATGACATGACATGACACATTTTTTGATGATATTTTTTGATAATTATGGTGATACCAAAATTATTTTTTAGGTTTTTTTCACTTTTGCAAAATAGAACCCCTTTTTAAAAAACTATTTCTTTGCATTGAAAGTCCCATAATGTTCTTTTTTTTTCTATGGTTGGAGATCTATGAAGGCTTGTTTTTTGTGTGACAAGCTGTAGTCGTTATTGCTTCCATATTGGGGTACATATGAATCACCAACAGTGAGGTGGAGATTGAACAGAGAGTTGCACATGTACGGTGCCCTCTATTCATCATCTTTAGTGGGACTACCGGAGGGAGCTGAATGCTTGTAGTCGGTTATTTCTCTCAGCTCAACTGAAATAAAGGAAGCTATTGGGTACTAGTATAGTATGTCTCCACAGGAAGACATGGGTTGGCCGGGCTGAGCTACAGGTAATGCCTAGGTCACACCCACAGCTTCCGATTGGCTCCCGCAAACACACTTTCACAGATTCCCACGCCCACACATCTCGTACACGTTCCCCCATACACACATGCACCAGCTATCCGCCTGACAGCTCACACATCTCCGCTTCCCCTGTCCTCCGCTGGCCTCGCTCTCACTGTCCATGCCACACCCCCCTCTCCGGGCAGCATATCTCCTGTCCTCTTCCCGCATACCGCTCCCACCGTCCATGCCATGCCCCCCTCTCCTGGCTGTAGTCTCCTCTCCCTGCCGCACAGATGTCCTGTCCACAAGGGATGCTCTGCAGATCACACAGGTCCTAGGGAAAGGTACTCAGGTTGGAGCTTGCTTGGACGTGGGCAGCGGAAATCTGTGAAAGCGTGTGTGCGCGGGATCCAATTGGCAGCTGTAGGCATGGCCTGAGCATTACCTGTAGCTCAGCCCAGCTAACCCATGTCTTCCAGTGGAGACATACTACACTACCGGGTTTCCCTGAAAATAAGACACTGTCTTATATTAAATTTTGACCCAAAAGAGGCACAGTGTCTTATTTTAAGAGGGTGGGCGTATACTCACCTCGCAGCCGGCATCTGTGTTCTCCACGATGATCCCCCCGGGTGCTGTGAAAGGCTACTGTGTAATCCTCTCTGCTGTTGGAGGATTCTCTCTCTGGTAAATAGGAATTTGAATTCCCCCTGCTTCAGCAAGTGATCATTGTGAGTGGATCAAATGCCAGCCACTCACAGCCAGCGCTCGGTGAACCAATCACAGCCATTCAGTGGCTGTGAATGATCGAGCACCGGCTGTGATTGGCTGACTCTCGATCCAATCACAGCGCTCACTTGCTGGAGGCGGGGAATTCAAACTTAAGTGTTTTGCAGAAGACTGAATAGAATTATAGCCTTTCTCTACATCGTATGATCATTTGGTCTTCTCATATGGTGGGGGAGCCAAAAGAAATTCCGCACAGGGAGGCATTTAACCTAAGGCAGGCCTTGGTTTCAGGGGCTTTCAAATGAATGGGCTGTTGGTCTCAGTGCATACAACTGCACCTCTCATCTCTATAAGAATGCCGGAAATAGCTTGTACTTGACTATCTCCAGCAGTCCCCACCTATTGACATGAATGGACTGGCGGTCTGGTTTGGCATTACTGCTCCACTTATCTCTGTGAGACTGCAGTCACATGAATGGAGCAGTAGCATGCACGCGTGACCATCACTCCATTCATTTGGGGGCACTCAGGACCCTTATTCTTGTGATTGGTCAAGATATTCAGCTGTTTTATCTCAATCATATACTTATTATGTACTGCATCAGTCAAACCAATGGAACCTCCATGGATCACAAGAATGGGGTCCTAATGCACCTAAATGAATGGACTAATTGTCTCATATGGCCCCTAACACTCCACTCATCACTATAGGACTGCCAGAAATAACCTGTACTTGGCTATCTCTGGCAGTCCCATCCCATTGACTCAAAATGAATGGTGGCTTGCACACGTTATCACCACTTCATTCATTCAGGGACACTCAGGAGCCTTGTTCTTGTGATAGGTCAGGGTCCCAGCTGTTCTACCCCCACAATCATATATTTATCCTCTCTGCTACCTATAAGGCCTGTCCATTTAAAATAACATATCCTATATACACTGGAGGTTTCTGTCCTCTCTACTCCTTCCTAAGCTTGCCTTAGAACACCTGGATAGATTTTGACAGGTGTGCTGCATCAGCCAAACCACTGGAACCCCTACGGATCACAAGAATGGGAGCCCCAATGTCCTCAAATGAATGGACTAGTTGTCTCGCATGGCCACTACCACTCTACTTATCACTATTGGACTGCCAGAAATAGCTTGTACTTGGCTATCTATGGCAGCCCCATCTCATTGACATAGAGGGGTAGAATGCATGTGTGACCATCACTGCATTCATTCAGGGCCACTCGGCACTCCCATTCTTGTGATCTCTCAAGGTCCCAGTAGTTCTAACCCCGACCTATCAGATAGTTATCCCCTATCTTTCCTACAAGGAAGTATTAAGGTGCATCCACCTAGTCTAAAGTGAACGTCTATCAGGTCCTTCACTTTGGTCATTTCCAAAAAAGAGACCATTAATGTTTGCTCTATGGATCGCTATTTTAAGGAAAAGGTGAATAATTAAGTGTGACCCGTTAAGCAGTATCCTTTTGTGTTGCTCAAACAGTAATTACTTCAGTAAATGAAAGAGACAGTTCAGCTCATTTACCAGATGACTTGTCCAAGTCTTGACATAACAACTGCGTTAAGAAGGTAGCAAAGATTTATTTTAATCAGCAGAGCATCTTCTGTTAGAATTTATGCTTATTTGAAGACGAGATCAAAGACTCCATCGGAATGTGAGAAGGTTTTGGAATGCTGCTCAAAAAAGTCCTCGGAATTGTGCACTAAGTCATTGGCTGTCTTTCAAAGTACAAGCAAGCCTTTGCCAAGCTTTATCTCTGAACAGTTTCACATCTATTTGGAATTATTCCTTATACTTAATAGATTCTTTCCATGTGAGAGCAAGCCTACACTCCAGGTGGAACTGGTCAACATTTTGCTCTGGTGGACAAGATGGAAGTAGGGTATCTACTGTTGGCCAACAGTCTCAGAATTTCTAGATTTCCCACAAAGTATATTTATCATCCGTCTAGAAGACAGAGGTGATAAATGTATCCTTGCTGGAGGCCCCACCACTGGGACCCTCACGATCACTTGAATGAGGGATCTCAAGTCCTCCATTTCTCCTCACTTCATGACCACGGTAAGGAAGAACATGAATGGTGCGGTGGTCCAGCTTTATCCTTGGAAAAGCAGCTGTACCATATGAATCTGTCTTTCCTTGGAAGCCATTCAACAGGCACGTGAAAGCCAGATGTGGCCTCGGCATTGCCAGATGACATCATTAGTGTAGAATAAAGTACTCTACAAAGACACTGAACCAGCAGGGTTTGTTGTGAGATATGAGATCAGAAGCCTATAACACTGAATAAAATGGACATCAGGAACTAAGTTTACACCCTATTACTATCATTTCTCTCCAGTGACCTTAGGGGTTATTCTTCATATTATCACCCCTTTTACCAGAGCTTTGTGCTCTCTGATTATTACATTTGGAGGAAAGGCTCTTTTCTTCTACTAAAGCATTGAGAAGATGAGCAGTTGCACATGTAATCAGTAAGCTGTGGAGAAGCCCTGGAGCCTCCTGACCCTGGAAACTAAGTGTGCTTGGGTCAGTTACCTGCTATACTGCTGAATGGTTGGAAGCCTCACGAACAAAGAGACTGTGAGTGTAAAACGCATGTGCCAATGCTTGTGTCCCTGCATCCACTCCAAGCCTGCTATGTGTTAAAAGAGACTGTAACTTGATTCCGTACGGGCTGATATGCCATTACTGAATTCTAAAGCCTTTTTCAAATTCTAAAGATTGTATCACCACTTTGCTGCTCAAGCAGAGACTTATTATGTTCTACAATGTGAGCATTCACTTCTCTTTTATCTTCTTACCTTAAAGGGGAATACAACATCAACAAAGCTCCCACCTCAGGGTAGGTTTTGTGCAAATTAGACCCTGTTTAGGTCAAACTTTTTAGCACAAGCATGAATTTTTATACCTTTTTTTTTTTTTTTTACAAAACATAACATTTTGATGCAAAATTGTATGAAGGTGCCCATGGGAAGCAGTTGGTTTGTGACATGTTGTGACCAATAACATGGTACCACATGATGGCCATGTCATGATCTGCTCATAAATAATGTGCTGACCCTCCTCTGTGCAGCAGAAAGCAACATTTGGAAGTCATGGGTAAACATGGTGACTTGAGTGTCTTTCACCAGGTTTGTGCCCGGTGGTGTTGTAACAGTATTTTGCATTTGTTGGCTGATCCTGAAACACAATATCAACAGTGTACCAAGACTCTCATGATCTGTTTATACCCAGGACTGTGACTGTAACAAGGGAGCACCCTCTACGTCTAGAGGAAAGAAGGTTTCTACACCAACATAGAAGGGGGTTCTTCACTGTAAGAGCAGTGAGACTATAGAACTCTCTGCCTGAGGACGTGGTGATGGAGAATTCGATAAGAGTACAAGAGGGGCCTGGGTGCCTTTCTTGAGTGATAGAATATTCTATGTTATAGTCACTAGTTACTTCAGAAGGGTCGGTGATCCAAGGATTATTCCGATTGCCAGATTGGAGTCAGGAAGGAATTTCTTCCCTTAAATTGCAAAAATTGGCTTCTACCTCACTGAGTTTTTTTTGCCTTGCTCTGGACCAACATTGTGGTTTAATAGGCTGAACTAGATAGACATGTACACCTCCTAATAGTCTGGTTAGAAAGGCCGAGGTGGGGGGGGGGGGGGCAATTTGTCAATAAAATTATCCAGCTTCTCACATTCCAAAAATACGCACCCCTCTCAATTTCTATTAACTGGGCAAAATCTTTTTTCTGCGTCGTAGAGGCATCTAGTGGTCAACAAGCTCCACACAAGAGGAAAAATAGATCTACTACACACAAGGAGCCTACAAGAGCCTCTTATAGGCCAAGGGGGGGACCACTTTTAGGGTCTCGGGTGAAAAGACCGTTCATCTATTCCCACCACAACTCTAAAAATTTGCAGATCTGCCTGAGATGGAACTGCATGCCGAGTTTTCCACCAAAATGACAACTTCTTCTAGGGGCCCGATTTTTCCAACAGAGGTATATAGGGATGAAAATGCTCTTTCATTTGCAAACTTTGTGGCAAACTTTTATTTCTTAGTGTTAAGCAACAAAACTTTTTATCATTACACCAGAGGATATAGTTCTTAGCCAAGTCCTCCAGGGAGCATTCATGTCATGTAGAACAAAGCCAGGACAGTTGCCGCATCCCTGAAACTTTCTCTTAAGCCGTCATTCTGCTAAGGCTTATATCAAAAGATGTTATTTTTAAGATAAAGATGTTCTCTCCAATTATCACGCTTTGCTTCGTTTGTTTTGTGTGTGTTAAATAAAGAACAATACAATTTCAAAATTTGGATAAAATGTACTATTTTATTGCTAAAGGAAAATGCAACTTCTGAACAAAATTTTTACTCCATTTCACAATCCAAGTTGATATAAAATGTGGAGTAAGTGTGCCAATACTTTGCTTCACTGCAGTACTTTTGGAGTTACATCATCAGAGAGCAGTGCATTATGGGAGGTTACATGACAAGTAGACAGGCAGGCATGGATTGGGACATAGGCCTCACTCACATGACGATGAATCGCACGCCATATTAGCTGCGCAAAGAAAATCGCAGCTAACAGAACCCATGCATTGCTATGAAAACGTTCAGACGGGAGAATTTCAAGCGCATAAAAAAAAATAAAAAAATAAAATCGCACCTTAGAATAATAGGAGATGCGCGACTGAAATTCCCAGCTGCATGAAAAGATAGGACATGACCTATCATTGGTGGGCAAAGTGCAGAAGCATCGATAGATGCTGGGGATTTCCTAATTCTCCCCTGCATGTGAACCCTGATCTCGCTGCTGCTGGAGATATCCCTCCAGCCCCGCTCAGATGAAGGGAAGCTCAGCAGAGTAGGAGGTTCCCCGGGGCTTTCCCTCACCTCGCTCTCCTCCTGCAGCAGGGCTTTTTTAAAGCACCACGCAGGTCCTAATAGTGTGAATGGGCAATTCCAATGCTAATTAAGTTCCTGGCTTGATTATTGGAAATCGTCCATTCACGCTATTTTTCACGCAGTTAGCCGCGGCTAACTTCGGCGTGAATGTCACGCTTGTGGGAATGAGCCCTTAAAAGTATTCCTGCACACAAACCCCAGCAGCACACATACAAAGTTGCTGGTTTCCTGACTGTTGCACTGCTGATCACTAATTAGCCCAGCAGCCCACTTATTGGCCCAGCAACCACACTAATTGGCATTGGTGGATTGATTAGTGGGCTGTCGAGTGGATTAGTAGTTAGCAGCCCACTATTCAGTCCAGCTGCCCACTATTTGGCCCAACTGCCCACTAATAAGCCTAGAAGTCCATTAATTGGCACTGGTGTGCTGATCAGTGGACTGTTAGCCACTAATCAGCCCAGCAGCCCACTAGTTGGCCCTGCACAATCCGTATACCCACACTGCCCAGGCTCTGATTGATGATACAAAAAGTTCTGCTGATCATTGGCACCGAGAGTAAATTCTCAGATATCTGTGGTCTACAAAACTGAACTAACTGAGACTGACCACCCGACTCACGCAGCAGGCAATGCATCGCTAGAGCAGGTCTGCAGCCAGCTCCAGGCAGACTGAAGTGTGCCTGCTGATTGTGCTATGTCCAAACAGACCTTGGTAAAGGAAGAACTGCTTGGCTTCAGCGTAGGACGATGCACGCAGTCCAGCCTAGGCAGTGGCGGTGAGGGAGTCGTCGTGAGGTGGAGCTAACATGGCTGGCTAAAAGCAGGGGCAGTGCTCCACCTGCCACAAGCTGGTATAAAGTGTCCTCTTAATGCTGTGGCCAATGTCAGGTGACAAGTAAGTGTTTCAGGCCCAGTTGGTGGCCACAGTAGTAGCAAAGACACTTGTGGTGGGTGGCCACAACATGAGCTAGCCCACTCATTTATCAGGTAGCACGGTTCAGCAAATTGCCAGTCCGGACCTGTAGGCAGAGCAAAGCCATTAGGCCACATGACTGGCACAGAGTAGTGACCAGCAAAACTTTTTCCCTTTAGTTTGGGTGTCCCTTCCCTAGAACACCCATGGTAGGTAAAACAAAGAGGTAGTGGTGCTTGCTATAGTAGTTGATACAGCAGTGTCTATATACAGAGTCGATTCACATTATTATGACCACCCACTAATATCCAGAGTGATCACTGTGTGCCGCATGGACAGGAGCTAGACGGGCTGGTAGTGACGCAATAAGGTGCTGGTAGGTTGTGTTGGGAATCTGGAGCCATGCTGACTGCAGCGCATCCCACAGTTGCTGGAGGTGTGTGGGAAGAATCCAAAGAGCAAACACAACAGTCAAGGTGTCCCACAGATGCTCAATTGGGTTCATGTCTGGGGAAATAGGGGGCTGAGAAGTGCTTGGAAGTCTTGGTTGTGTCTTCCAACCACTGCCCGACATTTCTAGCCGTGTGACATGTCGCATTGTCTTACCAGAAGCTCCCATATGCCCCAGGGAAGATAAATGGCATGTATGGGTGTACATGGTCTGCAAGGATGGATTCATAACCAGATCGCTTCAGGCTGCCTTCCACATGGATGTACGAGCTCAGGGAATGCCACAAAAAACCTCCCCAGACCGTAACACTGCAGCATCAGCTTGTGTTCTTCCAGCATTAGTTGCAGGGTGTTTGCTCTTTGACGTTTCTCGCCTGATAAGCCAACATCTATTCATTCCATGAAGCAAAAAACGTGACTCATCGGAGAAGGCAACCCTTTGCCAATCAGCGGTGGACCAATTCCAATACCTCTGTGCAAATTGAAGCCTTTTCTTCCAATGCAGCTTTATAACCATAGGCGTAGTGTCCATCCGTCTGATTCGGAGCCCCATACAGAGTGGGGTTCATAGAACTATTGTTGTAGACACAGATCTAGTAGCCCTCTGGTTCATTTTCATGGAGAGCTGCTCCACTGTAGCGTATCGGTTGGCCCTCCATCACCTCCATGGCCAACATTCACCTCTCATGTCAGTGGCTCGTGGCGCTCTGCAGTCTCCATGTTGGTTATTGCCAATGGTGCCATTTGTCCGCTCATGATACACCTTCACAACAGCAGAACGCAAAGTTGCGCTGTTTGAGAAATATCGACACCCTTGTCCCGAAAGCCAATAATCATCCTTTTTTGCCACTCTAATAAATCGCCAGCTTTACCCATCACAACAACGAGCAATCAGCCTATGGCACGCCTCGTATACCCCCCAAGCCACCTACAACACGTCACTTCCTTCATTGGCTGCACGCCGCCAACGTCAAAAGTAGGAGTTGGTCATAACAATGTGTATTTGCAGTTGTATTTGGTAATGCAGCTAAACCCATGGAAATGCCAGAAGAAGTGGGGGAAGGGAAGTGACAACTACACTTAGCACATTTCTAGCCTCGTAAGGCAGTTGTTATATATACTGCCCCCTAAGGGGGCAGTATATATAACTGATCTGAACAGTCTACAGAACTTTCAGATCAGCCTGGAGTTGCTTTTAAATAGCATCACTTAGCTGCCCTACAACAATGTTTAAGTAATCTTGTGTATTCTCCATGAGAAACATCTTTTCTTATATCTCCACACTGTGCCATTCCTCCTGAAGTTAGTCCTCTTGAAACAGTATAAATAAATTGACAACTAGGCGTTACCATTCCCCTTGTCAATAGGGGGTATCTAACACACAGGCAGCCCTTACTAGACAGTGTGTGTGTTGGGACACGTCCCACTATCAAAAAGGAAAGGTAACAGATATAGTTGTCAATTTATTCATTCTTTTCTAGGGGGAATAGCAGACATATGAAGTAAGCAAGGAAAAGGGATCCTGTGGGCGTAACCAACTCATCGATGAAAGGGGTCAGAGGAGGAGTCAAGAATCGTTCTAATGAACAGGCGGTGCACGCTCAAGATAATTGCAGTCGAATACAACGCTGATGCTCCAACTAACTGCTGAACTCGCCATTCCTTATCATCAATGGGCTGTAACAGCAGACAACCAGTTCCAGCGCCATTACTGTCTATGAGAAACACGAAAGGTGAGACTCCAGGGGAAAAAAAGGGCAAAAATTGTATCACTGAGCAGCGGTAAAACATCTCCTGGTCAGATGGATCCAGATTTCTGTACCACTGTGCTGATGGGAAGTCAGAATTTGGCACAAGCAGCATGAATTGATGATCCGTTCCTGTCTGGCTGGTGGCGTTACAGTGTGGGGAATGGTTTCTTTGCACATCCTGGGTCCTCTGATATCTGTGGATGGACAGCACCATTAAAGGGGTTGTCTCACGAAAGCAAGTGGGTCTATACACTTCTGTATGGCCATATTAATGCACTTTGTAATATACATCGTGCATTAAATATGAGCCATACAGAAGTTATTCACTTACCTGCTCCGTTGCTAGCGTCCCCGTCTCCATGGATCCGTCTAATTCTGCTGTCTTCTGGCGTTTTTAGACGTGCTTGCGCAGAAGGGTCTTCTGGCTTCTCTTCGGTCCGGCACAAGCGGCGTTCTGGCTCCGCCCCTTCTACGTGTCATCGCGTAGCTCCGCCCCGTCACGTGTGTCGATTCCAGCCAATCAGGAGGCTGGAATCGGCAATGGAACGCACAGAGCCCATGGTGCACCATGGGAGAAGACCCGCGGTGCACCATGGGAGAAGACAGCAGTGCATCCCTGGGAAAGGACCGGCGGCCATCTTGGGGAGAAGATCTTTTAAAGTTCATATTTCGTCGGATCGGTGAGTAGCAAGCGGCTTAAAAACCGCTTTAAATTGCTATTTTATGCCAGGGGGGTGACAGGGGGAATGGGGTAATGTAAAATTTTGATGTTTGCCGCGAGACAACCCCTTTAATTGCTGCAGTCCTGAAGGCAAAAGGAGATCCAACGTGCTACTAGATGGGGGTCTCTAATAAAGTGGCCATTCAATATGAGTGGTATGTAAAACGCAGATCATCTGTACTATGAAATGGGAAATCCAAGCTCGATAAATCTCTCCTCGGTGATGCAGCGAGCTGTTAGTATTCTATATCTCATACATACATGCCCCTATCCCTCTCACTGTGACCGGCGATTTCTACACAGGACTTTAAATCCAAACAAGAAATAAATCCTTTCCAAAGTTAAACTGCAGCAGCAGCGACATTTCCTGTACATGGTAGTCTGACTGCGCAGTGCTGGGTTTAATGAGGATATTAGCTGGAGGAATTTGTTCAATAAAAGTGCTGATCCAATTAAATGAAAACGAGTGGAAAAGTAACGCTCATAAACGTGCTTATAAATTAAGGAGTTTTACTGTAAAGTGCTGCAGTGTAAGGAAGCACGGAGATCAGGAATGCGGCCCGTCAGCAATATAATACACCTAGAATGGTGGACTGTGTATGTCCTGGACATATGGGCCTTCAGTGAGACTCTGCCAAGATAGTCTGTGTGACTACAGTTACAGATAGATAGATAGGAGATAGATAGATAAATAAATATGAGATAGATAGATGAATAAATATGAGATAGATAGATAGGAAATAGATAGATAGATAGATAGATAGATAGATAGATAGATAGATAGGAGATAGATAGGAGATAGATTGAGAGATAGATAGATAGATAGATAGATAGATAGGTGATAGATAGATAGAAGATAGATTGAGAGATAGATATGAGAGAGAGAGATATGAGAGAGAGAGATATGAGAGAGAGATATGAGAGAGATAGATATGAGAGAGAGAGAGATATGAGAGAGAGAGATATGAGAGAGAGAGATATGAGAGAGAGAGATATGAGAGAGAGAGATATGAGAGAGAGAGAGAAAGAGATGGAGAGAGAAAGAGATGGAGAGAGATAGATAGATAGAGAGAGATAGAGAGATAGATGGAGAGAGATAGATGGAGAGAGAGATAGATGGAGAGAGATAGATGGAGAGAGAGATAGATGGAGAGAGAGAGAGATGGAGAGAGAGAGAGATGGAGAGAGAGAGAGAGAGATAGATAGAGAGAGATAGATAGAGAGAGATAGATGGAGAGAGAGATAGATAGAGAGAGAGATAGATAGAGAGAGATAGATAGAGAGAGCTAGAGATAGATAGAGATAGATAGAGAGATAGAGATAGATAGAGAGAGATAGAGAGAGATAGAGAGAGATAGAGAGAGAGAGAGATGGAGAGAGAGAGAGAGATGGAGAGAGAGAGATGGAGAGATAGAGAGAGAAACCAAAAATGGCCACAGCACGCAAAATAAATTTACTATCAGAGGTATACAAACCTATAATCTAACCACATTAAATAATGCAAGGTTCTTAGTATATAATTTGATCAAATTACATTGGCCCATCTACCAACGTCCAGGTGAGCAAGCTCTCAGATGGGTCCTAACTAGAGATGAGCGAACGTACTTGGTAAAGCACTACTCGTCCGAGTAATGTGCTTTATCCGAGTACCTCTCCGCTCGTCCTGAAAGATTCGGGACGCATTGCGGAGCGGGGAGCTGCAGGGGAGAGCAGGGAGGAATGGAGGGGAGATCTTTCTCTCCTCTCCCGTCCGCTCTGCCCCGCTCCCCGCTGCGACTCACCTGTCAGCAGCGGAGCGCCCTGAATCTTTCAGGACGAGCGGAGAGATACTCGGATAAAGCACATTACTCGGACGAGTAGTGCTTTACCGAGTACGTTCGCTCATCTCTAGTCCTAACATTAACACCAGGTGGTGTATCTTAACCTGGGAAAGCTGAGTTCCTACCTCTATAAATTCTCCTCTCTTGGGACTAAGCCTGCAAATAAAACCAGGGAGGGTAGGATACCATATAGATGTTCCAATAGGAGGGACAGGAGGTAAATGGGCGACAGGTGTGCACGACCCAGTGAAGGCAGCCAAAACTTCACAATATTTGTACAGAAAGGGAAAAAGGGGTCAGCACTAACCATTGGAAATATATCCCAATAGAAATATATAGGTTCACGTTAAACCATGGCTGCAACACACAGTAGAAGCAGAAACCAAAAATGGCAACAGCACGCAAAATAAATGTACTATCAGAGGTATACATACCTATAATAGATATAGATGGAGAGAGATAGATGGAGAGAGATAGATGGAGAGAGATAGATGGAGAGAGAGAGATGGAGAGAGATAGATGGAGAGAGATGGAGTGAGAGCGATAGATGGAGAGAGATAGAGAGATAGAGAGAGAGATAGATAGAGAGAGAGATAGATAGAGAGAGAGATAGAGAGAGAGATAGATAGAGATAGATAGATAGATAGATAGATAGGATAGGAGATAGATAGATAGATAGATAGATAGAGAGAGATAGAGAGAGAGATAGATAGAGATAGATAGATAGATAGATAGATAGGATAGGAGATAGATATGAGAAAAATAGTTATGAGAAAGATAGATAGGAGATAGATAGAGAGATAGATATGAAAAAAATAGTTATGAGAAAGACAGGTAGAGAGATAGATGAGATACATAGATAAAAGGTATGAGCGACAGATAGAGATAGGACATAGATAGATATGAGAAAAATAGTTATGAGAAAGATAGATATAGATAGATAGATAGATAGATAGATAGATAGATAGATAGATAGATAGATAGGAGATAGGAGATAGATAGATAGATAGATAGGAAGATAGATATGAGATAGATAGATATGAGATAGATAGATATGAGATAGATAGATATGAGATAGATAGATATGAGATAGATAGATAGATAGATATGGGATAGATATGAGATAGATAGATATGAAAAAAATAGTTATGAGAAAGACATAGATATATAGATAGAAAGACAGGTAGAGAGATAGATGAGATACATAGATAAAAGGTATGAGCGACAGCTAGAGATAGGACATAGATAGATATGAGAAAAATAGTTATGAGAAAGATAGAGATAGATAGGTAGGAGATAGATAGATAGATAGATATGAGATAGATAGATAGATAGATAGATAGATAGATGGATAGATGGATAGATAGATAGATAGATAGATAGATAGATAGATAGATATGGGATAGATATGAGATAGATAGATATGAAAAAAATAGTTATGAGAAAGACATAGATATATAGATAGAGATAATAGATATGAGATAGATAGATAGATTGATAGATAAATAGATAGATATGAGATAGATAGATATGAGATAGATAGATAGATAGATAGATAGATAGATAGATAGATAGGAGATAAATAGATAGATAGATATGAGATAAATAAATAGATAGATAGATAGGAGATAAATAGATAGATAGATAGATAGATAGATAGATAGATAAATAGATGGATATGAGATAGATAATAGATAAATAGACATGAGATAGATAGATATAAGAAAAATAGATAGAAAGAAAGATAGATATGAGATACATAGATAATAGATATGAGAGATAGATAGATATTAGGTAGATATATAATAAACTAGCCGATATACCCGGCTTCACCCGAGAAACTTTGATACAGCCGTTTACCTGTTGTTGGCACCAACCTAAAGAATGCTCGTGACAAATTTTACACTTGTACAACACTGGGAAGTTATATTACATAGGGGTCCTCTTACTTTTGCAATTAGCATTGCATAATCGAGTCGTGACCCCTTTACTTTTTCTATTCAGGACCTAAAGAATGTCATGTTTGTACGACACCGGGAAGTTAGAGAATTAGTGGCGAGTCAGTCAGCCAGTCAGTGAGAGCTTTCATCGATAGATAGGAGATAGATAGATAGATAGATAGATAGATAGATAGATAGATAGATAGAGACTATATAAAGTCACTGTGTTTGACAACCATGATATAAAAAGACTTACAGCTTCTGATGTTCAAAATCAGCCACGTTAGTACATTGGACGCTCAGCTCAGTGTTCTGCTCACCAACATTATACATAATTGGAAAGGTCAGTACTTCCCACAAAATCAGAACACTCTGCTCATTCTGTTCCCATCTTTTCAATGGTTTGTTTTTCTTCCTTGCAGATGTAGCGGTCCCACCTGCTCCCGGGTGCCTTAGGCCAAGTTCACACATGTCGAATATACAGCATGGACTCTTCAGAACATCCGTAACAGAAATCCTGAATCTCCAATTTCAGTCATGGATTGGCCAGCGGATCTGCCGCACTTTGATTCAATGTGTCTTCTCCGTACAGAAGCCATGACAGTAATGATCATAATGTGGATTTAAAAATCTGCAATAAATTTCATATTCTTTGCAGACTTTTCTGGAGATCGGATACAAGATGCCCCATTAACATGCATTAGCGACAACGAATTCTGTGTCTAACTCCTGACACAGACCTGGACATATGAACATGCCAGATACGACACCGGAATTATAAATGGCACTTGGTAGGTGGGTAACATTTGAAAGGGCACTTGCACATGGTCATATGATGTCTTCAACTCTTATAGGTAGACCTTTAATTATACCCCTGTATACCATCATACAGCCACCATCCAGGCTCCATCAGCCTTCTTATGTAAGGGGTATTCTACATTTGAAACATTGCTTCTTGGGAAGTCCCTCATTGTATATAGAGGAAAATTGTAGCCAATACTGCAGAGCATGAAGACATGGCCAGCTTTAGCTACGTACGAGAGGTGGATCTAGTTTGGGGTCAATCACCTCCCTTAGGTCCACCTGGCCAGCCGATCATCTTCCTTCTTGCAGCAGCATCTTGTGGAACTACATGATTCATCTTCCTCCTGACCCTGTCTCCTCACCTCTGATGTTCCAAAGTGCTGCTGTCTGCCCATCAGCACTCCTGCTACTCACTTACTTATTTCTGCTACTGTATTTATGTTATCAGCTTGGTTCGGGAGCTGTATCTATGTACTGAACTTGGTTCTGGGGCCATATTTATCTTCTAAGCTTGGTGCTGGAGTTATATTTATGTTATGAGCTTGTTCGGGGGCTGTATTTATATTATGAGCTTGGTTCTAGTGCTATATTTACATACCAAGCTTGATTCTGGTGGTGCATATAGCTTAAGAGCTTGGTTCTAGGGCTGTATTTATGTACTGAGCTTGGTTCTGCTAATGTACTGAGCTTGGTTCTGGTGTTGTATTTGTTATGTTACTACATGAAGACTGTGCTGTACTAACGAGCTGTGCATCCTCTGTGCACAGCCGTGCAGGCTCCACTGAACTTCTTATGCATGGGCATTCATTCTACCTTTGCACCACTGCTTCTAATTGAGAATAGCTCCGTATAGAGTCTAAAGGAGCCTGTAAGACTATAAATGAAGACTGTATTAAGAAGTTGTACATCCTCCCTGCATAGCCCTACAAGCTCCATCCTCTGTAAGGGCATATCCCCCCATAGAAGTAATGGTTCAAAGGTAGAATATCCCCATATATAGAGCTCGATGGAGTCTGTACATGTAGTGGCCGGAAGTCTATATTTCTGGCCCCTCCATACAATGTCATACACGTCATATCTTCTGTGTGGATGCACTGTGCAAAATGTCTAAGTCTCTTGTTATGTGTATTGCACGACTGCAGCGTGAGAGGTTAACGTCTGGATGTAGCTGGGATACGTCTGCAAAAGTATCTGTTTATGTCCTGTCATGTGGTTTGCTAGACACTATAAGTATGGGTGTTTGAGAGCAAGGGCTCACACCCATTGGCGATCTGACTTCCCTGAGATGCGAGAGTGAGTGATTTTCAATGGTTTCATTCTCATTTGCGATGTTTTCAATGTAATCTCGCATCGCAAAGAAGATTGGGTGGCCAGCATCAGTGCTAGCCCCATTGAAAACATAGGGAGAACATTGCACTCCCCTGACACAGCTGTCACAGCTATGGCAGGGGACCGCGGGGATGAAGGAATCCTCTGCCACAGCTGTGGCAGAAGCCCGTGATGCTATCCCATTTCTTTCAATGGGGCCGCACTGCTGCGGCCCCATTGAAAGCAGTGAGTTTGCAGCGATGATTTTCGGGGAAGGGCTTGAAATATAAGCCCTTTCCTGAAAATCATAGCAAGCTGTAAAAAAAAGTAAAACAAAAAAAGTTTATCTCACCTAGAAGAGCTGTCCAGCTCTTCTCTCCAGCCCCGGCAGTCTTCTCTGTTCTGGAGGCTGGGGATTAAAAAATCACCGCCTCTAGAAAGCGCTGCCTCTGATAGGCTGAGCGCTGTGGCCAATCAGAGGCAGTGCCCAGCCGTCATTGAATGACAGCTGAGTACTGCCTCTGATTGGCTGAGCTCTTCCCCGAAAATCATCGCTGCAAACCCACTGCTTTCAATGGGACCGCGGCAGTGCCGGCCCCATTGAAAGAAATGGGATAGCATCACAGGCTTCTGCCACAGCTGTGACAGCTTCCTCTCTGTGACAGCTGTGGCAGAGGATTCCCTCATCCCCGCGGTCTCCGTGGGGATGAAGGAATCCCCTGCCATAGCTGTAACACCTGTGTTAGGGGGGTGCAATGTTCTCCCTATGTTTTCAATGGGGCTAGCACTGCTGCTGGCCCCATTAAAAACAATGGGCGATATCGCAGATTCTACTTTGCGAGGCGAGATTACATTGAAAACATCGCAAATGAGAATGAAACCATTAAAAACCATTGGTTTCATTATCATACGTTCTCATTCACTCTCGCATCGCAGGGAAGTTGGATCGCCAGTGCGTGTGAGCCCCAAGGTGGGGGTTCTTCTTCAGTCAGTCCATCATCTTCAATGGTAGAGAGTGGAGTGTCGGCCCCATGGGGTAACATTCAACCCTCATGTGGTGAAGAGTGATGGAGAAGAAAGAATGGTATCCTGAGGTCCCTAGTTCCAGGAACCATTTGTGAGAGTGGGAGAAAGAGAGAGCGAAGTGAAGAGTCTGCCGTGCAGAGATTCAAGTACCTATCAAGTGAGTGTCTGTGGAGAGACCCTACCCCCATCCTCCTCTGGGGAGCTCCCCTTCCAGGAGCGGTACCTGACAGATAACTTGCACTGCAGGACCGATATCATCTTGAGATTCTTCCCTGATCTCAAGTCTTCTGCCTACCTGCACTGGTGTGTTTTACGCTGTATACTGTCAAAGCTACAAGTAAACTTTTGCCAGAACCTGACTAAAAAATTATTGTGTGTGTGTGGACTTCCTTGATTTCTCCGCCGAGGTTCAGAGAAAGGAACGGTGGCGTCACCCGTGACATATCTACAGTTCCCCGGTTTATAGGGGTGTCCGGAGGTGGCCTAGTAGTACTTGGGCTGAGGTGGTGTGCGTCCCTCCGGGGAGGAGTCTGGTGAGAGTCACCGTGACAAGTGACAACTCTACCCTCCCAGCTCCTCAGTGGCCCTTTGGGACACCACATATGATTAGTATAAGATTATACTAAGTGCAGTCTAAAGAGTTGTATCTCCTCCGTGTACTGCTGTACATGTACTGCCGCGATCATGAGCCCTTCGGGGAAGTTACCATCTGATCGAGTGTACTAGAAGAATTGCTGAGCACCTCACTATAAAAGAGTACACTAAGCTGGATCTGCAACAAGCAAAGTTTCCAGGAAGGAAGATGCTTTCTTCCAGGTTTTCATTGGCACAATCTACTATATGGCATAGTAAAGAAAAAACTCAGAAGACCTTGGACCTTACAACAGGTTCTACACAACCCTACGGCGGGTGATCCTAATGAGTCAGCAGCTGATGAGATGATCCCGCAAGCTTAATGCTAATCCCCTCTTGAAGACGCTACTGCATCGTTTTTTAGCTTTCCCTGTGGTCTTCCTTGTATCATCACTTCATTTGGTTCCCCCCTTATTTCCTATTCTTCCCTTTCGTTGTGTTCACACTGCGGCCACACAAGCTCCCAACATTCCCACAACTTAGTACCGTGAGAGGAGGATCTGATTTCATCCGCTCTCGCGGCTGGCTTTGCCCTGCAAACCTATAAAAAGTATGAAATCATTATGTTGTGCTATGCCATAGTACGGCGAAGTTCGGATTTAACTCTTTACAGCCACTCCCAAATATCAACGTAACAAATTTACGGAATTCTAAAAGAAACAAAAATTTGGATGGTTTTTGTAACATTATTATTCTAACCCCTACAATTTTCTACGCTTCGATCCGACCAAAAACCGGTCTCCTGGGCCCCACGTTGAGTTCCCATGACGTTGCACCCTTCCGATTCGCAATAATACACCCAATTTACAGGCGCAACGAGTTTTCTTCTCACAAGTCCGTAGAGCCAGATTGTGTTTTATTATTACGGTCTGGTATGACCCGGGGGATGCAACGGTTCAGTTCTTAACGCGGCGTGGTACGGGATAAGTTTCCGATGAGCCTTTAGTTGAGGCTAATGTAATCTTCCTTCTTGATACTTTTACTTATTTCGCCGTTAAGTATATGCAGGGAGCTTTTAAGGCTGAACCTTGTATAACAAAGCTTTAATAAATGAATACCACATGCACGAGAGTAAGAAGTAAACCCCATAGTACTGTGTGCTTCCTACTACTGCTGACATGCACTGATACCGAGCCAGAGCTTTATAGCTGCCTGCTTGGACTTCTCACAATAATCCTCCCCCTTCTTTCCAGCTGAGAAGTAGCCCCTAGGGAAAACTAAGGCATCTTGGCTTGGCAATGCATTTCATTCCCATGAAAGTAAGCGCTGACTTCCCAAACACCCTCGAACAACATGGCAACATTCTCAAGTCTTGCGCTCAATCCTTCGGTGCAGCAATGCCTTCAATGAGCGCCTACAACATACACATTACCCCCCCCAACCACCGTTTATGACAAACGCAGATACATAGCTGGTGGGCTGCATGTTAATTTCCATGTTCTTTCTCACTGCCTGTCAAGAAAAGCTGTTTCAGCTCTCGGGGTTATGTCTTTTTGCAGAGGATTTGCATTCAGTGAGACCTTTAACCTGCAGCACAGAGCGAAGAAAAATAATAATGTATATCGTAAGATCCATGCCGGGAAGCTGTAAGTAGGGTCGGCTTCACATGGGGGTATGGGTATCTGCGTGTAAAGGAGTGTAGCGGTTTTGCGGAATGCTTTTTAGGGTTCCACAGTGAGATGTACTGTAGGTAAGGCGAGGAATTACCGAAATGTGACCCCCAAGAGATCCCGTGACCGTTGCAACATAGTTGGAAGAGCCGAAGCTTAAAGCGGTCGGGTTCAATGCAAAGTTTGTAATAGGGCCCCCCCAGCTGTAAGCATAGTAAAGGTCTTCTTATATGCGGCAAGGAGACCCAATGAGCCTGGATGTGAGTGCATCCTCTGCGCTTACAGAGCTGCGCAAAAGTTTCAGGCAGATGTGGAAAAAATGCTGCAGAGTAAGAATGCTTTCAAAAATAGAAGTGTTAATAGTTTATTTTTGTCAATAAGTGATTGAACAAAAGAAAAAAAATTAAATCAAATCAATATTTAGTGTGAACGCCCCTAGTCTTCAAAACAGCATTAGTTCCTCTAGGGGCACTTACACACAGTCAGGGATTTTGTAGGATTATAGTCAGGTGTATGATTAACCAGTTATATCGAACAGATGATAATGATCATCGTTTTCATATGTAGGTTGAAACACAGTCATTAACTGAAACAGAAACAGGTTTGTAAGGGGCTTAAAATTCCGAGGAACAGTCAAACTCCGCTATAAAGGTGAGGTTGTGGAAGACAGTTTCAGATCATACACCGTGGCAACACTGAGCGCAGCAACAAGACACAAGGTAGTTATACTACATCAGCAAGGTCTCTCCTAGGCAAATATTTCACAGCAAACTGGGGTTTCAGGATGTGCTGTTCAAGCGCTTTTTCAGAAGGACTAAGAAACTGACAACATTGAGGATTGTAGATGCAATTGCCGGCAGCAGATGAAGGATACATCATGCTTCCCTTCAAATTCGGAATATATCAAGCAGTGCCATCAGCTTAGAACTGGAAGAAACCAATGGGACCCAGGTATACCCATCGGTACTGTTGTATCTTGTCCCCACCAGAACAGTGGGTGGAAACAAGGAGTTGTACTGCTGGAGTCACATGGAACGCCCACAGCTGGTTATTGGTTCCTGACTCACAGGTAATAGCTCCCTTACCCCACCCTCTCATCTCACCTCCTTGCTGCTTGGATTTATCTGCTCCCCGCTCCAGACAAACACTCTCCACCGGTAAGCTCACCTCCCCGCTGCTGTCATTGTCCCTGCCGCTTGGATGTATCTGCTACCTGCTCCGGACAACCACTCCTCCCCGGTAATCTCATCTACTCGCTGCTGTCACTGTCCCTGCTGCTTGAACTTATTGGCTCCTGCGCTGACCGTTGTGAGTGTCCCCGGTGGCCTGCCATCAGCGCTGCAAGACCTGGCAGCGCTGACGCGAATTCGGCACGGAGAATAATAGCGGGGACCAGAAAGCGGCGAAGCAGAGAGGGGAGAAGGCGCAGCACAGTGACAGGTGATGGGAGGGGAGCCTGAACGGGCCAGACATATTGCAGCACTGATGGCAGGCTGCCGGGGAGAGTCACTACAGACAGTGCTAGAGCGGGGAGCCGATAACGCCAAGTGACAGTGACAGCAACGGCGAGGTGAGATTACCGGGGGACAGTGGTTGTCCCGAGCGGGAAGCAGATAAATTCAAGCAGCAGGGAGAGTGACAGCAGCCAGGAGGTGAGATGAGGGGGTGGAAATTACCTGGGAGTTGGGGACCAATAGCCAGCTGTGGGCTTCGCATTTTACTCCATCAGCACAACCACTTGTCTCCACCCACACTTCCGGTGGAGACAAGATACAACAGTACCATACCCATCTACTGTTTGGAGAAGTCAGGCCAGAATGGTCTTCATGGAAGAAATGCAGCCAAAAAGACAGATCTTCAAAGTAGAAACAAGGCCAAGCAATGCAACTGTGCATGAAAACTGAGGAACTGAGGTGCAGTAAAATAGCAGCCGGTGCTCTGGACTGAGGAGTCAAAATGTGAAATATTTGGCTTTAACAGAAGGCACTTTGTTCGCTGAACGGCTGGAGAGTGGTACAATAATAAGTGTTTGCAGGCAGCAGTGAAGCATGGGGGAGGTTCCTAGCTAGTTTGGGACTGCATTTCAGCCAATTTCATTAGGAACTATCTTCAGTGTAATGAAGAACAAGGAGTCTTGGAAGTGATGATATGGCCCCCACAGGGCCCTGATCTCATCATCATCCAGTCTGTCTACCAGCAGAATAGTGAGTGCAGTTCTGGGGTATAATACAGGATGGAACTCAGGATCCGTACAGGATAAGTAATGTATGTACACAGTGACTCCACCAGCAGAATAGTGAGTGCAGCTCTGGAGTATAATACCGGATGTAACTCAGGATCAGTACAGGATAAGTAATGTATGTATACAGTGACTCCACCAGCAGAATAGTGAGCGCAGCTCTGGGGTATAATACAGGATGTAACTCAGGATTAGTACAGGATAAGTAATGTATGTATACAGTGACTCCACCAGCAGAATAGTGAGTGCTGCTCTGGAGGGTAATACAGGATGTAACTCAGGATCAGTACAGGATAAGTAATGTATGCACACAGTGACTCCAGCAGCAAAATAGTGAGTTCAGCTCTGGAGTATAGTACAGGATGTAACTCCAGATCAGTACAGGATAAGTAATGTATGTATACAGTGACTCCAGCAGCAGAATAGTGAGTGCAGCTCTGGAGTATAATACAAGCAGTAACTATACATATATTTGTTGCCTGCCCTCACTTGTGCATGCTTCTTCAGCAGCTGAATTGCTTTTACTGCACAATCATGTTTATTACAGCGGGATACATCTGAGTGCTATTATACTATTAACGTACACAAAATACAATATCCGTGAGTCATATCATCGGTACAATATAGGTGAACTTGGAATGTATTAATTTGCAGCATAAAAGTAGAAAAGCCAAACAAGGCTATGAAATGCCCAGATGGAGCGCGGCTTAATTACATTCATGTGGGAAGCAACTGTTTAGGAAGTCTGAAAAAAAATCTAAACTTTTTTCTGCATATAAGGCAGGAAATACTTAGAAGGGCTCAGCCGGGGTGAAAGGTGACATAAGGTGATGAGCTCAGTGCTGTGCAATAAGTAACAATGCCTCCTTCAGCACAGTGTTCCCCTCTGCTGTACACAGCGGCTTCTCTCCTTTCCCTCCACAGTTTATTCAGAATTTCCACCTGGAAATAATCCGTGGCTTAAAAAAAAACCTGGTAGAAAGCTGCGTAGCGAGCGAGGAGCGGGAAAAGCGACAGTGAAGTCTCACAAACACTCAGGAAATGTTCTCAACCTGCTTTATTAAATCATATCTTCACTATGTACTACAACACCTATCATAGCTAATGGAGAAGCCCACCATCAGCACAGTAAAGGGGCTGTCTGGATTTAAAAGCTCATGTTGTAATGAGAAGGGGGTACTCATGTTCAGGACCCTCATATCCTAAACTAGAAACGAGGGCAGCTACCAAGAGTGTCTCTGACTCTGGAGGACCCAGCCGTTCCTGCACTCAATGAAAAGCCTATTGATTTCAATGCACACTATGTAATGCTTTAATTCTCCTGTGGTGGCGCTGTAGGACAACCACACATATAGTTGCCCCCTAGCCGATCAGTGACGGTTCAAACTGTGACCAGCTTTTCTCTTGTAACCAAAAAGCATTGTGTAAAATGAGCAAGCCCTTTAAAAGGTGTTTCCAGTTGTAAGCTATTGATGGCTTATAGTAAATCGGTGGGGTTGAGCCGCATGGGACGCCTGCTGATCAACTGTTTGTCGAGGCAAGTTGATTTTTGCAGAAAGCAGAGAGTTCCGTTCCCACTCCAATGGCCAGGCTTGGTATTGCAAAAAAAGGTATTGCAATTCGCTCACTTCAGCGAGAACTTTGCCTGTAATACCAAGCCTCACCACTACAGTGAGAACGGAGGCATTTGCTTCCTGTATAAATCAAGCAGAGTTTCTGGGTGGCAGATGCCTATTGATGGCTTACTCTGCAGACAGGCAATCAATAGTTTTACAACTGGACAACCCCTTTAAGATGGGGTTTACACTTGTGTTTCTTTGAGGCATGCTTTGGTGACTCAACATATAATGGTGTTAAATCCCTGTTTCCAAGTCTTCAACAATGTCATACTTATTAAAACGGTGCATGTCGCATGATGGCGCAACTCACCGAGCACGTAAGACAGCCTACTCTACTTTACACCCCCCCCTAGAGCTCCTTATGCCCATTTGAACCTACCTCAGTGCTGTGTCTTTGCGGAACGAACGATGCTTAGAGTGTGCAGTGTTCTTGTGTGACCGAAATGCACGAGCAAAATCTGGAAATGTTAACGAACCCATTGAGCTCATTGGGTTCTATCCTCCACGTACAAATACGTGCAGTTCTGGTCCATAAAAAGTTTTTTGTTTTCACTGTGTACGCTTTTGATACGTATGTGCGGTTCTTTATGTCCGTGTTGCATGCACTGCGTTTTTGAGGCCGGTGTCACAAGGGTGTAAGAGCATTTACGTGCGCATTTGTGCAATGGATGTTGCATTTTCGTGCATGCATGTATGTGTTTTACTATACTTTGTGTTCGCAAATTGTACGCATTTGCGTGCGCCATAAATCACACAAGCATGCTCCGATGCATTGAAATGGGCAATTCAGTTAATGACTTCAATATGTGCTATTTTCGTGCGTAAATGGAACATGCTGCGGATTTTTATCTGAAATCAATGGGTTCTATTCGCTGTGTCGCTGCACGAATATGCTGGTGTGACGCAGGCCACAAGCAAGGAGGCCCGGCTAATGTCACTTTTCGCTTCATTTCCCCACTGTCTCTTGACAAAAGTCGCAGTGAACACACACCTAACATCCGTTTTCACTGTGTGTTTTACGCTCCCATAGACTTTCATGAGTAATTTTATTCCACGAATACGGACCAAAAAGGAGAAGGATTAAAGGGGAAGATACGGGATATGGCAAGAAAAATTAAGACCCCCTCACCGCCCCCCCCCCCCCCTCTACTAGACAGAAAGGTCCAAATGGAAGAGACAGACTACAATAGTGAATACCATTTCAAGCAAATGTGCTCTATCTGCACCTGCCACTAGGGGGCCCTCTGTCACTGGCCTGCAGAAGGGACTATTATGCTGCTGCTGATTTGTAACAGAGGGATGTTTCCTACATACTCTTACAATATATATATATATATATATATATATATATATATATATATATATATATATAACACTAAGCATTTTTTGCAGCAAGATCCAAAAAATTCAACGTGCACCTCTGGCTACATGGATGTTCTACAAGCCCGGACATAAGATCTAACCACTTGGACTTGGTTCTGGCAACCAGTGAAATCAATGTGGTTGTCATTAAAATGCAAGATATAGGGTGGCTTCACACGGGACAACTATCGTCCCCAATAGTTACTTGACAGAGCGAGTTGTTCCATATAAACATGGCCACTAACTGGGTGACTAGCAAGAATTTGTTCGCTAATCACTTTGTTCCGGCTCACCTAAAAGTAGTCGCTGGTTGATTATAGTCTGGAGTAAACAGCTAATGGTTGTATATCAACAACCAGCCAATTATTTTGCAGGGAGGTGTGCGCTTCTTCATATGCACCTCCCATCGAATGCTGATTGGCTAACAACTTTTTTTTTTTTTACATTTTGCCCTCCCACTTAACGCTCGTTGGTTACTGAAAACACATAAATACAAGTGAGTGATCCGTGACAAAATAGCCCCCCCTGGTCTTCAAAAGAACACTGGCTGTTAGCGTCTCTGGTGGGTTTTTCGAAGAGGCACCAGCTGCGGCATTGACTGTTCAGTCAAACCCTCGAGAGACTGCAGTAGTGAATGGAAGACCGCTCGAATGTCTTTACTGCATTCACTAGCATTGGCAACCAATGAGTGTGCATTGGGGAGGTGGAGAAATCCACCGTCTGACGTCTGAAAAACATTCTGATTGAAGGCTGTACAGCTCCGATGTTGGATGACGTCCGGCAGGGTATTCTTACTGTATATTACTGGCCGCTCTGTTGTCAGGGGCCTCTTCAGCAGGTCCCATACCGCAGTACTGGCTTTAGCCAGCAGATGGCACCATTGTATAATGGCAGAAAGAGAAAGCCCCCTAGGAAACCCTGAATCCAAAATTGGATTGCAAAGGTTTAAATGCTCCAAACAATTTGATCGTGAAATTAAACAAGTATTGCCGTGTGTAAAAGCACACAAGCAACAGTCGTTCATACGCCTTAGCAATAGTTGTCCCGTGTAAAGCCACCCTAACAAATAGTAGTTAGTGGGAGCATAAGTACCACCTCCCCAGTCCTGATTATTTAGCACAGCATTGCCTCCTGTTGGTCATTCTTGCATGGTGCAACCTCTGTTACATACCGTCATACTAAAAAAAGCATGCAGCATACACCGCTGCCCTCCGCTAATACAGAATATGGGGATATTAAGTCAGTAAAGATGTAAGTACTAACTGTAATTTGGTATAGCAGTGATCCTAAGGGGTGCACAAACTGTGGTCACTTGTCACTACTGAAGAGGGCGACACCGGGCCCAACTTGGTTCCTAACCTATAAAAAGGCAGCTACACAGGAGGAAGCTATATTCCCTAGTTTTTTTATATTTGCAGCTCATGGCAATATTATTTGGGCTCGATAAAATGCTGGCCTTAGGTTAGATGGCACCATGTGTGAAATTTCAACTCTTCCCTCAACCCCCCGGGATAAGAAAAAAAAACATATATATTACACTGATTGGCAGTTTGCCCATATTCTGCTTGTATACCCATACTAGAACAGCTCAGTGATAACTGTACCAGATTGAAACTCATAACCAAGACAGCACCAGAACCAAGCTCATAACATATAGCACCAGAACCAAGCACAGTAACTACAGTACAAGAACAAGCTCATTAAATAAATATAGCATCAGAAACAAGCTCAATACATAAATATTAATAATGATCTTTATTTGTATAGTGCCAACTAAGGCCTAGTGCCCACGGCTGTGACGGGCTCCGCAAGTGGAATTGCGCAGCAGAGTCCGTCACAGCACCCCCCCCAGAGACCCCATATTCACCTCCGGATCCGCTGGCCGATGTCCCACATCCTGTGCCGGCGCTCATGCGCAGTACAGCGCATGACGCGTCGCCCGAGTCATATGACAAGCTCAAAGCGTCACATGACGCGCTGGCTGTGTCATATGACGCAGGCGTCGGTGGGCGGGGAAGCGTGTTCATGCCATCTTCCGCTGTGCTACAGCGGAAGATAGCGTGACGAACGGCTTCCATTGACTGCAATGGAAGCCGTCCGAGTGTACGCTTGCGGCAAATAGAACATGCCGCGGGTGAGTACGGGTGGTTTCAAGGGGTGGAATTCCGCACTGTGAGCATTGCGCTATTAGGTTCAATAGAACCTAATAGCTGGGGGGCAACGCCACGGGGGCAACGCCCGTGGAAATTAGGCCTTATTCCGCAGCACTACATAGATACAATATCAAAAGCAAGCTCATAACATAAATACAGCACCAGAGCGAAGCACGTAACATAAATACAACACCAGAATCAAACTCCCCTAGCAATCACAGTAGCAGAATTAAGCAAGGAGAAGAGATAAAGCCAGGAGGAGGATGTATGTAATTGAATAAGATGTTGCCGCATAGAGCATGAAGATCAGGTAGCCAGGAAAACCTAAGGAAGGCAACTTCCCCCAACCTACATATGCCTAGTGCCCACCCCCAAGCTGGCGGCTGGAACCCAATGTTGCCGTAAGGGTCGCACATTGTTAATGCCGCCCACGGTTTTTATATAGTACAGCATGAGGGGCAATATTAATAAATGGTACTACACAGAGTACCAACCAAACGAGGGCTGGCCCTGGTCTTATGACTTCACTTCCATCATGGAACCCTACGGTTCAGGAAGCTGGCGGTTGTGGACATAACATAGCACCAAAAATGTACCAATATTACGGCAATGTTACACAACTGGAAGTAGAAGCTCCGCACCAGTTCACTTGTGAATACTGCAAACAACATCTTTCCCTTTCGACCGGAGTATAGCGAGCCTTCTAGCCACATGTAAGCCATAACTCTCATCTCCAAATAATTGCTTCCTGCAGTGGCCGAGAGTTCAACAAGTGCTTAAAGAAAAACATATGACGATACCAAGCCCCATGCGTGAACCAGCTCAAGTCGGTATTGGAAACAATATCCACGCTGTACTAGGGCCCTGGGAATGACAACATGTGCAAAACACATTGTTATATGGGAACGGTTCAAAAGAAGATGTTAACATCCACCTAGAATGTCTTACGGATCTTTCTCCTCAACCAAGTAATTCCAGCATTAAGGAATGGGTTACAGCTTACAAGAAGCCGAGGAAATGATCCGAAAATGCTACATTCTTTTCAGTAGAGTTATTACTTACATAAAGCGTGAATCTAGTCAAGGGTTACAAGGTGGATTGTGCCACACAGAGGGATGTGATAAAAGAACATTGCAAAACTGCATCCCGTAAAGTCTTATAGCAAGGTGGACCTCCTGCTACCAAATGTTTCTTCCGTCAGAGCTTCAACCCTTCACACTGATATAGACTGAATGGCCACCCTATTAGAGACCCCCAACTACTGGCATGTTGAACCTCCTTTGGCCTTCAGAATTGCCGCAGTTTGTTGTGGCATAGACTCTACTAGGTGATGAAATCGTTCTACAGGAAAACTGGCCCATGTGGGCAGGAAGCTTCTTGCAGTTGCTGCCAATTAGATGGAGGTGCTGACATGTTCTGACCAGCTGACGGGAAGGGTTCATGGATTCATGCTGCTTGTACCCAAATTCTGACCTCCCATCTGCACGCTGTAACAGAAATCTGGATCCATCTGACCAGAAGATGTTTTTCCACTGCCTAGAGATACAATTTTTGAGCTCTTTGACCACTGAAGTGGCTTTTCTGTTTCTCTTAGGCTATGTTCACATCTACATCAGCATAAAATGCTGGAATAAGAAGTCCTGCATGGAGGTAAATGCCAGATGGCCGAACGGAAATTAAATGGACCCCATTATAGTCAATGGGTACATTCTGCCCCATTCGGTTCCATCACCAAACAGGTTTGTTCGGCCAGGAGATTCCCCTTTCTTGCTCACATAACAGAGCAGAAAAACGGAATCCCCAAACACAAATGTGAACAAAGCCTTAGACAACGATGGCGCTGGAACTGGTTGTCTGCTGTTATATAGCCCATCTATGCTAAGAAACGGCGAGTTGTGCGTTTGGACACGATAGTTGGCGCTCCTGCATTTTATTTGGTTTTGCTTGAGTCTGCACTGCCTGTTTATCACAATAATTCTTGAAATCCTGCACCCCTTTCTTTGATGAGTTGTTTATAACCACAGGATCCCCATTTGCTAGATGACTTCTCCTCGATAACACCATTCTCAGTATACTCTCCACATCGCTGCATGACAAAATCCCACAAGGAATGCAGTGGGGTACCAGTCCCGGCTAGTCTAGCACCGATGACTAGGCCTCGTTGGAAGTCGCTCAGATCGCTAGATTTTTCTATGTGGATTCAAAATGAAACTGGTTCATGGAAAACTTGTACTCTTGATCTTACGTTGCTCCCCCGGGTCTCGGCTCTAATTTCCATACAGGAAAGCTCAAATCGTGAAAGATCCAGTTTCTATAATAAAGTGGTCGTTCACTGTATATTTGTTTGGCTTAGGCTATGATTGCACTGTATATACCCCTGTACACAACATTGGTTGACTTTCATGTGATTTAAAGGTACAGCTTATGGCGCTTGCATTATCTGAGCCAATGTCAATGAACAGATCCAAGTTTCATTTATCCATCCATGGCCGAGGAGGTCATTTATCCATAGACCAAAGATCAAATTCATCTACCTGGGAATACCCGAATACCATCTCCCAAAGCAATCACTATACTCTCAACTCAAGAATGGAAAATGTAATGTTGGTGGACAGCAAAAGAGATTTAAGGATGGACTTAAGGCTAACCTTTAAAACTGGGGCATAGACATCGAGAACTGGCAAGCCCTGGCCCTCGAGCACTCAATTTGTGTGTCAGTCATAACATGAACGTGATTAGGTGGATGGCCATAGTCATTGTAGGCTTCATTGTGAACCTTCACATTGGCCAGAGGAAGACCATAAAGTCCATGATACGGTCAGTCATTGGTCAAACAAAAGCCAATTTGTGATCCTTTTATGATCATTTCTGAGCATGGGGTATCACATTTTTAGTTGAGATAGTGGGAAAGCGGTCACCTTACCTATTCTCAGAACAATATTGTGTCATATAGAGAACAAAGCTCAGGTACCTGGATGGGCACCAATAAGATGCAGTGTTACACGATCCTCAAGATGTGATTTTCGGGGTTGATGCTCTTTAATAAATTTGATTTAGGGGGTAACAAGAATTTATTGGGCTACATAAGCAAGTGAGAAATGGCCTCCATTATATTAATCAGGACTTTCACAGACCACATGTTACAGGTTTACAGATGGGATTTTTGCAGTAAGTCACAGTGTGGTTCTGAGCAGCTCGGTATCTAGGACAAGCAAATTTTTGTCAAGCCGCAGCATATCCTATTACTGTTGTTTGTGTCGTAATTTTTGTCCTGTTGACTTCAATTTTCATAAACTGTAGCAGGGAAAACCCCGTGTAAAACCCATAAAGACAGTATGTGCAATAAATGCAATATCATATATGCACCTGTAGAAGTTAATGAAACATTTTATAGATCTCAGTTGTTTTGTGGCATAGTAGCGATTCTACTAACATTATCTGCAGAAGAAAGGCTAATGGCCTTCTATGACTTCAGTGTTTTGTTCTCATTGAACTTCATAAAAACGTAGAAATTGTATCTGTAGTGTCGCTAAACGTTCAACATGTCATAGTGACCGGTGAGAGTCTGGGTGCTGAGACCCCCACCGACTACTGAAACCAAGGGGCATAGGCACTGAGCACTTTGTCCCTTCAGCTGAGTTTAGCTCTTCTTGGCTTCCCTCAGAGACCCAAGCAGTGATCCATATATGTTCTATGAGCCCATATCCTAACCCTGCCTCTCTGCGTACAGCGCTGCAGAATATGTTAGTGCTTCTAAGCAATATGAACCAGAAGCGTAACTTGAAGCTCCGGGGCCCCAATGCAAAACCTGTAACAGGGCCCCCACCTATAATGCTTTATTCATAGTACTGGGCTCCCTATATGGAGAAGAGAGGCCTTATGGGCCCCCTAAGGCTCCTGGGCCCGGGTGCAACCGCATCCCCTGCATCCTCTATAGTTATGCCCCTGATATGAACTAGATAAATACTTGATTGAATGTCTAATGTTTGTAAGGCCATGTTCACCATGACAATGATTTTTATTATTTTGCTGTTGCACCGGACACCAGAGACATATTTGCCACTAGGCACTGGAAATCCAGTGTCTAGGGCGACCACCTGCAGGGGGCGGCTGTGGCTGCAAGCAAAAAGAATTAGACACGTAAAGGCCCATTTAGACACAACGATTATCACTCAAAATTCGCTCAAAAGCCATCTTTTGAGCAATAATCGCTGTGTCTAAACGTGCGGCCATCATGCACTATTCGTTAATCGCTAACTTTTAGCAAGCTAAAAGTCAGCGATGAGCCTTATCAGCACTGCACGCTGATAGTATTCTTTCAGCTGGTATCCCGTTCGGAGCTCTCAGCGGGACACCAGCTGATAGGTCCAAGAACAAAGCAGCTGTCAGTGCTCCTGCTGTTCTCTGAGCCATCAGCGGTATCCTGCTCTGCCTTCTTTTACACGGTAATAACCTCTGAAGTACCGAATTAGCTACTTAAGAGGTTATGCAAGGTGATCGCTCAAAACTGTCACTAAAACTACCGTTTGAGCGAATTTGAGCAATCGTCGTTCCGTATAAATGGGCCTTAAGGCTCTGTTCACATTAGCATTTAGGATTTCGTTTTCTTGATCCATTATGGGAGCAAGAAAAGAGGATCCACTGGCTGGACGGAACCATCTTATGACGAAACTGAACAGTGCTGAAAGAACCCACTAGATTATATTTGGGTCGATTTGTTTTCCATCCGGCTGTCCTGAATTGTACAGGACGAAGTGGTACTGCATGCATTCTGTATTTTTACGGAAATCAGTGGTAGAGGCTTCGAGTGGAACCTCCAACGTTGATATGGACAAGCTCTTAAAGCGACCTTCTGATTTGAAGACCAAATTCTTCTCAGCCGTTTTCGAACTACACTATGCACTGCTGTGATTGGCCAGCATCAAAGAAGCAGAACTGGCCAATCACAGAGCAGGTATAGTGCTAAAACTATCAATGCACTCTAAGTGTTTAGGTGGTTTAAAGATGGCAGCGTCCATTCTGGCTGCCTGAAAACGTAGACCTGAACTAACGGAAAGGAAGGATGAGTGAGAAAATCAAACAAACAAGTAATATACCTTCTGCACTCTCTGGGTCTGGGACAGAATTTTGTCTCTGAACCAGACAGACAGTCTCTGGTCTCTGTGGACCCAAAACTAGAAGACATTTTTAGTTAAGGCCTTTCGGAAAGTGACTTCATTTTTCATTTTTGATGCATTGGGACAATAAAAATAGATTGGGTTGTGAAGGTGAACATCGCCTTTAAATCCATAATACCTTGATAATCACCCATGGGATGGTTCTTTTCCCTTTAAATGGCAGGAAATGAGTAACCATTACCTCCAGCCGCTACACTAATCTCTTTCCTCTTCAGGAAAAAAACGGAAATGGACTGGCCGACAAACACACAGATTAATCACCATAATGTCACTTACTTGTCAACAAGTGTCCCCATGTCACCAAACTTTGCTCCGCACACCCTAATACATAAATGTGTAAACAGGTGCTACCCTGCTGATGTAAACCACAAGCATCAATGCATGAAAAAGTATAATAACCCGACGGACATGCTTAAGACTAATATGGAAATATATATGTATGTTTTAAAGGGCTTTTCTGGCACGGAGATACTGGTGTCCGCCACTTGGGACCCCCAATGATCAGCTGTTTAAAGAGGCTGTGGTGTTCGAGTGAGTGCCCTGTCTCTTCTGAAGCCTGTGACATCATGTTCATCGGTCCCAATCCTATTTACGTGAATGGCTTTGGGCAGCCATTTAAGGGGGTAGCATTCCGATGCTGCCCCTTACACAGAGCAGTATACTGCCGCAGCGGCTGATGACCACAGGAAGCTGCACCCCCTCTGGTCTAGGGCCTGGCCAGAATGGGAGGTGCACACTGGTCAAGCATTAGTGATTGTGAGGTGGCTGAGACATCAAACTTGTCAGCTGTGCACCTGAGGTCCCCTCTACTGGCCAGGGCTATGGCCAGGGAGAGAAGATCTGTGACAAGCACCGTGGGTACTATTTTGTTGGAGCCTCGCATGAGGTCATATACAGGGATTTCTCCCCTATGATGATGCAGGCGGTGACGTGCATGCTCCTTGAACCAAGTCTGGACAATTTAGGTCCGATGGCACGGTGCATTACCCTGCTGGGTGCAGATGGTCACCAAGCAGTGAAATGTAGATTGGCACAGGTCAATGACGTGTTTAGGTGGGCTAGAATACCCAACCTGTGCCATGGGAATACTCCCCCCACCATTATGGAACTACCACTAGCCTACACAGTGCCTTGTGGCATCCATGGCTTCATGGGGTCTGCGTTACATACAAACTCTACCATCAACCCAAAACAACCAGTACTGTGACTCATTAGACCATGCCATATGTTGCCAGTCTTCTAGGGTCCAGTTAACAACCTCATGAGCCCAAGTGAGCCACTATGTTCGGTGTTAACAGAGGAGCTCTGGTGGGTCTTCTGCTGCCATATCCCATGGAAGCTGAAGAACGCTGCACTGACCTGCGGGATATACGTGTGGGGCTCCTGCATTGAATGTGGATATGATTTCTTATGGAGTTGTCTGTTCACACAGACAATTCTAGCTAGACCCCGTTGATCGAGATCACTTTAATGAAACAGAGCTGGTCTGAGTTGCAGTACCTGACATGGCTACTACCGAGAGCTTTTAGCTCTTCAGTGGGGTGGTGGGGGCCCAAGAGCTGGACCCTCCACAATGTGATACTCTTGGCCTAGGATAAGGACAGGTCATCAATATTCCAGTCCTGAAAACTTCCCTTTAGTATAAATCTTTTTTTGTTCTATGTTTTTGAGGCTCCTGCTTCAAATTAAGGTGAAAAAAAGAAAACTTTTAAAAACATTGGAAAGCCTTTGACCCTTTTAGTTCCTGAACACCTGCAGATCTTAAGACATTCATACAAAAATACTTCTCTGGAAATCCATTCTCTCCAGTTCATACTCGTATGCCACAATCTTTGGCAGCAGTACTGAATGGCTTATTGTATGGAGGGCTGCATTCATTTTAATGCCGCGAGGTGTTAATGGTATTATGTAGCTACCAGGCAGAAGCAAACGGAGGTCTTAAAATGTGGTTCACCTTCAATGAACTTACTAAAATATATTAAAGGGACTGTGGCATCAATAGAATTGGACACCATACCTTTCCTTCAGTGCCCTGTGGTATAAGAAGTAATGCAAACAGGCTTTACCACTTATATGGCCGTATGGTGCTAAAACAGAACAGTCGGGGGCAGGACCAGCTGGTTTTGATGCTCAATTGCCAACAGAAAAATGCACTTTTCCTCTAAAGTGCTCCTCTAAAAGTCCTACTCACATCACTTCTAAGAGGTGTCAACCACAATGAACCCATAAAAGTACCACAGCGCCCCAACAATAATGCCATACAACAGTGCGCCCATGAGTTCCAGCCACAACCCTGGAGAGAACAGGCTACTTACTTCACCTACTCACATCAGCAACTGTGCAATCAGAGTGCAACAGAATTTCTGTTCGCTCCTCATCCCGTGGGAATACTTCCCCTCTTAAAAGAACAACTTTCAGGATCACACAATAAGAGGAGGGTGGTAAGAGGACAAACTCAAGAATTGAGCCCATCCCTTGCCACTGCCTTAGAGTATGCTCAGATGGTGGAATTCACAGTAAAGTTTTCTATAGGAATTCCACCTTAACCATGACCTCCTCCCGAGGTTTTTGGCATAGATCCACAAGCCAATCAGAACAGCATGTAATGTCTTTCTACCTGTTCAGTTTTCCTACCTCTTCCATCTGGTTACCTCATTTTCACCTCTTCAATCTTACAAGATGGCCACAGCATTTCCCTAATGCACACTGTGCTCACATGAGCAATTCTGGCCAACTAGAGCAGCATGTAATATCTTCCTACCTCTTCAGCCCCTCTTCAGTCTTCCAAGATGGCCACAACACTTCCTGGTGCACACTGTGCTCATATGAGCAGTAGTGGCCAATCACAGCAGGATGTAATAACTTCCTAACTTTTCGGTTTTCCTACCCCTTCCACCCCTCTTTGGTCTTCCAAGATGACTGCAGCTTGTTTTTCCTACCTCTTCGGCACCTCTTCAGTCTTCCAAGATGGCCACAGCACTACCCTGATACACACTGCGCTCACATTATCAATGGTGGCCAATCAGAGTAGCATATAATAACTTCCTACGTATTTGGTCTTTCAACCTTTTCAGCCACTCTTTGTTCTTCGAAGATGGCCACAATACTTCCCCTGTTGTGGATTGCGCTCACATCAGCAACGCTAGTCAACTACTGCAGCATGTAATGTCTTCCTACCTCTTCAGACCCTCTTTGGTCTTCCAAGATGACCGCAGTACTTCCCAGATGTACGCTATGCTCATATTCACGATGGTGACCAATCGGAGCAGCATGTAATAACTTCCTACTTTTTCGGTCTTCTACCCCTTCCACCTACCTCTTCAACACCGCTTTGGTCTTCCAAGATGACCGCAGCACTTCCCTGATGCACACTGGGCTCACATGAGCAAAGCTGGCCAACTAGAGCAGCATGTACTATAATGTCTTCCAAACTCTTCCGTTTTCCTACAATACCTCTTCCATCTTCCAAGATCAGGTAGTTGTGGAAGCACTGTGGCCATCTATAGAGCAGCTCAAGTAAATCGGCAGATCTGCAGCACATGGAGGACAGCAAGTAAGGTTATTCCGCCCACTCCAGTTCTGAGGGTTGGTTTACATGACCAGGATAGGAGGACATATGGAAATTAATCAGCAAAGAATGTTATACCTATTTTGATGAAAAGAAATGGGGCTCACCGGGGGAAATGTATGCAAGGTATGTATAAACTGCTTACAGAATAGCTGCCTCCAACACATGTAGACATCATGGCTATGCTAATAGTGTGTTAGATCTTGGATATTTGACACTGGTGGAACATAAAACTTTATTCTGAACTTTACATTTAAATATGGATGACTACTCAGGCTGGAATAAATGCGTCTCGCTTGTAATGAGGGAGAGCCGGGGGCATTACTATGCTGCATTAATAAGATTTCCACAGATGTGTGTGTTCTCTCTGGCTCTTACACTCTCATTTTTTATATGGATCTGTTGAATGTTGGTCTCAGAAAAGTTAAATCTCAAGCAAAATAAAACACAGGCGAGCTCTGTGCAAGCTTTCCCACATACCACTGCCAATGTAAATTAGTATGACCGTGACCTGCCTGCAACCCAGCTTTTCCAGCCCTCTGACATGACTGATAGAAGGATATGGAAAAACACAAACTAAGGGAATAAATGAAGATTTTTTTTTCTTATTTACTCGAATGATTGTGTAGGTGACCTTGGCGGAGAGCACTAGGGTACCCATCTGATGAGCCGGCTATAGAGTCGGATACGATGATACGGATTGGTAGTGCTATGTCGATGAGTTCTCCCAAATGAGTAAGATGTTTATCTATGGTTAATTATGGTGTGTATGCCATAAGCCAGGGAGGCTTTCATACTTGGCCAATGCACTATGAAGCTGGCCAAAGACGTGAAGAGTAGATGATAGCTGCCCAAACGTGTACATGAGGCACTGCACATACATTATCAGGGGCAGAACAAGATGGCACCCCCTCCTGGTATTATGCCATGCCAATGTGGGCTTCTTGATCCTCCTACCCATCTCTTCAGGACTGCACTTAGTAGGAAGTAACCTTGGCAATTATCGATGGTCATGAATTGTCCCAGAAACGGCACCAGTGTCACCAATCTGGGGCAGACCAGAGGGTGAACTTATCCCCAGCTATCCAAATCCTGCACTCATGCAAGATAGAGCCTAAGTTGCACCCAAACATGGCCTTGCACGCCCCAAAACACTTTGCTGCTACCACTGACCGTTTCTGCCAGGTAGGTCAGCCATGTACTTGCTGACTGGATTACCGACCTTTCCGGTTTCCAGCAGCCCAAACACAGCTATTACACCTTCAGGGTTATGAATCACTTAGAGCCTCAAGGACAGACTAAGAAAGTTTTATGACTAGAGATGAGCGAGTAGACTCGCTACTCGAGTGAGTAATGCCTTAGCCGAGTATCTGCACGCTTGTCTTTAAAGATTTGGGGGCCGTTGCGGGGGACAGGTGAGTTGCGGGGGGGAGCGGGTGGGAGAGAGGGAGAGAGATCTCCTTTCCGTTCCTCCCCGCCGCTCCCAGCCCCTCGCCACCCCCCGAATCTTTAGAGACGAGCGGGGAGATACTCAGCTAAGGCACTACTCGCTCCAGTAATGCGCCTTAGCGAGTATACTCGCTCATCTCTATTTATGACTTTATTCTAAAATGTAGTAGTGTTTATATAAAAAATATACAAAAAGGATAATGTAGAAAGGGACATACCATATACACAAACCGTTATGAAAATAAAAGGGATAAAATAATAGAAATCGGTCTTACGAGGTTGAGTTGAGTAGTCCTTGGTGTGAGGAGCACCAACTCCGTGGTCTGACAATTTGGGGAGTGTAAGCTCACAGTTTTAAGGCTTTTCCAAACTGCACCCCCAACCTACCCCCCGAGTAACATGCAGGGTAGGGCAGCCTACGTTAATGCACAGATTTTCCCCAATGGAAAGCCAATTTAATACTTTCAGCCATATTTTCCCAGGAGGAACTCCAAGAGGGAAACTATGACTGCCATATTTCATAGTATGTCTTTATCGACGAACAGATACAAAACATCATATTTGAAAGATGGCTCAGCAAGGATGTAGCTCCACGGGTTCCTGAAATTTCACAACAGGAGCAAATTCATTGGACTTGCGGTTGACTTAAAATTCTGAAAATATAAGTGGTCCAGGAGTACAGCTCTTAAGCCCCATTTACACGCAAAGATGATCGCTCAAAATTCGTTCAAAAGATAGTTTAATTGACAGTTTCAGCGATCATTTTGCATAAACTACTAATAGGCACTAATGCTCATTAGTAGCTCATTATAAATGCGTCACAGAAGGGGAAACAAAAAATTAAAAACAATCACAGAAAATGGCCGTTACTTACTGGATGAGGAGTGCATATAGATGCATCCTCTCACCATGCAGGTAGCTGACTACCAAATGGAGGAGCCAATAACACCTGTGAGGGCACCGATAAAACACCCACTCACATTGCCTCCTGATAATGAGGGGGGTGGATGCTTGGTGTATACCCCCACACATAGTGGATACAGGGTGCCAGACCATTCTGATATATGTAGTTCACCATGCAGACCAGCAACCTATTAATGACGCCATGATAATTCGGTGGGTTGCCCTGTTTTTAATTTTTTGTTTCCCCTTCTGTGATGCATTTATATTAGTGTAGGGACCCACTACAACGCAAGGAGCCGTGAAGTGGTTAGTGGGCTCAAGTATCTTGGCCAACATCCAACCAATGCCTTGCATTTATTATCTATCATTCACATGCAGTGTGGCATTAAGACTCCAGGGGGAGCTCAGGGTGGCAGTACCAAAGTGGTTCACTGTTTGAAATGCAGGGCAACCCGCCGAATTATCATGGCGTCATTAATAGGTTGCTGGTCTGCATGGTGAACTACATATATCAGAATGGTCTGGCACCCTGTATCCACTATGTGTGGGAGTATTCGCCAAGCAGCCACCCCCCTCATTATCAGGAGGCAGTGTGAGTGGTTGTCCTATCGGTGTCCTGCACAGGTGTTATTGGCTCCTCCATTTGGTAGTCAGCGACCTGCTTGGTGAGAGGAGGATGCATCTATATGCACTCCTCACCCAGTAAGTAACAGCCATTTTCTGTGATTGTTGTTAGTAGCTTATTAGCATCATTTGCATGCAAATGAGCCTCTAGGAGCTGTATGCAGAGAGCAGCAGGTGGTCTGTTATCTGCATACAGCCCTTTTGTTCTGTTGCAGGACTGCAGCTGAATACAATGTTATCAGTGCTCCTGTGGAAAAACACAGCGTGCGGTCCCTGGTATCACGAACGAATATCACATGAAATCCATCGTTCGGCAGAAAAGCAAACGAAGGTAGCATTTGCACTGCACGATTATCGCTCATATGGCATCATTTGAACGAATTTTGAGCGATAATTGTTGCGTGTAAATCAGCCTTTAGGTAGCTCCTGATCCCAGTCACTCATGTCTCCTCCGGTTAATAGCAGTATGTTATCTCAGGGAAGTATAGTCTGGGTTTGTGGATGGAAACAATGCTGAGGACTTTATAGACTAGTAATGTTGTTATGGAGATACAAAGAGCCATAGCCATGCTAATTGCCACATCCTGGAAGTTTGTGGCACGGCAGAGAATGGGGTCAGAAAACCCCTTTTCAAGTTACAGGAAGCTTTTTGAATTTTAATTGAGCTTTTCTTGTGGCAGGATGCACACCTGAGCATCTGCATTTAACTAACTTAGCTATTCCAGGCATGAGAATAGATGATACCAAAGAACAGTAGCTGGCATGCAAACATGGGTGAATCTCCCAGTCTCATACTTCATAGCACCCATAGCAGGGAAGAGTCTATGACCGCTGACGAGTTAACATCCCTGGGACTACTATGGGACTCACTTACTACTGTGGCCACTATGGAGGTCACTATTACCAAGGAGTTAACTATTACTACTGAGGCCATCATAGGGGACACTGTTACTACTGGGACCACTATGGGGCTCACCATTACTACTGCAGCCACTATGGGAGTTACTGTTATTACTGGGGCCACTATGGGTGTCACTATTACTACTGCGCCCACTATGGGTGTCATTATTACTAATGGGGCAGTTATGGGGGGTCATTGTTACTACTGAGGCCAACATAGGGAACACGGTTACTACTGGGGCCACTATGGGGTTCACCATTACTACTGCAGCCACTATGGAAGTATTACAACTGCAGCCACTATGGGAGTAACTGTTATTACTGGGGCCACTATGGGGTTCACCATTACTACTGCAGCCACTATGGGAGTCACTATTACTACTGGGACAGCTATGAGGGTCATTGTTACTACTAAGGCCCACAACTTTGGGACACTGTTACTACTGGGGCTACTTTAGGGTGCACCATTACTACTGCAGCCACTATGGAAGTCACTATTACAACTGCAGCCACTATGGGAGTAACTGTTATTACTGGGGCAACTATGGGGTTCACCATTACTACTGCGGCCACTATTGGTGTCACTATTACTAATGGGGCAGCTATGGGGTCATTTTTACTACTGAGGCCAACATAGGGGACACTGTTACTACTGGGGCCTCTATGGGGTAAACCATTACTACTGCAGCCATTATGGGAGTCACTATTACTAGGGCTACTATGGGTGTCACTATTACTACTGGGGCAACTATAGAGGTCATTGGTACTGCTGGGGCCAAAATAGGGGGGGGGGGCACTTACTACTGGAGCCACTATGGAGTCACCATTACAACTAAGACCACTACGGGGCTCACTATCATTACTAGGGTCACTATGGGGGCATTGTTACTACTGGGGCCACTATGGAGGTCACTGTTACTACTGCGGGGCATTATGGGGGTCCCTATTAGGGCACATTAACATAAGCATAAGTGCATTTCGGTCATGAAAATATGCTGTGTACTTGTGTGCCTAAAAATCAATTACGCCTATGTTTTTTGGTCACTCCTGTGTGTCTTCTAGTGTGCAAATACACTGCATATTTGCCCACGCAAAAACAAGCTGATCTGTAATGGTGGCGGAAGCCGGACCTCCACCGATCCGATACTGATGACCTATCCAAAGGATAGATCATCAATGCTTAAGGATAACTCCATTAGCTGCCAGAGACCACAAAGGACTTAGCTATTTATGGTTAAGGATTTAATGGTTATTAGTAGAGATGAGCGAGCGTACTTGGAAAAGCACTACTCGCTCGAGTAATTTGCTTTATCCGAGTATCGCTGTGCTCGTCCCTGAAGATTCGGGTGCCGGCACGGAGCGGGGAGCTGCAGGGGAGAGCGGGGAGGAACGGAGGTAAGATCTTTCTCTCCCTCTCTCCCGCCCGCTCTCCCCTGCTACCCGCTGCGACTCACCTGTCAGCCGCAGCGGCACCCGAATCTTCAGGGATAAGCACAGCGATACTCGGATTAAGCAAATTACTCGAGCGAGTAGTGCTTTTCCGAGTACGCTCGCTCAGCTCTAGTTATTAGCTATCGCCCTTTGGTAGTTTTATTTGGGCCAATACTATGTGGGAAATATAAGGCATTGTTCCAGTATGTGGGTACTAGTATTATTTGGATACGGTATTGAGGTATTATTTAGGCACTATATGGCAGTTTTTGGGTAACCGATGCGCATTCAATCAAAAGTGCCAATTAGGGTTGCCAACCTGATGTTTTCTTTTCTCTAGTCAACATCCAAAAATCACGGAGAGCCAACATTTATTGTTGACACACTGGAAAACCGTAACGCGTTATAAATGATATATGTGTGCAGCCAGGAATACTGCCATGTAGACATTAGAAGCACTTACTGTGACCTGTAAAATAATGATCGTTACAATCACAATGACCTACCCATGCTTCATTAAAAAAATCTTGGAAAAAAAAAAATCGTAAAATTTGCTAAGGCTTCTGTTCACATCTGTGTTCGGGTCTCCATTATTTTGCTCCACTATAGGGACAGAATAATGGAAACTCTGCAGGAAATGGATTCGTCCTATGAAAGAGCACATGGTGTCATCGACTATATGGAATCCATCTGCCTTCTGTTAAGTCATCAGGTATTTTCTTGGACGAAATAGCACATCGTGCTGCGCTGGTATGACTGGAAGTTCTGGATGGAACTGTGTTGGAAGCAGAGTCTCCAATGCAGAAGTGAAGAGAGTCTTAAAGAAACGTTCCAGTTTCAGGATAATATTTCATCCCAGAACCGGAGGGGAGGACATCACTTGCAGTTGTTCTTCTCTGCCGTCTCTCCAATCCAACAGTTCAAGGTCCCTTTTTGGGCATCCAATATGGATGATGTAATCTTTAGACTACCTAATCCCCACAGTGTTAGATTACCAATGCACTATATCTGCTCTCCGATTTGCCAGAACTGTGATCAGCAGTGGCCAATCAGAGAGCAGGGTACACTGTGCATTAGGTAGTTAGAGGATTGTTCCAGTCATTTTGGATGTTCGAAAATGGGGGCGGAAACTGGCAGATCAGCTACAGAGAAGAACAACTGCCGGTGGTGAGTTCTCCTTCAATGGAAATCTAGAGGCTGGACAGACATCTGTCTGGGATGATTTAGTGATCCTGCATTGAGCTGGTGGTTTGACCAGATGACCCTAGAGGTCCCTTCCAACTCTAACATTCTATGATTCTATGACCCTCCTCCCCCTTATGTCCCAAAACCAGACAGTTGCTTTAACTGGTCCTGTATGTCTTATAGAACAAAAAGGGTTTGTGGGCATCAGGCTGCTTTCCACTTCCCTTATTTGCTAATGTGAAAGTCCCCATGCAAAGACAGATTCATACTATGAATTTGCCTTTGCTGATGACAGGTAAAATAGCAAAGTGGATGGGACCAACCATATTTATACCTCCTATTTCCATGAGTCTTATAGTCGCCACTTATGCTGACCCTACACCATTGACGACAAGTCAGGCTAAACTAATCAGTAAAGGGTTTTTTAGGTCACAGATTTATAATCCATTATAGTAGTTCTCATCCCCAATTTTATAACCCCCTTTACATAAGCCCCTGAAGAAACATTTTCAATGTAAAATAAGGTTCTGTAGATAGAATTTAAAAGAGGTGGTCACTTTACCTGTTGTTGATGTATAGGTGGATACTGAAGTCCTGGCATTGGCTGATTTGGTAATTTTGGCATCATCTTCTGCTGAAAGTTTGTTGACCTTGGCAGTGACTGGTTGGAGACAGTATTAACCTGCTGTGTTGAGTCATGTTGAGCTGCCGTAGAACTTTGAGGTTGTTGTGGTGTGAATTGCATACCAGGTTTGGGTTGTGAACCCAAGACCGAAGACACTTGTTGGTTTGATTGGTCAGGGCTATAATGAAATAGAGGCTTAGACATGCCAAGATGATGATCTGCAGGTAAGTGACTGGAAGTCATGGAGTTTTTATTGGTATCCTGGGGCTTCATCATCTCAGCAGGGTTATTCGGAGAGCTACTTTTGTAGAGATAGCTACCTATTGCCTTTTGCTGGCTTCCACTTCCGGGAGGAGTACTCACAGAAGAACCATGTGGACTTAACTGTGGCTGTCGAAAGGGGCTTGGAACCTTCTCCAATCCAAACTGTCTTGATGACTGCCCTGTAGGAGGAACATTAGACCAGCTGGAAGATGTATTAGTCTGGTGTTGTTGAATTAAGTTATGTTGCCTATTGGCTGCCATTTGTTTTAGTTGTTGAGCATGAGATAGTTCTTGCCAATTACTCATACGGTTTACACAAGAAGACACCTGGGACTGGCCTTGACTTTGGGCCACTGCAGTGCTTGGGGAAGCCGCCAATGGTGAACTAGACATGGAAAAAGTTGGCCCTGTAGAGGAAGGTCTCATTTGCGGTGAACCAACCCTCGTAGGATTTAAACATGGTGAATATTCACTTTTAATGACAATCTTGTCCATAGGTAAAGATGATGATGCGTTTCTTTGGTTTTGTTGACCGATGTCTATGTTGAAAGGTTCATCTTGTTTAATTGTTATATTGATCATATTCTCCAATTCAATGTCAGTCATTGGTGGCACCGAAATATAAGTAAACTCATTAAATAGTTCTTGGAGTTCTGGGTCCATCAATTGTTCCTCATTGTCATTTCCATATCTAAACATGTTTTCATGAGAAAGACGGGAATCAAGATGTTTGCTGCATGACAGGTTTTCCCCGGGTTCCTTTTTGATATCCTTCAGGGTTGTATTAAACATGTCATTACTTGTTATGTTGCCATTCTTCCTATGCATCCCCTGTTCCATTGGCATTGCCCCATTGACGGACTGGCTTGATCCATCAACTGCATGGTACATGTTCTGCCCCATCGAAATACACTCATTGCTTTTAATTTTCTTGAAATCGAGGAATGCATTATCGGACACACCGTTCGATCTCTTATTGTTTGTTGGAGTTACATTGACCACCAATCTTCTCTTTAAAGATCCTTGAAGCTATAAAAAAAGGGAAAAACATAAAAACTTTTAGGATGAAATTAATGCCAAGTACATAAATCCATATCATTATTTCATTATAGACATTGATACCCATTTTGAATATCTTATAAGCAGGGCCAGGTCAAGTGTGGAGAAGAGACTTGGAAAAATTGCCTTTAACACTGTATAAACATTAAAAAAAACAAACATTTGTTTTGCTATTTTTTATAGGAGTATACACATAAAAAATAAAACCTTCAAACATTTCAGTTTTCATCCGGGTAGCTACATCAGTCACAACAGGATAATGCTTCCCGTTTTCTGCTGCTCACTTGTCAACTTTGCTGTATAGACTGGAACAGCATGAGCAGAGTCATCCCATTGTGATTAGATGGTGGGCAGTTAATGACCGCTCTATTGTACTGCAGGATGCCAACACTACGCACAAAGGTATGGCTATGTGTACAGCTCGCTTATTAGCCTAATAATCCCTACTTCTACAAGAGCGAACCTAAACAACCAATTACCGTGAATCAGCCAACTCAAATAACCAATCACCGGGAATCAGCCAAGCCAAATAACCAATCACCGGGAATGACTAAATCCAGACAACCAATCAGGTTGCGAATGGTATGCATTTGGGGAGTAATATAGATATATGCTCCCCTGTCACTGCCTGGTCTCTTGGAGAGGGGCTGAAGATCATAATTTCCTGCAGAATGGCTGCCCTAGTAATGTTTTTAAAAATTTATAGCTATAACATTTCAAACAGAACGAAACACATTATTTATCTTCTACGGACTTGCATCTAATCAATAAAACATTTCCCTGAATGCAGGGAACTAGGTGGCGCAGTCCACTTGGTTGTGCTCAACCCTGGGCAGTTCCTCCTTATTATCCTGTCATAGATAATAAAAGATAAGTCGATGATCCCACTTATGTCCTGGTCAATAGTGATCTTAACTCCTAAGTGCTTTTGCAGGGGGTGAAAGCTCCCTTTGCAAGCTACTTGGCGCACCTAGAATAAGAATGCGGATTGCCGATGGGTCACTATTTTCCTACCAATATGTGTGCACAGTTCCTATGCAGACCTTTGCGTCTCCATGGTAACAGGCAACAATCCCTATGTAGTATGATCCTACTGCCATACTCCCTTCGCTCTGTCCCCTTTGTATTGCAAACCCAGACAGGTTCCGGGGCCGAGGCCCACTGCTTCTGAGGGAACCCAAAGTGCGCAGAGACCCAGGAGGGGAAGGGGCCTGGGCTTCCGGTTCAGGCACAGCAGCCGGGCCCTCTAGATTTAATTTTAAAGTCTGATAAATAAAATAAAAAAGTCCATAATCACCTCTCCGGCTTTGTAGGCGCTGCCGCTGTCTGACTTCCAGGGTATGCGATTATGTGACACACATATGATCACTGCGGACATTCCCCCTTCACTTAGATTGAGGAATGACCACAGTGATCACATGTGTGTCAGAAGGTCGCATAACCTGGAAGTCAGACAGTAGGGACAGCAGCGCTGACTACAGCTGCCGGGGAACGACAGAGGAGGGGAGTATTGACTTTATTTTGTCACATATTTACGGTAAAAGGGGGCAAGAAGTGGCATCCAAGTGAAAAGGGGGCAAGAGGTGGCATGCCTATGTAAAAGGGGCAAGAAGCGGCATCCCAGTGTAAAAGAGGGGCAAGAAGTGGCATCTCACTGAAAAATGGGGCCAAGAGGCAGCATCCATACGTAAAAGGGGGCAAGAGGCTGCATATCTAAAAGGGGGAAAGAGGGGGCATTGGGGGTGTAACTACAGGGGATGTGGTTGCTCCCGGGCCCAGGATCCTTGTGTTGCCCATAAGGCCCACCTTCTCCATATAGTAAGCCTAGTAGTATGAATAAAGCATTACAGTTGGGGCCCTGTTACATATTTTGCATTAGGGACCCAGAAGCTTCAAGTTACACCTCTGGGGGCATTATAATTAATGGGGCAAAAGGGGCATTATTTCTAAAAGGTGGCAAAAGAGGATATTAATACTAATTGGGGCAAAAGGAGGTATTATTGCCAACTGGGGCATAAGTGGCATTGATAGAAAGAGGAGGCAATTGAGACTATCGCCCAAGGGCCCACATAGCCCAGGAGCTGGATCTGGCTGTCGATTTAAAATCCGCACCACAGGTCAATTCTGCTGTGGATTTTGTGTAGACTTCTGCTGCACCACGTGGAAGGCATATCTTAGATCCCATCGACATGACTTCTACTGTAAATGCTGCGGATTTCTAGTGCGGAAACAGCATTTCCACCTTGCGTGGATGTCACGTCACGGCGCAACTCGCAGCCCAATTACTTCGCTCAACGGATACAGATAGAAACGTTTCTATCTCCACTTCATGCAGGAAAACAGCAGCAGTCTTCTAATACGATCAGTGCAGCGCTGGCAGCTCGAAGCTCTATGAACGCTAACAAAGGTAACATGATATCAGCTCCGGGAGATGGAAAATGCTCGTGTACGCCGTCATAAAGAGGGGGGAGTTTGAGAAATTAAATACGGTTAAAGCAATACATTTGTGAGTGTGGGATCTTATTTTCGACATGGAGTAGAGTGAATAAATTGGAAATGCACAATAGTAGTAAGATGGGTGAAATGTATTAAAAGGCAGGTTTTCTATGATGTTCAATTAGAAGGATTTTCCAGGAGTCAAAATAAAGAAAAAAATCTATTTATGTATTTATTTTACTTCTTACTTTGATTTAGTCCCCATAAGAGAACTAAACCAATCGTTTGATTGCTTATATAATATACTGCAACACTATAGTATCTGACAGGCATCCTATTAAGATCTGCCTCAGGCACGTCTTAATAGGCTATCATTCATGGCAGCCCTTAGAGCCTTCAGAAGCCACCAGGCTTGCCATGACACCCGCTATCTCATCTCAGTGTGGGGGTTTAGGACATTTCAATCCCAATAGAAACATTTAAATGCCGCCGTCAGAATTGACAGTGGCATTTACAGCATTAACAGCCGCTATTGGAGTTGCCTCCAATCATGGCTGTTGTGGGTAGGTGTCAGGAAGGGGTTCAAGAGGTTGTCCAAGAATACAGTAGCAGTCTCATCAGAACCCTATGGCCCTCAGCCATATAGGACAACTTCAACATTGCACATGGCATATACCATGTTTATATTCATTTTTACCCCGAAGAGGCACTAGGTCTTATTTTTGGGTGATGTCTTATTTTACTTACATAGCAGGCTCGGTCCATGTCCCTTCGGTCGCAGATCCGGCGCTTCCCGCAGTCCTCAGCCGATCATACAACATCACTTCCTGGTTACGGGATTCATAAATTCGTCCTCCAGGAAGCGATGGCTGCAATTGGTTCTTCAACCGCTACTCAACCAATCAATGCAGCTCTGGATGAGCCAATCACAGCCATTGTATTGGTTCATTCAGCGCTGCACTGATTGGAAGAGCAGCGGTCGATGAATCCTGTTAGCAGAAAGTTATGTTGTACGATCGGCCGAGGACTGCGGGAATTCCACCGACTCTGGAGAGCAGCGGTAGGGACCGGGGCTTATTTTCGAGATAGGGCTTATTTTCAGGGAACACTGTAGTAGAGGTTACGGATTTTGCATTGGTTCCCAGAGCCTAAGGGGCCTCTTAAAGACGCCCCATGCTTCTATGCATGTTCAAGTGGAAATGCGCTTAGTTTCTGCCCTGACGTAAGCAAGATCTGATCAAAATGTTTTTGCCAACAGATAGTAAGTTGAAGCGTTTGCAGCGTGTTCTGTTCATGAAGACGCCAACATATGTCATCAGTATGAGTGTCTGGTAGGCCGAGAATGTCCCGGTATCTGACTGGGTTCATTGATAAACGATCCATATGTTGGCATTGCCTTTCTTAATTAATCAGACCGTTCGCCACCTTTCGCAGTTTAATCAGAAGGAGAATGCATTTAGCTGCATGTCAATCCGATTCTTGGCTTCTGATGGCTCGGCGCCAGTTGTATATTTTATAGGACATCTGGTGGGGTGGGGTGACTAAAAGCACATTTCAGTCTTGGCACGGAGAGGAATCATTAAATCAGGTCCATGATTAACAGCTTCTGTATGTTTTTTTTTTGCTGGATGTTGCAATAATGAACACGGGTCCACGTAGAAAATGGTCTTACTGTAGGTCTGCTGGTAGGATTTTTTTTTACTATATTTGGAAGTCGGGAATTCTAAGTTGGTTTTATGATCCTTTATTCGCTAAATGTAAATTAGTGCTTGAAAGGACAATGCGAGGGACTGTATAATTCAGCTTGTAAAACTCTGGAATGGGACAAATATCTACACCATCCATATGCCCCAATACCGCATACTGTCTAAGGGAGCCTTCATTAGAGGTTGGTCGAGCATTACTGGGCACTGATCCTTCATTCCCCAGGTAAACACTCATAGCCTGTTAATGCAGTCCGGTCCATATACAGCTGTATATGCATTCTGTCTAGGTCAATAGGAGCCATGTGTGGCTGTATGTGGATTGGGCTCCTAATGTTGGCACTGAACATGAGTGATACAGAGGTAACAAAGCATAACTTCACTGTGATAAAGTACTGCAATAAGTATCTTAACACAACTAAAACATTGAAAAGCTATTGAAAATGCAAGCAGATAGTGGCAGAGAACTTTTTTAATGCATTTAATGTCAAGTTAAACAGTGTCTTATTTTCGGGGAAACCCGGTAGATGGGGGGGTTCTAATGAAGCGACTATTCCATTGTAAGACAAAAGCTTGATTTTGGTCAACATGGCTACTCAAGAGCCCAAAACAAGTGGTACGAGCAAGAGCTCCATACAATTTCTTAACTTAAGCCAATGGCGTTAGGGTTTAAGTGATCAGATCACTTAGTCCACCCCTTCTACAAAGTGATTTCAACCGGTTCACCCTTCAGGATTTTAATACATATGATCATTAGTGTTGAGCAAAACGAGCCAGTAGAACCCTGTTTCAAGTCAAACGTTGGTAAAAGTGTCATTAGACATCAACCCAAACTCAGCTTTTAGCAAAGTTCTACCTGAAACAGGTTTGTTTTGCTCGACACTAGTCCCGAACCTGTATAACACTGTATATACAAGATTTTAATGGCTCTTAGTATAATACAGCAGTTTTAGGGCTTTTGGTGAACTTCTGGTTTGGTTTGAAATAATTCGAACTGAATCAAACTTTTTGCAAAAGTGTGGTGAACTGGCCAAGCCAAACTTTTGAAGAAGTTTGCTCATCCGTAGTCATCATGGCCAGAGAGCTGCTGACCACGAATTCTGTGGCTCTGATGAGACAATCCTTTTAATCAGGGGCGTAACTAAAGCCTCAGGGGCCCTGATGTAAAAGGTGAGCTGGGGCCCCCCCTCTATCTGTTTCTGTACCCGTACCCATACTTAAACTATGCTGCACAGAGGCATAACTTGAAGCTTCAGGGCCCCAATGCAAAACCTGTAACATGGCCCCCAACTATAATGCTTTATTCATAGTACTGGGCTCCCTATATGGAGAAGAGAGGCCTTATGGGTCCCCTAAGGCTCCTGGGCCCGGGTGCAACGGCATCCCCTGCACCCTCTATAGTTACGCCCCTACTTTTAATACACTCACCTACACTGTGCCATCAAAAGTCTTATCAAGCAAATGTCAATTGTTAATATTCAAGTCCCATAAGCCAAAAAAACATGCCCCATAAGTAGACGTTGGGTCACACTGGTTAAAATCACCTGTGAAGCATAGACTTTTGAGATACAGAATCATAGGAAGGGTACAGATGAAGGTGCCATGCTTTCCAGCCCGCTGATATAGACATTCTCACAATACAGTCCAAAGTGGTCCCATGTGTTTTTGTAATTAAGGATATTGTATTGTACCATTGCGCTCTCCAGGACAAAATAAGTGCATGTGTCAGCAGTTTTATTCTTTCCTGAATAAAGACTTGTTGGCAAACACAGAGGAACTGGTCATCGGCCCAGCGCTGGAAACATACACCCCACTGGGCTGCGTGTATGTGATAGTTTGTACAGAGAAACAATGCTCAATGCTCGCTTTTAGGTCACGCTTACTCTTTGTATTGTTTTAATAGCCCCAATAATTGTTTTTAAAGGTTACTGCTATTTTCGTCTTCGCCTCATCACTGTGGAATTCTTGTCTGTTTTCTTGAGCCTATATCAATTTTACTTGGGAGAGAATAATGTGTGACTGTTTACAGATGGAGTCGACTGCTTTATAAAAGTGGAAAAGGTCTGATTACTTAATAGTGTAATACTGGAAAACTGTGCTAACTGTGTTGGCAGAATAGCTGAGAACATGCAAATGAGGAGACAATGCTTGGTGTACAGTATATGTTTTAAACAGCTTTTTGTTAAAGGCTACAGACACATTTGGGGGCCACTTTTTTCATTTAAATACATGTATTTTGAGCTGACAATCATTTTTGCAATAGGGTTTAATTAAAAATTTTCTACCATGTGACTTCTGCAGCTTCTACATATCACTGTATATTGAAACTGCAGTCAGAGTCGCAATAGGGCATTGTCAGTGAGGCTGGACTGACGGCTTAAAGTACCTTTACACAGGCCAATAATTGCCTGAATAATTGCTCTGGGACTACGCAGAACCCCCTGATTTCTCCCTATATAACCCACTGGAATCAAAAGGCTACCTCTGTAATACAAACCTGTAATCTAAAAACAAACCCCTCTTTGTAGTGGCCCTCCATACTGGCTAAAAGACTGGGATTCCAAAGACAGAACCTTAAGAAGTTAGTATCATTTTGCTATAGACCCTATCCACTATCTACCTTGTCAACATAGTAATATAGGTGGATAGGTCACTGCCTCCCACAAGATCATCACACCCTTCTCCTACTGCTGAAGTCCTCATTACCAGGATCTGATTGGCTACAAACTGTTTCAACTCCACCCACATGACTACAGGTCCCTGACATAGACTCTGTCCTTACTAGCAACTATTATATAAGTGGGATGGTCACTGCCTGAAACAAGATCATCACATTTTTTTCCTACTGCTGCCTTCATTTCTATGATTTGATTGGCTTTAATTGTGCTAACCCCACCCACAGGTCCTCAAGGAGTTAATCATATATGTGATCAGGTGACTTCCACCTGGAAGATCGGTATACTTATCGCAGCTAATTAATTCTACCTTTGTCCTAACATTAAAAACCTAGATGAACAAGCATGTGAGTCTATTGACATCATCTATAGACCTCTATGTGATCTGTCCATCTGCAGGGCGGAGCTGCCAAGTAATAAAGGGGCACTCAGGTGAGAACTACAGCAGTGGGACCCCCACTGATCAAAACCTATGTCAAAAGTTAGTTAAATGTGTAGTTACTCTTCAAAAGGGGTGCCAACATCTCGGTCGGACATGGCTACGATTGGATGATCGCCGTATATGAGGTGACCAGGAGGATGAAAATAACCAAGCGCTCCTGGCCTATGCGGTTTCCATAACTCCCATAGAAGTCATTGGGGACCACGGAAACAGAGTAGCATAGCAAGCATCTGCACCTACCAGAAATTAACGGCATATCCTGTGGATATGCTGAAAAAGTCAAGATGGGCATACCCCTTTAATTCAGTATTGTATACTAACTTATTGTTATCACTTTCCAAAATAATCCTTTAGATGAGAAGAATACCCGATGTTGGTTACATAACAATCCTAGAAGTAGACGAGGGTATACTGTATGCGACTTCCAGCATGCAAAGAACATGTTTGCCTACAGATTGATTCTATTAGCTGCACATTGTCTCTTGGAATCCAAACCACTTTACAGCAACCACTAAATATTTAATTCAATTTAGAGACGTAACGCCCCTGAGTATATCGGTTTACTAGGGATCGTGTCATAGTTTTCCTCAGACATTATTACTTCAAGTTCGTCTACTTTATTGTACAGACTTCTAGCATTAGTCACCGTAGAGTTTAGAGGTTTTTGGTTATTTTTTTAATTTAAGTGTATCCCCACGAACGGTTCTGCCAGTTCTAACTGTACTAACCCCTCCCACCGCTCCGCCCCCATTTCCATTACTTAGTCCCAAGTCAATGTCTTCCCCTCTATCTCTCTGATTGCCCTCCACTTCAGTCCCTAGTTTAAACACTCCTCCAACCTTCTAGACATCTTCTCCCTCAGCACAGCTGCACCCTCCCCTTCCCTACGGTAAAGTCTGTAGCCAACAGCATAGACCCCCCCAGTTCTCCAGGAACCCAAACCCCTCCTTCTTGCACCAACTCTGGAGCCACTTGTTTACCTCCTTAATTTCCCGCTGCCTTTCTGGTGTGGCACGTGGTAAAGGTAGTATTTCAGAATACTCTTTTGAAGGTCCTCGCCCTAAGCTTATATCCTAGTTCCCTGAAATCATTTTAAGGACCTTCCACTTACCTCTAACTTTGTCATTAATGCCAATATGTACCATGACCGCTACATCCTCACCAGCCCCTCCCAGTAATCTGTCAACCCAATCTATGATGTGTCAAACTCATGCGCCAGGAAGACAACACACCGTTCAACGATTTGCAGCAGATTGCCCTGTCTGTCCCCCAAATGATTGATTCTCCCACTAACAGGACCTGTCAAGCCTGCCCTGCGCTCCTATTCCCCTTCCTACTGGAGCAGGCATCCTCCCAGTGTTTCGAGTGTATGTCGTGGCAGACTACAAGACCCAGAGACCTTATCAGGGGACAACACAGAGATCTCTCCCAGGATTACTTTTTGAGCACTGAATTGGCAAGTGACAGAATTGGGAAGGTCTGCAGAGTCGAGTGGTGATGAAAGCAGTCGTCATGGTGGTCTGCACCAGTGTATGAAAAACAACAACTAATGACTCCCAATTAGAGCAGACTTGTAATCACTTGAGGTAACTGCACTGTAATCACTATGACATTATAAGGCTGGGTTCACACTGGGTGTATTCCCGGCGGAAATCCCGCGGTTTGGCCGCAGCAAAAGCCGCGAGATTTCCGCCGGGAGAACCGCCGCGGAAAAACCCGCGGCGGCTTTGAAGCGGCCTGGCCGCTCGCTCTTCTGCTGCGTCCGGTGCTCCCATAGAGGAGAGCGCTGCCGCAGCGGAATGAAAAAAAGAAGGGATATGCTGCATATTCTGAAACCGCGGCTGCGGCCGGCGCAGCCGCGGTTCCAGCCGGACTTACCGCAGTGGATTGGCCGTCCCGTGTGGATGAGATTTCTGAGAAATCTCGTCCACATGGCTGGCTAATCCCGAGATTAGCGGTCGCGGGCGGATTCGCTGCGGCAAATTTCCGCACGGAATTTCCGTGGCAAATCCGCCCTGTGTGAACCCAGCCTAAAACTGGCATCTGTTATATGATGACTGCATTACTTAGAGGTATACTAGAGCTGAGTCACTGCATTAAAACAAGCTTGCCATGCTGTCTTATAGTATGTGTGTTAGATTTTGTTCAAAGGGGGAGGCACGTTCCTTCATTCCTTGCAACAGGGCCCTTTGCACTTTGTATAGACCTCTGATTAGAGTATAAAATGATGCCTACCCGAGATCAATACTAGATAGGCTGAGCAAAAAGTTAAAAATCAAAGTTTTTTTTAGCCAAATCTAACACATCAGATAAGTTGTTCTTGCCTGGTGGTCTATCCTGTTCTAAGGTATGGTTCAGGCAGGTCTCACTGATGCCACCAATGGAGTTGCTCCAGTCTTGTCCTCCTATATGTTGCACTTCGACAAGTTGGATCGATTGTCTTTAGAGAAGGAGGTTGTGCACGAGGCATACATGGGCCTCTGCGTGCCAGATCTGTTTTATTCACATCAATGGATGATTGAGGAAGTGGTTTTTGGAGCAGTAATTGAAGAGGTTTCACTGAGCAATAAAATAATAGCAGGAATCATTTCGCTCTGCCAGATACACACTGGCGTTAATCGCTATTCAAGGGGGAAAAAAAGTTTTTTTTATGGGCATGATACAAAGTTCATCAAGAAGAAGGGTAAGATAATTGGCTCTTCCTGGGGGGTCACCTGAAAGGTAAAATTAAGTGAGACTGAAGTATAAAAGGCTTTTCACCTTATTGTATGGGGAAGCGCTGCCTGCTTTCCCCCTAATAGTGTAGCAGTTGCAGCCGCTTGAAAAAATGGCCGAACGCTGCAACTAAGCCCTGCCCCCACTGGTCTAGGACCTGGTTGAGAGGTCGATAGGGAACAGGCCAGAGGTGCACTGAAGCATCAGGAATGAGGACCCTCCACTGATAGGGTTGTCACCTCTGTCACAAAAAAATACTCACTGATGTAAAAGGGGGCATGGTTTGGGGTGTAGATTATGACAACTGCCTCTAGTTGTAGCCTCAATACTAAAAGTGCCCCCAGGAGTAGCTGAATAATAATAATCCCCCCAGTAGTGGCCTCAATTTTAATAGTGCCCCCACCATCGGCCCCAATAGTAACAGTGCCCCCAGTAGTGGCCCCAATAGTCATAGAGCCACTTCTTAGTGCCCTCCCCGGGGAAGGGCAACAACCCCACAGCATCAAGTATGTCACTTAAAATGGAGAGATGCGAACAGAAGTACCATGGTAGAGGGGGCTCTTACCTCTCTTGAGGTCAGCAGTGATGCGGATTAGCCTGTCACCACCAGTGATCAGTCCCATGATCGAGACAAGGGAGAGAACAGGGTTGGTCCCGCCTACTACGTTAACTTTTGTGACTGTTCTAGGTGCTCTGAAGCCGCATATATAAAGAATTTTAGTTGTGCCACTAGAGGAGTGGGCGCAGCATCAGGAAGTCACACAACAGCAGCCTCAGTGGAAGAGCCAGCAACAGCAGTGGTGATGAGGTGACAGCGTTAGGAGAGCGGCCTAAGCTGCACGTGCAGCACTGTCTCCATGCTGGAAAGCAGCACGGGAAACAAAAAGGGCCCCGATGACCGAGGCCAAATGTTTAGAGACAGCCAGGAGACTACAAAAGGGCCTTGATGACTTGGAGGCCGAAGTTCACTGAAAGGACTTTGATGACCGAGGGTCGAAGTGCAAACAGCGGTGCGATGATCTGCTAAGGAGAGAAAGAGAGAGAGTCTGAAGCTATCATTTGGGGACATTGTAATTGTTGGATGGCTCGGAAGTTTAAATCTGAAGAAAAAATGCTGCCTCCGCCTAAGTCTGTCACCACCGGGCCATAAACACACCCCTCACCTGCTTCATTATAACACTTTAATCTGATGACACTTTATAAACTGCTTATGGTAATTCCGTCAGGGCAATACTCATAGCAGTGTCCATAGTCCTAACAGTAATAACCATTCTAAAAGTTTGATTATGTCCTCCATGGTTCCAGACTCATAGTAGCACCCGTATTACAAGCCATATATGCCTATAATAAAAGCTTCATAGTAGTGCCTATAAGATCAGCCTCATAGCGGTCCTCAGGTAAGTGATTGTGTAAATTATTACTGTTGATGCTTTGCATACTTGAGTCGTAGGTTAGAATTCAGCCTGGCCAATGTTTGGATGCAGTTTAAACGCTTTCACGCTATCCGCATGGCTATTTTTCCAGACTCAAAAATGATGCCAATTAGTCACTTGACTTCCCTTCACCTTGTGGTGATAGGAAAACTAGACTATGACTCCCAGTAATCAACTAAGTATCCTAAAAAAAAATTGTATATCAATTATTAAAGGGGGTTGTCTCATGCCAGGCATTGGTGGCATATCTGTAGGATATGCCACCAATGTCCTATCAACTGACTGCTGTTACTTCCACTAGTGGTGTTAGGAAAGCTCTGAGCCACCTCAACAACAGTTGGCATGGACAGCCATTATACTCAATGGATGACCAGGTGAAAAAGGTGAGCAGAGCGAACAGGAGACGTGACACAGCACTTTACGAGCATCCCTTTAATTTCATTCTAGGGACAGTCAGGGATCACAGCAGTCAACTGGACATTGGTGAGATATCGTAGCATTGTGCCAACAAGGCCTTTGATGAAACTACCTCTTCTTGCTGTACAATTGGTTCTGACTTCCAGTGCCGAATTAGGTTTCTCCACAACGTCTTCAGACTTTTCAATGCTGTGCTCAAATTGAATTAATCATCTGGTTGCTGATCGTGTTCTTCTTCCTTCAACTCTTCCAAGCTTAGATGTAATTACAATGAGTCCCGTTTTCACATTATGTCCTTCGTAATCATCAGTTTAGCCAGTTGTGGCCACTTGAAAAACTCGATTTGGCCAAGATCCTACTTGTTTACTTTGCCGACCACAATATTCTGAGAAGAATTTGCCAACACCAGTTGAAAGACATCAGTACTTTTCCTGTCCAACCTTAAAGAGTTGCACAACATGCTATAAAAGTGATTTTTGGTGTTTTTATTGTACTTTTTTTTTATACTTTATTGGTTTACTCCCTATTTAATTAAAAATATTGCAATGATCCCTGCTTCCCCTTACCAAGGCACCGTGTCATACATACTTTTGTGGCATACTTTTCAGATGCAAGTGACTAAGACTACAGATACATGACCTTAACATAAGTTACACCCAGAGAATCTCAGGCGAAACTTGCATTGGACATGTGCTGTCCGATATACACGGACACTGCATGTCTGAATGCCCTACTGGTCTGTAAAAACAGATGGGAACAAGAAACGCCATGAGTTATTTTCACATAGACCATCATGCCATGTGAAAAATTGCGAATGTTTATAGTCTCCCCTTCGATCATCTGCTTATGGCTTAATATAAGTCCTGGAAAAGACCTGTCATGTCTTCATCAGTGGGACCAGCCACATAGCATTACAGCTGCTGCCCCACTGACTAGATCAGCCCTTCTTTTGTTCCTACTGCCTCCACTTCCCTATCAGAGTCCTGTTAGAATCGGCTCCTGTCGCTTTGAATTCTTCAAGAGGGCGGTCCCACCGCTCAATGTCAATGGATGATGGCAGATTTGATTGGCCAGATGGCGGTTTCCGCTGGTCACTGACAGTCAAATCTGATGTCACCCACTGACAGCGAAGAATGGGGAATTCCCACTCGATAGATTCAGAGCAACAAGAGGTGACTTTAAGGACAGCAGAAACGGGAGGAACCGGGGCCAGTATGAACAACCGAGAAGTTGTGATAGAGTCAGTGGGCCATAGCTGAAAAGTTATGCAGCCAGCCCCTCAGACTTGAGGACCTAACAGGTCCTCTTTAAAATGGTTGAAAATATCAAGACCACCTTTATTTGATGCTTACTCTATAAATCATTTTTCATGACTTCCATATAATTTGTGCATGGTGTCTGTCATACTGTGTAAAATGTTGTATGAGGCTTATAAGTGAGTTCACACAGTATGTTATGGACCTCTCCCCTCGACTGTCCCTAGGCAGCCAACTACTCTGCCTGTTCCTCATTCCGGCTCTGCATCCTGACCTAAAAACTATTCTTTTCCTTTACAATCCCTCCAGAGCAGTCTGTATTTTAGTCCTCAGGAGTATTGGTATTCCTTATTCCATGACAAATGCTTCCTTCCTAACTCAAAGCTTTTATTATATGCATCCTACTTCGCCCTGATTCTTAGGACAGGCCAAGTCATAGCCCAGCCGCTCTATCAAGTAAAGTGATTTAGACTTTATTCACACTTTTATACAGAAGCAATTACCAAATTTGACACTATGAATGCACCGTACCGTACACAGTGTTCTTATTGAGTGCCATGTCACTTGTTATATTGCCTCTACATCGGCTGGGTTTCATATGAGATGCACTGTCCCATTTATGGAATCTACAGCTCAAGTATATCAAGAACTGGGAACAGGATGGGGGCCTAAGAACCCACGTTCTTGATATAGCTAGGAGGCTCAGAGGTGGGATCCTATCAGAGATTTAAGGTATGCCGTAAATCTCTAAAGTGGACATAGATCTTTAAATGGAATATAGGGCCAGAAAAATACCTATTGCTTAGCAGGGCTGTGCCAAGTTATAAAGTTTGTCCCCTAACCACAGAATAGGGAATAACTAAGATCGGTGGGAGTCTGACCATTAAAACCTCAAGAATTGGGGTCTATTATAGTAAATTGGGGGGCCATTTAATTCCGTCATAAAACAGAGCCATTCAGCAATGGGGTGCAGTTTTCCTGCTTCCCGAAAGGAGCAGGAAAACGGAACCCCCTAACGCTAATGTGAATGAGCCTTTAGCTGTACATCTTAGGTTCTCAACATGTGATTTTTGAGTGATGCTAATGCAGTAATTAGTATTGTTATTATAAGTAATGGGTGACATTCCATAGCACATATTTCTTCTGCTAAATGCTTCTTGTATAACCCACTTATCCTGGTGCAGTGTCCAAGGAGCGGGCCCACAGCAGAGGAAACAGTGGGGTAGAGAAAGGTGGTACTGTTGTATCTTGTCTCCACCAGAAGGATGGATGGAGACCTAGGGAATGACCGTATCCTCCCAGTTAACGCCCCCTAGCTGCTGATTGGCTAGGGTGTCGTTTTGGCATGCCTTGAGGGTTAGGATTAGGGTCTGTGACAGCAGCTGGTAGGGGGACAGTGTGTACGAGGCCACACCTTGACTGTTACATCAGCTGGGAGGGGAGGCGCATAATACACATGGCTGGGGAGAATGCAGCCAATCACGAACTGTGGGCATCACCTGGCTGTCAAATTGGCTACACCTTGTCTCCACCCATCCTTCTGGTGGAGACAAGATACAACAGTACAGAGAAAGGCTCTACCATCTCCTCCCCTGGGGGTAGCTTGGGACCCGACCATGTTACTGCTGGGGGAGATTACAGGGGTTGTACCCGGTGGGTTACTTCAAGTCCAATTGTCACTTGTGACACCACTCTTTCTTCCTCTGCGGCGGATCTCCCAGATGCAATAAATTAGTCCACACACAGGGCAACTTTCGAAACAAGAACCAGTAACAGTCGGTTCTGTCCGTTTACTGTAAACTCCTGAACTTAATTCCAAACAGAAGGCAACAGAAGGTGAGGTGTGTTTTCTCAATTTAAAGCATTAATTCCAAACAGTCTTGGTACAAAAACAACAAGCCAGAGTGGTGCAACAGGGAGGATTCTCAGGGTATTCGGATTATCCACAGTCCAAGTTATCTGTATGATCCGGCTTCCGGCGAGAGAGAGAGTCAGTCAGTCTCTCTCTCTTGCTCTGTAGAATAGCCCCAGACCAAGCATAAAGAATTTGCTCGGCTTCCTCCATCCTCTCCACACAGACCAATCTCTGTAGTGTCTATGTGGCTGACTGACTCAGACTAACTTGCACTGCATTCTTGCAAACACATATGCAAAGCACAGTCACATGACTCACAAAACAATACATTTTTCAAACAGTTCACCACATACCAGACAGTTAACCCTTGCAGTCCTGCAGCCATCCAATCCACATAAACCTAATACACTCCACAAACAAGACACTGACAAGACATTGCCTCGAGACAGATATAGAACATTCTGGAGGGGTCCAATTAACTCTGGCCCATTACACTGGCAATAAACCAATATAATATAAAATAATGGAACTAGACGGTACATTTAAAGGGAATGTGTCATCAAAAAATAACATTTTAGAAACTTTTTTTGCTAAATATATTTTTAAGAACTTGGCAGGTTTTTTCTTTTTCATTTTCAATGCCCCAATCTAGGTTTCAAAAAATCCTGAAATTGTGCAGTTTTCACTCTGACCACTAAGGCTATGTTCACATCTGCATGCACAGTCTCTGTTCAGAGCCTCCATTGCTGACCCATCATGAATCCGGCCTACATGCATTATAGTTATTGGGGTCCATTTGGCGTCGCTCAATACCTTCATAAAACGGATCCATTCAGCCATAGGATTCCTCTATTGCCCTCTCCTGCTCCAATAGTAAAGGAGAAAATTGGAATCCCCTAATTAGCAAGTCTAAACATAGTCTACTATTAGAGAATAAGAACCGATTAGGAAAAAATGCTATATTTACCAGTATCTAGCTTTAATTTGCAAAATAAATTAAGATATATTCCTTTTAAGCCTCAGATACGGCACCGACTTAGAACCCATTCGACTTAGAACTGCAGGTCTGTATTATGGATCTGTGTTTTCAGATTTTCCAGGTTTTTATACGCATATAAGACTATGGGGGACATTTACAGAGAGATGGACACCAGAATTCTGGAGTAGAAAAGTTACAAATTTCAGCGTAAATCCTGCTTGCACAAAAACCTTACAACTTTTCTGCTGTCTGCGCCGCCTCGTCACTTTTGTGAAAAGTGGGCAGGGCTTGTTGGGAGGGGCATGACCATCCTGATCCAACAAATTTATGCATAATTCAGGCCAGAAGCTGCTATGAATTATACCAGAAATCTACACCGGCTGTCATCGCTTGGAGGAGCCGAGATGCGACTAATATACGAAAAGGCTGGTCTTAAATTTCCCCCAATATCCTCTAGAAAGCTGTTAAAAATTCGAATACGCCATTTTTTGGCTATACATGTGTGTGTTCACCCTTACCTTAGCTCTAATTTGCTTAAGGGCTCACTCACACGGGTTTATGTCGCCTGCGTATTTATGCACATTTTTCACACGTATAAAATCCACAGTGCACAACAAATACACATGTAACGTGTATTTGCTGTGTATGTTAAGTCCCCATAGCCTGCATTGGAGCATAATACACACCAAAATAGGCATTATACGTGTGCAACATACGCCGTGTGAGAGAGCCCTAAGGACTACGGTTTTTCACAAAATCAGTCCAATATAATATGGTAATAAGCTAACAAAGCTCTTGAATTCTGCAATTCACATCACAACCACTGGGCGGTGACAGTAGACACATATAGGACAGAGATCTCCCAACAGAGTATCCTAAAATCATGTTGCTTTGGAAAGCTGGTTATCATGCTACATATACATCTGACCATATCCTGCCAAGAACGAAGGACATATCTGTGTATGAGGAAACAGAGTGATGATGAGATCATTAAAGTACCCACAGGGGTTACCGTCAAGGTTTTACAGACTCTAGAAAGGAAATCATGCCTGGCTGAGGCCCATTTACATGCAGCAATCATTATCAACTTTTATTGAGATAGATCACTTAAGGCTAGCCACAGACGTTCGGCTGAGCATGCATGTGTTCCCAATAGCGAGAGTGTAGATGAAGAGAACTCATCTATTCCGTATAGATGAACGGCGAACCTCAGAATCATCTCTGGTGGATAGGATAGCTTCCTTTGTCACCAAATTACCCGCCAATGTAAAAGGAGGTGTGGTCGGGGCTTATCAGGGCATATGATTTTATCCCTCTTATTCCATTGGCCCCTATTAGCAGCCCCTCTTAGTGGCCCCAGTCGTAATAGCGTTCCCTCCCACTGGTAATAATGCACCCCCTTAGTAAACCTAGTGGTAATAGCGAGACTTGGAATTTAATTACCGGTCGGGTTGTAACCCTACTGGTGCGTCCAAGCCAATCCAATCTGATATTTTCATAGTGCAGTATAATTAGGAACAATTACCAGTCCGAAACTTTTGGGAGAGCTGTAATGGCGGCCATATTGATTGTGGAAAAGCCGGTTAACAAATACTCGAATTTTAATTAACTTCGCTAATAGAAGACGACTTGAGGAACGTCTAGTTACAGGTGATTCTTTCTTTGGTTTTAGGAAGAAATAGTCTTGACATGTGGAACGGATTATAGTGACAAGAAATAACAGATTAGTGTTTAGCTTCTAGTGGCGCTGACATTGGTGCGTAATCGTACTTTTGTTCTATTATTTCGGATAAACAGAACCTTCACTCCTCCCGTTCTCTCACGATCTGCTAATCTTTACCATCAACAATGACTGTACTTTGTGGTTTAGCCTGGATGAACCTGAATAGAGTTTTCACACACAAGTAAATACTCCATATTAGCAGCACCTTATACAACACCCAAACCGTACACACCCCGCCCCCCCCCCCCCCCCCCGAAGGGCAGGCCGCTGTACTACATAGCAGAATTCTTTAACATTCAGTGGACATTTGATATCAATATATCTGTTGATGCATGTTGTACTTGACTTAACCCCTTAAAGGCCAGGGTGTTTCAGTCCTAAAAGGGGGCGCGCTGGGGCCAGCGGGGGAGGGGGGAGCGAGGGGGAGAGAGATCCTGTTCCCTTTCGCTCCCCCCGTCACCCCCCCCCCCCCCGCATGCTGCTCGGGCGAGTACACAGTTACTCGATAAGACTGCTACTAGATTGAGTAGCAGCCTTAAACGAGCGTGCTCGCTCATCTCTAGTCATTTTCTTTTTTGTTACAACTTTTGCAAAACAAATCACACATCTTTAAAGAAAAACAATTGACTTTGCGCTGCCGCATTCTGAGATCTTACGCATTTTTATTTTCCCAGCAATAGAGCTCTGTGAGGTCTTGTTTTTCTAGTTTTTATTATTACCCCTTTAAGGTACAAGTGACTTTCAGATTGCTTTCTGTTGTGTGTTTTTGGAGGTGAACAAAAGAAAAATAGCAATTCTTGTTTTCGTTCTTAAAATTATTTTTACGGCGTTCACTCTATGTGATAAATAACAAAATATTTTTATGGTCTGGGTCGTTACAAACCTGGTAAAACCTATTGTCTGCTGCTCTTTAAAAAAAAATTCTCCTAAATTAAACTTCATTGAACTTTTTTAAATGTTATTTTTTATTCTCTCAAAGGGTCTTGAAGATCTGTTCAATCGCAAGGATAGTACACTGCATTACTTATGTAGTGCATTCTACTAAGCCTATGATAGCAGCCTGTTAGATTCTATGGCAAGTGGGGTCCAATAGGCTAAATTACATGCAAGACGTAGAGGCATTTGTCAGGCTTCTGCCTGCCATGGGAACCCACTGATACCTTGCAGTCGCACTGTGGGATACCAATGGGTGACAAAAGGATCCTCCTTCCCCTGTCATTTCCTTAAATACTGCAGATGCTATTAAATGTAGCATTTAAGGGGTTAAACTGCCAGGATCTGGGGTTCCCTGTGAGTAGTCAGCTAAGCCACTGCCTTAAAAAGATGTATGTGCAGGTTAAAAACCCATTAGTGAGGTCAGTAAAAAGTATTGTCTGTCCCTAAGGGGCGCTGTTTAGCTACTTTAAAGCTCTGTTCTATTAAGATGTGATCTGTGACTATAGTTTAGCTAAAGTGCCCAATCTGAAATAGTCTGGGACACACCCCTCTCTAATCATTGGTTCAGGCTGCAGTGGAGACAGGAACTATGTCTCCCACAACCAGTAATGTGACAGGGTGTGTGTCCCAGACTATTTAAGATTAGGTACTGTAGCTAAACTACAATCACAGCTCTGTCCTAATAAAGATGAGCCAAAAAGCAGCCAAGGAGGAATATTTGAGGAAAAATAAATAGCAGGTAATCATCCTCTCTAGGTGATGACTTGCATAACAATTTAAAGCTCCTAACTGGAGGGTATCCCATATACCCCGTATTTTTACTAAGTAAAACTAGAGTGATATATATATTTTCTAATCGGTTTTTAATTTCAGCCAATTTTGTTTATTCTGTACATGACTATGGGGGCGGACAAATTGCCTGAGCTGCGGTCAGGTGATAAGGTGCTGATTGGTTCTCACCGCCGAGACCCCCTGCCGATCATGACAATGGGATTCACTTCCAATTGGACTGTTGAGATACACACTTGGGTATTTCCGTCACCCCACTGAAATGAATGGAGCTCTCACCCCGCATGCGCAATCAGCACTCCATTCAGAGTGAGGTCACGTTGGGTGAAGAAGTGACCTCTGCAGTGACAGGAGAGCGGGGCACAGTAGTCCCTTCTCGAAATAGGCATCTGCAGCGAGACCCCCACAGATCAGCAAGTTATCCTATAGGATAGGGGATAACTTGAAATTCTGGTAAACCCCTTTAACAGAAATTAATGTGCAGTCCATGTAGTCCATGGGTCCTGCATAGGGAAAGATATAGTTTTTGTTTCTTGGGGGGGGGGGGGAAATATAATGATTTTCCACCTATTGACAGTCATTTTTGTAATGCTTTTGCAGTAATTTTAGACATACCAAAGTCTTAAAATTGAAAAAAACGTTTCCCCCCCTATCAATGTCAAAGTTAAACAATAAACGTGCAGACAATTTATTCTTACACCTATTACTTTGCCTAGAATTGTTTATTTAAAGAAAAAAAAAAACCATTCCCCCCCCCCCAAAATGCACCAAACGACCATCTCTTACGCACATTTAGCAGCTGTTCTTCATAGTATCCCTATTAGCCCTGCTACCCTACGATCAAGACCTTCAAACCAGTTAACGTGGTAAGGGAAAAACAAACTGCAAACTCAGCCATATTTGCTCTTACGATTTAACACCTTGTAGCTAATGTTAGCTGCAAGGATTCTGGCAGGAGGTTTTTCCACACAAGCAATTGGCAGGTTTAACACAGAAGATAATAAAAATAAGAGAAAAATAATGGTATAAATGAGCACATAAATGTTTTGTAGCCCACCAGGCTTTATATTTGACTGACAACCACAAGAATAAGTGGTCGTCTTCCTAATACGTAAAGTCACAGAGTAGTAAAATGGCAGCAAATGGATCCATATTCCAGAATGTCACTTAATAAAGATATGGCCAAGATTTAACTACTATATATCTGCCCTCTATGGATAAGAACATAACTACTATAATAATATTGCTCCTATGTACAAGGTTATAATAACTATAATACTGCTCCCTATGTACAATAATACAACTGCTGTAATACTGCCCCCTATGTACAAGAATATAACTACTGTAATACTGCCCCCTATGTACAAGAATATAACTACTGTAATACTGCCCCCTATGTACAAGAATATAACTACTGTAATACTGCCCCCTATGTACAAGAATATAACTACTATAATACTGCCCCCTATGTACAAGAATATAACTACTACAATACTGCTCCTATGTACAAGAATATAACTACTACAATACTGCTCCTATGTACAAGAGTATAACTACTATAATACTGCCCCCTATGTACAAGAGTATAACTACTATAATACTGCCCCCTATGTACAAGAATATAATTACTATAATACTGCCCCCTATGTACAAGAATATAATTACTATAATACTGCCTCCTATGTACAAGAATATAACTACTATAATACTGCCCCCTATGTACAAGAATAAAACTACTATAATACTACCCCCTATGTACAAGAATATAACTACTATAATACTGCCCCCTATGTACAAGAATATAACTACTATAATACTGCCCCCTATGTACAAGAATATAACTACTACAATACTGCTCCTATGTACAAGAGTATAACTACTATAATACTGCCCCCTATGTACAAGAGTATAATTACTATAATACTGCCCCCTATGTACAAGAATATAAATACTATAATACTGCCTCCTATGTACAAGAATATAACTACTATAATACTGCCCCCTATGTACAAGAATATAACTACTATAATACTGCCCCCTATGTACAAGAATATAACTACTATAATACTGCCCTCTATGTACAAGAATATAACTACTATAATACTGCCCCCTATGTACAAGAATATAACTACTATAATACTGACTCCTATGTACAAGAATATAACTACTATAATACTGCCCACCTATGTACAAGAATATAACTACTATAATACTGCCCCCTGTGTACAAGAATATAACTACTATAATACTGCCTCCTATGTATAAGAATATAACTACTATAATACTGCCCCTTATATACAAGAATATAACTGCTATAATACTGCCTCCTATGTACAAGAATATAACTACTATAATACTGCCCCCTATGTACAAGAATATAACTGCTATAATACTGCCTCCTATGTACAAGAATATAACTGCTATAATACTGCCTCCTATGTACAAGAATATAACTACTATAATACTGCCTCCTATGTACAAGGATATAACTACTATAATACTGCCCCCTATGTACAAGAATATAACTACTATTATACTGACTCCTATGTACAAGAACATAACTGCTATAATACTGCTCCTATGTACAAAAATATAACTACTATAATACTGCCCACCTATGTACAAGAATATAACTACTATAATACTGCCCACCTATGTACAAGAATATAACTACTATAATACAGCCCCCTATGTACAAGAACATAACTGCTATAATACTGCCCCCTATGTACAAGAACATAACTGCTATAATACTGCCCCCTATGTACAAGAATATAACTACTATAATACTGCCCCCTATGTACAAGAATATAACTACTATAATACTGCTCCTATGTACAAGAATATAACTACTATAATACTGCCTCCTATGTACAAGAATATAACTGCTATAATACTGCCCCCAATGTACAAGAATATAACTGCTATAATACTGCCTCCTATGTACAAGGATATAACTACTATAATACTGCTCCCTATGTACAAGAATATAACTACTATAATACTGCTCCCTATGTACAAGAATATAACTACTATAATACTGCCTCCTATGTACAAGAATATAACTGCTATAATACTGCCCCCAATGTACAAGAATATAACTACTATAATACTGCTCCCTATGTACAAGAATATAACTACTATAATACTGCTCCTATGTACAAGAGTATAACTACTATAATACTGCTCCTATGTACAAGAATATAACTACTATAATACTGCCCCCTATGTACAAGAATATAACTACTATAATACTGCCCCCTATGTACAAGAATATAACTACTGTAATACTGCCCCCTATGTACAAGAATATAACTACTATAATACTGCCCCCTATGTACAAGGATATAACTACTATAATACTGCCCCCTATGTACAAGAATATAACTACTATAATACTGCCTCCTATGTACAAGGATATAACTGCTATAATACTGCCCCCTATGTACAAGAGTATAATTACTATAATACTGCCCCCTATGTACAAGAATATAACTACTATAATACTGCCTCCTATGTACAAGAATATAACTACTATAATACTGCCTCCTATGTACAAGAATATAACTACTATAATACTGCTCCTATGTACAAGAATATAACTACTATAATACTGCCTCCTATGTACAAGAATATAACTGCTATAATACTGCCCCCAATGTACAAGAATATAACTGCTATAATACTGCCTCCTATGTACAAGGATATAACTACTATAATACTGCTCCCTATGTACAAGAATATAACTACTATAATACTGCTCCCTATGTACAAGAATATAACTACTATAATACTGCCCCCTATGTACAAGAATATAACTACTATAATACTGCCCCCTATGTACAAGAATATAACTACTATTATACTGCTCCCTATGTACAAGGATATAACTACTATAATACTGCCCTCTATGTACAACAATACAACTACTATTGTCTGCAATTACAAGTGCAGCTCCCATTGATTTCAATGAGAGCTGCGCTTGCAATTGTGAGCACCGGCTGCTACACAGGGGTCAGAGCAGCACTTCCACTCCAACTCAGGTGTATCCCGATGGGTGCTGCCTGAATATCCCCTTTAATTTCCCGTGTGGCGGCGGTGCAGGGAATTTGAATACTTGCTACAGATGTATCAGGTGTCAGCTTGACTGGCATAGTGTGCCACTGAGATACCATAGCAGCATGCCTACATGGTTTGTGTAGCCCCACAGTTACTAGACTACAATAGGCTATGCAAATAGCGTAATGTGCCAAAGGAACGTTTGACGCGTTAAAAGATGTATTGGGCCTAACGTTGGCGGATGATACATCTGTCTCATGTTAGCCTACAGGTTATAGCTGATCGCTGGTGGTCCTAGCAGGGGGACACTTTGCAATCAGTTTATTGTCAAGGGCTCATCTAACAAGTAGGGATTGTCCAAAGAGGAGACCCCTTTAATTGTTTATCTCTTTGCCAATATCATAAGTACGGGGCTGTCATCAAATCATATAGCAACAATATAACATGAAAGTCTGAAATTAATATTGCTACCAACATGGCTACAAAAGTTGTCCTGGAGGGAAAATATGGCAACTATGCAGCGATTCAGAAGTAGGAGTCTTGCAATGTGAATGGGAAGATGGGATAGGTGGCGCTGTAGAGGTATTGTTCCTTTTTTTCATTTGCATAAATTTCCCAGAGGACCATGCGTGGCCTTATAAATCTCCTGACACCTGCTAGGTGCTCTCCCTAAGGAGAAACGTTACCCCTTCTGACCCTCTTCCTATGCTGTGACATATCACCCATGCATGGTCGGCGCCAGCACCCAGCGAACCCAGGCAGATACTGGGACCCAATGTGTCTGGGGAGGCCCACAGTGATCACGGGTCCAGGAGAGGAAGGGGCCCTGGCTGCCGGGTCAGCACAGCAGTTGGGCCCCCTGATTTTATTTTTATTTAGTCCCATTAATAAAATAACTGAAGTACAGCTGTGATTGGTGCAACTCTTCCCCGCTGTCTTCTGGGTAGTGCGATGACGTGGCACACATGATTGCTGCAGGCAATCCGTGGTCTCTCGCCTGCAGCCATCGTGTGTGTCAAATGATGGCACAACCCAGAAGACGGCAGGGAAGAATAGCGCCGATCACTGCTGCCAGGGAGCAACATATTTATAAAGGGAGACACTACATGCAAAGGGGCAAAAGGTCGCATGAAAAAGTGGTATCTATATGAAAAATGGGGCAAAAGGTGGCATCTATATGTAAAAGGGAAAAAGGTGGCATCTATATGAAAAATGGGGAAAAGAAGACATATACACGTAAAGGGGGCAAAAAGTGGCTTCTATATGTAAAAGGGGGGGGGGGAAATGGGGCATCTATATGAAGAATGGGGCAAGAGGTAGCATATACATGTTGGCATATCTAAAAGGGGCAAAAGGTGGCATTATATCTAAAGGGGTAAAAGTGGCGTTTTATGTAAAAAGGTGCAAGAGGTAGCATTATATCTAAAAGGGGACGGTCAGCTCATTAATATAACTAAGCTAGCACCATTCTATCGCGGACAATGCAGAGATAGAAAGAGGGGCCCACTGAGACTCTACTCCGAGGGCCCACGTAGACCTGGAGCCGGCCCTTCACCCATGTACGAAGCGGAGTGACAACTCTTGGTCGAACTGTAATGGCAGCTATACCGGTTATCACTTAGAAGCAATAAAGGGTAGATGAATAGACTAGAGCAGTGTTTCCCAACTCCAGTCCTCAGGGCGCCCCAACAGGTCATGTTTTCAGGATATCCTCAGTACTACACAGGTCATGTCATTATTGTCAGTGCCTCAGGCATTCTTCCGATAGGATATCCTGAAAACATGACCTGTAGGGTACCTGGAGGACTGAAGTTGGGAAACACTAATCTAGACATTCATGTGTTTTACATGGCATGGGTGTTTCCCAACTCCAGTCCTCAGGGCGCCCGAACAGGTCATGTTTTCAGGATATCCTCAGTACTGCACAGGTGATGTAATTATTGTCAGTGCCTCAGATTACAAGTGTTCTTACTATAGGATATCCTGAAAACATGACCTGCTGGGGTGCCTTGAGTTGGGTAACAGTGGACTACACATTAAGAGGATGGACAATGACTGTTTGAGTGGTTTGGAGATGGGGTATGACTGCTGCCCCCCTAGCCAAGCCTCTGGCGTACTTGTATTCCCAGGAAGTGTGTGGGGTACGGACAGATTCTGCCTGTTCTCCTAAAACTTCCTATGAATTGACTCAGCTGGCTTTAATAGCAAAAAATGTTTAAAAAAAAAAGTGTGGGAATCTTTCTCCTGTGTATACGGTCTAAATGTATCAGGAAGATTTAGTGCCAGGCAATGAGGCTCAAAATGCACAATTCTGGTGGGGAGAGGGCTGGATGTGTTTATTTTAACTCGCATCTGTTGAAATCCCCGAGCTGAGAAAGCAGCATTAAATGTCAGGGAATGCTGCGGCCATTGATCATCTTATATGGCAGGAGATTAACCCACGACAGGCTACCAGAAATCATCTTTAAGTGAAGCTGTCACGTTAATGCAGCCCAAGACCTCATGTGGGCTGAACGAATCCCAATGAGATTGTCACGGCTTTGCTGCCATCGTGGCGGTTTTTCCTTGTAGCCTCCTTCTCATAGTAGTTGCAGTAGGTACTTCTCCCATCATGCCCTACTGCAGGGTTGGCCACGGAAAAGCAGTTTTTTTACCGCTTTTGTTTCCCCACCCACTCTGGGTTTAATTCTATGGGTCAGTACGAATACTACCAAAACAAATTTAGACCTTTTTAAAAACTTTTTAAAACTGAGTTTACATTATATTTAGTCCCCATAGAGGACAAGAACTTACGATGGTTTGATCACTCCTGCAGTATGATGTAATATCATAGCACTACATTATACTGAGATCTGGCAGGCATTCCATTAAGTCACACCAACCTGCAATGACAGCCCTGGAGGCTTTCAGAAGGCCCCTAGCTGCCATGGCAACCGAACGGCACCCCGCGATCTCATTACGGGGGATGCATTTCGAGACTCCCAAACTCCGATCGGGGCACTTAAATGCTGCTGTCAGAATTGATGACAGCATTTAAAGGGTGAACAGCCACGATCAGTGTGAGCACTGATCGCGACTATTGCCCACAGGTGTCAGCTGTGAGAAAGAACTGGCATCCACATTGAATGGAGCGGGATTGGCTCCTGATCCCCTTCCATACAAATCCCACACGCCCAGGACTTAACTGGAGTTTAGAGGGGTTAAGAGTGTGATTCAGGGACCAGAGGTAGGCTACTTTTCCATGGCCCACCCTGTATTATGGCACAGGGGATAGCTCACTGACCGGTGGAGGTATCCATGGGGCTAACAGAAATACCTGAGCGGATGCCACTCAGTAGTCCAATCAAAACTGAATGGAGCATTGTGGATTCCCTGTGGATAGGGGATAACTTGAAATTGTAGTACAACCCCTTTAAGACTGGCATTTTAAAATTCTGTCTTAATGTGATTGTCCCCGGCACGCCTCTCCATATATTAGGCCCATCTCTACACAGCCATGCGTCAGCACAGAAATTTACGCCAAGTCCGACCTGGCATACATTTCTGGTATAATTTATGCCAGTTTCTGGTGTAAATAATACATAAATCTGTCGGGCCAGGGTGGACCCCCGCTTTAGGGAAAAGTGACAAGGACGAAAAACAAAACAGAGAAGTTGATACTTTTTTCTTAAGTGGGACTGGTGCAAAACGCTTCATGAATCCCCCCCCCCCCCTTCCTTTCCGTGTGTCTTAGCGAGGAGAGGAATAAAACAAGATTAACCCTTTCCAATCCACTGTCTGACCTCTGAAGACATTATGATTTAGGGCTGTACAGCTCCGATGTTGGAAGACATCCGTCGGGGTTCTCTTACTGTATATTGCCAGCCTCTCTGCTGTGGGAGCCTATCCAATGTGTCACCTCATGCAGTACTGGCTTTAGCCAGCAGATAGCGCCGTTGTATAAACGGCAGAAAAAGAGTAAGCTCCTAGGAAAACCAGGATACAAATTGGATTGGAAAGGGTTAAACATTACCTTTATGCAAACTCTGACTTTCCCCTTCCTGTAACCAGATCTAAATGGCCCTTTGATAAGGTCCCATATTTGGTCTTTGCAGTGTAGTACCACTGAGATATGGCAGGATGGCCACATTAGGGTACCACACCTTTGCAGCACCACCTACAGTAAGCTAATTTACCTAGAAGTCAAAGTCCGACCTTCTAACAGGCCTTTCAACATGAGTAAGTATATAAGCCAAACCAGAGTCTTCTCCAGAAGTAAAGGATACCTACTCTGGTTTGGCTCCTTAGTCACAGAAGACCTGTTAGAAGGTTGAACATTGACTAATAAGGAAGCTGCCTTCCAATAGGTGGGGCTGCAGAGACATTGTAAAAGCTTCATTTGCATACCAAATTTCCCAGGGGTGCATTGCAGTCTCCTTATGCCTACCTGGCGCTCTCCACAAGCAAGGTGTAATCCGCCAGTGCCTACTGTACCGCTTTCTGTAAGTTTGGACAAGCATAAAGTGCAATAAATATTACAGAAAGACGATTATTGATTTCTAGAAAGTGATTCTGGGTAATAACATTCATTTCCGTTACCCATTGCCTCTGCCTTCCCGTCTGTGGGTTTTATGGTCTTCAACAACTGGCTCTTTCAGTGTTTTAGAGTATTGGAAAAAAATAGGTTTCCTTGACAGGAAATACTGCATGAGACAAAGGGAAGTTGTCTTCCTGTTTTCATCACCAGAGTGGGATTACGCCGTTTACACAGCGCTGGCTTTAATGGATGCCCGCTATTGTTTTCCATATCGTTGGCCGCTCAAGCTTTCAATCATCCATCCCTGTGAGATACAACACACTTCTCTAATGGTCTTTACTGTCTGAGGAAGTATATTTTCCAGATTACAGGAGTCCCAAGAAGAGAGTATTCCCAAACAATCGCACAACACACTAAAGGGGGAATCCTATCTGGGGAATCCTATTTCAAAATCACAAAAAAAAGTACTATAAGGCCTCATGTCCACTGCTAAAATAAAATTAAGAATCCGCAGCATTTTTCCCGCAGGGTGATCCGCGTCCCATAGGGGTGCACTGGACACCCACAGGTAGTTAAATACCTGCGGATGTCATTTTTCCCTGAGGCATGGATTGCGTGTGCGGGAAAACACCCGCAGCATGCTCCTTTTTAGTGCGGGTCTCCCGCTGGGACGGCTCCCGCAGGCTTCTATTGAAGCCTATGGAAGCCGTCTGGATCCACGGCACACCCGCAGCTGATTTTCTGCTCTCCGCCGCGGGAGCGAGGGAGAGCAGGAGTTCAAAAAAAAGTGGAGTGCCCGGCGGATGCATGCGGCACGCTGCCGGCGTGCCGAGCACAACCGGCGGGCCGAAGAAAGAAGATCCGGCCGCGATGGAGGGAAGATCCGCAGCGTCCGGACAGGTAAGTTTAATCTTCTTTTTAGCCTCATGTCCGCGGGGCAGGAGGGACCCACTGCGGGATTCTGCATGGAGAATCCGCGGCGCGCCTGATTTTCCCCGTGGACATGAGGCCTAAAGGAGTTTGAAATCTACAGAATCTACAGACCCATGCGAATCCGGACTAAGGGTCCGTTTACACCAAACGAAACATTGTTTGAACAAGCAAACGATGTCAGAGTTCACTTCTTCGCTCGGGCAGCCTGCAGGCGGTTACATCGTTGGCACATTGAAATGAGAAATGGTTCATTTGTTCACATTCATTGTATAAGGGAATGAGAACGACTGAATGATCGGTATTTAAACACAACGATTAGGGAATGAGCCAACGAGGATTCTTATGCCTGCATAAAATGAATGAAAAAGGAATGATTGATCGTTCGTCACTCGATCACTGACTGCGTTTACACTGAACAATTATCGTTCATTTTCGCTCATTTGAACGATTTTTTTGAACGTTCCGTGTAAAAGGGCCTTAAATCTACATTATAGCTCACAGAGCAATGTACACCAAAAAGTTATAGCCCCCTCAATTCTACTAGTTAATCTTCCTGGGAACACGCTGATATTTGCTCATCCCATGAGAAGGCCGTCTTGTCACTACTCCAAGGGGTACCAAGTCCTAGGTTTAATGTTTCTCATTAGTCATCTCACAGAAGTAACTGGCATGGTACAGGGGGGGATGGGGTGTATCCATTTTCGGTTCTAAAAAGGAAAAAAGAAACAGGGGGAATGTGGGAATGTTCAGCTAACGATTGCCACATCAGCAACCTTGTCACTATTTTAAATACTTCCAACCACATCTTAGTGCAAATCAAAGGGAAGAAAGAAATCATTAGTCATTTTTAATACGTTGGGGTTTTTTTATTTGCTTTTTTGTTACCATGTGCTGATAATAGAGAGGATATGAAGGCCGACAACCTTGATTCAGAAAAATAAATCAAGACCGGAGTTGGAAGAGTTTCAGAGAGTTTCTTACATCCAGCTGCTGAGTATATGCAAAGCGATGGCAATATCCTCAGATTGCCGCGGTAGAGATCCTACGTGTGGTACACATCTACGCATTAGAGTAAGACGAGCGCTTGATGGCGGTTTTAAGTATTAAGGCAGTTTTACAACAGATGTAGAACCACATATACCCACCACAGCCATGGCACCCAACCAGATCAGCATCTATCAAAGTTTCAGGCACAGTGATCCATTCAGTTACTTTGACTTTTCGATGACTTTTTGAGATCGAGGAGCTCATCATTAAAAGCAGTAAAGATAGAAATTAGATTTACCCCATGAAGAATCATCTAATTTGATTGGCTGGGATAAACTAGATGTCAATAAGTCTCTATGGTGTCCCATGAAAGGGGCAACCAGGCATCTGCTTCTTTGGCAACCCAAGTGGTCAACTGATTGCCCAGAAATGCTCTCCGATCACATCCACACATGGTCGCCACATGATGCTACTCAACTTTATCAACGTGAACAGTCTCATCAATGACTGGTACAGTCAGTGATACATCCCATCACTTGACAGAGCTGCAAAACAGACTCTGTGGAAAGAAGACCTTGCGAGAAGGTAATCAGAATGTTGAGTAGATTCTCCACCGTTGTTCAGCATAGCTTGTAGCCTTCATAGTTAGTACAATCCTGTAGAGACTCCACATGCCTAGACAATATCCCCATGATCAGCACTCCATCTCCCTCTCTCCACTTCCTGCTCTACAATGTGCATACATAGGACACTGTTCTTTTAAAGTACGTTCCTCTTGTAAGATCCTACTTTGCATCATCCACACGTTACATAAAATTAAATTAGACCCAGGTTTTCAACAAGTTTAATCAAACATAACAACAGGTTCTCCTTTATCCTCTCATTTGCTGCTGTTTGCACTCCATTTCATGCCTCTAAGTTCTGATTTTCAGGTGGTCATCCCCGTTTTTTTGTTGTTCTGCTGTTTGTAATCCTCTTTCAGAGAGGAAGTGTGTAGCAAGCCTAGCATTCTGCCAGTAGTTCACTGTCCTGACTTCCTTGACCTGAGTTCCCTTGCTGTACTGTAAAGTCTGCTGTCCAATCAACAGGGGCACAGTATCTGAAGGCCTGTCCCTCTGCTTTCCCAGCACCATTCAGGCTATCAGAGGTATTCTAGCCAAGTGGTTAGTAAACCCACAATAATTTGTAATAAACACACACATAAATGCTGTAACAGCAAGATATTATCACAGTGTGCGCAGACGTGTCAGCCTGCAGCCTCGGAGTTCACAAAAGACGCCTGTGAAAATAGCTCCTCTCACTGATGCTTCAAAAACTTCCCTATGCCCGTGTTACTGTAGAGGGCTAAAAGCTGGCAGTGGAGGAGGCGCAACACTCCAGGTTAAAGCATGTAGGAAGTGACCAAAGGTGTGGAAAACTTCTACTTTTATTTAATAAAATACATGATCAGCATATAAAGACACGTCTCTGGGATAACCCCTTCATCAGTACAGCTGGTATTTAAAACATACAAGCAATTTGTGGGTCCCAAAAGGGTTAATAATGAGATCCTCTTTGCCTGTGTGGTGAGGGTCAGTCAGGACAGGAGAAGTTTTCTACACCTTTGGTCACTTCCTACATGCTTTAACCTGGAGTGTTGCACCTACTCCACTGCGAGCTTTTAGTCCTATTCTCTGCTCTGTGATTAATAAGCGTATTGCGACCTCCCAGGTGTCCTCCCACCACAGAGGGACAGTTGGATTTGAACTAAAAGGTCCTTTTATTCTCGAGAGATAAGCCACTTCCAAAAGGCATCTGGCACCGGCAGCCTCCCCTCTCTACATGCAGAGCACATGTACATTCGACACAGCCAAGTGTCCATTTGTGTGGTGGTGTTGGTTGAGATAACGATCATTTGGCGAACAGATATCTAAAATATATTGGCAGCATAAGATCTGGGGAAATATAAATACACCTATAGAGTGCAAGTGGCGGCCTAGGAGGATCATGTGGCCAATCAGGCGCTAACCCTGGAGCCCCTAGCTCTTCTCTGCAATCGAGGAACTGTAAAGTGTACATGGCGCTGTGTATTGTTTCTCTACTGTAATATATAATCAGTATACCCCAATGACATTAAAAACAGGAGTCCGGTTTACAACAGACAGATGGCCACACATACATAGTCACCCTCCATCTAGGCTGGGCAACCAGCTGGTAAGTCACTGGCCTGGCTGCTAATTAAGTCCAAAGGCCATTAGCTGTCAGCTGCAAGCACCTCTAGCTGGGCAGAAATCCCATATCGCCGCTGTAATCAAACTGTGACCCCGATCTCTCCTCTCGGTGTCTGTGTTCCTGCATTACAAAAATGGTGGCCGGACTGGAGCTACAAAGAGATACTAAATGCATGATGATGTGGGGTCGCTGCCTGGCCAGAAGTTCAGGTTGGAGAGGGCACAAAGAAGGAGGCCTTGTTTTCACTGAGATCACTAAGCGGGACACTACACTATTAATTCTGCAGCCATTAATGGGAACACTATTAGTATTGGGGCCACTCAGAGGCATAACTTGAAGCTTCTGGGCCTCAATGCAAAACCTGTAACAGGGCCCCCAACTATAATGCTTTATCCATAGTACTGGGCTCCCTATATGGAGAACTGAGGCCTTATGGGCCCCCTAAGGCTCCTGGGCCCGGGTGCAACCGCATCCCCTGCATCCTCTATAGTCACGCCCCTGGGGCCACTAACAGGGACACTATTGATAGTGCAGATACTATTGGGGTACTATTACTACTGAGGCCACTAAGGGGTCAATATTATTTGGGGCGCAACTACTTCGGTCATATTTACTAGTTGAGGCAACTAGAATAATGCAGTTAAAAAACATACATCATGATAATCCACTCCCCTTACCAAATCTCCTTTTTACTTGATCTTGTGATCAAGAGGCATGCTCATCCGGTCATCTCTGTATCTCTAGATATAAACTACCAAAGAAAGTGACCGAGTGTGCAAGCACCCACTGCTCCACTACACATGGGATATTACATAATGCACAACCGTTGCATGGGCCACCTCGAAATATCCTAGGTTGGCCAACTTTAGGAGAGGAGTCTTACCTTAGTCGACCACTGGGACTGGAAACCGCCTAAGAATACTGAACCACTAGATGTTCGGAAATGGAGAACTAAACAACTGGAACGCAGGGACTAAGCAGCATAATCGCCGTTATTAAAAAGTCTTCTTGGTGGGTCCATTTGTTCTTCAACTAGTATTTAGTAGTTTACAAGCCTTCGAGTAATTTACATGAAGACCATGAAACAAGAAATCGAAAACAGATGACGAACCTCAAGATATATAACCAATCATGCCATTCCAATATGAGCACCGAGCGATCCCCCCAAGTGTTTAGTGCCAGGCTGCGTTCTAGTAAACCTTTGGATTTCCTATAAGGAGACTTCTGGTGTGCAGCTAGCGAGTGTCTACACCTCACACAGATCCTCTATACATAAACCGGACCCACTGGCTCCATGTAAATGCCTCATCTGTATTTTGTATTCTATATTATTAGGCTATTAGGAACCGCGACGTCTAGTGCCACACAGGCTGCAACATTAAAAACATTCTCAAATATGTGAAAAATGCGTCTGCGAACAGCTACCGAGGTGGAGGAGACGGGAACCAGAAATATGATGTAGAATAGTTTAATACAGTCTGTATTATATGGCCATTCCGCTGTTTCTCTAGCTGATTCTTGGTGCCAGTGTGTGGTAACCACAAGAGTTGTCAATTTCCTTCTCCCACACAGGAGAGATGAAGAAGGACATTCTCTTCGCCTGGCCAGAAAGCCTAACTGGCCTAGATGCGGGAGCGTTAGGAAACCATTCCGGAAAATCTATCATTTTTATTGCTACTACTACTATTATTATTGCTAATGCTATTATTAATGTTGCTACAACTATTACTTTACTGCTAATAAAGCTATTGCTATTATATCTATTATTCTTGTTACTGCTATTCCTGTTTTACAACTACTACTGTTATTAACCCTATAATTGTTATTAGTACTATGGTTATTAAAACTATTACACATCGGCAACAAGTTTTTTATTGTTTCCATTACTGCTATTGTTACTCTAATGACTACTGTAGACTGTTATGACCACCTGCCACGGTTGGCTGTGCCTTCTCTCACTTCTCCCTTCGCACGGCTGTCAGCATCCTCCTGGTCCCAGTCTTCGTTGTTGCAGATGCAGCATTATTTCTCTGGCCGCTGTGCGTGTGCTCATATGTTCAACCCGATTCTTAAAGGGCCACATCCAGCTTTCCTGTTATCACCCTATCACAGTCATTCCCGTCCTACTTGATGCATCAGGGTGCCAGGTGTTCCAAGTTAAGGTGTTCTTTATTTCTGCTTCATACTCAGTTTTGACCACTGCCTGTATACCCAGCTTGCTTGAACTCTGCCTGTCCTGACCTCAGCCTGTTTTCTGACTACTTCTTGCCTGACTGCCACCTGCCCTGGTCTCCAGTCTTATTGCATGAACTCTGCATGCCCCGACTTTGGCTTGTTATACCAACTATGGCATTGCCTGTTTCTCTGGCACCAAACTTGGTGCCTTTTAACCCGGCTGGGTCAGCCGTCACTGTACTGAGCCTACTCATGGGGAAATGACCTGGAGGTTCTCGGCAGCAAAGGGCAGATCCTGAAAAAGGGTTTGAAGGGTGAAAACCAGAGGACCCTCTTAGTGCATCCCTTAGGACTCATGTCCACAACCTTGTTTGCACTGTGTATTACCAGCCCCGAGATACGCTGTGAATGGAGTGTCAAAAACGCCTCGCATCACTTCAGGGAAGTAGGATCGGCAAGTGTTTCCAATTGTTTTCAATAGGAGACCTCACATCCCATCACACTTGCGTGCACCTCGCACACAGTGTGATGCTTGTGCTGGCCCTATTCAAAACTATTGCTGATGTGTTCCAAGGGAACACCCAAAGATAGGACATGGTGTGAAGTGATGCGGGAAAGAAAAAAAAGCTCATGTATATGACCCCAATCAAAAGAATGAATGCTGTAAAAATAATTAAAAAATGAATAACAGAATTGATATTTTTTTTGCACAAATCTTGCACGATTTTCCCAGTTGTGTGAAACCAGCCTAAGGCCAGCTTCACACGGCGCCCCCCGGAGATCCCAATACTTACCTCCGGATCCGGCGTCCTACGTCCCGCATGATGCTTCAGCGCGCATGCACAATAGAGCGCGTGACGTGCCGGCCGCGTCATATGACACGCCCACAGCGTCACATGACGCGCCACCCACGTCATATGACGCGGCTGGCGGTAGGCGGGGAAGCGGTTTCACGCTATCTTCCGCTGTGCTACAGCGGAAGATAGCGTGACGGACGGCTTCCATTGACTGCAATGGAAGCCATCTGCACGTACACCCGCGGCAAATAGAGCATGCCGCGGGTGAGGACGGGAGACCTTACAGTGCGGAATTCCGCGGTGGAATTCCGCACCGTAAGCATTGTGCTTTTAGGTTCAATAGAACCTAATAGCTGCGGGCAACATGGCGGAAATCCACCCGTGGGAAGGAGCCCTAAGGCAGATTTTTTAATTGCTTTCTATTGCGTTTTTAATTTTTATTATTATTTTTACAAAGTTCATGCAGGATAGCTAACAGTATACTTTCATTGTCTGGGTCGTTCCCTATTATGTGTTGCTTTTCAACATTTTTTGTAAGGAAAAATTAGTTATTTTTTTTTTAACTGAATTTTTTTTCCTCTAAATTAAACTTTATTGAACTTTTTTTGATGCAATTTTTTAGTCCCTGATGGGGACCTATAGATTCAATTATTCTATATGATAGTACACTGCATTACTTATGTAGTGCATTCTACTAAGCCTATGAGAGCAGCTGCTGGAGGCGGGGCCTAATAGGCTGAGTTACATGGCAAACTCAGAAGTCTTTGTCAGGCTTTCAGCTGTCATGGGAACTAATGATTATCTTGCCATCACACTCCCGGGGTGCCTATGGCCCCCTGCACACGGGCGGAAAATTCCACAACGGGATTTCCCACTGAATTTCCTCCTGTGCCTGCTGCCATAGGATTGCATTAGATAACACAATCCTGGGCAGACAGCCGTGATTTGTCCACGTGAAAACAGACGCGGAAAACCAATTTTGGCATGTTCTATTTCTGTGCGGGTCTCGCAGAGGCCCGCACAGAAATGTCAGTGGTGACGGGCCGGCTCCTCTCTGCGCATGTGCCGGGTGGCCGGCACACAGCGCAGAGAGGAGACGCCAGGAGCGGGTAAGCCACAGGCCTCTGCAGGGGAACAAGTTCGTATCCCGCTGTGAGAATGCTCGCAGCGGGAACCAACCCGGCCGTCTGCCTATGGGTGACACAAGGAACACCCTCTCACCCTGTCATCTGCTGCAGCTGCAATTGATTGTGGCATGTAAGGTGTTAAACTGCAAAGACCTGAGGTTTCTCCTCTCCTGGCGGTTAGAGCAGGAGCCTGGCTGTCAGTAGTTGGCCAAGCCACCACCTAAAAAAGATGCATGTGCAGGTTTAAAGCCCATTAGTGATGTCCATAAGAATACGTATTGGCTGTCACTAAGGGGTTAATCTGGAATAATTGAGGCTAAATCAGCACATCTGACAAAAGAAAGATTCAGCTTTGCTACAGCGATATCAGTTATCAGTCTATAAAGTTGCGCAGAGTCCTGTATGTGTCTCCCGTGCACCCCCCTCGGTGTACGGAGGCCCTAACCTGACCTCGGGGACGGATAGATGAGTCCTGGTAGCTCATATTCATTTGTTTTATGTAGTTCGGAGTTGTGAGAATTACTGGCAGGAAGTGGAGCTCATGATTTCAAGCTTTTTATTTGTCATAGCCACTTCCTGCCTGTCTCCAACATCTGTTGCTCCCCATCACAACAGCGTTTGGGAAAGTATTAACCATTTACCCCGTGTCCTCCAGGAGCAGAGATAGTAAGTCGGAAGAGTCAGTGACTCCACAGGCTGTTATTTCCCGCTTCCTCCTGACAGGTCTGTATCATCGGTGCGTCATTTAAATTTTTGGATACAACACAAGCTGCCTGGACATGTACACCGATCATGCTAAACCCACTGACAGGTGAAGGATTATCTGGTGACAATGGCGCTCTCTATTGGGGGACCTACGGTGGTGGCGTTTCAGAATAAATACACTTTGAAGTTTGACTCAGAGCTGAACTCTGAGTCACAGGGGTGGGTCGAACAGACCTCATCCCACCTGCTGCATGAAGACTGACAGCTCTCTTCTCTTCTGTGTACAGGGGGAGAGCTGTCACTCTGCATGCTGCAGGGGGGGAAAGACCAGTGTGGCCCGCCTCCGTGACTCAGCGCTCAGCTCCCCCTTAAACTTCAAAGTGAACTCATTCTGAAACGCCACAGTGTTTCAGAATAAAACACTTATGGGGGCAACAGACATCCCTGTCTCGGGTCCATGCTGCCCGTGGTTTGGGCAGCATGAACCTGCTGACAGAATCCCTTTAACCTGTACTGATCCCGAGTTACATCCTGTATTATACCCCAGAGCTACACTCACTATTCTGCTGGTGGAGTCACTGTGTACATACATTACTTATCCTGTACTGATCCCGAGTTACATCCTGTATTATACTCCAGAGCTGCACTCACTATTCTGCTGGTGGAGTCACTGTGTGCATACATTACTTATCCTGTACTAATCCTGAGTTACATCCTGTATTATACTGCAGAGCTGCACTCACTATGCTGCTGGTGGAATCACTGTGTAGATACATTACTTATCCTGTACTGATCCTGAGTTACATCCTGTATTATACTGCAGAGCTGCACTCACTATTCTGCTGTTGGAGTAACTGTGTACATACATTACTTATCCTGTACTGATCCTGAGTTACATCCTGTATTATACTCCAGAGCTGCACTCACTATTCTGCTGGTGGAGTCACTGTGTACACATATTACTTATCCTGTACTGACCCTGAGTTACATCCTGTATTATTATCCAGAGCTGCACTCACTATTCTGCTGGTGGGGTCACTGTGTACATACATTACTCATCCTGTACTGATCCTGAGTTACACCCTGTATTATACTCCAGAGCTGCACTCACTATTCTGCTGGTGGAGTCACTGTGTACATACATTACTTATCCTGTACGGATCCTGAGTGACATCCTGTATTATACTCCAGAGCTGCACTCACTATTCTGCTGGTGGAGTCACTGTGTGCATACATTACTTATCCTGTACTGATCCTGAGTTACATCCTGTATTATTATCCAGAACTGTACTCACTATTCTGCTGGTGGAGTCACTGTGTACATACATTACTTATCCTGTACTGATCCTGAGATACATCCTGTATTATACTCCAGAGCTGCACTCACTATTCTGCTGGTGGAGTCACTGTGTTCAGACATTACTTATCCTGTACTGATCCTGAGATACATCCTGTATTATACTCCAGAGCTGCACTCACTATTCTGCTGGTGGAGTCACTGTGTACATACATTACTTATCCTGTACTGACCCTGAGTTACATCCTGTATTATTATCCAGAGCTGCACTCACTATTCTGCTGGTGGAGTCACTGTGTACATACATTACTTATCCTGTACTGATCCTGAGATACATCCTGTATTATACTCCAGAGCTGCACTCACTATTCTGCTTGTTGTTACTGGAAATTGTCAGACATGCCCCTAACATGTTTTGTTTGCGTTTATATTAATTTGAAACTATTATGTCATGGAGGGAGGGGGGGGGGGGGGGGGGGAAGAAAAATATGGACGTTTTAGATCCCTTATTCTCCCAGTCTCTCATAGTTCACCCAAGTGGCCTCAGGGGTTTCACGGCTCCCATACAAAAATCTAGAAATTCACAGACATTTAGTTACTGGCTATCAGTCGTCACTTCTGTTAGGATCTGTCCCTAAATAACCGTAAGAGACAACAAAGTGATTTTATTGTCCTGCCTACTACGAAGGACACAACTGGTCTGACCACATAGCGGAGGTTTACAAGGCCCTTCAGCTTTGTTCTTCACTTCTATGTTTATGCTCTAAGGATCAGACAATTACTCAGGTTTTTATTTGGAATCCTAAAAATTTAAAGGGCCAGTCTGGGGATTTTTTCCCAACTCATTATATAGCTATCCCCACAGTATATAAGTGGTCTAGTGTTACCTTGGTTAGTTATTTCTTTCTGTCTCAATCTCCTAACCTCTTTTTCCTCAGTCATGCGATTTCAATTCTGACCACCTCAGGTCTATTTGGGGTTATTGATTCATTTCTATTCAGATTATTAGTCTTTGTGATGCTTACAAGATCCCTTACACTGAAACTGTTTTAGACACTCTTATCACAGTTACTGATGGTGATCACACAGCTCCTGTCACACAGGTATAATAGAGGAGATCACGGCCCATCCTCCTGACTGTATACTTATGGTCTGTCAGCTAATCCCGTGCTGATTCATCATGGGATTGATGTGAAACGGAAAGTAAAAAATCTCAGCTTTAAGATGTCATCTGATAAGCATCAGACAGGGGGCTGCACTGCAGGGAAGACCTCCAGAGTGCGGACCTCCACTGGAGTGGTATTTAGAAGTGACACATCGGCACAAAAATCAAAAATTTGGCCAAGGAGTGAAGGGGACAGTTATATACCTGCTGCCCTCCACTCTCCCTGTTCTGCTGCTGACCCGCTTCTTTCTGGGACCCCTCTTCATTCTTCCGACATGATCGCAGCACTCTTGTTAAAACTCGATGCACACAGTACAAGGCTAGTCAGACACTGAATACCGCGCTCCGATTGGCCAGTGCTGCTCGCATGAGCACTGCTGCCTAGTTGAAGCAGCCTACAATGTGTTACGGCCCATTCACACTGGCATTTTCCCTGATTTGCGCTGTCCTCTTTAGTAACTTACTGAACACGGATAGTACATGAACCCATTAAACTAAATTGTGCTACTTTCATGGACGTTTTTAACGCAGAGCAATAGTCTACGTGAAAAGGAAAAATCGCAGCATGACCTGTTTTGGTCCATATTCACGGATTACAATTGGCCATGAAGGTCTATGGTAGTATAAAAAGTACACATTGAACATGTATGTTGCATGTGCCTGCGTTGCTTTTTTTACGCAAATTGTCAGCCGGCAATGAAAAAAAGTGACATCAGTTGGACCGTCTATAGTTTTCATTTTTGAGCACATGCATGAAAAACGGATGTAAAGAAAGCTGCACATATGCAATAAACATGCATGCAACACGCACATACACATACAGTGAAATCGGTTTGTTTTACATGTACAAAATTGCATATACCTGTGTGAATGGGCCTCTAGACTACTGATACACCACCAGTGCTCAATGTCTGTATAGGCGTTCAAAAAACGTCATGGCTATGTTGGAAAAATGAATATAAACCGAGGAAGACTCCAATATGTGGCAGAGTAGGGAGAAAGGATGTAAGCAGGTAATTAACTCTGCCCTTCGGTCCCTGGAAAAATTTTGGCCAAGGACCTGAGGGTCACTTAACTTTTTGCAATCCAATTTGTATCTTGGTTTTCCTAGGGGGCTTACTCTTTTTCCGCTGTTATACACTGGCGCTATCTGCTGGCTACAGCCAGTACTACATGAGGTGACACCTTGGATAGGCTCCGACAGTAGAGAGGCTGGCAATATACAGTAAGAGAACCAAGACGGACATCTTCCAACATCGGAGCTGTACAGCCTTAAATCATAATGTCTTGAGACGTCAGACAGTGGATTGGAAAGGGTTAAAGGAGTTTTCCAGGACTGCATTACTGATAACTTAACTTTAGGGCAGATCATAAATATCATCTCAGTGGTGGTCCGCCACTCAGAAGCCCTGATGATCAGCTGTTTGTAGAGACTGCTGGGCTCGGGTGAGCATCGTATTCCCTTCAGTTCAGTGACATCACGTTCATTTGTCAAGTCTCGAGAGCAGCTCAGCCCCATTTAAATGAATGGGATTGAGCTGCCATATCAAGAACTGCCAGTATGTAATATACGGTGCTGTGCCTGGTATGCAGTAAGGGGGCCACAGTGCGCTGCAGCCTCTTCAAACAGCGGACTGGGGTGGGTCCCGAGCAATCGAACCCCCCATCGATCTGATATAGATGACATCCTAAGGACACTGTAGGTCATCAATCACGAAAACAACTAATTTATTCTGTTAGACGTTTTCAATAGGAATCCTTGAAAAAACAAAAATGTTCCTGTCCTCATTCTGACCAAGTCTGTACAGTAAAACTGAAAAATGTACTGGAGAATGCACGAAATGTCAGGTTATTGTATGTGCTCTAGTGGCCAATGTTAAAACTGCAATTTTAAGACATATTGTATAAGCACAAAACACAAAAAATATAACTAATAAAACCAACTTGAAATTCCGTTATTTTGCCGTTGTCACTCTCCGTGTTAATTTGCCATGAACCGAATATTTGTACCCGCCGCTAACGAGCCATACAAATGTATAAATCAGCAATATGCTAAATTTAAAACTTTGGCTATATTTAACTGTGAAAGGGAAATATTGGAAATCTCTCTGCAGTAAATTCTATCTGCCCTCACTAATTGGAATGACACAAGGCATCGACTATGAATACCTTTAGGTCTATGTGCTCCGTGGTTGCGCCAAATAAACAGCTCATGTTTACTTAAATGTTTTTATGCAAATGAAATGTTTTTCGATGTACTCCGCCGTGACTATATTTAGTCGCAGTTCAAGGGTGTTTTTGTGCTTACTGTAATGACTTAGTGGAGACGAAGGGTGTCTTGGACGTGTATAATTGGTGCAGTAATAAAACGTCTCCAATTTGTAAGAAGTGGTGCAAACAACAAGCTCGGTGCCTTGAGGATTTACTCAGACTACCCCAAAAATTCAGAGACGGCGACACGTGTGGAAAAAAAAAAAAAATAGTTTTTTTTTATTTACTGGAATCTGCATAACTGCAAAGTATTCTGTAGCGCCGTACAGAGAGCGGCATCGCTCAGATCCATCTCTGTCCCCGATTACCCTGCAAGAAGGAACAATCCCCTTTCAGTCTGCAGCTCACCCATAGACAGAGGTGTAGCTAAAGGCTCAAGGGGCCTGATGTGAAGGTCCAGCTCCTCTGCTTCACCCTACTGTAGTGCCCAAATAATATGTCATATAGCGCTCATTACTACATTGCCATATACTAGACAAGTACTGCAAAAATAAAATAAGGTATTTACACAATGGGATCATGAACTATTCAAATAATATCGTCATACAATTCCAAAATAATATTGCCATACTATGCCAAATACCGCCATACCCCTTTCTAAATAATACTCCGATCTAATGCTCAGATAATTCTGTGATATCATACCCTTATAATACCATCATAGCATGCCCAAATAATGCATCATAATTAAGGATGAGCGAGTATACTCGCTAAGGCACTACTCGCTCGAGTAATGTGCCTTAGACGAGTATCTCCCCGCTCGTCCTTAAAGATTCGGGTGCACTGCTCACATAATATCATCATAATATGCCCCAAAAATGCCATATATTGAAAAAACAATACATCATAATATATATCGACAATACTGCCAAACACTGTTCATATAATGCCATCATACTGTGTCCAAATAGTGCTAAACATTAAACAAAAAATATATCATAATATACCTAGATAATACTGCCAAACATTGCCACATCATACCATCATCATATGCCCGAGTAATGCCATACATTGATGAAACAATACATTGTATTTCTAGATAATAGTGCTAAACATGGCTCGTAGAATACATCATACTGTGCCCAAATGGTGCCATATTTGATCAAAGATATCATCATGATATACCTAGATAACACTGCCAAACCTTACTCATATACCACCATCATAATATGACCAAATATTGCCATACATTGATGAACCACTTATAGTATAATATATCTAGATAATGATGCCAAATATCGCACACATAATACATCAAACCATGTCCAAATAATTCCATAATATTGTACTCAGATAAAACCGGCATATGTCGCCATTTAACATTTTAAACAATGACCAAATAACGGTATACATTGATGAAATATAGAATATTGCTAAACATTGCTCATATAATACTGTCATCATGCCTAAATAATGCAATACCTTTCTCAAATAATCCAGAATATGCCTATATGATATATTGCTCATATATCACATCATGCCCAAATAATACCATACATGCATGAAATAATGCATGATAATATATCTAAATACTGCCAAACATTGTTCATATAATACCATTATACCAAAATAACGCCATACACCGATTATACATAATACATCATATTATGCTTGTATAATACTGCTATGTATTCCTCATATAATACATCAGGCCATGCCCAAATAATACCATACATTGCTCAAATCATACATTATATTATACCTAGCATTATATGAGCAACATATGGCGGTATTATCTATCATACTATATCTAAATAGTGTTACTATTTATCACTAAACTAGTAAGGGAACTACAGAATATTGACATATTATAACCAAATAAGGCAGGTTTCACATCACGTTAGGGAGAACTGCTTCGCCATAGTTTCTTTTAATCATAAGTAGAAATAGACTCCTACACAAGAAACAGGAAGAACATTCCCCAAGTACCGTAAATGTTCGGAAGAGCAAAAGTGGACCTCCCAAATGTGATGTGAAAGCACTAGAACTATGTATGTTGTTCATGTAATACTGTCAAACCATACAAGGGCAACATATATATATGTATACATACTGTGCCCTGACCTGTATACACATACAAACATTCTACATTATCCTAACAAAAGTATTTAGACACCCCTATCAGTAGACGGTATCGTGTCTTATTAGCATGTCACGTGTCCTAAACCATAAGATGCAGACCCTTGGAGGTGTCAGCCATAATCTCTGATGGGAACTGCACATTATTGTATATATGGGTTATACCGCTACACACAAGCCATTCATCATGAAGAGCAATGCTACTATAGTGCAAAGAGTGTTGTCATTGGACCGTTGAGCAATGGAAGAACGTTCTATAGAGTGATGATGTACCCGGTTGTGGAGGACGCCTGGGGAGCACCTTTTACCTGAGTCTGTTGTGCCAACAGTTAAATACAGTGAAGGTTCCGTAATGGTCTGGGGATGTTTTACGTGGCACGGTCTCAGCCCATTGGTTGTAGTGACAAGAACCATGAACATGGAGGTGTATCCTGGCAGTCTAGACAATAATGTGCTGCCGACAATGTGGCAATACTCAGGGAATGGTCGGCCATACTTCCAACAAGACAACGCGCCTTGTCATGAATCCAATGCTGTCTTATGTTGGTTTGAGGCTGTGTATGTTCCACGATTGGACCGGATGCACAGAGTCCAGACCTGAACCTACTTAAAGGGGTTGTCCTGCGCCGAAACGTTTTTTTTTTTTTTTTCAATAGCCCCCCCGTTCGGCGCGAGACAAACCCGATGCAGGGGTTTAAAAAAAAAAAACGCATAGTACTTACCCGAATCCCCGCGCTCCGGTGACTTCTTACTTACCTTGCGAAGATGGCCGCCGGGATCTTCACCCACGGTGGACCGCAGGTCTTCTACCATGGTGCACCGTGGGCTCTGTGCGTTCCATTGCCGATTCCAGCCTCCTGATTGGCTGGAATCGGCACACGTGACGGGGCGGAGCTACGAGGAGCAGCTCTCCAGCACGAGTGGCCCCATTCAGAAGGGAGAAGACCGGACTGCGCAAGCGAGTCTAATCGGGAGATTAGACGCTGAAATTAGATGGCACCATGGAGACGGGGACGCTAGCAATGGAACAGGTAAGTGAATAACTTCTGTAGGGCTCATATTTAATACACGATGTATATTACAAAGTGCATTAATATGGCCATACAGAAGTGTATACCCCCACTTGCTTTCGCGGGACAACCCCTTTAACATCTATGGGATGAACTGGAACATTGGGTCCGGAAGTATGACCAGTATCCTGTTTTGAGACAACTCGCTAGACGTTTGCAGGATGAGTGGAGGGAAGTACCACCAAATATTAGTAGAAAGTATGCCACAGAGAGTATTCAATGCCATTGGGGCCAAAGGAGTCCCACTAAGTATTAACATATGGAAATAATGACTACTTTTGATTCTTGCTCAAGTGTGCAACTATTTTTGGTAGGATAGTATATCTGTTTATTAGAGATGAGCGAGCATACTTGCTAAGGGCAATTGCCGCCGGCACCCGAACCTTTTGTCTCGAGCGGGCAGGTACTCGCTAAGGGCAATGCTCGCTCGAGTAATTGCCCTTAGCGAGTATACTCGCTCATCACTACTGTTTATCCATCCAAATATTTTTGTGATGCCATTTCACCCTGCAGTAACTACTCCTAGCACTGATTCGGGATGGGTATCATGACTCCTTAAGAAGAGCACCTAGAAGGTGAGCGAGGAGACTTATAAGGCCATGCATGCTCCTCTGGGAAATATATGCAAATTCTAGCAATGACATGGTGAGTTCCTGAGGGCCTCAAAAGTAATGAGGGGCCAAATGTTCTATCGCTGTACCACAGGTTTAATAAGCAGTTGCCTTATTACAGCACATCATTATAGCCCTCTTTCATCTTGAAGCTCATTAGGCACCAATGCAAATTCTGTAATGGGGCCTTCATGTATCAAGAGCCATTGTAATACTGGTGTCTACTTATGTAGCATAAGGGTCTTTGGGCCTCCTTAACCGTAAGGTCTTGGGAATGACGGTTACTTTGCACCCCCATATAGCTGCACCCCTCTTCTACACCTACCATTCTTCAATCTAAAAGACATTCTGAAGTTATCAGCTGCAAAGAAAACATCCTTCTCCTCAGGACGTGAGAAAAACTCACTGCACTCTAAAATAAGCCATCGGAAGGAAGTGGAAGGAGCTCGGAGTGTGAATGGAATGTGACTTTTTCCTCTATAAGTAAACTTGGAGTTCACAGCAGAGATGTATAACCCCGGGTTCAAACATGTGGAGTCCCAGGCTTGTAGGTCCCTCCGAAGAATATACACTTTGGGGAAGGGGGCAGAAATAAGTGCACCAGACGAGCTCTAGAATGTAGGTGTAGTGGCCCAGTACATGCTTTCCTGGCTCCCTCCATAACGTCATACATGTAATGTCTTATGTAGATGCTCTGTGCAAAACGGTCTTGTCATTGTGTTATGTGTATTGCACAGCTGCAGCATGTGATTGGTTAATGTCTGCAAAGTGTGAGCTGACTATCTGTAAATATATCAATTTATGTCCTGTCACGTGGTATGAGAGAGGCTCTAAGGAGTTCGGGGTCCATCTTCTGGAGTTGATGGAATAAAGCCCAGAGGCACATGGGGGGACCTTCAGCCCTCGTGTGTAGAAGTTGGAAGAGGTGGAGAGATTTCCCGAACGCAAGGAACAGCATGATCAGTAAGTGAGCCGACAGAAAGAGAGAGAGAGAGAGAGAGAAAGAGAGAGAGAAAGAGAGAGAGAGGGACAGAGACAGTCCTAAGTCTTTCCTACACAAGGCCCAGTACAGAGGTACTCTTCCAATTGTTCACGCCCAAGCGTTCTGAAGTCAGAATGGAAGTACTCATCCACAATTGTCAAACACACAGAGGTCCTGAAGTGTGGGATCACGGTGTAGAGGTACTCATCTTCCAGCCTGTCTGTCTGTGTATATATATATATATACACACACACACACACACACACACACACACACACACACACACATCGCTACCTGCACTTGGAATACGGTCTATTTTCTGCCTTGTATTGTTGGAGTGTTTATTCAAGTAAAGTTATTCCAGACCCTGACCGTTCACAGGGACCTAGGGTACTTCATATCTGTCTGTGGCTCATTTTATTCTCTGCCAATGTTAATGCCGGTGGCTACTGAAACTGTGACAACTTCATCACCTGTTCAAATGTTTATTGGGCATCCCCATGCCGGGGGTTTCTAGAAGAGGCCCAGCACTGCCCTGGCCTCGGCTGTGTGCGTCCCTGTGGGAGGGAGCGTGGTGAATGCAGCCATGACAAGTCAGCATCTTGCCCTCCCAACTCCTCAGCGTATGCCATGTGTCCGGGGTCATCCTACGGGATGCTGCATAGGGAACAGGGCAGTAATAGTTTACCCTATAGCTTGGGTATGATCAAGGGCGTAAGGTAGCCATTGTACTCAAACACCAATGCGGAGGGGGTCCATCTAAAACTGCACAAGAATTATGAAAGGCCTATGGTAGATGAGTTTTCCCTTTACGGATTTTGCCATGGGGCATCATGTAACGCATCCGACTACGAAAGCCCCATTTAGAGGGGGAAATAGTAACGTAAAAAGTAAATCTCCAGTTACAACGGCCTCTTTAGAGAAGGTACAACGTGTAACATAATGGCAATCATACCACGGTAAATGCAAAAAGATACAAATAAAGTAAAGAAAGACACAAAAGAAAACAAAAACAACTTTCCAGCACAAAGCCCCGCAACACAAAACTGTATGGCGTACATCAAAAACATCCTAGCAGAAAGGGCAATCCATTGAAAGGGGTTGTGCATTAAAGGCAACCCATTTCCATAAGATTAATTAGCTCATCATGCTGTAATTGTGCGGGCATACTGCAGGAATTACAATGTAAATCCGCAGTGGCCAAATCTGCACCTGAAAGGTACGAATTTGGAAGTCTTTTTAGAATTGCGAAAATGTTGCCGGATTACCTCTCATATTTCAAGGGTTGAATTCTGCAGCATAAACAGACATTGTGCAGACTTAGATCCCTCTGCATTTTTCCAAAAAGTTTTTGTTGGCATTGACGCACTTGCGTTTTTTTTAAGTTAAAGAACCGTGGTGCTCATTCGTTAGCTGTAGGTCAATAGTAAAACATGAAGGGTCGTTCACACGTAGCTGAATGGGTGCAGATTTGGGGCAGCGGAAAATCCACACCAAAAACATGCATCAAAAACCATGTAAAAATCCACACCATTGGTGAGCATCCACGGCAGAACTCACCCCTCTGCTGAGGTTCGCACAAAAAAAAATCACTGCATGTCCTTTTTTTTGACAATTCCTCGCAAGAATTTGCGCATTATTTCCTAGGGGAAGCTTTAAAATAAAAAATGCATCGCACTCACATACCACGCGATTTGCATGCGAGTCCGATGTGATTTTTACCACTTAAACTATTGGAAGCTCTTGCAATTTTTTCATGTGCATGAAAAACAGGCGTGAAAATCACAAGTACGTAGATGCAATGCATTTTTTAAGCAAGAATGCTTGCACCCAGAATCAGAAGTTTAAGAGTGTAATATTGGTCTGAGTTTCTTGAACCGATATTGGGCTCGCCTGTGTGAATACGCCCTGGAAATGCAGCCTACGAGATTCTCTGGTAAACTGTAAGGGCGTTCAAATGCCTCTTAGACGGGATATTAGACGTTCCTTTATTCCACTGCTGGCCATCATTCCCCCACCATGTGGGCCGTTGCAGCTGCAGTACGCGGGCCATCGGTCTTTGTTTTTGTGTTCCTATAGTTCAGCCATGCAGGAGGATACAAAGAATAAACTACATGGATTTGAGTCTTTTTAGTCCTTATATAGTTCCCTCCAGCAGTTTGGAAACACCCATTAAAAATATTAAATTGGGAAGTAATAGCAAAAAAAGAAATGGCGTTGCTTTGGGATTTCCGTGTTTATCGAACCAAAAAGATAAATAAAAACAACTGAATTTTCCAACTGACTTCTGGAATCTGGAATAAACTCCACATTTTGGACTCCTTGACGTCTTCACCCTTTGCCTGTATGACAGCCTCCAGACTCTCAGTGTTCAGCAGATCAACTTCTACGTTTTTTGGTTGGAATACATTTCCATTTGCGTTGGAAAAACTCCCAGAGATGTTCCTGACTAGTGAGCTGCTGTTTAACCCTTTCATGAGTCATGGAGGATTCTGAGTCCAGGTCACATTTTGCAATTCTGGTACGCCCACTTTCAAAGGATCATAACTTTTTTACTTTTCTGGTGACATACCTTCATGAGGGCTTGCTTTTTTACGAGATGACCTGTAGTTCTTATTGGCACCATTTTCCAGTGCAAATTATTCTTTGATTGCTTTTTATTTAATTTTTCTTGGAAATGGGTTGACCAAAAAAAGCGACATTTTGGCATTACAATTTTTTTTTTACTGACAGCGTTCACCAGGAAGCATTAATTATGTGATATTTCAATAAACTAGACCAACTTTTACATATTTAAAAAGAAAAATTCTTTTGATGCAACAACTAGGAAAAGTTGGTGGTTTTTAAAGTTTTTTTTGTATATTTTTAAAACTTTTTTTTTTAGCCTTTTTTCCCCCAGTCCCTATAGGGGACTTGAACTTGCAATTGTTTGATCACTTATACAGTATAATGTAATACTAGGATATTGTATACTACCGTATTTTAAGAGGCATCCTATAAAGACATGCCAGAGGCATGTCCTAGTAGGCACACAATCATGGAAGCCCTGGGAACCTTCAGATGGCCCCAGTCTGCCATAACACCTGCACGGCACCTGCACAATCTCATTATTCAGGGCAAATGAATCCTGATCAAATAAGATATTTAAACATTGCTGTCAGAATCAACAGCAGCATTTAAAGGCTTAATAGCCACGATAAAAGGCAGCCAATTACCATCATGTATGGGAGGAGCTTGGGAACTGCAGATATAACAGCAGATATCTATATATGGCCTAACTACATGGGGCAATTAGGACATATACAACCATATGTATGTCAGGAAGGGTTAAAACATTGGGCTCTTCCACACTTCCGGAGGGTACTGTAGGTGTGAGGGGTCATGTAGAATCACTAGGACATTCTCACTAAACTAAAATGCCAAAACATTTCTTATATCCCATATTTTACATAATGATAATTGGTTCTGTTGTAACAATTGTTATGTAGTAAACCACGCCTTAACAAACTTTTCCCTAAAACCAGATTATAATTGCAAACACAAAACCTTCCATTAAATGTGCAACCACAAAATAATGAAGGAAAACCAATGTAATAAAAAAATATATACATATATATCTAGCCTAGTATAGGGTTTCCAAGTGACTAACGGGACGTATAATGAACTGTCAGCTCGGGTCAGTCTTCTTTAATAGAAACTAAGTGATAAGAAACTGCACAGAGAGGGGAAGAGGCTTTGCACCAAAACTCGGAATGGCGCTGCTCGAGACACGAAAGCCTAGCACTAGAGATGAGCGAGTATAATCGCTAAGGCACATTACTCGAGCGAGTAGTGCCTTAGCCGAGTATCTCCCCGCTCGTCTCTAAAGATTCGGGGGCCGGCGCGGGTGACAGGTGAGTTGCGGCAGGGAGCGGGCTCTCCCCCGCCAATCCCGGCCCCCGAATCTTTAGAGACTAGCGGAAGATACTAGGCTAAGCCACTACTCGATCGAGTAATGTGCCTTAGTGAGTATACTCGCTCATCTCTACCCAGCACGTTTCTGTTCCCTTTCCGTATTATAAGTTGGGTTGTGTCACCTTCAACTGGCTTGTCCCTCTTGTTTGCTAAAATTTCAGTACCTATAGAGATGGGGGAGGGGGGGGGGAGACCTGAACATAACTCCATGGTAGTAAGTGTTGAATTTCCCTACAGCTCTACAACTGGGGAAATTAAGCATTACATAATTCACATTATGGTAATCCTCAAACTATTCCTAGACCGGCTAAGGTAAGTACTGTATGAAAGTGTCAATTCGGTTCCTAGACAAAATTCTATCTTGGGACTGGAGAGGGTGTCTACTGCCTGCAGTTGTTCTTCTCTGCCGTCCCTTCGATCCACCAGTTGTAGTTCCTGTTTTCGGCCATCCAAGATGGCTGATACAATCTTCAGACTACCTAATCCCCACAATGCACTTCTAGTGTTAGACTACCAATGCACCATACTTGCTCTATGATTGGCCAGAGCTCCTTATGTGATCAACACTGGCCAATGGGAGAGCACTGCACAGTGCGTACTAGGTAGTCAGAAAATTGGTGCAGCCATCTTGGATGGCTGAAAACAGGGCCAGAAGTCAGCAGATTGGAGTGGCAGGAGAAAAGAAGAACTGAGGGTAACATACCCCCTGCCCCTCCGATCAGGACAGAATCTGGTCTCGAAACCCGATGATCACTTTAAAGGCCTATTTCTTAACACCCTCCATCTGCTTTAATCTAATCCCCAAGAACATCAGTCATTACTGTCTGCTTCCACCGCTCCTATGGAGATCAAGGGGGTTCCCAACAGGGCTGTCTCCTCTGCCTGTCCCTACTTGCACTTATGACGGAACCCATTTCAATTTTCTTTTATTATATTAAACCCAACATCACTGGTGTCCCAATTCATAATTCTATCTACAAAGTAAACCTTTTTGCTGATGACTTTCTACTCACCTTTACTAACCCCCTCTCAGCCCTTCCAAGTCCCTTCCAAGCCCTTCCAAGTCTTGGATCAATCTGCCCTAATTTCCAGACAGAGAGTAAATTATGACAAGTCTGATCTTCTATTTGGTAATATTTGTTTATCCGTTTCAAACTTCTCTCACGACCCAATTCAAATTTCACCTCTGTGCTCACTACATATTTAGGCATTAACTTGACTTCCTCCTTAGACACATTGTAGAGGTGGAACTATCTCCGATCCTCCCGATCTTGTCATGCTGGATGGTATTGCTACTCAGAATTTTATATCTTTTCCGATCTGTCCTTATTCCTCTCCTACGCACGAATACCTCTTACCTATAAAAACTGATTTCCTGTTTTATTTGGATAAGTAAACGACCCTGGATCAAAGAAAAATATACATATTACCATAAACGCCTAGAAGGCCTTTCCCTTCTTAACCTTCAAAGATATGACCGAGTAGAACAACTCTCTGTAACCGCTGCCAAGGCCAACGTTTCCGAGCCTCTTCTCTAGCCTATCCTCATTCATTAGCATCTCTTATGTGGTCTACCTGCCGCTTACTCCCAACTCAAAACCCTTTTATTGTGGTGTACGGCCTGATTTAAGTACGGGTAATCTTCCAGACCTCAATTATGTCTCATGCTTCGTAATCCACTATTTTAACTAGGTTTCGACTTTTAAGCCTACACATGGTGGTATGACTCGGAATGACTCACTTTGACAACATTTTGCAGCGGCGATCACATAATGAAAGTTCTAGAAATTAAAAGGAAGTATGAACCAACTCCATGAGAAATTCAGGATTCTACTTTCTCCGCAGCCTGGATAACCATGGTCTTCACCGTCTATGGAGCCACCAGCGAGCTCCTTGCAGTACTTCTTACTGTTGACCCGGACTCAGCCAGAGCATAGAAAATGACATCTACGTTTGCTATAGTATGAGATTTGCGCTTAAATTTGTGCCATTTTCTGCATCTTGATAAATCTGTTAGAGATTTCCAGCCATGCCCCTCCCCAGTAAAAACCACTCCCACTTGTAAAGTGGTGAGAGCAGTGTAAACTAGTAAAATGGCCAAATCGTTGTACATATATGGCATCTGCCATAATTTGTGACTTTTTTTTACCACAAAAGTGGCACCAGGGCAATAATAAATATCCCCCCCCCCCAATGTTTTTGGTATTTTTCACTTTAGCCCTCTAGGAAGCTTAGAGGGAATACTGGTTCAGATTGAAGAGACTCAGAGGGCGTTTGGAGACTTATTTTCAGGCAATGCTCCATGGGAAAAAATATGCAAAATAGCTCATGTCAGCCAAATAGGAGACTTCTCCAAAAAAGAAGGGCGACACATGTAGACAGACTTTTTATGAGCTCTTGCCCTTCATCAGTACAGAGCTGGGTACTAGTTGGCTGTATGAGATAGCTTAGGCATCATGCAGACGGGTGTATTTTCCGCCCGTGTGCTATCCATGTATTTCATTGACAGCACATGCACCCATTGTAATCTTTAACGCTATTCACCTGGACTGATGAAGATCGCTGCATGTTCTATTCTGGTCCATATTCTCGTACAAGAATAGGACATGCAATGTGCACTGTCCATGGAGATTGGGCAGCACAGGGACGGGTGCCCGAGCGTCTTGGGCACTATTTGCCACACGGTCGTCTGAATGAGGCCTTACATGCAGTTTCTGTAGGGAATAGTGGTTCTCATTAAAGAGATGCAGCAGGTGTATGGAGGATTATTTTCTGGCAATGCTCCGTGGGTAAAAAAGTATGCAAATTAGTTCCTGACTAATGTATTCTTAGTACTGCATACACTACATCAATTATGCATCTGTAGCAGTGAAATAATGAATATCCTTTCAGCAGCAGACAGAACCAGACTAAACCCATGACCTGCTATTTGCAATAATCAGATATACCAGAGCTAGAACATTTTTCTTACATTTGCTCATATTTTCAGACGGCTAAAACTTCTGCAACTACAAAAGTTTAAGAAAGCAACATTCTTGGTTGCATACCCGCAGGCTATAGGAATAATACACTGGCACCCAGGACATGACCTTGCTTCCAGCCATAATATATGAGGGTTTCCCACTGAAGACAATAGAGAGCCCCGTCTGGTTTCAGATCACCCCGGAGCCCCTTTTGTCCTCAGCGAGGTTGTTAACGCCAATGAAACGGCAGAGAGTGATTTTTTTATGAAGTGAGCTGTTGAGTTTTACGGCGAGCGCACAGTTTCCCACAACACTTGATATAATCACATAGTAATAAAGTTCCCTTCATCTCACATCTCTTGTCCTATATCCCGAGGTTACGCACACTGTCTGGTTTGTTTAGTTTACTGCATACATTTTTTCGGTGTTATGTTGTTTTTTGCCATAGAAAAAAAAAAAAAAAAAAGATAAATTGGGCATAAACTACAAACATTTTCATACAGAACGGGCTACGGTTATGTTTTACCCCACTTGGGAAGGATGGCGGAGTGACTGACGGATGTGCTGCGTACCTGTGTTGGGAGATCACATCAATAAACCCATACTCATATCATATATGTTTGCAGCTAAAGCAAAAACACTCTCAGGCCCAAGAAGACTGTTTTTTTTTTTTGTTTTTTTAAAAAGGGGATATTTTGGGCATTTTTCAACTGATGATGACCCATTCTCTGGATAGGTGGTCATCAGTAGACATGATCATCTGGCCCTCTGTCATTGCAGCAGGCCGGACGTTGTCATCAGTGGGAGTGCTGGTTCCGAACTACGTCCCGTGTGATCATAAAGTGTAACAGAACTATGGCGCTCCCATTGATTTCAATGGAAGTGAAGGCAGCGCTCCGACTTCCAATCCTGACCACTGATGACGATGTCCGGCCCACTGAACTGGCAAAGTCAAAGGGATTTTCTGGGACTTAATTACTTTTGATCTGTTCTTAGGATAGGCCATGCATCTCCTGGCACCTCCACCAATCAGATGACTGAATGGGCAGCGGTGGTATGGCGAGCGTTGGTTTCCAATAGCCGCGACTCCTTCAGACAGCTGATCGGCATCATCAATATCTGATACCGGGAAAATCCCTTTAAATGACTTGCCTGGGACTAAAAAGAAAAATGTGTGATTTTTACCCAGAAACAGCACCACTCTTGACCATAGGTTGTGTATGGTATTGCAGTTTAGCCTCATTAAAATGAATGCTGTGATATAAGAGTGGCACTGCTTCTGGAAAAAAAAAACAGCAGATGTTTTAGCAAAGTCCTAGACAACCCCTTTAAAAAAAAAAAAAGAGTTGAGATGAGACCATACGCCTAAGAGATGGCATGCAAAAAGTAAGCCCCTACAATGATGCCACGTGGCCTTAGATTAGCTGGCACCCTGCGTGGAAATTTTTCTGGCGCTCCCAGTCCGCCTGTATTCTGCTTTGTGCCGAAAGCAGCAAGATAGCAGCGTACCGACGCCAGAACAGCTCAGTGGATACTGTACCAGAACCAAGCTCATAACAAATACAGCAACGGAACCAACTTCACTCCATAAATACAACTCCAGAACCAAACTCATAACATAAATACAGCCCCAGAACCCAGCTCATAACAGATACAGCAGAAACCACCCTCAGTACATAGATACAATACCAGAACCAAGCTTGATACATAAATTCAGCTCAACAACCAAGTTCATAACATAAATACAGTAGCACTAAACAATTCTGTTTCGGAGGTACAGATGGATTGATAAGGGCGCCTCAGAACATCAGAGGAGAGTAGTCAGAACCAAGAGGAGACTCTGATAGGTGAGACTCCAGTGCCCAAAAGGGCGCAAAACTTAGATCACTAAGCAGGGGTAAAACATCACCAGGTTGGAGATACATCCGAGTATACATTTTTAAAAAAAATCTAAAAATATTTCCAAAAATGTATAAAATTATAATTGGAGCTCACCCGTTTTCATTTGGCGCCATTGTACACCTCGGACTGGTGCTGTTCATTCATTTCTTTACCAGTTTATCACATTTTAAAGTAAACCGTAGTGTCCCGGGGTAGACTGCAGTTTGACTAAATTGACATATAAAACATTCCTGGCCTCGACTTCAGGTGGCGCATTATATAAAACTATAATCAGAGGCGACACAGCCGATCAAACATGTGGCTGTGCTTTGCCAAATGGTGATTACGTTGGCATGGTGGCGACCTACCCGTCTATTCTATAGGCATCTTACATGGCCAAGATGTCCTGCAGCAAACTTATTAAGAGTTTATATGTAACTGGTGTGTTGGAAAGTTTATAAAACATAGTCTTAGCTTTAGGATATAACATGAAGTTTCATCTGTACATCTACTGTGTCCCGCTGAATTTCCTTGGGTTGAAGGCCATTGGCCAAAATAGCGTTTGAGGTCCTAATAAGATCTCCTTGGGGCATAAACTTTTATAGATGGGAACAGTATATTTAGTGCTCGACTCATTGTATGATATAAACAGAGAGAAGCAAGGATGCCAGTATGATGGGAACACTAAATATACAGGTAGGATGGAAGCCGTCAGTTCAACCAACCATAAGAACATGGTTTCCAGGGTTTTGCATTACTTATATTTCTAACCAATGTGTAAGGTAGACTTCTTCCTCTTGATTCAGATGAGGGATCTGCTATTTATCATGCTTTAGTCCAAACCTGCAGCTTAGCAAAGATCACTGTTGCAACTAATCATGGGGGCGCTGTTGGGTATTGGTGTCTATGAGATGAATTCCCGCTATTAGTGGTGAAAGGAGGTACTGCAGGTGAAGGAAATTACAGAATCAACCAGGACTTTCCACTACGAATACACTGACAAGCCAAGTCTTGGGACAAAAACTAATATCGTGTAGTACGCCCTGTAGCACAATGAAGTGCAGCAACTCAATATGCCATGGATTCTACAAGTTGACAGAAGCCGTTTCGAGGGATGTTGAGCCATGCTGTCTGGATAACCATCCACAGCTCTGCAGTATTTGTAGGTGAAAGGATCTTTGATGTGAATGGACTTCTTCACCACATCGCATATATGCTTGATTAGGCTCATGTCGGGTGAATGTGCAGGCCAGACTACTTGTAGGAACTCTCCAGAATTTTGGAGAACTTGGACCCAATGGCCTGGTGCATTATCACATTGTGGAGGTACATTACATCTATGAAGGGCTGGAGATGTTTACTAAATCAGTGAAATGTAGCAGGCACTGGTCAATGATATGTGTAGGCGGATCAGTAGATCCAATTCCGGCCATGAATATACACCCTACACCAGTATGAAAAAAACACAGCCTGCTCAGTGCCTTAACAACTGGGGTCCATGGCTACATGGGGTCTGCGTGACACACCAACCCGAAACAATTGGTATGAGCACCCCGGGCGATGTTCCACCTCACTCACAAGATAAAACATCACAACTTATACAGGTGTGGGCGTTCTCAAGCCGACCCCTGAGCTTACACTTTGAGGGAGCAAATCTAGGACAGGCCCAATTTCCAAGACTAATTGGGGTCATATGTTTAGGCAAGTCATACCCACATATGCATTTTCTTGTATAGGCCCCTTTACACACATGATTACCGCTAAAAAGACCGCACGACTGAATGAACTGATGACATTTTTGCATTAAATAACAGATAATGGCTTTTAATCATCTCCACTTCCTCCATTAGCTTAAGAAACCTCCATACAATTTGCTTGCTCAGCTAGGCGTGTGTTTATGCGAGGGATTATCCGGCCAGCAAATTTCATTGTCTCCTCCTGCAGAGTAAACAATGTACTCATTATGTATTCGAGGCAAACACAATGAATACATTGTTAAGTCGGTAAGCCGCTTAAAAGACTGCAGAATACCAATGGAACAAATTTTGAGCGGTCGAACGATGGTTTTTATTTGGGCTAAAAACCTGCGCTAAACGACAATTGAACGACTAGTGCACGACTGCCTGCGTTTACATGTAACGATTATCGGTCACTTTCAGCCGTTTGAACGAATTTTGAGTGATAACTGTTGTGTGTTAAAGGGCCTTAACTGTATTGTAAGCCATTATATATCTAGTGACCTGCAATGTCTTAAAGTGGTATGCCAAGTTAAGGAAATAAAACTTAAAGGAGGTATCTCACTCAGAAGCATCATTAGGTTTCACAAATGCAGAGTGTAGATTCAATTAAATGCTTCCACCGTCCAAAAACTTGACCTTAGATGCCTGCACTAGGAAAAGTCAGTTATTGGTGCCTGTCTCTGGCACCCAGGGCACATGCCCCACCGTTCGGCTATTGGTCTTACCAAGACAACCCCTTATAAAAAAAAAAATCAGCTGATTGTCAGTGGTACTAAGAGAAGGGCAGCGGCGATCAGTTAATATGGTCAGGTTATGCTTTGCCTGTTGCTTTGAGTGCTGTGGAAGTGCAGTATTACATGGTGTCCATTAGATACCTTACCAGGCCAAGTTCCACCCTTCGCCCAGAGTGAGGGTGACTTTCAGGGTATAATCAGACGGGCAAAAATTTAGTTTGACGGGTAAAATCTTAATCAGCCTCGGAATGCTGCGGACTTACATTACAGCTACTGCGGATCTGCACATGCATAAGACACATTCATTGGGATCAATCCACATGTAGACATGGAATCGGCGTCTAGAAGCGACTCAAAACTTGAGCCTTGTCCACATATCGGCCCATATCGGCCACGGACTTGTATTTTGAAAAGCTTGCAGATCCACATGCAGATTTAGCCGCATCCACACGGACGTATTTTCTGTTCGCACTTTTTATGGACGTAATACGGATATCACAAACCCCACTGATTTCCATTAGCTATTCAGACATCCATATTTTACGCAGGTGGAAAAAATAAATAAATAAAAAAAAAAAAAAAAAAATCGCAGCACATCCTATGTTGGTCTATATCACTGGCCGAAAGTTTATGGGATTGCGTCAAACACTGCAGTTGCCTTTTTTTTTTTTTTTTTGCACGTGTGAATATGGATGCAACATGTGAGTAAAAAAAACTACATATGCAACAAAAACCTATTAAATACGCAGTGAAAACAGTGCAATTTTCACGCATCATGTAAATGCTGCAGCGCCAAAGTGAGTCCGAGTCCATCCGTAAATTATCATATAAGCGAGCACTAATACAACTTTTTGCAAAGTGACCCTAAAAGTCTAGGGTGAGTTTTTTTTAATGGAAGTTTAACTTTTCCCTCTCGCCTCCTACTTTAGTAAAAAGGGCGCACAGTTCTGCAGAGCTCGCTCTTCTCGGCCGCCTGGGCCTCTGCCAAACAAAACATAAACTCCCCTCACGTCTTGGGCTTCTCCATGACAACATTGAACTCATCAGCACAGACAACAATTGTTCCAATCCATTCGGCTCCTAAGGACAGCTATAGATATTACTGCAGCTATTCTCTGCCAGCAAGCGGGAAGAAGAAAAGTTAGATCGCATTACCATTTACTTAAGGGAGATGAAAGGCGGCGGCCATAATGGCTTTTCTTCTACGTATGCTAAATGGTAAATGGCTCGGGATACTTGGAGATTAAAAAACAAGACCTCACGGCTATCCCATAAAGCTCTAATATACAGAGACCGCCAACATCCCATAGTCGGCAATGTGTACACTGCAAGGATCGCCAAATGCAATCCCTGTATTATTCGGAGAGCAAATAACGGCTCATGCGGATCAATATTTGCTTAGAAAAGAGGACATGATGATTTATACTTAAAGGGTTTCAGGCGTATGAAGAAAGCGTAAGGAGTTTTTTTTTTTACTTCATGCAATTCAAGGGATAAGGGAAATATGAATGCTTGCTTCCAGAAACAGCGCCACTCATGTTCATGGGCTGTGTGCGGTATTACAGCTCAAATCAATGGGCATTTAGATTGACAGCTCTTATGGGCAGGACCTCTCTCCTGTAGAGTGTAAGCTCTTATGGACAGGACCTCTCTCCTGTAGAGTGTAGGCTCTTATGGGCAGGACCTCTCTCCTGTAGAGTGTAAGCTCTTATGGGCAGAGACCTCTCTCCTGTAGAGTGTAAGCTCTTATGGGCAGGGACCTCTCTCCTGTAGAGTGGAAGCTCTTATGGGCAGGGACCTCTCTCCTGTAGAGTGTAAGCTCTTATGGGCAGGGACCTCTCTCCTGTAGAGTGTAAGCTCTCATGGACAGGGACCTCTCTCCTGTAGAGTGTAAGCTCTTATGGGCAGGACCTCTCTCCTGTAGAGTGTAAGCTCTTATGGGAAGGACCTCTCTCCTGTAGAGTGTAAGCTCTTATGGGCAGGACCTCTCTCCTGTAGAGTGTAAGCTGTTATGGGCAGGGACCTCTCTCCTGTAGAGTGTAAGCTCTTATGGGCAGGGACCTCTCTCCTGTAGAGTGTAAGCTCTTATGGGCAGGGACCTCTCTCCTGTAGAGTGTAAGCTCTTATGGGCAGGGACCTCTCTCCTGTAGAGTGTAAGCTCTTATGGGCAGGGACCTCTCTCCTGTAGAGTGTAAGCTCTTATGGGCAGGGACCTCTCTCCTATAGAGTGTAAGCTCTTATGGGCAGGACCTCTCTCCTGTAGAGTGTAAGCTCTTATGGACAGGGACGTCTCTCCTATAGAGTGCAAGCTCTTATGGGCAGGGACCTCTCTCCTGTGAAGTGTAAGCTCTTATGGGCAGGGGCCTCTCTCCTGTGAAGTGTAAGCTCTTATGGGCAGGGGCTTTTCTCCTGCAGAGTGTAAGCTCTTATGGGCAGGACCTCTCTCCTGTAGAGTGTAAGCGCTTATGGGCAGGACCTCTCTCATGTAGAGTGTAAGCTCTTATGGGCAGGGACCTCTCTCCTGTAGAGTGTAAGCTCTTATGGGCAGGGACCTCTTTCCTGTAGAGTGTAAGCTCTTATGGGCAGGACCTCTCTCCTGTAGAGTGTAAGCGCTTATGGGCAGGACCTCTCTCATGTAGAGTGTAAGCTCTTATGGGCAGGGACCTCTCTCCTGTAGAGTGTAAGCTCTTATGGGCAGGGACCTCTTTCCTGTAGAGTGTAAGCTCTTATGGGCAGGACCTCTCTCCTGTAGGGTGTAAGCTCTTATGGGCAGGGACCTCTCTCCTGTAGAGTGTAAGCTCTTATGGGCAAGGACCTCTCTCCTGTAGAGTGTAAGCTCTTATAGGCAGGGACCTCTCTCCTGTGGAGTGTAAGTTCTTATGGGCAGGGTCCTCTCTCCTGTAGAGTGTAAGCTCTTATGGGCAGGGACCTCTCTCCTGTAGAGTGTAAGCTCTTATGGGCAGGGACCTCTCTCCTGTAGAGTGTAAGCTCTTATGGGTAGGGGCCTCTCTGCTGTAGAGTGTAAGCTCTTATGGGCAGGGACCTCTCTCCTGTAGAGTGTAAGCTCTTATGGGCAGGGGCTTCTCTCCTGTAGAGTGTAAGCTCTTATGGGCAGGGGCCTCTCTGCTGTAGAGTGTAAGCTCTTATGGGCAGGGATCTTTGTCCTGTAGAGTGTAAGCTCTTATGGGCAGGGACGAGAGATGAGCGAGTGTACTCGCTAAGGGCAAATACTCGAGCGAGTATTGCCTTTTGTGAGTACCTGCCCACTCGTCTCAAAAGATTCGGGTGCCAGCGGGGGTGAGCGGTGAGTTGCGGGAGAGAGCAGGCGGGAGCGGGGGAAAGGTGAGACAGAGAGATCTCCCCCCCCCCCCCGTTCCTCCCCGCTCTTCCCCGGCGGCACCCGAATCTTTTGAGACGAGCGGGCAGGTACTCGCAAAAGGCTTTACTCGCTCGAGTATTTGCCCTTAGCGAGTACGCTTGCTCATCTCTAGTAGGGACCTCTCTCCTTTTGAGTGAAAGCAATTCTAACAGCGGCATTAAAATCCCCCATTGTAGTGATTTACAGCTGCTGTGATTTTCATAAAATCAGTATAACAGTACTGAACATTACTCATTTTATGAAAAGTGACCCTCAAAATAACTTTATAGCATTTATAGTTCTGCTATTGGGGTATTCCGGGAGAGTGGTTACAACGAGTATCTCACTATATGGAGGACTGTCCTGTCATGCGTCACACAGACAACCCATTGATGTGCATGGGCACTGTGTAATGCTTCATTTCTCCTGTGGGAGCACTGCAGGCATTTCTCCATGTACTGCATCTGATCGCTGGAGGTCGCGTTGGGATCAATTTACTGTCAAAGGACTCTCGTAAGAAGTAGGGATTGGCTAAAATGGAGAACCGATTTAAAGGGGTTTTCCAGGCAGATACTATCGATGACCGATCCTTGGGATCAGTCATCAATAGTTGATCCCCGGGGACTCACCGCTTGGGATCCCCAGCAATCAACTGATCATCCGTTCTGCTGTCAGTGCAGTAGGGTCAGATGTCATCATGAGGGTTGGAGACCGAAGCATCTTCGAATGCTGGAGCCTCCTATTACACTTTCGGCTCTGACACCGATGTTGGATGCAGAAGTGTAATAGGAGGTAGCGCTCGTATTGATTTCAATGGGAATGAAGCCCTCTATGATGCTTTCAACTTTGACGCCGTTGATGAAATCTGGCCCTGCTGCGTTAATGCGGATGAGATGATCAGCTGATTGCTGGGGATCTTGAGCGGCGGGTCCCTGGCAATCAACTATTGATAACCTATCATGAGGATAGATCGTTACTAGTATTTGACTGGGTCTATGGAGGAATTTAGCAACATTTCTTCTCCTTTTAGAACCTGCGATAGATCATTGAGATAAGAGGATCATCCAATTTATTAACATGCAAAACATCATTCACACCATTTACTATAACCGACGATGTATGTATAATTGTAAGATCGAAAATCGACGCCACGTCCTGCAGCAATCAATGGGGATGTGTGGAGCCCCTGGCACTGCAGGAGTTAAGCAGCAGGCAATGAGATGGAATGCAGATGTAACAACACGTTTCAGGAATCTCAAGCACGCCATTTAGGAAATGCATTTTCCCACACAATTATATTGCTACAATTACCACAAGGTAGCCGAAGGAAAGCAAGAAGAGGCGAACAAGTCATGGAAATCGGGTTTTCTGCTACCTCCATATTCTGGTCGGTTCACCTACAATCCAAAGTTTTCTTACTTAAAGGATAAGAACATTTTTCTTACAGTTTCCTCACTTTGGAAGAAGTTCTACTCAGAATACTATAAGGTTACGTTCACACTAGTGCTTTTTCTGGAAATCGGAAATCAGAAAACGGAAGTCAAATGGAAAGCATCTTAAAGCTTCCCGCATAAAGAAGGTGGTGATGGTGGTTTAGGGTCCTAGGGCAGCAGCAATTTTGAAAAACTCCATGCAGCCATCACCCTTGGTCAGATTTGAACCTACAACTCCAGCAATGCAAGGCAGCAGTGCCAATGACTAAGGGAGGAAGAGGAGGAAGGAGGAGCAAGGAGAAAGGAGGAGGAGGAAGGGGAGGAGCAAAGTGAAGGACGAGGAAGAGATACAAAGTCCATGCAGATGTTGACTTTGGTCAGATTTGAACCTAGGACCCCAGCACAGCATGGGAACGGTGGTAATGGCTGAGCCACCATGCTTTTTCTTTCTTCTTCTCATTCTTACTCCTCCAGACAAGGAGGAGGAGGTGAAAGAGGAGAATAAGTAGATTTTCTCCTCCTCTGGAGAAAGAAGAAGCAGGAAAAAGCTTGATGGCTCAGTGGTTAGCACTGCTGCCCTGTAACACTGGGGTTCTAGGTTCATGTCTGGCTACGGAAAACATCTGGATAGAGGTTGTATGTTCTCATTGTGTTCATTCTTCTCAAGCACAGGAGTGATCATCGCTGGGACGGCTGTTGAGCATATCTGTACTAACAGTCATCTTGTGTAAGAGGGCCCCTAAAAGTAGGCAATATGATAAAATTTAACCCTTTAACGATGTCCTGTGTGTTCGGGGGTTTGCATAGTAGGGATCAGGAGCCGATCTTGCTCTGCACAATGCGGGTGCCAGTTGTTTCTCACAGCTGACACCAACCAGCAACAGACGCTCTCAGTTCTAACAGGAGCATTTACGTCCCCCCATCAATTTTGTGAGGTCCCCAATGCCCCCTGCAATGAGATTGTGAGGTGTCATTCGGTTGCCATGGCAGCTTGGGGTCTTCTGAAGGCCCCTAGCGCTGCCGTGACTGATTGCCTATCAAGTCATGCCTGAGGATAGTGATAGACTGCCTGTCAGATCGTGGTATAATGTAATACTATGGTATTACATTATACAACAGGAGTGATCAAACAATCACAAGTTCAAGTCCCCTATGGAGGCTAAAAAAAAGAACATAAATAAGTAAAAAGAAATAGTTTTAAAAAGTTTTACTAATTATTAGAAAAAAGGTATTTAGTAAAAGGTATTAAAATTTTTAAAAAATAACTCCCCTTTTACTATATTTATAATAATAAAAAGAAAAAAGAAAACAAAAACATATTTGGCATCGCTGCATCTGTAGTAGTCCAATCTATCAAAGAAATGCATCATTTACCCCGCATGGTGACTGTAGTCCAAAAACACCTGCTCCCTCACCTGATTACCTGTCATGCCCTGGACGACTTCTATGTATTGCAGTCACTTCCATACAATGCAGCCTCTTGCATAGTACTTATCAGGCACTATCTTGATGTTGAGATTTTTCCTTGCTTTCTTTATCACTGTTCTCTGCTGGCCATACCCTGATGCATCAGCACATTATCACATGAGCAGCTAAAGCCTGTACCATCTCTGCCCGCAGGGAGGATGCTATGATTATAATTATTGCGTACACTCACCTAAATAAGCTAAAGACCATAAGTATACAGTAAGGAGGCTGAACTATCATCTCCTTCATTATAACTGTGTGACAGGAGTCTTTAATCATCAGCAGTAACTGTAATAGAAGTGCCTGTGTTCCCCTCTAAAGCGCTTGTCTGGTAGGGTCCATTACACAAAAATTATGTTTGGCCAAAAAAATGACATCCTTAGAGAACAAAACCCAAGTAATTCCCAGGTGGACAGATTTGGAATCATATGACCCACCTGAGGAGGACTCCAGGACGTTTCATATAGAAACTTGTTCTGGTGGTCCCTGTCAGTCCTGCAGTGCTAATGTCACATTGTTCACTTGACCACTATATCCAATCCATATGCCATAAATGCAAGCTTGGAGAGAGTAGTTTTTCAATATCTCAGATGTAGGCTGCCTGTCCACGGGCGTTGCGGTATCCCGCGGTGAAGATCCGCCGCCCAGGAGCAGGAGACAGATCTCTGCTGTCAGCCTATCTGACAGATAGGCTGACCGCGGAAAATCGTGGCAAATCGCAGCATGCTGCTATTTGCTGGCCATGAGCAAAGAATCGCAATGATTCTCCGCTCGTGGACAGGGCGGCTTTGCTCTCCATAGGAGAGCTTTCACTGCGTTCCCCGCGGCCGAATTATCGCCGCAGGAAACGCAATTCAAACTCGCCCATGGGCAGGCAGACGTACTTTACTATGAAAGCTTAGAACAACCAAACAAGTTATGATGAATAGAAATAATGGATTAACGTTGTTTCACCAAATTAACTCTAGATATTTGATTCTTCAAAGTCGCCCCGTGTAGCCGATATAACAGCTTTAAACAATTGTGGCATTTGTTTTTACAATTACATTAAGATATTATTCAGAAATTTCTTCCCAACATCGTTGCAGAAGTTCCCACAAATGTGCCGCACTTGTAGGTTGCTTTGCTTTCACCCTTCTATCCAGTTTTCCCAAACAAACTCAGCAGGGTTTAAGTCTGGAGACTGTGCAGGTCATTGCATTTTTTGTAGCCCACGGCTTCTTGTTATCTTAAGTAGTTCTGACATAACCTAGAAGTATATTTCGGATCATTGTCTTGCCATAATATGAACCCCTGACCAACTAGATGTACACCAGTGGGTATTGTTTGGCATATCATAATGATGTGGTAGCCCTTTTTGTCCAGTGTGCCAGTTACCCTGTGCAAGTTGCCAACTTTGAAAACACAAAAGAGCTTCCGAACGTCACGCTTCCTCCTCCATGTTTGACATCTTGTGTCACACACTCAGGAACCATCCTTTCGCTTATTTGACGGTGTACAAAAACCCTGTGAGATGTACGAAAGATGTCAAATTTTGACTCATCAGTCCATAAGACCTCCTTCCGCTCTTTCGTAGTCCACTGGAAGCTGCTTGCTCCAGTTCCCAAGTGTCTTTTGATAGTATAGGAAACTGTACTGACTGCCATCTTGGCTTTCTTGGCAATTTCTCTGTAGGACAGACCTACATTACTAAGGATTATAATTGTCTGTCTTCTTTGGTTAATTGCCTTTTTCTTGCCATTATGATAGCAATGTGCTCCGTCCTGAAGAGCAAAACTGTCCAAATCCTTCCCTAGAGGGTGTTGTAATGCAGTCTGTTCAAACACTGGTTATATAGAACCAGAGGGTTTGAAAGTAATCTACAAAAGTTGAGTCACCTGTACGAATAATTTACATCCAATTTCAAACTATAATTTGTTTTCTGTTCTGCAGAGCAGCCGTCATTGATGTCTTAACTGAAAAAATCCCTTTGGTTAAAATCAGACTTTTGAACCATTCCACATTATTTGCTGTATTTGGTTTGTATTAATGTCAAAAATAACTGGAAAAACGAAGGTGTTCTAAAACGTTTGACCGGTAGTGTACATATATTCTATTTTTTTTTTTTTTTTTACATAGGAAGGAGGAAAAGGGGGGAAGAGGGGCAGGGTGTAATATCCTGCCATCATCCAAAAGAAATCAGAAATCGTAAAACGGAGTCTCTAAAAGATTATGAGGGAGCAGCACAACTCGTCATTTCCTACAGGAGTTTGCAATTACATGGGTAGGACCCGAGTTCTTAATATTTGGCAGGTAGGCAACAAATCCATATTAATTAGAATTTACTATTACTGTGAAAGTAATGTCTATTCACAGATGACCATAAAATGTGAATGTTGTTTTTTTAATGGTGTTTGGATATAGGTAACCCTAACGCCTTATGGTGAGGCTGCAGGTGCCTTGCAACGCTAATGAATATGGGTGGGTCACATGTCACACCTCTGTTAATTGCAGGAAGAAGTGTTTTATAAATACGAGGGGCGATTCGGGACGATGTCTGGCTGACTTTTCTTTGCCATTAAAGTCCAACACTGTTTAAAATAAAATTAATTAGCATTAAGTAAGTGGTTCTCAAGTTTAGGTGACATATCGGTGGTAGTGAGTCACACTTGGCTCTCCTTTCATCTTGTTACTTGCAAAGAAAAGTGTCAGGATAAAGTCTCCACCCTATAAACCAGGAGAAGTGTCCATCATTCCTGACATAAAGCAGGGGCAGACAAAGTTGTAGATCTCCAGATCTCGGAGAACAAGTTTGACTTGAAGGAAATCTGAACTCTCCAGACTATTTGAGGTGTCGGCTTTCAGACCCCCACTGATCAGACCTTAATTATATGAGACAATTCCTTTAAAAGGGAATGCATCACCTAGATAGGTCATCAACAGTTCGTCGGCAGAGGTTCAGCGCCTAGGATCCCCAACGATCAGCTGTTGAAGACAGAACCATAAGCAGATAATGCTGTCTGTATTGCAGTGTATCTGTATTGCAGTAGCTCAGGTTATTATTGCATAGAAATCAATGTAAACTGCGCCTGAAATACCAAAGCGGGCCACTGCAGTATGGACAGAGCTGTCCGCTTCCTGCTCTGTCTGCACTAATAGCTGGCCAGGCTAGCAGCTGATAAATGGGGATCCTGAGTGGCGTACCCCGCAGATCAACTACGGTTGACCTATCCTGCAGCGGGTTTGGCTAATATATATTTATGGCCACCTTTATAAGTCAGATCACATTCAATAAGCAAGCAATGAGATACGCCTTTTAAAAACTTTTGACTGCCAAGGACATAAGTATAAGGAGGTTGCGGGTAAGGCGCCCAAGAGGTAGGTTACTGCAGCATATGCCAGATGGAGACAGAGGCAGTATTTCTTTGAGCCAGTAAACTTTAATAACATAACTTAAGCTTTTGCTTCGCTGCATAGGAAGGCACAAATTACCTAAAGGGGTTATCAGACAGCTCCGTACATTACACAGTGGCCCAGGCTGGAACCGAGTTCCATTTACTTTAATAGGACTCAGCCTGCAGTACCAATATAGACCACTGTGCAGAGTATGGAGCTGTGTGAAAACAGCTAGACGTGGGACAACTCCTTCAAACGTTACAGATATTAATTGGATTTCATAGCTAAAATATAGATCTATATCGGGCCAGCATGCTACTTTGTGGATTGAACTTTACTCATAATTCACTATCGTTATCCTCTGTAACTCAGCTCATTATAATTTCAGAGATCCATGGTATAATTTGCACATCGTGGACTCAATATATCGTAGGTGTAAACGGACATCTACAGGACAGCACAGGAAGCAGATTCCTCATTCCCGTATAATATACATCCCAGTTGGCGCAGAACGTCATACCATGCGCTTTGTCACTCTGAAGAATGAACATTACATCAAAATCCTTCCCCAGTCCACATACGTCAAACCATCAAACGTCTCTACACTGTGTGCACACTAAAACGTTGGAGACCGATCTAATATGTCTAACAGCTTGGTCCTCTTCCGGGTCCATGGCGCGGTCAACTTCCTCCGGGACAGAGTCCCACGAGCAAGAAAGAGTCTCTTTCTATGCAGTGCAAAGTCATCACCAGCCCAAGTCATCAGGGCCCTCTTGGTGTCCTGTCATTTGGCCTCTGTCCACTCCCCAGTATGGGGATGCAGCCTACTACTCTGCCCCTCTCGAACGGCCTCTGCCATTTCGACACTCCTATGTTTGCTGTACCTTCTTGCTGTGTCTCACATTGCTGCATTGCATGAGCACCGCTAAGCCTGCAGCACAGCTCACAGCCTCATATGTGGCGCTATCCTATCCTGCGACTTCATCATCAAGGTCAGACTCTTTAAAATGTTTTACAAGTAGTTTAAAATGACACTGAGGCCCAATGTCCATGCACAAATTTGAATTGCAGAATCTGCGCGGATGATCTGGGATTCAAGACGCCCATAGGCAGACATGGGTATCCGCAGTTTAATTAAAGCATGCAGATTTGTTTTGCAGACCTTCTGGTCCGGAAAACAAATCGCAGCATGCTCCATTTTGAAGGCAATGGAAGCCGTTCGATCCGTGGCCAGACCGCAATTGAATTGCGGATTCGGCTGAAAGAAAGGAGATTTAAAAAAAAACAAAAAAACCCCCTCTACTGCGCACACATCTACAGTAAAGATTTGGACAGGCAAGTACTGTCCTCGGCCGTGGTCACCCAGGACCTCTAGCCAGCAGCTCTCTCCACTGAACCATCCAGGCCTCAGTTCCCCTATATACCTTGGCCTTGTTTTCCAGATCCTACCATCCAGCCCTTGTTCTAGCTCCCCCTGTTCCTGATTAGAACTCACTATAAAAGCCTGGCCCTGCCACTCCCTCCTTGTGTGATTATTTTGCTCCACAGCATTGACTGGTCAAGCTCCACTTCTGCCTGCTCCTCTGCTATTACTACAATGCCTTCTGATACCGACTTCTGGCTTCCCTTCTGACTACACTACCTACCTCAGCCATCTGTACTGCAAACCGAGACTTACCGTTGCTGACCCCTGGCTTCCCTTCTGACTATCTTACCAGCCTCATCCCCTGTACTGCAAACTAAGACTTCCGGTTGCTGACTCCTGGCTTCCCTTCTGCCTATCTTACCAGTCTCATCCCCTGTACTGCAAACTAAGACTTCCGGTTGCTGACTCCTGGCTGTTCCCTGACTACTCTCCAGACCTGCGGCTACTACACCTGAGGCTTCAACCCAGTGCCTGAAACTACTACAAGTTCTTTGCTTCATGGCTTGCGCAAAGGGAGAGGCGAATTAGCAGACAAAGATGAAAGTGAAAGCAGGTAACAGCGATAAAATCTATGACGGCGCTTATGAGTGCTACACCCCCAAAACACCTTAATGCATAATATATACATGTACAGCCAATGACACACATGAGTATATCTACACACACATGTATAGTGATACAAAAGCAGATCCAAACATATATACACACCCATAACATACCATGTTATCCACTTTGAACAACCCCAAAGTCTTTTTAAGAGTGAAGCATTGCTAACAACCTCAGTGATCAGGTGTAATTTGTGGAAAACTATCAGTAATTGCCCAAGCCCCCTGTAGCTCCACCACAGGGAAAATGAAGCATTACACAGTGAACATTGAAATCAATGGGCTGCCTGTGTAATGCATGGACATGTCGGGTCCCCCAGGGCAAGAGGGACTCTTCATAGTAGCTCTCCACTCTTGCCAAGAAATGAGGGTCCTTAATGCCCCCCCTCCCATCCTTATATTTACTCAAAGTTCCTTAAGATGATATTTGATAATGGGTTTACTAAACAAGACACCACTTAAAGCTGTATTTATATGCTTCTCGAGAACCACTCGAAGGAGACTGCTAATAAAGTGGAGCGGAGCTTCATGTAAAACGGCTCATTTTCTCATGAAAAAACCCTAAAATTCCTTTTAAATGATGAGTCACGATGAATGAATACAGTTCTGGAGATCAGATCTCACAAGTGTGACTGCGCCGGCAGAGTGTCTATCATGGACGTGACAGCTCCGTCCCATGTGAGCTCATAGGGAAACCGATGCCGAGAATCAGTCATCACTGCATCACTTTGCATTATTCCGTTTTTACATCATGGACTTAAGAACGGCCCAAATGAATCACAGAAGAACACTCAAGAAATTGTTCCCAAGATGCCATGTTTATCAGGAAAATTTATTAAAAAATAACCAAAATTAAGGAGCAGTTCTAGTTCCGACCGATATTAACCCTTAGTGGCTGCCTGATTTGGGCCTTTAAGGGGCTATCAGGGGACTTCAACTTCCTACCGGTAGCTATGAGTTGGACCAGCAACTTCTGGCTGTGTTCCGAGAACGTGTCACATGGTATAGTAGGCCGCCGTTGTCGGTGACATCATAGGTGAGGGATGCGCTGTCGGCTCATTATAATAATTAAGCAATCCCCTCTTTCTATCATTGCATTGGCACCTCTTATTTAGCTAAGCTGTCTAACACTAAGACTGCCCTTGTTGCCCATGGTACCCAATCAGAGCTCTACTTTCATTTTCCCAGAGCAGTTTAAGAAATAAAAGCAGAGCTCTGATTGGGTGCCACGGGCAACAAAAAAGGTCTTACCGTTAGTCAGTTGTGATACATTAGGCTATTTTACAAAATGCGTACGTGTTCAAAGGCATCGTTCATATTCAAATTCAACTTTTTGCTTGGCTTGTCAATGGAAATGATGTCCTGAGAGGCTGACTGCTCCGGCACAAAGGTAGCTGACTTAGTGGCTCACATGGGGTCCGAAAGCTAAAGGGATCCACCCAAAGAGTGTTTAGGGTAAGGCAGTCAGTTAGGCTTTCCCTCACTTGGGGCAAAAATTCCATTTGTTGTGCTCCCCCTAAATCTACATAAGTTGACCAAGTCAGTGAAGCTTGTGGACAACACTCAACCCTCAACTTTACCCCTTGGTCAGGTCCATCTGTTGATACAATGGCCAGGCCAAAGCAAAATATTGATACAGGTCACTCAAAACATTTTGATGACACTCAAGTCAATGTATATAGTTTCTCAATCTTTGGCTCAAGTTATCTTCTCACCATAGCCTAAGAGTTCAAAATACGAAACAGCGCAAAGTCATAAATCCCCCAGTATGTGCCCATGGAGAGGACAATTCTCAGCTAAGGTTGGTCCACACCAAAATTTGGCATGAACCTGAGAACATTCATCAAATAATTGGGGGTCATGCCAACCTACAGTGCAAGAGATGGTGAAACAAATAACAAGTCTGATTTTTTCCTATATTATGACTAGAGATGAGCGAGTGTACTCGGTTCGGGTGTTTTTGCACTCGAGCACCACTTTTTCCGAGTAACTGACTACTCGGACGAAAAGATTCGGGGGGTGCTGGGGTTGAGCGGGGGGTTGCAGAGTTATTAAAAGCAGTATTGCTCACTCGGGAGGGTTCACCCCTCATGTCTCAATCAGCATTGAAACTCCCAGTATCCAAATCTCAGAAATCGCCAAAATGTAAGCATAAATGTACAATTACAGCTCAAGTACAGTAACGGCCCAACGTGTTTTGAGAGAGGTTATATGCTTTCCCCTTCCTCAGTATAGGCATAATCATAAAATCGGGTCATTACCTACATATTTATATATAAAATAAGCTCGTCATGAAAGGTCATACCATTCTGCAATCACCGGCGTTTCATTCAGAATCCAGAAATGGAAGGTTCCGGATATCGTCATGCGCCCCACCAGGTGGAACGCATGCCACACTGAAACGCAGAAACCTAGGGAGGATGTGATTCTCTGAATGGAACGCACTGCACACCCGGCACCATATATAAAAGACCAATATTGACCATATACATTAATGTGCATTCTCCAGAAGTTAGGATACACTCTATTGAATGAAACGCATCGCACACCAGACACCATATACAAAAGACCAATATAGATCCTATACATTAATTTGTATTCTCCGTAAGTGAGGATGTGCTCTACTGATTGGAACGCGCCGCACACCGGGCACCATATACAAAGACCTATATTGACCATATACATTAATGTGTATTCTCCGGAAGTGATGATGTGCTCTACGGAAGCGGGATGTGTAAACAGGCAGTCCTTCATCTGTGTATCTATACATATCAATATTTAAGGATAAATCCGCTTGTGAATTCCCTTCAAAATCCATGGCAGGCCTCTGGGCAGATTTGGGTTTCCATGGGTAAAATCTGTTTTGAAAATCTGCAGCTCGTGTTGCTGATCAGTTGTGTATTTTGCGGCGGACTATCTACATATCTTCTACATATTCCATACTGCGCAAATCTGCTCTCTGAATTCTCAGCTACTTTTGCAGATATGAATTTTGGTGCAAATTCTCATTGAAGTCTATGGCAGAAATCAGCAAATTTTTTGCACCAAATCCGCTGCTAAAATTGATATGCGGCAAATTTGAATTCCGCACCGCAGATCAATTTCCACACTGATTTAGCGCAAATCTAAATGCCGCGCATTTCAGAGTTATGCTGAAAAAAATGTGACGTGGAACGGACACTGAAATACCCGTGTGAACGAAGCCTATTGGGCCCCTTGTGACGGAGGTAAGACTTAAGTATGGCGTTACTTACTGCGATAAGAGCCGAGTTTCTTTGGCCCAGTCCGGTAGAAGCTTGCTGGCCTCCATTAATGTCATTGCCCTCATCGCTGAGCATTTGCGGCTGCTGTGCCTGATGATGCCGGTAGTCAGGGGGTGCGGCACACGAGCTCTTGCTATGCTTGCTGCTTTTTCGAGTTCCTTGGCCATGCTGGACGAGGGTCAGCAGTTGCAAGGTGTTCTCCCGCTCTCGGTCAGAACTTTCCGCTCTGCTGCGCTCATAGCGACCCTCGCAGTTGAGGTGATGTTGGCGACAAACCGCTATTCGAGCCCGCAACCGCTCAACTATAGCGCTGTGCAACCGGGGAGCCACCGTTCCACCGCCGAGCAGTCCCACATTAGATACTCCAATTGCAAGACTCCCTGCGGGGGCTTGAGGGGGGGCTGTTTCCCCCATAATTCTGGAGACACGGTTTCCTTAATTCAATGGCAAATGGTTAATATTTTATCCTTATTGCAACATAAATGGAGGAGAGGACGGCCGGGAGAAGTGCCAGGGAACGCCGAAACAGATTTATCCCGGAGTGATACAGTCCTAAAAGGGAAAACAGAAATGATGAGAAAAGAGCATGCAGGCAGCCGTAAGAGCGGAGCTTTCCCCTAAACTCCATTACTCTTATATCTACTTCTGGGTGACAACTGGTCGGGATGACAGGGATGTCAACATGGGGGTAACTACCAGGGATCCCACCTGCACTCAGAGGTGAGGAGCAGGTAATGATGTCCCACTGTCAGTTTCATTACTGCATCATCACTATTTGCACTATTAATATGGTGACATCATATGTCCATTACACCTGCATGTGACATCATTACATTTTTTCTCCTATGCTGTTATATTGTACTTGTGTGTTATTCCTGTGCTGTGACATCATTGCACACATTATCCCACTGTTGTGACACCCCTGTGTGCACCATCCCTGTACTGACATCACTGTGCGCCATCCTTGTAGTGTGACATCACTGTGTGCGCTGGCCTGTGACATCATTGTGTGCATTATCCCACTGTTGTGACATCACTGTCGGCACTATCCCTGTACGTGACATCAGTGTCGGCAGTATCCCTGTACTGTGACATCACTGTCGGCGCTATCCCTGTACTGTAACATCACTGTCGGCACTATCCCTGTACTGTGACATCACTGTGCTTATTGTCTGCATTACATCATTACTGTGACATTGCCGAATACATTATCCCTGTACTGACCTGACATGGCAGTGTGTATTCTGTGGGCACTGTCCCTGTGCTGTGACATCACTGGGGCACTGTCCCTGTGCTGTGACATCACTGTGGGCACTGTCCCTGTGCTGTGACATCACTGTGGGCGCTGTCCCTGTGCTGTGACATCACTGTGGGCGCTGTCCCTGTGCTGTGACATCACTGTGGGCGCTGTCCCTGTACTGTGACATCACTGTGGGCGCTGTCCCTGTACTGTGACATCACTGTGGGCGCTGTCCCTGTACTGTGACATCACTGTGGGCGCTGTCCCTGTACTGTGACATCACTGTGGGCGCTGTCCCTGTACTGTGACATCACTGTGGGCGCTGTCCCTGTACTGTGACATCACTGTGGGCGCTGTCCCTGTACTGTGACATCACTGTGGGCACTATCCCTGTACTGTGACATCACTGTCGGCGCTATCCCTGTACTGTGACATCAAATTGTCAGGTGTATTTCAAAACAGTATCAATAGAAACTTCAAGCCGTCCTGTAAAAAACAAGACCGCACACGACCCTATTGACAGAAAGATAAAAAAAAGTTATGGTGGCCAGAAGATGGCGGCAGAAAACATACATATTGTTTTCTAAAATATATATGTTTTTTTAAGTGGTACGGCCAAAAAACTAAAAAAACTAAATACATTTGGTATCACCGTAATCGTTCTGACACACAGAATAAAGTAATGTCAATTTCCTTACAGTGCGTATGCCGTAAAAACAAGACCCCCGAAAAAAGGGCGGAATTTCATTTAGTTTCTTTTTCAATCCACTTAGAATTATTTTTAAAGTTTTTAAAGGTTTTTCAGTACATTATATGGTACATTAAATAGCACCACCGAAAATACAATTCGTCCCACAAAAAACAAGCCCTCAGACAGCTACTTCGACAGAAAAATAAGAGGTAGAATTTATTGAAAGTGGGGAGGAGAAAATGAAAATCAAGGGGAAAAAGAAGGGCCGTCGTCATTATGGGGTTGTCTGCCCTCTTCTCAACTGATGACCTATACTCTGGCTAGGTCATCCGTAGTAGATGGACGGGGATCCAGTGTTTAATGCAGCGAGCCGGACGTTGTCATCCACAGTCAGCAGAAGAAGTAGGAGTGCCGGCTTCACTGCCATTCAGATCAACACTGATCAGGACGTCACTTTCATTCCTGACCAGGAGAGCAGGAAGTGCAGTAGCAGCTCCAGAACCTCCTCTCCTGTCCGCTTATGACAATGTCCAGCCCACTGGACTGGACAGAGGGCTGGATAATCAGCTGATGGACGGGGGGCCCGAGCGGGCAGACCTCCATCCATCAACTACTGATGGCCTATCAAGAGTATAGGTCATGAGTTGAAAAGAGGACAGACCGCCCCTTTAAGGGATTAAACAACATACAGCCACGGAGCAAAAAGAGTAGTTTGCAAATCATATCTTGTAATGTTGCCTGTAGTCGCATACCTTGTAAACCGAGTTTTAAAATTTCCCACTCTGCATGCAAATAGAATCCGAGCTTTGCTCGACGTCCCGGCCCCTCTCTTGCTGAGTGACATGGATTACGTCTCCTATGTCATCCATGGGATGAGCCAAATCTGCCCGATAAGTCACGCCGGCGCATGTGCACAAGTGCGAGTGGAGTCTGCCCATAATGATGTGTGCATGCATTGGCCGGTGGCCTTGTGGCGCATGCATGTAGGAAACGTCATCCACCTCACTCAGCCAGAGAGGGGCCAGGTTACAGAGTGACATGCGGCCCGCCCACCGGACCCCTCGGATGATATCTGCATGAAGCATTGACGATTAAAGCCATTTTCCATTCTGCATCAAAATCCACAGGTGGATTTTGGTGCGGAGTTTACCGCAGTTTGCAGTGCATCCTGCGGGCTGTGAAAGGCCCAAAGGCTGTTATTAGACGAGCGCTCAGTTTCCTGACAATTGCTGGGATGAACTTGCAAGCGCAGGTGCAGCTCCGCAAATGGCGCTATTACAGGAGCGTCTGTAATAGTGCCGAATGCCGGACTGCACCACCACAAACAAGTCCAGCCCTGCAATTGTCAGGAAAACACGAGCGCCATCAGCTAACGCTGTGTGATAGCAGCCTAACAGGAGGGATCACCCAGCTTTCTGAATCACACCAGGATAGATCCTGCGCTACTTTATAGCGACCTGGCAAACTTGCCACTCAGGAGTTAGGAAAAGCAGAATGGCATCCCTGGCAAGCACTGGAGCTTTAAAGCGAACCAGTCCCCACCGAAACTGCAACATAAACTAAGTTCGCACAGCGCCAATGTTTAGAAGTGACAGGTTCCCTTTACCTGAAGGAGGGCTCTTTACTACATACGCCTTCATTATGGCAAGGCCATATTGACACGGCCAAGATCCTCAGGTACAACTCGCATCGTCCAGCACACACACTCGCCTGTGTGGGGCGCCGTACATTACGTGTTCCATTCTTGTGAAAATGGGACATGCAGCGATTCAAGTGAAAAACCACTCGTGCGAATGATCCCATTCAAATGAATGGGATTATATTCCGTGCGAGTTCCATCCATCTTGGACACGGATACAAGAATATTGGCCGTGTGACTACGGCGATTTTGATAGAGCAACATAAAGTCTCAGGAAATGAGAAAAAAAAAAATTGTGCAACTTTTTCAGAGCCGCAGTTTCCAGCCGGGTCGCAGTCTACGATGGCAGAGTTGTTGTGTGGGACTTGCAACCACAAATGCAGAGTTTTTGTGACTTGTGTCGCAGTAGGTTGCAGTGTGACCCCCCCCCCCCCTTTGGCAATCATTAGATATGATGTCGCAATTCAACACTGCAATGTTGCACGACCAAAAGTTGCCTAGAGGTAAAGAAGGCTGAATCATCACTTGCACAGAAACCTGCTGAGAGTTGTAGTTCTACAATAACTGCAGGTTGCCTAGTTAGATTGTATCAGGAAGTGATAAAAGGTCACAAACTACATTGTTGCAACTCAAAGTAAACAAACAGAGAAGAGATACAAACATAGCAGAGCTGGGCTTATCAGTTGTACTATTGAGTTTGCCATTTGGCACAACTTTGATGTCCCCATGTATTTATGGTTTTACGTAGGACTGCAGGTAAACCGGCTTAACTCTGATCACAATGCACAAAAGAAACAGTGTAACGCTACACTCAGCTCTGATACATCTGTGAACATCCCCAGCAGGCTTACCTTATGAAACTCCAGCCTGCACCCTCAGATGGTTGCACTGCATTCTTCAAGAACTCAAGAGATTTTCCCAGGCTCTTGGAGTCTCCACTCACAATCTTGTTCTTCAACTTGTCTCTTCTACCAAGTTTCTCCAAGTCCCAGGTGAAGTGTTCTCTGCTGTGTGTGACCTCCTACAGGCACAAGCATCAACCTGGGGATGGAAGTAGTAATTTAGTAACTTTTCTTGTAGCTTGTTGTCAGCTCAGTCTGCTCGTACTGCCTCTACCCTGCACTTTCCCCAGGACAGAGCATTTCATTGTGTGAGAGATTGGGAAAGCTTGGTATGTTCACACATTCTCCACTGCGCCATCTAGTGGACAAACTGTGCAATTGCAACTCCTGTAATACTTGGGTCAATATTAGTCCTGTATGAAGAAGCCCTCTGGTGGATGTTTTTGAGAATGCAGCTCAACAGAACTAATGTAGACTGGACAGCGTATGAGGCCTTTACACACAGGCGTATGCGTATTACGCTGCATATTCAAGGGCCATAATGGTCTGATTCCCTGCGCGTTTCTGCTTGTCGGAAGTTTATTTATGTGTATTTTTAAAAACGCGCAAAATACCATTGATTTGGTGAATTCCAATGGGCTATTTTAACACGTAAGGGCGAAAACACACGGCCGTAGGTGCAACTCCGCTCACCGGTACAGAATGTAGTTGTGTCTGAATGAGGGATATTTCTTCACCTTCGCTAGCCGTTCTAACTCCAATCCAGAGCGCAGGAGTTTGAAAATAACCGCGGGAAGATAGCGGCCGCCCCCGATCTTTCCTGCACGGCCGAGAAAAGAGCAAGTGAAAACGAAACCACCAAGGTTTCACTTTGTCTCGATGTATGGCCGTATAAGGGGACAAATACACACCAAGGTGGGCCATGAGTATTAGGGCTCATGTCAACGGGCGTTTTTCACCGCGATGCTCGGCCACGTGGTACGCTGTGAATGGAGTCAATGACAGTAAATGGGCTTACATTGATCCATATACCTGTAGACACTGCGTGGCGGTACGCACGAGAAATAGATGGCTGCATTTCTCTGCGTGAGATACGTGGGCATGCGCGGTGCACTCGCTGCTCATACGCGGCCTCTGCCTGTTCTCTTCTGGTAGACCTGGTATGTACAAACACCAGTAAAACACAACAGGGAGACAGACAGCATTACACCGGTACGGCCGTGGGCATGAGGCGGAATAAATACATGCATGATACGCTGTGTATTTACGCTCGTGTGAAAGAGCCCTAGGGCCGGCTTACACTAACGGAGTTAGGTGTGCTAAATTTGTGTGCGCAATACGTAGAATACAGAACCCATTCATTTCCACTGGTTCATTCACGTTTCATATTTTGCGTTTCTGTCGCACAAAAAAAGAGAAGAGAACATGTTCTATCTTTCTGCAGATTTGCGCACCAAAGGTCCCCATAGAAGCCAATGGAGGGGTGCGCAAATAATGAGTGCACAAAACGCAAGAAAATGCATAACGCAGAATTCTATTGGAAAAAGAACACATCTGGACCTCATTAGACTAATTAGCCATAGCAGTCGGTGCGTCTTTGCCGCTCACAAATGAACACACCCTGCGGGCATAAAGTACAGTAGTGTGGGGTGAAGCATTGTTCAGGCCTTTTGCAGACGGGCAATTTTGAACGCGCAATTTGGTCGTGTAAAAAATATGCAACATAATGATATTTGTGAGCCTCTGCGCACCCCAGGCGCCATATCCTGCACTGAGCTGCGTGATTTTGCAGTGTTAACCGATATCACCGGAGACTAATTAGGTTGCCCAGGCGGTTCAGTCACACACCCGTGCCAATGTCAATGGGCCCGGCCGTATAGAAAAGTACAGTAGAATATGTAGATTCGTGAGTGGTAGCGCCCACTTCACAGCATTATTGTGTCACGCTATCACGCTCATCTGCAGGAGCAAAAATGCTACGCTAATGCGTGTGTAAATGCGCTCATGCCCGTGTGCAGCTGGCCTAAGGTGCATTCACGCGACTGTATGTGTATTTGCATGCCGAAATACACTGTTGCCCCTCGGCAGTCTTTTTACTGTATATTTACGCACGTAAAAAAGAATGCCCAAATTCGCATTGATTTTGCGTGTAAACTCTCAGTGAATACACGGGCTTGCTGCCTATTTCACACTTATTTACGCACGCCCATGGATGTCAGTGCATAATTCGTAATTTCGTAATGTAATACGCTGCACAAATACACTCGTACGAATGATGTGGATGCAGACAATAATGCTATGGGGGGGGGGGGGGGGCTGTTCATCAGTGAACGTTCTATCATCTGACAGCTCGCTCCTTGCAATATTTGGTGAGCGCATCTTAGCGGATCTCATGTGCAGGTCTTATGTTATGCAGGTTCGAAAACAGTAAGGGTGGAGTCCATGTTTCTGCAAGGTATGTCAGCCAAAGACATTCCCGGTGCCATGGGGCAAACATTCGTACTCCACAGCCACTTCAACACTGATGATCATTCCAAGAACTCCAGCAGTGGCCGTTCCAGAAACCGTTGACACCATCCATGACGCGATTCTGGAAGACCAGTAAAGTTTTGCTAAGACAATAGTTGAGACTCTGAACATCTCAAGACAGAGAGTTGGGTCCATAATTCACGATCCTCTGGATATGAGGAAAGGGTCTGCCAACTGGGTCCCGAAATGTTTGTCTACAGATCATAAGCATGCTGAGTGTAAGCCTCCCAAGGAACTCTGCAGTGTTCTCAGCAGCATGCTGATGGTTTCCTGTCTTGACTGGATGAGACTTGGATTATTACTTAAGAAGTCAAAATAGCAGTCGAAAGAATGGAGACAGCAATTCCCCATGTCCAAAGAAGCTTGGAGTGCAGAAGCCGTCAACCAGGGTGATGGCGTCTGTCTTCTGGAGTGTAGATGGGATAGTGCTTGTGGACGACCTACCAGAGGGGTCTACTATCACGGTTGGGTATTACACAACACTTATGGATAAACTGAAAAAAGCAATGAAGTCTACAAAGCATGGAAAGTTGACCCAAGGTGTCATGTTCTTGCACCATGCCTGGTTCCACACAGTGGCCATTACCCAGAGCAAGCTGGCTGACCGGGGCTTCAGGGTTCTGTGTCGTTCCTCCTTATTCTCCTCAGCTGGTATCTTCAGTCTAATATTTGCTTCCTAATTTGAAGAAACCTCTCAAGGAAACCAAATGTGCCTCCATTTCTGATGCAATTCCTGATGCCTGGTTTGCCGCCCAACCAAAGGATATTTTCTGGATGGGTTAAAGAAGTTGCAACATTGCAGTCAGAAGAGCATTGATCTCCTGGGGGACTATGTAGAATAACCAAGGACGTATCAGCACCCCCTCCTATAAACTATGTTATGGGGCTTAAAAGGTCAGGTCAGGGAGTACCGTTTTATACTCACCGGGCGCCTCATTCCAGCACTGTCCGTCCCCCCCCCCCCCCCCCCCCAAGTCCTTGTGCACCAGCAGCATGACCCTTCTCAGCCCGCTCTGTGTGCATGCTCTCCCATAGAGATGTATGGGAGAGTGAGTGTATAGGGCGGGCTGAGAAGAGTCACGCTGTTGGCACGACGGGATACAGTGCTGGAAAGAAGCACCCGCTGAGTATAAAACAGTGTTCCCCGGACTCACAATTCCCTGACCTTTAAGCCCCATAACATAGCTTACGAGGATTAGGGAAGCATTAGAGGCTATGGGCACCTCTGGGGGGGCAAATGTTTTTATTTTCACATAAATGCATATATTTTGGGCTGACGATCATTTTTGCAATGGAGTCCAATTTAAAATTTTGCACTCCTTGTCTTCTGCAGCTTCTAGATATCACTGTATATAAACCCTGTAGATGGAGCCTCAGTAGGAGATCTGTAAGTGTGATGGACTGATGCCTGTAGCACAATGTCCACCGGCAGGTTTGAATTGCGGAATCCACGCGACGATGTGCAATTCAAGGCGCCCATAGGGATGCATGGGTGTCCGCTGCTTAATGAAAGCATGCAGATTTGTTTTGTGGACCTTCTGGTCTGGAAAACAAATTGCAGCATTCTCCATTTTGCTGCAGAGCCCGCAAGGACGGCTTCCATTGAAGTCAATGAAAGCCATCCGACCCGCGGCCCGTCCACAATTCAGTTGCGGATGGACCAGGGATACTGCAGGAAAGCAGAAGTTAAAAAAAAGAAAAAAAAAAAAAAAGTACTGCGCATGCACATGGCGGCCCGGCCGGCGCACCTACACGCATCTGTAGTACAGAAGGAATAAGAGCCGCCTGTGAATGCAAAAGACCCGGACAGGTAAAAAAAAGTGTCCCTGGCCGCGGTAGGGTCGGATCTCACTGCTGGCTCCCGCAGGCAGGAGACTTTCTTTCTAGGTTCAGTCCGTATGTGCAGTATACGGTTCATAGGCCTTACCTGGGATAAAGCACCTTGGACACAATAGTAATGCACTTGTATTTTCTTTATTATGTATTAATCTTTGTTTATAGAAATATGTATTAAAATCTTAATAAAAAAACAAGATTTATGCATAAAACAAGATAAAGGCATTTCTAGCGTTATGTACAAAAAAACCGACATGTCCCCCCCCCATTTTAACTTGGCACATGCAGAACATCGGATGCAATGCTCATGCCATTTTCAGCTCTTGGCTAATCTTGTTAATGACCATACGGAATCTCCCCGCTCCTGTGGAGAACACCTTACAATCCCGGAGAAGCCCACCAATGAGAAGCACTGAACCACTGGGGTGCCAACTGGAGCACCATGGCCCCTTTTATTGTTTATCCAGGCATCTATAGGAGTGTGGCTGCTTCTTGTGAATGGACTGATCACTGATCGGTGGTGATCAGAGGTCGGACCCCCACCCACCATACATTAATGTTCTATCCTAAGAATAATCCATGGATTGAAAAGGGTTGAAAACCTCTGGAATCATCTGCCGATCAGTGATAAACTAGTGACAATGTGAGATGACTGTGCAGGACCGGTCTGCATGGGAGCCTGCAGGGTCATTAGATATCAGCATATGTGAAAACTAAGGATGAGCGAGTATACTCGCTAAGGCACTACTCGTTCGAGTAATGTGCCTTAGACGAGTATCTCCCCGCTCGTCCATAAAGATTCGGGTGCTGCTGCGGCTGACAGGTGAGTCGCGGCGGGGAGCAGGGGAGAGCGGGCGGGAGAGAGAGATCTCCCCTCCGTTCTTCCCCGCCCCACGGCGGCCCCCGAATCTTTAAGGACGAGCAGAGAGATACTCGGCTAAGGCACATTACTCGGACGAGTAGTGCCTTAGCAAGTATACTCGCTCATCCTTAGTGAAAACCACACAAAGTCAGAGTAATTGCATGGGGAGGGGTCCAGTTTCTTCTTGTGGAGACTGCCAAGTAGGAGCAAGGAGACTTACAAGGCCGTGCAACGCTCCTCTGGGAAAATTGGCTTCTAAATGGGAAAAGGTCAGACACTGACTCATAGGGTATCTACTTTCCAATAGGTGGCGCTGCAGAGGAATTGGACCAAATTCCCCCACCGTGTGGCCTTATAAGGGCACTTTCTCACTTACTATTACTAAACACTTAATATTCAGCCAATACTGAGGAATACTCCGCTGTCAAAAATAGGCACCAAAATCTTTAAATGCAAATCGTGACACAGAATTGCTGGAAGAATTAAGACATTTTCAAATCGGCATCAAAATCCTCTTGTTATCGCTCTCTCACAGGAGCCTTCTTTACCGCATACCACATGCGGAGGTTTTGCGCAGTAACTAACGTTACATTACTTTTAACAGTGCCTCGCGCACAAAAAAAAAAAGAACAGCGTGACACGCACTGTCTTAGCGTGTGTTATGAACGCATGTAAGCCAAGATAGTGTATAGGGATTTGTTGGCACGCAGCAGTATGCAATACATTGCGTCCTGCTGCATGCTCCCCGCACGGGACGGGAGGGGCATCATCTCTCCTTAAGGTGTGTGAGGAGACTTATAAGGCCATGTAAGCTCCTCTGGGAAATATGCAAATAAGGAAAATGGAACAATACCTCTGCAGCGCCACCTATTGGATGGCAGCATTCCTGCAAATCAATGTCCGACCTTTTATACAGGTCTTTAGGACAATGATTGGGACTGAGATACACCCGTGTCAGAGAGCCTTGGACATGCAGATTTTGGTGTGGATTTTTACACATGGCGGAATATTCCGGTATGTGTGAAAATACCTCAAGTCTCCTCACACCTACCTGTCAGTCTAAGGAGAAGCTGTACCCCTCCTGACCGACATCACAGGGCTCTCACCCAGCCAGTCAGAAGCCTACTGCACACCGATGGGGGGCAAAGACTTCCAAGCAGCCTGTAAGCACATGGTTTATCTTTTCCTACTGAAGAAGGCTTTGGTTTTGGCTTATATTCCCAGTCCTGTTAGAAGGTCAGACATTGACTTATAGGGAAGCTATATTCCAATAGGTGGCGCTGCAGAAGCGTTGAACCGTTTCCTGCTTACATACCGTGAGTAATTTCTTAATGAACTTTTCGTGGAACTTTTAGACATAGTGATCGATTACTTACCAGATCCAAGCTGCTGTATTGGGAATGGTCTATCCTACCTGTAAGACACTGACCGAGCGTGTACAGATGGAAACAAGAGAACAAGCACTAATGGCAGAACGGAAGCTTAGGCAATGGCAAGTGTTAATTTCATATAAAAAGGATTGGAGCAAAGCAGACTTGGCGCATCTAAGGGGGTCGGGTGTACTTCTACTGCTGATTCCGAAAATCCCATTCATTTCATTCTGGGAGGGGGGGGGGCTCTAGTATTTGAGATATTCCTACGAAAATGCAGTTTCAACGACATCTCAGTGAAGAAACTCTCGTTATATTCGTGTTCTCGGCTTCATGGGTTTTATCTTTGTACCTTCAGCTTACATGTACAATACAATATGTGTACATTTCTGTGTCTTGATAAGCAGACCTGATGGAGAAAAACTAATGTCATTATCAGAATCTATGACTCCAAAATAGTTCTAACATCTCAGTCACCACAAATCGTGTTCCCCAGTGTTATTTTTGACATCTTCATAGGTCTCATATCCACATGCGGATTTCCTTAGTGTGAGACCTGCGGAAACAATTTGCAGGAGATTGCGGATGTAATGGTACATCTGCGCGGAAAAAAAATCTGCATCCCCCACCTCTCTAATTGATTCTAACATTCAAATTCACAATGCATTCCACCAATCAAATCCGCCCGGACATTGGACCTTCCTGGAACCAACTACTGGGTGGTTCCGATTTATTTGTCGATGATTTATCAGTTCCTCTAGAAATAATTCTCCATTGTCTTCTGCGTTTTTGCTTATTTTGTTTGTTTTTTGTTTATGGTTTGGGGTTCATTTAGGCTGTTGCTCCTTTTTGCCCTCCTTTTTTCCTTACAGGCCTTCTGCCCACGGACAGAATGGAATATGCCCGCAGTTTTACGCCACGGGAACCCCGCAGGGATAACCCCTGCTTGCGATTGAGGAAAGACGCGCTTTTTACCACGTTTTTCCGCGGTCTCCATTAATGCTTTCTGCAGTAAAATACAACATGCTGTGATTTTTTTTCTGCAGCATAAATCCGCAGCAGAATCCCGCATGTAAGGACTGAGCCATTAGGTTCAATAGAACCCAACAGCTGCGTTATTCTGCCACGGCGTAAATCCGGCCGTGGGCATTAGCCCTTAATAAAAGTAGGATCCTCAGTGATATTTAAAAGTACCTTAAGAACAATATTACAGATTAAAAGAATTACTAAACCTTAAAACCTAAAGAGTTACCCGAATTCTACAAATGGATCCATGTTTTTTTTCGCTTTTCTCAAAAATACCGCCACTGTGATCCGTAGGCTGTGTCTTGCATTACAACACAGACCCATTCACTTCAATAGGGATACAATACATTATCGTGCGCCCCCAGGGATGAGAGTGGAATACTTTCTGGGGCAAAAAAAAATACCCTTTTTTTCAAACCTTGGACCCTGGTCCAACCCTAGACCCTTGGACCCTATAAATATACATCCGTGGGCTAATACTTCCACAACAAGCGAGCAGTAAGACGTCTTCAACTGTAACGGTGCCGATTGGGAAGGAAGCACCGCGATTCCTGAAGCATAAGTTATGACTGATTCAAACATACGCTGGCCTATACAACGCGCGTCCATTAGTGTTCTCTGTCAGTAGCAGCTGGAGGCGGTCGCATTTACAGGATTCTCAAGATTTATCATTTAACTTAATAGCGAGTCCATCTTTTCCTCCTGGAAGTAATCGGCTTCATGCAAGTAACCTTCAAGAAACAAAACTTCCTAGAAGAAAATACAAAGAAATCCGATGAGCAGAAATTGTAAAGATCGCAGATGAAAAATTGAGTAACTGTAAAAAAAAAAAAAAAAATTATATTTATATATCTGAAAAACACGGCTTTGTGTTAGGGATATTTTATTGTTTAAAAAAGGGTTTCAAAGCTCAAAAAACTGTTTAATATGACTGCAAAAAATAAAACAAAAAGTGTATATATATATTTTTTTTAATTATTATTATGTGTGTGAATATATACAGGTTTATTACAAAGGGTCTTACCGATGTGAAATCCCATAACTCACATTTAATGACCCTCAGGTACAGAGATTTGATATCAATGTTACAAGTTTCCCCCTCAGAGGTGATCAGTGTGAGCCCCTTTGTCACCGACCCACAAGGAGCCGGCGGTTAAGTTCCTGTCCTACACTTTGTAGCGTATCATGATTGACCGCATTCTTTCATGCCATGTGGGATCGTGTGATAATATATGTGGCATGTCCTATCTTGCTGTGTATTATTCACCGTAGAAGCCCATTGAAATCAATGGACGCGCATAAATGCATACAAAATATGCAAGAAAGCTGTGTATACGCACAAAATCAATGCAATTTGGTGCTATCTTTTTACGTACGTAAATACACTGCACATCTACGAGAGTAAAAAAACTGCTGATAGGCAGAAAAGCGTAAGGCGAAAGTATATTTCGACCTGTTAATATGCTGCGTAATTACAGACAGAAGTATTGTGTGATTGTTCCCAGCAGGAGAAACCAAGTAATCTTGTAGATATGATAGCTTTTAATGGCTAACAAAAATACATGATGTTAATGCAAGCTTTCAGGTCTTCCATCAACAACCCTTCACTCAGTCTGATGAAGGGTCGATAGAAGACCTGAAAGCTTGCTGTAACATCATGTATTTTTATTAGCCATTAAAGCTATCATATCTACAAGATGACTTGGTTTCTCTTACCAAGAACAAGCTTTGCTCTACCGGCTAACACCATACCAACCCCCCTTGTTTTGTTTTAGACAGAAGGATTATACGGTTGTGTAAATTCCCGGCAAGTCGTGTAATTGGGTTTGTTTGTAACTCTGTTCAAAACTATCTTTGCACTTTAACTGTGGTTTCAAACTTCCAGTAGCACTTTAGGATAAATCTCCCTTGTTCAAAGCTCAGTCCGGCTAACCCGACCATTTCTAACTGGTTAGGTCAAAAAGAGTGAAAAATAAAGAAGCACGCCGCTGACATTTTTAGATTCATTATGCAACCAGGCCCCTAATATATGTAAACCAGCTAGTGTTACCTTGTTAAATCATCCTTTTTAGATGGGTCATGTGATCTCATGGTGACCCCCCTGGGAACTTCTAACTTTTATGTTCATTACAGCTGATGATTGGAGGCTACTATGAGTTATAATGAAAATGGCGATAGTTCTGCCTCCTGTATACATACTTATGCTCTGTAGCTTATGTAGGTGAATGTAGAGGTTAATGATAGTTACACTGTCCACCCAGCAGGCAGAAATGGTATCAGCACAGCATCAGCTAGTGGCTTTGGATCATGGGATTGATGTGAATGTGAAACTAATATCAGGATGGTGCCTGATAAGCACCAAACAGGAGGTTTAACGGCAGGGAAGACAGTATTCTGCCATGGTAGGTCCCTGTGTCTGCCAGAACCGTTTCCGGCTGAAAGATATTTGGTCTCACGGCATCAGTTACGTGTACGGCCTTTAACACTCGACCATAGGTGCCTTTGTTTGCAGTGGTGTCAAGAAGAACAAAACTGGACTGCTATGGAGTGGAACCAAGTTGAGTGACACGCACACACTGTAACAGCAGGAAAGGCGTAGATTGTGGACACTGTGTAAACAGATCTGTCAGCCTGTGACTGCATGGGAGCAGCCTGTAAAGGCAGACCCTCACCCATATTCTAGTAACTACAGAAGCTCAACAGTTGACAACAGGCAGTGGATTGCAGAGGAGACCCCTAATGGCAGCCAGTTTAAACTTTATTTAGTGATAAAACAAAATGTTTAATGAAAGTATATTACAAGATTGATAAGATACATACATAACCATAGGTTGCATGAAACATTAGTGCCTCTTGAATGTATAAAGAGGCATGCACCTCTTCATACACTGCGCCTGCAGGGATCACACTAAAGCTGTCAGAGCCTTAATAAACTCCCCTAAAGTATTGTGAAGAGAAGTAATGTAGAAGATATTTAAAAGGGTTGATCGAATTAAAGACACTCCTATCACAGGGTCCCGCATGCCTTAAAATAACAAATCAGAAGCCAATGACCGTTATTGTGGCTGAGCGCAGCCATTGGCTGCTGCAGCAGGTTTTTGGGAGGTCTCAGCAGCCAGTAAACAAAGACAGTGGAGACTGAGCTCGTGGCGGGGGACGAGCGGGGAGAACGGCCGATTTATTATTTTAGAAAATGTGCTTTAGAATGCGCCTCACTAGCAATTTCAGGTACTTTTGTAGTTTAAAAAAAGAAAAATAGAGAAAGAGTGGACTTACCCGGTGCTAGAAGGGTGAAACCAGACCGTGATTGAAAACACGGTGAAAGGATTTCCCTGGACGCCGCTCCAAAAGAACAGACGGAGAAGCAAGAAACCTGCTGAAGGCAAACGTGGACAACAGGTGCAGAGGGGTTATTTCCTCGCCATCGGATTAACCCTTCTAGCACCGGGTAAGTCCACTCTTTCTCTATTTTTCTTTTTTTAAACTACAAAAGTACCTGAAATTGCTAGTGAGGCGCATTCTAAAGCACATTTTCTATTTCTTTTACGGTCTTACATCAATTGGAAGCACCGGTTTAATTCATTTTAAAGAAATGCCGACTCCAGCACAATTACAGATTCTCAAAAAGGAATGGGAAAGCATTCCAGATCGTATCTGCAGTGCGATAAAGAAACAAATAAATATCTTTAAGGATCTCAAGCTCTTGGAAATATCGGGATCACTAAAAGATATTTGGCCGGAAAATAACAAATTTGATGCATCGCTAGATGCAGAAACACTGAAGAAAAATCCAAAACGTCTACTTAATGACCTATGGAGACACACCATCGACTGGATATTGTTAAAAATTTATGCCACTAACAATTTAACCCCTAGAGGATTAAGAATACCACACAGATCAGCATTTCCCCAAGATGAAACATTTACTGGTGAATGGCAATCTATGCTACAAACGTTCACAGCCGTAATGCTTGATAAATTAAAGGACAAAAGAAGAATTCTGATATTACAAAATTTATATAACATTTTAAACATAGATAATACACTAGAAAACAATAAAGAAGAAAAAATAATAGATACAAATTATATAGAAATTCCCATAATATTTAGAAAAATGACAAAATTAAAAAGAGATTATACTGATTTTAAACAAAATATTTACTTTCCACACCAATATAAACGAAAAACACAGATTGCAAGGGAAGAAACACAAAAAGAAGATAATACAGAATCAATTGATAAAGAAATAACCGAAGGATCAATCAATATAGAAACAACAAATGGCAATAAAATAAAATCAAACAAGATTGATAATAAAAAAACTAATAAAAATAAAAATCATCATATAGAAAAAAATAGAGAAAAAATGAGTAATAATATGGAGGATTATTGGAATGGAAAAGGAATTACTTTCAGAAGGAACATTGCAATACAAAAAATGGACAATGATACAGAGAAGAAAAAGATGGATAATAGTAAAAAACAGATAGATATTAGTAATACAAATAACACAGAAAACTACATAGTTCCGTCACAATTACCACCACTAATACAACCTAACACAGACGGAGAACAAATAGAAAATTTTTTTAAAAACCTCCCAATTATAAATTCACCACCAGATTTTGATAAAATAAATAAACAACTAGAAGAAGTGGAAGGAATAAGACCCACAACTACCAATGACGATGAAAAGGAAAAAGAAAAGGAAAAAGAGGAAAATAAAAGAAAAAATCAAGAACATTCATCTAAATCTGAAATAAAAATTGATTATAAGAAAACAGAACATTTTTTAGGGGCACGCCCAAAAATTTTTTCCCCAAAAGAACCACCAGCAAACACGATTCCAATAAAGAAAAAAACGATAAACAAAACAACATTTACTCCACCAATCACCAGATCAAAAATTCAACATTACTTTCAAACTCCGTCACCAAAATTGCAAATAAAAAAGAAAAAACTAGAAGAAAAAGAGGCAAAAGAGGTGGAAAAAAGAACAACACCAACAATAAAGAAAAAATCCCATGCGAAAATTTGAATGAAGAAATTAACAACACAGAAGCAACAGAAAAAGGGATTTTTAATATTTCAAAGAAAAAACTGACAAGGGGGGAGGTACAATTATTAAACAAAGGACTATCGTTTAGCCCATCTGTTCGTTCATCACAATTTGATTTGTTTATTGATCTAAATGAATATATAAAAAAACTGACAAGAAGTAGATATTTTTTAATGAATGAAAAATTAATCCCCACAAATAATGAAACGGAGTTTCACATAGATATGCCCATAACCACGGAGCTCAAAAATAAAAGCAATTTTTTCCCATTAGAAGCTAAAGGATCAAACATAGAATCATTCTTTAATAATGTAGCAAGAGAATTTAAAAACTTACATAAAAATAACAAATGGTACAAAGATAATTTATCAAAAAAAGAAAGAGAGGTCCTTAAAAAACTAACAGAAAACAAAGAATTAGTAATAAAAAGAGCCGATAAAGGGGGGGGAATTGTTATAATGGACACAGACAGATACATACAAATAGGGAATGAACTAGTTAATGATGAAAATAACTATAAAAAAGTAATCAATGACCCTACATCAACTATTCATAAAGAATTAAAAACAATGGTTATGGAAGCAGAAGCAAAAAACGCAATTAGTAAAATGGAAGCAAAATACATAACAAGCATAGAACCAGAAATCCCATTTCTGTACCATATACCAAAAATTCATAAAAATACACAAAATCCCCCTAGTAGACCAATAATATCAGGAATAAACTCAGTCACAAGCCGTTTAGCGGAATATATAGATAACATCTTACAGAAATATGTCATAAGTCTTCCAACATACATAAAAGACTCTAGCCAAATATTAGACATCATACAAAAAATAGAATGGAAAGAAGAATACATGTGGTGTACCCTGGATGTTGAATCTTTATACACCAGTATACCACATGAACTAGGGGTAGAAGCAATCGCGTGGTTCATTGACAATGACCCACTCATGCCACAATTTCAAAAAAAGTACATATTAAAATTTATTACTTTTGCATTAAAAAATAATTATTTTTCTTTTTTAAAAAATTTTTATTTTCAGATAACCGGAACGGCGATGGGGAGCAAATTTGCTCCGACTTTCGCTAACTTATACATGGGACAATTTGAGGTCGAAAAATTCAAAAACAAAAATATAATTTATCATGGTCGCTACATAGACGACATATTATTAATATGGAAAGGTTCAAAACTAGAACTAGAAAATTTCATAATAAATATCAATAAAAACGAAAAAAACCTAAAATTCACGTCCACAATTGATAAGAAAGAAATCATTTTTCTAGATTTAGTTTTATACATCAAAGATAATATCATTAATACAAAAACTCATTTTAAAAAAGTAAATAAAAATAGCTATCTTCAATACAACAGCTGTCACCACAAAAAATGGAAAAATAACATACCATACAGCCAATTACGACGAATACACAGAAATTGTAGTGAAAAAAACATCTTTGAAGACCAAGCAAAAAACATAATTCACCGATTTGAAAACAAAAATTATCCAAAACAGTTATTAAAAGACGCATATCAAAAAACCATAAAAAGTGAGAAACCAATAGAAAAAATAGACAAAAAACAAAACACCTATAGTAACAATGTATTTATCACGAAATTTAGCACAGACCATAACAAAATTAAAAATATCATACAAAAAAACTGGTCTTTTCTAAAAAATGACCCTTATTTAGGAAAAACATTAGAAAAAAATCCTAGAATCATCTTCAGAAAAAATAAAACGATCGGTAATAGTTTAGCCCCATCAAATCCCCTAAACAATAAAAAAGAAAAGAACTATTTTTTCAAAGAAGAAAATAAAATAAAAACAGGAGGTTTCAAATGTAACAATATGAAGTGCAAATGTTGCACACATATGTGTCACAAACAAAACTTTATACAAAAAGGCGAAGAAAAAATAAAAATAAAAGAAAAAATGACATGTAAAAGTAAAAACATCATTTACCTATTAGAATGCCCTTGCGGCTTGCGATATATCGGGAGAACAAGTAACAGCTTAAATATTAGGATCAACCAACACCGGTATAATATTAAAAGGGGATATGAAAAACATAGCATATCAAAACATTTCAAAGAAAAACACAATAAAAATAGTGCAAAATTAAGACTAATACCTTTAGAAACGATAAAACAAAATTCTATAATGAGACTACGAAGAAAAGAAATGTATTGGATTTATCGCCTAAATACCCTAATGCCAGAAGGTCTAAACGAAGTATTAGAGAAATTTTAAGATAAAAGCCTTCATTTTTAAACAAATATCATTTTTAAACAAATAAAATTTTTTTAAAAAACTAAACAAAAACATATGTCAAAAAATAAAAATTACAGGCAGAATAAACAGATAATAACCCTATATAACAGTCTCAATGAGACAGTTTTAGAATTAAACCTGATGTATGAAAAGAAACAAACTGTAACAATAAAGTTCAAAGGAGAAAAAAACCATGGAATGCATATCATTCCATTGAGAGCTCCGTGGTCAGACAGGTGACAAATAAATCACCTTAATTGAAAAATCACGCCCCTAGTTAATTGGAAAGTGAGCCTCAGACCCATGTTATCCCTCATTATATAAGGCAGCACACACCATGTTGTATGTATAAACTTGATAAAGACACAATTATGTGTTGAAACGCGTTGTTTTAAATAAAAAAAAGATTGGTTTCTTCAAAGGCGCGGGATATTTTTCGTTTTTTAAACTCGATTTATTATTTTAACGCATGGGGGACCTGAGGACGGGTTTCCTTAACTCTGCATAACCTGACTCACCCCTACCACGATTAGCACGCCTGTACGTACCATACTACACAATGCAGGAATATGTTTATCTCCAATTGAAGCCACTTACCTGTCCCAGAAAGCCCTTCTCTTCCATCTCCAACAAAGCGGATTCCACGGTTTCATTTGCAGACTCTTCCTTATTTTCATTAATAAAGGGTATGCAGCGCTGGTACATGAAATACTTGTAATGTCTAAGCAGGTGATAAGCTTCAGTGCGTCGGGCACAGACACCGCCAATCACCAACCTCTACAGGGAGAAGGAAAAAAATCACATTTACAAATGCAATAAAAAATAACTTGTGATGAAAAACAGTTGACTTCCATCTTGTAGCCATCTACTGTGGTAAAGTACTGTACACGGGGCTGTGGTCAGGCCACCCACATTTCAATCAACCACTCAATCAACGGGATAAAATATGAGAACAATGTAGCTGTGTGTAGAGCTCAGACCACTTGCTGTGCTGCAAACAGCTCCCGGAGGCCCTTTTACATGCAAATGAAGCTAATAAAGTGTTAATGGACATTAGTGTCCATTAACACTTTATGCAAAACAATCGCTAAGACTGTCAATCTTTCAATCGTTTGAAAGATTGTTTTTGCGTGTAAATGGGCCATTAGACAGGTTTTATAAATGAGGCCTTATCTCTCATATTGAAGTTTTCGCTCACTACATAGAACTGTAGTTGCATGCAGTAAAATGGCAACTTAGTGTGATAGTGTTGGTGAAATGGATAGGATGCGTAGCCATTTTCCTTCCTTTAGCCATCTTTTATGCCTTTTTTTATTATATTCATTTGTCTTCTTTCTCCAGGATTTATGGACATTAAATAGTTACTTAACCCCTTGAGTGGCACGCCCGGAAATTTTCTGGGACGAGCTCCACTGCTCATAGCGACATAGCCTGGAAGATTTCCGGGCTATGTATCACTATGGGAGCTGCAGAGCACAATGCCACAAGCTGTGACAGTGTGCTCTGCCTGCACTGTCCCACAGAGAAAAAAGCAAGGGCTTTGAAAAACCAGCAGAAGATATTGCCGATCTGCCGGCAATCTCCTGCTTTGTTTACAGGTTGCCATAGAGACCATCGGCTTGTCAGAAGCAAGCCGATGGTCTCTGTGGCAGGGAGAGCTTGGTGCTTGGCTGTGAGAGGACAGCTAGGTACCTGCTCTTACAGCAGAGATCAGAGAAAACCTCCGATCTCTGCTGTGTTAACCCTTTACATGCTGCAGTCTATGTGACTGCAGCATGTAAAGGGCTGTCACCATCAGACCCCCGGAATGTGATCAGGGGGTCCTGATGGGTCCCTGTGGAAGTCCCCTAAAGGGACAAAAAAAAATTTTTTTTTTAAAAAGGGAAAAAATTATAAAAAACATAAAAACACTTGTCTCCCTTTACTTTGTAAAAAATCAAAAATACAATCACACATGTGGTATCCATGCGTCGTAATGACCCAGAGAAGGAAGTTAATACATTATTTAACCCCTTAATGACATGGCCCCTTTTTTTCTTTTTTCCCCATTTCTTTTTTTCCTCCCCCGTTTAAAAAAATCACAACTTGTCCCGCAAAAAACAAGCCCTCACATGGCCATGTCAATGGAAAAATGAAAAAGTTATGGCTCTTGAGACGCAACTGCAAAATTAGTTGAAATTCAATGATTAGACCATTTTAAAAAACCTGCCCTGGTGGGCACGACAGGGTGGTAGGAAACCCGCCACTCAAGGGGTTAATAAGACTTGAGTGACTCACTAAGGATTTTGCTCCAGAAGATAGCTATATGGCATTTAGACTGGCCAGCGGGTCAAACTGACATGTTCCTAGCTGTTCACATATGTTCCCAAACATTCTATGTAAACGATTTATTGTCTTTAACCCCTTCCCTACCCATGACATAAGAGTACGTCATGGCAGGGTGGTACTTCCCACAAAATGACGTACTCTTACGTCATAGGTATAGCACGAGATCATAAGAGATCTCGCGCTATCCCGCAGTGGGAACCGGCTGTCAGTCATTGCCGGCCCCCCGCTGTTAGCCCCTTCCCTGCCGCAATCTATGTAGATCGCGGTATGGGAAGGGTTCACAGAGGGAGTGCACTCCCTCTGTGAAGTTGGTGGGCTCTCGCGATATAATCGTAGAAAGCCCAGCCTGTTGCCATGGCAACAGGATGCCAGATACCTGCGTCCTGTGTTGCCAGTGCCTGGGATCGTTGTATAAGCGATAAGACATGGCAGGACAGAAGTCCTGCCATGCCTTATCACAGCGATCATCATTGCTGTGCTGTAAGTCCCCCAGAGGGACACAAATAGTGTAAAAAAAAAATGTACTAAAAGAATGTAAAAAAAAAAAAAAAAAAAAAAAAATCTAAAAAAACCCCCTTTTTTGTGCTTTTTCTCATATTAGCGTAAAAAAAAATTGAAATCGCACATATTTGGTATCGACGCGTCCATAACGACGTGTACAAGTTGAACATGCTTTTTATTCTGTACAGCAAAAAGCGTAAAAAACCCGCTAATTTTTAGCATTTTGCCTCCCAAAAAATGCAATAAAAGTGATTAAAAAAGCCGTATATTCTGCAAAATGGTACCAATATAGACTACAGATCATCTTGCAAAAAATAAGCCCTCACAGAGCTCCTTACATAGAAAAAGAAAAAAGTTAAAGGACTGTGTATGCAGCGATTTAGAAAAAAAAAAAAGATTTCCAAAAAAGGGTTTTTATTGCAGAAAAGTGGAAAAACCTAAAAAAAAGAATTAATCCTAATAATAAAAGAATTAATCATAGCCTTATATAAGAATTTTGGTATAGTTGTAACTGTACCGACCCGCAGAAAAAATGTATTGTGTCATTTATGCTGCATGATTAACTCCTTAATGACGCGGCCCTTTTTTTCCCCCATTTTCGTTTTTTCCTCCCCCCCTTTAAAATCGTAGCTCCTTTATTTATCCATCAACGCCGCTGTATGAGGGCTTGTTTTTTGCGGGGCGAGTTGTATTTTTCAATGGTGCTATTTAATGTACCATATAATGTACTGAAAAACTTTGCTGGACGTCCCGTATTTTCTGTTAGTACTAATTCGGAATACTATGACTTTTTGATCGCTTTCTATTGCGTTTTTTCTGGGAAGACAGGGTGACTGAAAAAGTGCATTTCTGTCTTTTTTTTTTTTCGGACGACGTTCACCGTCCGGGGTAAATAATGTGCTACTTTTGATAGATCGGACTTTTACGGACTCTCCCCCGCACGCCGCCGGCAGCCGAACTTTTTCTTCCGAGCGGGCAGGTACTCGCTAAGGGCAATGCTCGATCGAGTAATTGCCCTTAGCGAGTATGCTCGCTCATCTCTAGTAGATATGGTTTGTGCTACCAAAGTGGCATGTGTAGAGGGTTATAATCAGGGTCAGCGGGGGACTGCGTCTCAACCAGTATCCTGCCTGTAGTCTAGGCGACTTGAGCTACCTACGTCCGAACGGACATGGCTGATAGAACTAGAAGTCCACCCGAGAGGGAGCGGACTCACAGTGGATCACCATGTCATAGAGCTGACCAGAAGGGCGCTCCATAGATCTATCTATAGCCCCCCAGCTCGCTGTCGGAGTTGGGACCCTGAATCACTCTATACGTAAACAGGACTGGACTGTGGCGAGAGCGCACATAGTATGCGGTCGTGGTCGGCTCCAGCCTGTAATCGGAAATCGCACTAAGGCCGCTTGCCGTTGGGTAAGGTCCGGTGCGCGAGCCGACCCGCTGCAGCGTGAAGATGAGGCGCGATGTGTTCGCAGAATTCCTGTGAATAGTACGCTTTCCATCTGGAAGGAACCACAGGTCTCAGCAAGGCCGGAGAAAGGCCAACAGGCAGTTCAACAAAATTGTTCATGGGACAAGACTTATTCTGGGTGGATGTAAATCTCGTATGTAGTGAGCGCACGTAGTACGTGGCTCTGGCTGCTCCTGTCCGCCTGTCATCCTGGATTGTGACACTGCGTGGGCTGCCTGCAGGGAACTGCAGGAGGGGCAACAACAGGGCACCTAGCGGTTAGGCTAGGCTCAACCTGGTCCGGCATAAATAGCGATGCATGCAGGGCATTTCTGTGCAAAGTACTCTTTCCGGTAAGAAATGTACCACAGGTCCCATCAAGGATAGAGTACAGATGACCGTCAGCTTGAGTATCATTGCCCGTAATCCGAGATATCCTCTGCTGGATGTAATCTCGTTGTACGGAAAGAGCGCACTTGGTACGCGGCTCTGGCCGGCCCCATCCACGTGTCATCCTGCGCTAGGCTGCCTGCAGAGAACAGCAGGAGGGGCAACAGGGGGACTACCGATAGGGAGGGCTCAACCCAATCCGGAGCAGACGAGGAGTGAGGAGTCCAGAGAATTCCCTGTATATGAGCTCCTTCTGTAAGGAAGGTACCAAGACTGGAGTAATAGTGACAAGCAGTTTGAACACGGTTGTCCGTAAGACAAGATATCCTCTGCTGGATGTAATCTCATACTGCAGCGAGAGCGCACTTAGTATGTGGCTCTGGCCGCCCCGTCCGCGTGTCATCCTGGACTCCGACATTGCGGTACGGCTGGCTGCAGGAACTGCAGGAGGGGCAACTGGGGAGCCAGACGATAGGGGGGGGGATCAACCCGGACCGAAGTAGAAATGAGGGGCTATCGAGTCTGCAGAATCCCTGTGCACAGTACTCTTTCCGGTGTGGAAGGTACCACAGGTACCACAAACCAGAGTAATGCTGACAGGAGTTCGCACACTGTACCACAGGTGTCCGCAAGCAGGGGGAGTCTGGGTTGGGAGGTACAGCTGCGTATGGAGTGGTCGGCAGGTCACCATAGCTATGAACAACCGCCGCATGCCGACGAAAAAAATGGGCCGCACAGTTGCAATATACACCAGCTATGGCGGCCATACAAGTTATATGGTGGTGATGTCCAGTGGCGAGTTGCACCAAAGAAGAAACGCCCGGTGGGCCTGCACTCCAAGCCAACCGGCAGCAAAAACGTTGTGTCCTACAACTGCCTTGCGGCGACGTACGCAGGACGCGTGCCCCTGACTGCACTGCTGAGGAAGACGCCGGCCGCACAATGTCTAAAAACAGCGGCAGCACAGCAGTTATGACATAGCCGTCCGCTGGCCAATCAATGGTCGCACAGCAGTAAGATCCAGTCCATGCAGCAAGAGGTGCTGCATCTCCCGATATATGCCCAGCTAAATTCGGTGGCTGTGAGCAGACCAGTCACATGGCTGCGCGGCGCCGACTCAACAGCTGCGCGGTGCCACCTACCTGTGGCAAGGGAAAGCAGTGCACCGGGGGGCGGTTGGAGGTAAAGGCGCGCACAAAACCACATGATCGCATGGTGTCAAAACCAAAATGTCCGCGTGGCCATACAGTGCCACCATATGGCCGCTTGTCTCCCACTGAGCTACTGCTCAGCATAAATAGTGAATGCACGGCAGCAAGCCGCCAAGCCTACGATGCTGCGGCGTTGCTGCAGAGACAGGCGTGTGGCTGCACTCGTGGCCATTACTCCTGAGTTGCATGGCGGCTACCATGGCTCGGGCGGCACACTCACAAAATGTGGGTGGTATAATGCAGCTGCAGGCGGCGCAAGAGTACAAGCTGCGGGCGCCAGAAAATACAAGCTACAGAACAACACACAATGCACCCACACGGTGAACATCCCGTTACCGTCAGCACGGCGGCGGTCCAACTAAATAAAACCACATACTTACCTCTTGACCGAGGTAGGGTGGCTTCCCGGCTCCAGCAGAGCTTCTTTCCACCATCGCCTGCCTTTAGAAAGGGAGGGGCTGCCGGACCATGAGAAAGGGGGGGCTCTATGGCTGGCGGGTCACATCCAGGTTAGCGCCTGCATGTGCCTCCTTGTCGTCTGAGAACCAGGCAGACAACAGAAGATTAGCTCAATTCTGGTCGCCCTCCTCGGCGGGTTAACAGGGGAAGTCCTGCCTCCCGTTATTCTCTGGTCTTCCAGAAAAAAGTTGAAATGAAAAAGAATAGTCTCTGTAGGAGAGACCGTCTGCCTCCTACGACACTAAGCTAAAAACTGAGCTAGCATGAGGGTATAGCTAGTGGGAGGAGTTCACACTTTAATGCTTAGTGTCGCCTCCTAGTGGCAGAAGCTATAGGTCTTTGCAGTGTCCCCCAGTGATACAAACGAGAAATAATGCATTACTTTGATAGATCGGACTTTTACGGACGCAGAGATACGAAATATGTACTTTTAATTTATTAAAAAGAGTATCGCTGGTCACAAAGGGGTTAAATGAAGAAAATGGTTTGTAACTTGAAGGTGGGACGTGCTGCTATTCAAGGTTACCAGTGGAATCAGCAGGGTTTAATGTTACAGAAACATATCAATTAATTTCTGCTGTGAACATTTATTATTATTTTTTTTAATTTGTTGCACAGGGTCATCATTTTAAAAAAAAATCGTTGGATTGGGCGAATTTTGACAATCGTCCAACGATTAGATGCTGAACAATTAGTTCACTTCGCTTTCGATGTTCTTTTCATACTGGCATAAAAAGAATTGTTGCCTTTCACAGCCATGAACTTTCACATGAGGCAGCGAGCGGCTGTCATCGCTTGTGCAGCCGCTTTATACAGGCAGGTGGATCGTTCACAAGTGCGCCCGCATATTCTTCAGTCCTTTACATTCCCTGCACCATTGAATGTGGACGACTAAAAGTTTGCTATTTACAGGCAACAACGTGCGAACGAGCGAGGGGATTATTTTTGAACGGTAATCGTAAAAGGGCCCTTAGCACCCCTGGCTTGTGGCTGGTATTGCAGATTTATGCACAGTTTTTCAGAATATCGAATTTGCGACCCCTTTACTTTTCTTATTTACAACCTAAACAATGGTTGTGCCAAATTTCACGTTTGTGCGGTTCAGATGTGTTATTAGTTACATTACATAGGGGGGGGGGGGGGGTGTCACTTATTTTTGCACTTAGCATTAAATAATGGAGTTGTGACCTCATTACTTTTCCTATTTAGGACCTAAAGAATGGTCGGGCCAAATTTCATGTTTGTACGACATCGGGAAGTTAGAGAATTAGTGGCGAGTCACTCAGTGAGAGCTTTCGCATAGATAGATCGATCTGCACATATGTATAAGGCTGGATTCAGACGACCGTATATCGGCTCGGTTTTCACGCCGAGCCGATATACGGTGTCCTCAACTGCAGGAAGGGGGGATGGAAGAGCCAGGAGCAGGAACAGAGCTCCCACCCCCTCTCTGCCTCCTCTGCACTATTTGAAATGGGGAGAGGCGGGGCCGGGGCGGGGCTAATTCTTGGAACTTAGCCCTACCCCCATCCCACCTCCTTTCATTGCAAATAGTGCAGAGGGGCGGAGAGGAGGCAGAGAGGGGGCGGGAGCTCAGTTCCTGCTCCTGGCTCTTCCATCCTCCCCCCCTGCAGATGAGGACATGTATATTGGCTGGGCGTGAAAACCGAGCCGATATACGGTCGTCTGAATCCAGCCTTAGGGTTAGCAGACTGACACCCAAACTATACCCAGCTGCCTTTGCAGTTCCCTTTGCTTCGTTACATATGCCATGTTACCTGCTTATTATTCCCCAGGAAGTCGTCACATTCTAACGTCTTGTTATCGTAGTCTTGTCCTGATAAGGTCACCAGGTAGCTGCAATACCGTTTTAAGTCACAAGCTTCACAGGACATCTCCTCAGCTGGTACGCGCTTCACATCAAGGTTGGGATAGCTGTCTACCCTCTCCTGCAACAATAACCGCAGTAGTTACATTCAAAGGACTTATCGCTGGAAAATGACAAATATTACATCTTTATCACATACGGTTTTTGTGGTTTTTAAATTTTTATATATAAAAATGTAATATTCTCCTTTTTCAACCCTCCCCACCCCCCACCAAACATTACGCATTTCCTGCACTACATGAAAATTTGTAGCTCCGCAGGCCACTCTCACACACACCGCTCTTTACTGCTATCGGTGCGGCGTCCCGAGCGCCGTTCTAACAGAAGTACAACACATCTATTGATTTTAATGGGGTTACTCAAACCTGCGCTGGAATGCGGTGTTCCTAACCCCGCAATTTCTATTCTTGCATTTTCATGTTTTTTAATACACCTCCTCACCCATCACAGTGATAGGGTGCATTAAAAAGCGGTTAAACATTGCACCATGCGTTCAAAAACGCAGCTCGAAATTCCAGTAAAAATGCCACAATTTCAAGCTGTGTTTTCTGAACACATGTGTGGGAGCGGCCTTAGGGTGGTTCATGTTTTTGTTGTACTTTAGAACCACAATTAAGAAAAACACATAAAAAACCTGCATGTGGTATTTAAAGACCACATGTGTTAAGTGCCTGCAGACACAATTAAAAACCGCATGTGTTTTTGATGCGTTTTTTAATTGTATGTAAAGAATGAAATTATATACAGTAAATATAGGGAGATGTATAACCATATACACCAGTCGCAGATAGATATTAATTACACAATGTGTGTGTGTCTATTTGTATATAATAGACACACACACACCCCCCCCCCCCGCTCCATACAACTGGGTGTTTTTTTTTTGTACAGCCGACACCCGCCTGATCTATCAAAGTAATGCGTTACTTACCCCGCACGGTGAACGTTGTCAGAAAAAAAATAAAGAACGTCACAATTGGGTTTTTTTTTTGGGTCACCCAGTCTTCAAAAAAATAAATAAATAAAAAAACAAACAAACAATAAAAAGTCGTATGTACTCCAGAGTGATACAAACGGAAACTACAGGATGTCCCGTGAAAAATGAGCCCTCGCACAAGTGTCGATGGAAAAATAAAAAAAGATATGGCTGGCAGAAGATAGCGGCAGAAAATATTTAAAAAAAATAATAAAAGTAGTACAGCAAAAAAAAAACTCTATATAAATTTGGTATCACTTAGAATTTTTTAAAAGTTTTTCAGTACATTATATAGTAGCACTGAAAAGTATAACTCGCCCCGCAAAAAAAAAGTTGCCAGACAGCTATGCTGATGGATAGAAAAAATATGTTTGCTATGACTAAGATCATTCTGTGTGCATGCACGGATATCCCATGCCACGATAATCTACATGTGAGGATGCAACTTTGAGCGGTTCCTAAAACTGTGTGCAAGAGCGATAAACCAGTAGACTCCATTGTGGATTACCTTGTATCTTCTACTCCACCGACAGCTTGCAGTGAGTTTCTCCAGACGTGGACTTATGATCCGTTCATCCAAATAATTCAGCGATTGTAGCATATCTTTTGCGTATCTCTTTTTTCTTTCACCTTCTACAGAGTAAACATAAAATACGCAATCTAAGGGTGACTACCCACTACAGTTTTTTTTTTCACTGCGAAATTTGCAGCGTTTTTTTTTCTGCAGGGGTCTATGGGACTTGTAATGTTAAAATGGTGATCGCGCAAAATCGAAATTTACCAAGAAATTTCGATTTTGCGCGACTGCCATTTTACCATTACAAGTCCCATAGACTCCTGCAGAAAAAAAAACGCTGCGAATTTCGCAGTGAAAAAAAACTGTAGTGGGTAGTCACCCTTAGAAACACCTTGATGGAAATATCGGAGTTGAAAATAATGTAAAAATAGTTGGGAGAAATATGAAGCTTATTGCAAAAATGTTTTGTTACGGAGTTCAGTGTATAAACTGTATGCAGCAACTTGCTAGACTCCCCCTAGTGGTGACTGCAGGCAGGCAGTTTTAGGCTTTACATCTTTGTCTATGCAAGGGAATTTAGGCTGTACATGAGAAAATGGAGTCAAAGGGCTTATTCAGACGTCCGTATATCGTCCGGGCTTTCCCCGATGTGCGGTCCCACTCTCCGCTATTTGCAATGGGAGGGGACATAACTTAGCCCCGCCCCTCCCATTGCAAATAGTGGCGAGGGGCGGAGAGGGGGCGGGAGCTCAGTGCACTGCTCCTGGCCGGCCTCCTTCCCCTGCAGAAAGAGACACCGTATATCGGCCGGGCGTGAGGGTTGAAAACTAAACTGTCAGCCCAGCCTCACTGACGGATCTCCTACTGAAACGTAAGACTGCAGTTTCTATATACAGTGATAAATAGAAGTCGCAGAAGACAAACGGTGCAACATTTTTAATTAAACTCTATTGTAAAAAGTTTGTCAGCCCAAATACCGGCATCTACGTAAAAAACCTTTTCCCCCAAAAGGGGACCATAGTCTTTAACCCCTTACCACTATAGGAAGTGCATTTACGTCCTGCAGCGTCGGGGTATGTATGAAAGGAGATCGTGCAATGATTTCCCCCTTCATACAATGCGGCAGTAACAGGTCCGATTAGCTGATTAATCAGAGCTCGGAGCTGTTAACCCTTTAAATCCCCTGAACGATGTTCAGGGGTCCTGTACGGCCTCCCACCCCCTCACTGCAATTATTTTTCAAAAACAATAATTGTTCAGTCTGAACGATGACCGAGAACAGTTCCGTTTCAGTCGGCATAAAACTCATCGTTGGTTCGTTCACTTCTCATCAGTCTAAACCCATAAGGCTGGGTTCAGACCACCGTATATCGGCTGGGTTTACGATATACGGCGTCCCTCTCTGCAGGGGGGGAGGTTGGAAGAGCCAGGAGCAGGGACTGAGCTCCCGCCCCCTCTCTGCCTCCTCTCCACCCACCTGCACTATTTTCAATGAGGAGAGGCGGGACAGGGCGGAGCTAATTCTCAGAATTTAGCCCCGCCTCCTTACATTGCAAATTGTGCAAAGGGGGTGGAGAGGAGGCAGAGAGGGGGTGGGAGCTCAGTTCCTGCTCCTGGCTCTTCCATCCTCCCCCCCCCCCCCCCTGCAGAGCCGATATACGGTCGTCTGAATCTACCCTAAGAATGTGAAACACTGAAAGAGAAGTGAACGATTCTCAACGATGATCTGCCTGTGTAAACCGGCTGCACGAGCGCAGACGAGCTGGTGATGATGGGAGCAGCTGCTTTGCTTGTGCAAATGACAAACGTGCAGTTCTTGTTGTGTGTAAAAGGAGCATTACCGTAAAGAGTTTTCAAAAACTTGCTATCCGTGATGTTAATTAGGAAGGCCTTAATTACTTTCTCAAGATGGGATGGCAAGTCATGGGAAGCAGCTATAAAGAAAAGCACAGACACATCAGTTAGTAAAATGTATCATGGTCCAATTAGGATTTTCACATAAACTGAATCGGAGATCATAAAGGGGATTTATGAGGGGATCAGAGAGTATATAGCGCTTTATTGCTTTCTCATTTGGGATGGGTGCAGAGAGACTTCACCTTGTACAGAGCAGCGTCACCTGAAAACCGAGCGATTATTAGCCTGTGTAATCTATGAACAAATGACTATTTGCAGTGAATGGAGGCGGGCGGAAGGAAGAGATCTCTGGTTGCACCGCCTCCATTCTCTGAATGACAGGAGTGATAGTCTGTGAGACAGCTGTTGAGTGCTTATGTGCCCGACAGTCATCCCATGTAAAGGAACCATTAAACTACAGAGGACCACCCCTCTGTTTGCTGGGTCACAGCACGCATGCATGGGGCCAGTTTTTGCACAAAACAGACAGCGCTGTTCCAGCTGCAGTGGCCATGTACCGCAATACCAGTAAAGTTCCCATTCACTGCAAGAGAAACTTTGCTTGTAATATCAAGTTGGACCACTGTGGTGGAAACAGAGCTGTCTGCTTCCTGCACCTGCCTGGTGAACAACGGATTGGTGGGGGTTCCAGATGGCAGACGGACCCCTGCCAATCTACTATTGATGCCTTATCCTGAGGAAAGGCCATGAATAATGTAAACCTTGATAACCCTTTTAAGGCCCTAACAGGCCTGGCCATTAACGCATTACATAATAGACCTTTTGTTACAAATGCGAGCCTGTATTCACACATACTGATTTGGATATGTTTATCTGAAAACTTTAGGGAACTTTAAACTTTATCAGTATACTTGAAAACTGGTAACTGGTTTGCTAAAATTGCTGTAAAAGGCTTGTGTGATTCCTCCTAGTTATGCCTCTAGGACGGTGTATAAAGAGAGTGGCTAGAACATAGGCTGTCTCTCTTCTATTCACTCTCTTTATAGACCGTCCTCACTAGGAGGCAGTTTAGTGACGCTCCAAGTATATAAGTATACCAATAAAGTTTACGAAAAGTTCTCTAAGTTTACGAAAAGTTCTCTAAGCTATTTAACGAAGTGGCAGAAACTTATGAGAAGCCGACCTGAAACAAACTAGCAATAATAAAAAGGCGAGCAGATACTTGTACCAGAACTCACAACTATACTCTATATGGTGCACAGGCGAGTTATATCCTGCAGTACCAGCATGCTGTATACATATAACTTACACAGAGAAATGTGATGTTTCCTGAAGAGTTCCTTATAGTCTGTTTTCGGCTTTCGAGCGCCCCTGGCGTTATTCTCCTCTTCATCCGGTACTATGAAGTTTGACATATCGTCGCTGTCCTCGCTCTTACAAAGGGTTTCTTGCGCCGAGGCTGCAGAGTCGTCATCATCCTCATATGGACTTTCCTGCAACAGAGCAAAGCAACATTTCATATAGAGCAAACTGCACACTGGAGTTGGTTATAGGGGACGATCGCATGGGATTCAGTGTTATACTATACAGTAATATCAACCGAGGCCATAGTGTTGGCGGACATGACTGTATTGGGGTAAGACGGGACACTGACAGGGAGTCTCACCAGCCAGAACACGTCCATCCAGGGGTTACTAGAGACTATGCATTGGCAAACCAAAGTCTGCTAATCACATTTTAGGTGTTTCACTCTTGATGCCCAACTGATAAGGTGAAAACAGGATGTGCAGCAGTATTATTGGTCACCTTTTAATCATTTTGGCAGCTGTTCTCACTTTTCATTAATACCATGTTTCCCCGAAAATAAGTCCTACCCCGATTTTCAGGGGAGGCTTGAAATATAAGCACTCCCTCGAAAATAAGCCCGAGCTAAACTACATGAAAAAAACAAAACACAATAGTCACCTAGCTGGCTGTCTCTGATTCCCTCGCGCTGGTCCCCGGAACTGCTCAGGCTTGTCTTCTTAGCGCTGACATTTCACTCTCTTTCTGGTAACGGGGCTTTGAATACCCCGCCTCCAGCAAGCGAGTGCTGTGATTGGATCATGAGCACCACTGGGTCAGTCAATCAGAGCCGGGACTCGATCATTCACAGCCTTTCAGTGAATGACATCACTGAATGGCTGCGATTGGTTCATAGAGCGCCGCCTCTGATTGGCTGAGCCAGCGACGCTCGTGATCCAATCACAGCACTCGCTTGCTGGAGGCGGGGTATTCAAAACCCCGTTACCAGAAAGAGAGTGATATGTCAGTGTAGAGAACACGGAAGTCTGGCACAGCGCTGGAAACCAGCGCGAGGGACTCAGACGCCGCGGGCCAGGTGAGTATAAGACACCCCCCCCCCTGAAAATAAGACACTGTGCCTCTTTTGGGGCAAAAATTTCTATAAGACAATGTCTTATTTTTGGGGAAACATGGATACGTATACGCAAGTGTTTAGGTGGAAATGCCCTTTAAAGGGGTTGTCCCGCGGCAGCAAGTGGGTCTATACACTTCTGTATGGCCATATTAATGCACTTTGTAATATACATTGTGCATTAATTATGAGCCATACAGAAGTTATAAAAAGTTTTTTACTTACCTGCTCCGTTGCTAGCGTCCTCGTTCCCATGGTGCCGACTAATTTTCGCCCTCCGATGGCCAAATTAGCCGCGCTTGCGCAGTCCGGGTCTTCTGCTCTCTTCAATGGAGCCGCTCGTGCAGAATGCCGGCTCCGTGTAGCTCCGCCCCATCACGTGCCGATTCCAGCCAATCAGGAGGCTGGAATCGGCAATGGACCGCACAGAAGAGCTGCGGTCCACGGAGGGAGCAGACCCCGGCGGCCATCTTCAGCAGGTAAGTATGAAGACGCCGGACCGCCGGGATTCAGGTAAGCGCTGAGCGGTTTGTTTTTTTAACCCCTGCATCGGGGTTGTCTCGCGCGGGACAACCCCTTTAACTCAATGAAAACCGGAGATTTTTTAGTTTTTCATTTCTGCTTTCCAGAAGCCATTACTTTTTTATTCTTCAGTCAACACAGCTGTACGAGTTCTAGTTTTTTTGTGGGCTGAGCTGTATTTTTTTTATTAGCCTCATAGAATATACCATATACTGAACTGAAAGTGTATTTTTACATTTTTAAGTAGGGGGAATGAAATAAAACCACAACTGTGACGTTTTTTTGGAGGGTTTTATTTTTGCAACATTTATCATTCGGTAGAAATGGCATGTTTACTTCCATCTGTGGGTCAAGCTGGTTTCACACGGAGGAGAATCTCGTGCCAGTGTTGTGTGTTGCGAAACGCACGAATAAGAACTCTACTCTTTTGAATGGAGTCATAGACATGAGCGAGGTCTTCCCTCACAGCAATGCTGTGAGGAAAAAAGTTGTGTCGTGTTTTCGCACTCCTCGGAATGCATCGCCCTTTGGTTTCAATGGGATCTCAAATACATCGCACGGCTCTCGCATCCAGTGCGATGTGAGGTTTCCCATTCAAATCGATGGGGAACACGTCCGATCCGCTATTGCGCGTGAAACTCGTGTGAGAGGATCGCAATTTCACTGAAGCAAAGCAATGTTTTTGCCTGAAAATCGCCTTGCATCTGCGGGTAAAACACCTGATATTGTGTTTGCCTGTGCTCCGTTAGCCTTAGTGCTCCTTCCCACGGACAGATCACGCGGCAGAAATCCGCTGCGTTGCCCGCAGCTATTAGGTTCTTTTGAACCTAATAGCTCAGTGCTTACGGTGCGGAATTCCACGGTGGAATTCCGCACCATAAAATCACCCGTCCTCACCCGCGGCATGCTCTATTTGTAACACAGCGGAAGATAGCGTGAAACCGCTTCCCCGCCTACCGCGTCATATGACGTGGCTGGGGCGCCACGTGTTCTGTTGCGCATGCACGCCAAAGCATCATGCGGGACGTAGGACGCCGGATCCGGAGGTAAGTATTGGGGTCTCTGGGGGGGGGCGCCATGACGGGCTCCGCCATGGAATTCCACGGCGGAGCCCGTCCATGGCCGTGTGAAGCCGGCATTAGTACAATTACAGTGATACTAAATTTTTATAGTTTTTTTGTGTTAAACTACTTGAAAAACAAAAACAAACACTTCATGGAGCAGCATGGTGGCTCAGTGGTTAGTACTGCTACCTTGCAGTGCTGGGGTCCTTGGTTCAAATCTGACCAAGGACAACTCCTGCATGCAGTTTATATGACCCTCCCTGTGTTGGTGTAGGACATCAAGTGATATACAGTGCTGCAGATATGTAGGCGCTATATAAGTAAGTCAAATAGATACATTAGTTAAAAGGATAATCTTCATTTTGTCACCATATTCTGATCTGCTTAACTTTATTTTTCTGACAAAAAGCTGCATTTTGTGTTTTTGGGTTTTCAGGTGAAGCTACAGTTTTTATTGATACCATTTTGGGGCACATGTGACTTCTTGATCATTCTTTATCATTTTTCATTATTAGACAGCGTGCCAACCCCCCCCCCCCCCCCCCTTCCCCGTTTCCCCACACACACAATTCTGGCACTATGTGTTTTATTCCTAACGGCGCTCCTCACGTGGGATGAATACAGTAATATTTTAATAGCTAGGACATTTATGGATGCGACGATACCATATAACTATTTTTTGTTTTTATTTTTAATACATATTTTTTGTATTTAAAAAAAAATATTACATTTCCTGTCACTTTTTTTCCCCAGGGGACTTGAACTTACAATCACTTGATCATTTGCTTCATATACTGTAATACAAGTACTGCAGTTTATAGTACTTTTTATTGCTGCCTATTACTAGGTAATAACAAAGTACCATACACTAACAATAATGTATCTCCCTCCCTGCTACTGTCGTTGACATGAAATATATGTGATATCAATGACGATATCACTGGGTCCATGGTAAGAAAGGTAGACATAATCTCACCTCCATGGCCTCATGGCTGGTGGTCCGGTTTCGACACCTCCGTCTCTCTGCAAGCTGTTTGAGTGCCTCCAACCTCTTTAGTTTCTTGATCTGAGCCTTGGCCTTCTTATCGGAGGACTCTACCGCTTCATCGCTGTCATCGTCATTAATAACACAGCTGCGTTTGACTTTGACTTTCTCACCGGGCCCGTCGCTGTCGGAGCTGCTGTCGCTGCCGATCACGGCAGATTTGCTTTTGAGTTTGGGTTTCTTGATGCGGCCTTCATCTCCATCGCCTTCAGCAAGTGATGCTTCGTCTTGCTGGTCTTCCGACTCATCGGTGCAGCTGCTGTCCTCACTTTCTTCATCCGTTTCCTCCGCCTCTTCCTCCTCTGACGTAAAGGAGTCATCAGAGTCCCCCACGTGGGTGATGTCGTCTCTCTTGGTACGTTTCCAGTCCACCTTAGATTTTGGGGACGCTTCCACAGATTTTCTTTTCAGCCTGGTGTTATAGGTCTTAGAGGCTTCCATCTTTACATGTGGAGTTAAGATAAGGAATACCGGCCTGAAATACAGTTTTTTAAATATAATTTTAAGGCAGGCGGTCCTGCGCAGTACAGATAAAAAAAAAATCTTTGCGTCTCTCGTGCGTCTAGACGATGACGCGGTCACCTGTGTCCGTTACGCAATGCTAATTGCGGATGGGCTGCGGGTCGGACGGCCTCCACTGACTTCAATGGAAGCCGTCCGTGCAGAATAGAGCATACTAAGATTTTTCCTGCAGATCGTGGAATACGCAATTTGTATCCGCGAAGGAAAAAGCAAAAGTACGTGCCTGTCAATGCGTGCGATTTACGGCAGATCAGCAATAGGAATCCGGTCGTGTGAAGCCGGCCTAACCAATAGCGACCGCGCCGTACAGCGGTGATATCAGCTTTTAAAGTACAAGACGCATGGGAGAGCGGGTGCACGGTAGTCTGAAGAGAGTCCGATTTTCGGGCCACGCGCGATCATCACCTGAGGACGCTGCAAGAACAGGAGTGGGGGGGTGGGGAGGGTTAAAAATGACACCCTCCGGCTGCCCGGCACCTCCCTGGACAGCATCAAAAACTTAGTTTATGGTACCCTTTAAAAATGACAATGGCGCTTTAAAGGGGTGTTCTGGGCAGGAACTGACACATTAATATCTGATGTACATCGTCACAATAAGTCATTGGGTAACAGGTTCTCTGTACCCGGTTTGGCTACTTTCTTTGTTTTCTATCTATGTCAGTGACCCTCCGCCTGAAAAATATCTCCACTTCCTCCGACATCTTATCCGCGTTCGCTACTTCCTGTCCGTAGCCTCCAACATCCTGTGAGCAGTGCATGCTGGGAGGACAGGAGGGGAAATCCTGCACTGTATTGCTCATGTGCAGCTCAGACAGCGGAAGATACTGTCTGTTGGCTTCAACTCGCTATCAACCATGTATATAGCGTTAGGCTAACTTCACACAAGCGAGTGAGATATGGGGCCATCAATCACGCCCCCATATCGCGCTCCCCACCATGTGAATGTGTTTATGTCACTTCGGGGAAGCAGCGATCCTCTGCTGTGGCTGTCAGCAGCGGTGGAGGATCACGGAGCTTCTCCCATTGTTTATGGTAGGAAGACCTTGCCTTGCACTGCGTTCGTCTAGCATGCGGTGCGACGCTGCCGCCGGCCCCGTTGGGTGCTGCGATGCAAGATAGAACATGCTGCGATTTGTTTCCCGCATCACATCGCGGCGCCATGCAGGAAAACATCGCAAATGAATGGGGTTCATATTTGTGCGTCTCGCAACGCACAAATCTCACGCGATTTTCTCAATGGTTGCATTTCGTAGAATAGACCTGCTGCAGATTTAGGCCACTCCCACACAGGCGTTTAGAAAAACGTGGCGTTTTACAGCTTTTTTGGCAGCGTTTTTAGCGCACACCGTCATTGGGTGATGGATTGCGTCAAAAACGTGCTGAATGCATGAAAAAAAAAAACGTGCACAGATTGTTTTAGCGCGCGTTAGAAACGCTTCGCTGTGATGCTCGCCTGAGAAGCCCCATTTAAATGCATGGAGGCAGCGTTTTTAGCGGGCGCTAGAAACGCTAAACGCCGTACAAAAGCGCCCGCGTGAGCGGCCGAAGAATCGGCAGTTTGTTTTTTTCAAGTTGCGGATTCGTTGCAGGAACTTTCTGCAGCACGGCAGATATTTCAGAAACGTCCTCCACGCGCCGCGGACGGCAGAGTCCGAAGGTAGAAATGTCTTAGCGTTTCCGACGTGTGCGAGGACGGACTTCACCGATCCGTTTATACGCAGCATGAACGAGTGAACAAGCAAATGATGGTTTGTTTTAAAATGCAGTCGCTTTGTGCGCACAACGATGGTTTTTACGTTTACGGACGGCGAATGAATCACGGTTCATCAGCTATGCGTACGCCGAGGGATTAGAATCATAAATTTGCGCGCTCCGACGATTTTTTGAATGATAAATCGTTCCGCGTTATAGAGGCACCTTTCATCCGTGACGGGATTAGTCAGCGCGGACGTTTCCGCGTCATAATGTTATCTTTATGGGGCTAGAATTGCGCACGCGTTAAAATCCGTGCGCCTTTACTTCCAAACTGCAAGATTAAATTCCGCAGCGGGAAAGCTTTTTGTTGCAGATTTCTAACTGACAGTCCGCTCCGCCCATACACACCGCGGTTAGAAACGCAGGAAGTCGGCATCTGCGCTGCGTCCCGCGGGAAACGTCCCTTTCGCGGGATTCACACGGCTGTATTTGCACATAACAAAATTTGCGTGCGCAAAACATGGAAAATAGAACCCTTGATTTCCATCGTTTCATTCGCATACACGTATTCGCCGTGTGCCGCACGCACAAAAAATGTTCTATTTTCCTGCACATTTGCGCACGGGAAAAGAACATTTTGGAGTCCTGAAACTAAATTGGCCGTTTAAATGGCTGGGGGCGGCGCTGCGTTTTTTTTGCGCACAATTAGTGTAAGACTTACGTTCGCAAAGGTACAGTAAACTACGCCGATCTATGCGCAAATCTGCAAGGCCCATTCCTCAAACACACACAACCTTACACACTGAGTGGCGGAGCTGCTGGGAGGAATGGAGGTTTAGGGAAGCTTCACTCTTCCATAAAGCACCGAGGAAGCAGCAGCACAACACGAGGCCTGCATGCCCCTCCATCCCCATAACAACCCCGGCCGCGGACCACCGTACTTACGTCACGTGTCCCAGGACGTCACCGCCTCCTCGCTGCACGACAGTCAGAAACAATCACGTGACCAGCAGAGCGTCTGACCACGGGCGGCACATAACAAGAAATGAGAATACTATGGAGGCCCCGCCCCTTCCCATACGTCAACCAAACCTAGGCCACGCCCACCAGTGACTCAACCTTACTTTCGGTTTCTTTCATGCGAGTACTGGGCGGGGAGAGCGAAGGAGTGGGCGGGGAGAGCGAAGGAGTGGGCGTGGACTAGATGTCGTATCAGAGCCGGGGAAAAAAAGCGGCAGGCGGAGGATGGCATATTAACTTTTTTCATAGCACTTCTGCCCCATTCAGCAATCCCAGCAACCTGATTGGTTGTTTGAGTTGGCTGATTCACCAAACAACCAATCAGGTTGCTGGAATTGCTGAATAGGGCAGAAGTGTTGTGGTAAAAGTTAATATGCAAAATAAGCAGTATGTACTTACACTTTAGGTGAACCGATTTGCGGAATCCGCAGTCAACGTCCGCACCGCGGTTCCGCAGCAAATACCGCCCCTAGCATGCTATGGAAAAACACTTCTCCCTGCAATTAGTTTCCGCGAGCGGAGGAAAAATGGCAGCATGGTCTATTTGTGTGCGGTGTGTGCATGGACTGCTTCCATTGAAGTCAACAGAAGCCATCCGGAAACCGCGCGCCCATCCGCAATTGACGTTTGCGGACTGGTGGCGGAGACCCGCATCATTGCCTAGCGACGGCACGGGAAAAATAAACATTTAAAAAAAAAAAAAAATCTGTATTGCGCATGTCCGAGGGCGGCTCGCCACAGCCATCCGCGGTACAGCGAGAGAAAAGTCAGGTACGCGGTAATCGCTGGCCGCGGGCAGGGCTGGATTCCGCTGCGGGCTCCCACATGCGGAGTCTGACCCGCTCGTGTGCAGCGGCCTTAAGGGCTTGAACAGATGGGGCTTACGCTAATACGCTCGTCCCTATGGTGCAGGAAGCTCGTCGGGCCCATCTCATAGTACTAACTACCTGCGAGAAAGGGCCGCTCCTGTTCTGCGGCCGTCATTATCATGGCTGCAAAACGGGATAACCCGCCCCCCCCCAGGTCCAACCCTCAGGCTTACATCACGGTCGCAAAACCATGTATGAACCGGCGCGGCGGACAACCTAGTAGGTGGGGCAGCCTCAGTCCCTGGGCTTATAGATTAATGCCGCAAAACCGAGCAGATCAGTGCGCAATTTCGCTTGAGATCGGTGCGTATTTGTGCGCCCCATAGCATGCTGGGTATTTTTTTGCAAGACTGAAGTTTGAGCGGGAATCCGTTGAAATCAATGGATTTTAATGGTTCCGTTTTCAAAATTGCCCGTGTGAAGGAGCCCTCTGGTGGCTTCACACCAGCGTCATCGTATTTGCGCACATCTGAGCGCTGCGTATTTATGGAACGAACTGCTTTTTAAATTGCGCATTGGCATCGTTTCCTTTTTGCGCCAAGTCATGTTCATTCGCGCGCAGAAAACAAAGGCGCACCAACCGAAATGGCTCAGTAGTCCAATGTTGTCCAGATGTGTTCTTGCTTTAGCGGCATTCCGCAGTGTTTCACGCATCTCCCGGCGCGTTGTGCCTGTTTTTGCGCACCTCTATGGTGACTTTTTGGTACACAAATGCGTAGAAAAATAGAGCATGTGTTTTTGGGTTTTTTTGGCGCGCGACTGCGATGCGCACACAGAATATGGAAATGTGAGGGATCCCATTGAGAACGCTGGGTTCTATAATCTAAATATTGCGCGCGCGAATACACCCGTGTGAGGCCGGCCTTACATTGCTGTAGTAATGATGGGTCAAAACAAGGTTGTGATTGTTGGCTTCTTAACTCTTTAATGCCAGGCTCACACAACCGGATCTCGCAGCGTGCAGGCTGCGAAATATATGCGCGCGGCATGCAGTTAGTATGCAATAGTCAGTGCTGCCCATCGCCATGTTCTATCTTGGCTTGTATGTACACATATTACATGCCAAGATAGAAGATGCTGCGATTTTTCTTGCGCCCTTATTATGCCCAATTCATGTCGACGGAAATCTAGTCGGCCGCCTATGGGAGAGGGGCACAACGTATTCTGCGCTTTTGGGTACATATGACTTTCTGATCACTTTTAATTCAATTCTTATTTGGAGATGTATTGACCCCCCCCCTCCCCCCATAATACTGACCTTGCGATTCCTCTATTCTTGGCGTTGGGCGGGTGTCTTGGAGCAGTTGTGCTTTTTTAAGAGCAGCTGCTCCAGTGAATGGGCGATTTTTCACGCGCATGAAGCTCAGGTCTTCAGCGCATAAAAAATTGCCTGTTCACGCCATTTTAAGCGCAGTATAGGCGCGATTTTTTTCACGCACCTAAACTTTGCTAAAACCACGCTCGTGTGAACGAGGCCTAATGCTGCATTTACACGGAACCATTATTGTTTAGAGAGTCATTCAGTCTAAGGCCGCCTGCAGACGAGCGGGTCGGATCCGGCAGCGAGAATTCTCGCCAAGGGACCCGACCCGAGAGCCTGCAGGGACGAGCGCGTACTCACCCGCGCCTGGCGGCCCCGGCTCTTTCATGTGCCGGCTGCGGAGCATGCGCAGACCGGAGCCGGCGGCCGGGTGAGTGCGAGCCCCGCACAAAAATAGGACAAGCCGCGGTTTGTTTGCCGCGCGAGATTTGCGTATTGTAATGCACTCCTATGCAAACTTTCAGTGGCGGAAATCCCGCGGGAAATCCCGCCGCGGGATTTCCGCCCGTGTGCAGGCGGCCTAAGGGTGCATTCACACGAACGTATATCGGCTGGGTATTCACGCCGGATGATATACGTTGTCTCTCTCTGCAGGGGGGGGGGGGGGGGAGGATGGAAGAGCCAGGAGCAGGAACTGAGCTCCCGCCCCCTCTCGGCCTCCTCTCCGCCCCTCTGCACTATTTGCAATGGAGAGACGCGGGGCAGGGGCGGGGCTAATTCACGGAACGTAGCCCCACCCTGTCCCGTTATCCATTGGATAGCGGCGATCATGTGACCAGAGACCACTCACCGCGGCGCTCGGTCACTGCTCCAGGCTCTCGGCTACCTTTAGTAGCCAGGAGATTTTAAATTTCCCAGGCCCTCCCCAGCTTCTGCGCTTGTGTCTGCCATTTTGCCGTCAGGCTCATGCGCCAAAGCTGGGGAGAGGTTCGTGAATAAGGATCCCATCGGGAGACATTGCCAGCGGCTTTAGATAAGTACTTTCAGCTCCCCTCATTGATCCGATCCGTGACTTGAGGTGAAACTTTAACTTTTTTTTTTTTACACTTTTACGTGATCGCCGTTACCTATTAGGTAACGGCAATCATGTGACTAAGAACTGCGTACCGTGACCCCTGTGAAATCTCCAGGCTCTCGACTCTGTTTGGTAGTTAGGAGCAGGGAGATTTTAAATTCCCCCGGCAATCCGCGGCTTTTGCGCATTTGTCCAACGTTTTGGCGATGGGCGCGTACGCAGAAGGTTCGCGGATAAATCTGGTGGCCTTAGGTACGTAATTTCATCTCTCCTCACGGATATGATCCGTGATGGGAGATTAAACTTTAAGTTTTTAAACTTTCACTTTACATGATCGCTATTATCCATCGGATAATGACGATCATGTGACCGGGAACCGACGAATGATGTCTGGCGCGGATGCGCAGATGCCGGCTTCAGGTCCTGGGACATCGTGGAGGACGCGGGTGAGCACTTTCAGCTCCCCTCATGGATCCGATCTGTGAGGGGAGCTGAAACTTTAACTTTTTTAAACTTTCTATTTACTTTAATGTAACTGCCGTTATCCCCGCGGCCCCTCATGACAGCTCCAGGTTGTCGGCTACCTCCGGCAGCCGACAGCAGGGAGCTGTCATGTCCACAGCCCACGTGACTTAAATCCCCAGAGCGAGAGTGTTTTTACAGCCCTGGGGATTAAAGCCCACTTAGCTAGGACGTAAACACTATGGGGTAGTCACTAAGGGGTTAAGGCTGGAGGATATGGGATATACACACACAATCGGACACCGTTCACACTAGATATGCAAGCAACAAAGGGAAAAGACCCAACACCAGGAGGCAAATACTTACTAAAGTACTAACCCCCAAGGCAGATGGAAATGCAGAAAAGTACGAGGCATGGCTTAGTATTTTGGCCACATGAGTGCGATGCCACGTTTCTCTTTGAAAACAATGTGAAACACTTGCCAAGGAATTGATGGGTGGCATCGCTGTGACAACGCATGTTAGCAAGTGTGATATTGCTTAGTCCGAAATTGCGCATGCCCATATGTAGGTAGTCTTAGGCTGTTCAGAAAATGCCACGTCCGAAACTGTGACGCTTTACTGCGATTTTGCGCGATCCCGATTTTAACATTACAAGTCCCATAGACCCCTGCAGAAAAAAAACGCTGCGAATTTCGCTGTGAAAAAAAAACTGTAGTGGGTAGTCACCCTAAGGGCTCCTTCCCACGGACGGATTTCTGGTGCGTAATACGCGGCGGAAATCCGCCGCGTTGCCCGCAGCTATTAGGTTCTATTGAACCTAATAGCTCAGTGCTCACGGTGCGGAATTCCACCGCGGAATTTCGCACCGTAAAATCTCCCGTCCTCACCCGCGGCATGCTCTATTTGCCGAAGGTGTATGCGCGGACGGCTTCCATTGCAGTCAATGGAAGCCGTCCGTCACGGTATCTTCCGCTGTAGCACAGCGGAAGATAGCGTGAAACCGCTTCCCCGCCTATCGCAGCCGCGTCATATGACGCGGCCGGCGCATCATGCGTTCTATTGCGCATGCGCGCCGAAGCGTCGTGCGGGACGTAGGACGCCGGATCCGCAGTAAGTATTGGGGTCTCTGGGGGGGACGCCGTGACGTGTGAACCCGGCCTTAGGGTGCTATCACTCATGGCGAAAAAATTCAACCACAGCAAAATGCTACGTAGATTGCATGCAGATTTTGAGGCACATTTCGCTCTTCGCAAACCCAGGTTAGACACGTAGATTTGGCTGTGGTGGAATTTTCTGCCATGTCTGTAAGTGCCCTAGCTGTGTCTAGAAGGGGGTCTTATTTATGGACGGGCTGTAAATACAGGACAGCATTCTCCTGCCTCACCAGATGTGGGGAGTGAAAGAGGAAGCATCAATCAAGCAGGACAGAAGATAAGGATATTAACTCCCCTCAGTGCAGGGGGCAGAGCTGGGGCTGGTGGAGGTGCAAAGGAGCGCTCAAAAAATCATTCAAATGAGCGAAAGTGAACAATAATCGCTCTTTCTAAATGTAGCCAACGACTGAACAGCGAACAATAACCAGCGCTCGCTCAATCGTTCTCAGCCACCTATACAGCAAATGTGGAAGACTGAACGAGCCAACGATGTATCTACCTGTCTATACAGGCTGCACGAGAGCCAACGAGCTAGCGGGACGTCATTCGCTTGTTCAAACGAGAATTGGCTCGTCTAACAAGTACCCTTAGGCTGGCTGCACACGGCCGTGACGGGCTCCACCGCAGAATATTCCGCGGCGAAGCCCGTCACGGCGCCCCCCAGAGACCCCATACTTACCAGCGGATCCGGCATCCTGGGTCCCGCATGACGCTTCGGCGTGACGCGCCGCAGCGTCATGTGACACGCCGGCCACGTCACAAGACACGCCCACAGCGTCACATGATGCGGCGGCGGTGGGTGGAGAGGCGTTTTCACGCTATCTTCCGCTGTGCTACAGCGGAAGATAGTGTGAGCGGATGGCTTCCATTGACTGCAATGGAAGCCGGCCGCGCATACACCCGCGGCAAATAGAGCATGCCGCGGGTGAGGACGGGAGATTTCACGGTGCGGAATTCCGCAATGGAATTCCGCACCGTTCAATAGAACCTAATAGCTGCGGGCAACACAGCAGAAATCCGTCCGTGGGAAGGAGGCCTTTGGGTGCGGCGAAGCCCGTCACGGCGCCCCCCAGAGACCCCATACTTACCAGCGGATGCGGCTCCTGGGTCCCGCATGATGCTTCGGCGTGACGCGCCGCAGCGTCATGTGACACGCCGGCCATGTCACAAGACACGCCCACAGTGTCACGACACAGCCGGCCGTGTCATATGACGCGCGCGGTGGGCGGAGAGGCGATTTCACGCTATCTTCCGCTGTGCTACAGCGGAAGATAGCGTGAGCAGACGGCTTCCATTGACTGCAATGGAAGCCGGCCGCGCGTACACCCGCGGCAAATAGAGCATGCCACGGGTGAGGATGGGAAATTTCACAGTGCGGAAGTACCACGATGGAATTCCGCACCGTGATCATTGAGCTATTAGGTTCAATAGAACCTAATAGCTGCCGGCAACGTGGCGGAAATCCGTCCGTGGGAAGGAGGCCTTAGGGTGCCTGTGCACGGGCGTGATTTCGCCGGCGATAAACCGCCGGTGGATCACGCCGGCCGACGCTTTCCATAGCATTGCTATGGAAAGCGCCGGCACCTGTCCACGAGCAGAGAATCATTGTGATTCTCCGGTCGCGGCGGCCAATTCGCAGCATGCTGTGAATTGCCCCGATTCTCCGCGGCCAGCCTATCTATCAGATAGGGCTGACCGGCGGAGAATCGGCGGCGGCTCCCGCGGCGGAGATCTGCTGCTGGACTTCGCATCGCCCGTGGACAGCGGACCTTAGGCTTCGTTCACATCTACATTACGGTTTTGCATTGTTCAGCTTAGGGCTTCTTCACGCGGGCTACAAAATCATGAAGAAGCTAGCTGCACAAAAAAAAAAAAAACGCAGCTAGCTTTGCAGAAAATCGCGTGAATGGACGATTTCCCGCTATCAAATCACAAGCTTAATTAATGGTGAAATTGCCTATTCACCCAATTGAGAGCTGTGGGTTCTAGTGAAAAAGTGCTGCAGCTCCGGGAGGAGAGAGAGATGAAGGAATGCCCCAGGGCTGGAGGGATATCCCGAGCACACAGCTGCCAGGGTACCCCAACAGGGAAGAAGAAGGAATTTCCCCGTAGCAGGGAGAGAGGGGGAGAACCCCCTTCTCCCCGTTGCTGGGAAATTCCTTCTTCTCCCCTGCAAGGGAACCACTCTCTCCCTGCTATGGGGAAATTCCTTTTGCTCCCCTGCAGGGGAACCCCGGCATGTGCGCTGCCTGGAATTAATCACCTTGCCGGCCACCTGGCATAGTCTCCCATTGGAGTCTATGGAGGCTTCTACAATTTTTTGCAACAAGATAGGTCAAGACCTATTTTTTCATGCAGAAGGGAATTTTAGTCACTGAATTCTGCGGTTAATGTCCTATCTTTTTTGGTGTGATTTTTTGACGCGGCTACAAATTGTTCATCTGAAAGTTTCCATTGGAAACCATTGGTTCTATTAGATGCAATTTTTTGACGCGCCGCATCAGGGCGCCTACCCACTGGCGTTGCCGATTTTGGTGCGTGAAAAACGCAGCGTTTTTTGCGCGTTTTCCGTGCCTTTTTCGCTGCGTTTTTCGTTAATTTCCATTGACAATCATGGGTGCATTAAGAGAAAAATAAGGAGACATATGCAACTGACAGTTCCTATGTGAAAAATTGCAACGAAACGAAAAAATAAACCAAATGGACAAGAACACATTCTATGCTAATTGCTCTTCAGAAAAAACGCAAAACGTAATTTAGCATCGCAGGAAAAAAAAAATCGCCAGTGGGTAGGCACCCTCAGAGGAGCAGGTCCTCAGCCGAGGAGACGGCGGGGTAGAGAGATAACCTTGTCACGGGGCTCTACCGTCTCCTCCCCTGGGGGTAGCTCAAGACCCGATCTCGTTACCGACAGGGGGAGATCACAAATAGTAATGGTGCTTATCTGTAGTCCTGTTTGTCACTGGTGACGCCAATGTTTCATCCTCTGCGGTGAATCTCCCGGGTGTCATAAAGTAGTCCACGCACACAGAGCGTGTTTTCTGAACGAGAACCGTGAACTTTCAGTTCTGTCCGTTTACTTAAACGTTGATAACAGATAACAATAAAACAGTTTTTACAGTAGTGAAGCAGGAAGGATTCACGGGGTATGTATACATCCACAGTCCTAGTTATCTGCAGGAATTTACTCTCCCGGTAACTCTCTCTCCTGTCACTCACTCACTGGCTTTCTCGCTCTTTGGCGGTGTCTCTATCTCTCCGGACGCACGCGGTTCTTGCGCGTCTTTTCCTGGGTCCGGGTTCATGCACTCTTTGTGGCTAGTCACTATGGGAAATATCCCTAGAAAGGATAGGCCCAAGCGGGAACAGCAGACCACCTTTCAGCCTCCTCCATCTCTCACTCACTCTCTGCCTGTCTTAACTGACTGCACTGACTTCTCACTCACTATCACATGACCATTCTTTTATCCCACACACAAGACAAAACGATACATTTTCCAGACAACCCCAGACATTAACCCTTTCATGCCTGCAGACATCCAATACACATAATCCTGACTCATTCTGCAGACAAGACAGTGCACAAGACAAACATAAAACATGTATTCTGAGGTGCTGGAGGGGACTCCAAAGTCTGTAAAGGAGGCCTCTGTACTACCGTGTTTCCCCGAAAATAAGACAGTGTCTTATATTAATTTTTGTTCAAAAAAGTTTAACTTTTTTACATGTATAGCTGCCAATTTAAATTGACTTTTTTTTAATAAACTGTTAGCAGGGCCTAATTTTGGAGTAGGGCTTATATTTCAAGCATCCTCAAAAAGCCTGAAAAATCATTTTGCATCCTCAAAAATTCTGGAAAATCATGCTATGTCTTATTTTCAGGGTATGTCTTATTTTCAGGGAAACGGGGTAAGAGCCGAACAATGAAAAAGGCTGGTGTCGGATCCAGCAGATGATAAATACGAATAGCCGCACCCCATTAACTAGAACGCCTTTTACAAAGTACATAGTAATGGAGCTGCTTCTAGGAAGCTTGACATTATTACAGCACTTGCATTTCCCTCCAGACCCGGGATGCTGGGTGTATATGACTTTATATACACTGTAGTGCAATGGGTAATTGAAGAACATCCATTCATTGAAGTGGCCCCATAGGAAGCCATACTGTAAGTGATGCTCCATGGTGCACCTGGTGACGTTCATCATCTTTTATAGGATGCTATCATATTGGTTTCTGCACGCAGGCCTGAACCTGGAATATCCTACTGACACAGAGAATGTAATTGCACTCCTGTCGGGATCCATTCCTTGCGTTGTGCCGTACGCTGGGATCACCATGCAGAAAATAATCTACGACTTTAATAGCTAGCAGATGGTCCATCGACGGGGGTAGTGATGTAACCTCACGCAGGCCAAATGTGGAGGTTGATTTACTGTCCGTTGTCAAATCCGGTTTTGCCACAGGTGCGCTGGTTGCGAGCGCCGCGGCTGAATTATTGTGTATTGTTCATGGAAGATTAAGCTGGGCCCACTTACTCCGAGGAAGTCTATTAGGCATCGTGCTGTCGAGAAATAACCCCGTATCCTCCGTGGGCCGCGCTGCTCAGACATACATCAAGGTTCCTTGTTTCTGTGCTGACACAGTCAGTGGGAAATCTCTTTAGTCGTTCCCATGGCACGTCTTTTAGGCCAGATGCAAGTTGTGCCTTGGACACTTGGTGTAACTTGCATCGGAGGGCACAAACGGACGATAGGGCATTCAGCGAATTTTTTACACGGACCATCAGTGTGTGTCAAAAATCGTCCATATGAATAGACTGATAGGCTAACTCTTCACAACCAAATGCTTTAACCCTTTCCAATCCACTGTCTGACGTCTAAAGACATTCTGATTGAAGGCTGTACAGCTCCGATGTCGGAAGAGGTCCGGCAGGGTATTCTTACTGTAGATTACTGGCCGCTCTGCTGTCGGGGGGGCCTCTCCAGCATGTCCCATACCACAGTACTGGCTCTAGCCAGCAGATGGCGCCATTGTATAATGGCAGAAAGAGAGATCCCCTTAGGAAACCCTGAATCCAAAATTGGATTGCAAAGGGTTAACCTCTTCACAACCAAACCTTTTCATTGAAATTTCTCCTCCTCAGAGTCGTGCTGTAAGGGGTGTGGTTAGGGGTGTGGCTTATTAAAACATGTTTTTACAACCCTTACTCCAATGGACCCAGGAGTAGTAGTGCCCCAGCAATAGGGACCAAAAATAGTAATAGGGTCCACAGTAGTAATACTGTCCTTAGCAGTAATAGTGACCCCCCCTTAGTTGCCCCAGCAATAACAGGGCTCCCTCTAAGTGCCCTCCCAATCCTTGAACCTCCAGCTGAGCAACAAGCATTATAACTCACTCTCAATTTCCCGTTAGGACTTCGTTGCAGTAGTTACAGAAGATCCTCACTTATCCCCCCACCGTTTGGATTTCTACACATACAGCAAATAGCGCAGACGATGGCGGGGTGGGGGTGGGGAGGATGTTTTGTGAGCTTTGCAGCAGCGTCCCAATGGGAACTTGAGAGTGAATTATAGTGCTTGCTGATGTGATTGATGCCCAGTCGGATAATTATTTTTACCGGCCATTAATAAAATGAATACTAAAGCCGGCTTCCAGAATAAATTACGAGCCAAGTCGGTGGTTTACCAATCATGTGGCAACCCTACCTATAAGCACCATAAACTAGGTTTATAGGCTTATAGGACAGTGCTGAGGAGTTCAGGGTTGTGCTTTATATACTTATCTGGCTCCTCATTCCCCCGCTGTCAGGGTGACTACCCACTAGAGTTTTTTTTTCCCTGCGAAATCCGCAGCATTTTTTTTCTCTGCAGGGGTCTATGGGACTTGTAATGTTAAAATCGCGATCGCGCAAAATCGCAATTTACCGCGATTTTAACATTACAAGTCCCATAGACCCCTGCAGGGAAAAAAAACCTCTAGTGGGTAGTCACCCTCAGCCTTGGAAGTTGGTGGGCGATCTGTGCATGGGACTCATCTCTGCAGTCAGTGTGCTCACACTAGAGAAGAGTGTGCAAGCACTTGTACTGACTGCAGAGATGGGCCCAATACATGGACTGGCCCTCGGTTTCCAGGACTAACAACGAGAGGAGGAGACAGGTAAGCACATCCCTGGACTCCTCAGCCCCTGTTCATAAGCCATGGTGCTTATAAGTATTGACATGTTCCCTTTGAAGGAGTTTTCCGAGATGACAATACTGATGACTTGTCCTCAGCATAGGTCATCAATAGTGGATCAGTGGGGGTCTGCTGCTCGGGACCACCAACAATCAGTTGACTGAAGTGAGAACGGCGCTTGGTTGAACGCTGCTGTCATCTCAGCCCATATTAGGCACAGCACCGGACATTGTATAGCAGCTGTGACTGGTATTGCAGCTTCCATGAACAATACACAACTGGGGGACCGCAATCTCTTATAGATTCGGAATAGGACCACATCCTTCCATTCATGGAGGGAAGTGGAGTCATAGATTATTTGTTAGTACAATGTTCGCATTTTGACTAAGTAATCTAGGAGATGAGCGCTTGATGCGTTCCACCGAGTGCGCATGCGCATCGTAATCGGTGCACTCTGCGAAAAATATCTTGTGAGATCAGTGATATAATCATGGAGCGCTTGGTACGTTTCACTGAATGCGCATGCGCCTCGTAATGGGTGTATTCAGCGAAAATCTCGCGATTCTTCGGACGGCGCCGTAAAGCATCCTGGGTGATGCGCAGCCGCAGTTCATTGATCATGATGCCCGGAAGGTATGGAGCGACGCCATGACATGGTGGGTGTGCACAGAGGAGGAGAGACCTCACAGCAGAAGGCTTCTGATTTGTTATGTAATTATGTGATATTTTATATATGTGGGTTTTATGGGGTGTTTGTATACTTGATAAAGGCGTGAGTCGAAACGTTGTAACTGTTTGGAGGAATAAAGGAATGCCCTTTTGAAACAAGCACCGTTTATGCTGCCATTATTTCTTCTTTATACTGGTATTGCAGCTTAGTCCCATTCACTTGAATGGGACCGAGCGGCTCTCAGGCCACGTGACTGCTATGTATGACGTAACAGGCCGAAGAAGAGGCCGTGGCGCTCACTCAAGCGAAGCGAAGACCTGGAGCAGCAGACTCTGCAGATCAACTATTGATGATCTATCCTAAGAATAATTCATCAATATTATAGTCCCCAAAAACCCCTTTAACCCCTTCATGACATGGCCTATTTTGGGCTTAAAGGGGTTGTCCCGCGGCAGCAAGTGGGTCTATACACTTCTGTATGGCCATATTAATGCACTTTGTAATGTACATTGTGCATTAATTATGAGCCATACAGAAGTTATAAAAAGTTTTTTACTTACCTGCTCCGTTGCTGGCGTCCTCGTTCCCATGGAGCCGACTAATTTTCGCCCTCCGATGGCCAAATTAGCCGCGCTTGCGCAGTCCGGGTCTTCTGCTCTCTTCAATGGAGCCGCTCGTGCAGAATGCCGGCTCCGTGTAGCTCCGCCCCGTCACGTGCCGATTCCAGCCAATCAGGAGGCTGGAATCGGCAATGGACCGCACAGAAGAGCTGCGGTCCACGGAGGAAGAGGATCCCGGCGGCCATCTTCACCGGTAAGTATAGAAGTCACCGGAGCGCGGGGATTCAGGTAAGCGCTCCGGTAAGCTTTCTTTAGGTCCCTGCATCGGGGTTGTCTCGCGCCGACCGGGGGGGGGGGGGGGGGGTTGAAAAAAAAAAAACCCCGTTTCGGCGCGGGACAACCCCTTTAAGGACGCAACAATTTTTGACGGATTTTCTTCTTCGTTTATCAAATATAAATTTTTCCGTGGATGCGGCCGTATAAGGGCTTGTTTTTTGCGTGGCGAACTGTAGTTTTTAGCGGTGCCACTTTTGGGTACATAGACTATATTGTAAAACTTTTTTTTATGATAGCAGAGAGAGAAAACGCATCAATTTTGCCATAGATTTTAAAAAATTTTTTTACAGCGTTAATCATGCAGCATAAATGAGACATTCCATTTTTTCTGCGGACCGGTACGGTTACAACGATACCAAAATTCTTACATTTTTTTTAGGTTTTCCCACTTTTCTGCAATAAAAACTCTTTTTTTTGGAAATCTTTTTTCTATTCTAAATCGCTGCATTCAAAGTCCTGTACCTTTTTTATTTTTTTGATGTACGGTGCTCTGTGAGCGCTTATTTTTTGCGAGACGAGCTGTAGTTTTTATTGGTACCATTTTGGGGTACATACAGCTTTTTTATCACTTTTATTGCGTTTTTTTCCGTGCACAGTCAAAAGCATGTGCAACTTATTGTACGCGTCCTTACGGATGCAACAATACCAAATATGTGGGGTTTTATTTATTTTTTTACCTTTTATTATGCTAATCTGAGAAAAAGCATAAAAAAATGGTTTTTTTACTTTTTTTTATTCATTTTTTTAATCTTTGTTTTTTTTTACAACATTTGTGTCCCCCTGGGGGACTTTAACCACTGCCCTGATGATCGCTGTCATAAGGCATGGCAGAGCTACTGCTCTGCCATGCCTTATCGCTTATACAGCGATCATAGGCATAGGCAATACAGGACGCCCAGTGTCTGGCGTCCTGTTACCATGGTGACAGGCCGAGCTCTCGCGATGTTATCGCGAGAGCCAGCCAGAGACACAGAGGGAGTCCGCTCCCTCTGTGAACTCTTTCCCTGCCGCGATCTACTTAGATCGCGGCAGGGAAGGGGTTAACAGCGGGGGGCGCATCTCCGATGCCCCCCCGCTGTTGCAGCGGGACGCTGGCTGTGTCTGACAGCCGGCTCCCGCTGTGGGATAGCGCGGGATCATATGTGATCCCGCGCTAACCCCAGGACGTAAGTTTACGTCCTGTTGCGGGAAGTACCCTGCTGCCAGGACGTAAACTTACGCCCTGCAGCGGGAAGGGGTTAAAGGAGTATTCCCATCTGAGCCTTTCATGGCATATCCACATGCCAGGAAAATCTGATAGATTCAGGTCCCACATAGAATCATAGACTGGTAGAGATGGAAGGGACCCCCAGGGTCATCGGGTCCAACCCCCTGCTCAGTGCAGGATTCACTTAATCATCTCAGACAGATATTTGTCCAGCCTCTGTTTGAACACTTCCATTGAAGGACAACTCACCACCTCCTGTGGTAACCTGTTCCACTCATTGGTCCCCCTCACTGTCTAATATCTAATCGATGTGTTTCACCCCATTGCTTCTAGTCTTTCCTTGTACAGATGAGAATAGGGCTGATCCCTCTGCACTGTGACAGCCTTTCAGGTATTTGTAGACGGCTATTAAGTCTCCTCTCAGCCTTCTTTTTTGCAAGCTCAGCATTCCTAGATCCATCTGTCTCCAGTTCTGGATCCAGCCCAACTAAGTGTGGTTCCAGGAGTTGCACAAACAGGCGAATGGGTTGTGCTATGCTGCTTACCTAACTGCCATTGAAGTGACTGGGATTTCTCACGAATTACGGAAACCGCATTGCTCGCTGTGCTTCTTTTTTATTTTCTTTAAGGCCTCCCTCACATATGAATGTGCAAAATGCCACGTTTTACTTTAGTTTTCGGCGCTAAATGCCCCAAAATAGAGCAGACTCCGCTCAAAAATTGCAGCGTTTTCCAACGGCTGTCTGAGAGGCTCAATTGAAAACAATGTAGGCTTTGAGTGCAGCGCTAAGCGCTGAAGATGAATATTAACAGGGTTACTCATGAAGCCTGCGCCAAAATATAACTGTCCCAGGAGATTTGGGGTGCTGTGATATGTGGCAAAAAATTGTGCCTTGGCAACATCCACACCGTAATCTACATGTTTTAGGGCCCTTCTACACGGAACGATTATCTATAAAAAGAATCGTTGGATTGTACGAATTAGACCAATAATTGCTCAGTGTAAAGATGGCCGCTGATTGAAGGACTAATGAGAATTTGTTCGCTTGTCGCTCGTCATACACTTTATACAAGCATAAAGATAATCGTTCGCTTGCGTGCGAACAGCCATTGTTTGGTTGTCCACATTCACTGGTACAGTGAATGTAAACGACTGAACGATGTGCGAACACAATGCGAACGATTGATCTGCCTTATAAACAGGCTGCGCGTTCGCATGTGTGAATGATTTATCGCTCTACGTAAATGAAGTGGATTTTGATGCCACGGAATTGTTGTGGATTTATTAAGGGTAAAATCTGGGGAGATTCCGCGGCAAAATCCATACGTAAGACGTGGAAATTTTGGTGCAGAGTGGCCACGGCAGAATTTTCCAGCCCGTGTGAAAGCACCCATACTCTAGGCATCCAAAAAGAAAATGATGTCAACCAAACCCGTCGCCGTGTGCGCCTTGTAATCTGAGATTATACAAATTATATATCAAAACGTCCAAAAAAAAGTGAGGAACCCATTCCTGTACTTTATTTTAACATACATACATTAATTTTAAAAATATACTTTTTACCCCTAATTAGGCCCCCTGCACACGGACGGCAATTCTGCAGCGGGATTTCCCGCAAAATTTCCGCCCATGCCCGCCTGCATAGGATTGCATTGCATAGCAGAGATGGAAGACACCGGGAGCGGGTGAGCCGCAGGTCATAGAAAACACAGCGAAAATAATTTTGGTAGCTCAAGAAAAAACAAATCCCTAAAACGCATCTGGTCCTTTAGGACCGAAACACCCTGGGCCTTAAGGGGTTAACATCACAGATTTGTTAGGCTTTTTTTTTTTTGTAGATCTTCAGAAGAAAGTAAACCAACTCTCTAGTACCCCCTGCAGATGATTACTCCACAAGTCAGTGTCTGACCTTCGTCTGACCTTGTAGGCAACACTGTTTCAGAATTGCTGCTCCTTCTCAGCATCTCACCCAGCTAGAAGGAACCCACTGCCTGTAAGGCCTCATGTCCACGGGCAAAATCAGGCCCGCTACGGATTCTACGTGGAGAATCCGTAGTGGGTCCCTCCTGCCCCGCGGACATGAGCGCTTAAAATCAGAATTAACTCACCCGCAGCAGACCGGGCAGTTCTTCTCCTCTTCACGGCCGGATCTTCTTTCTTTGGCCGGCGGATGTCCTCGGTACGCCGGCTGCGTGTCGCATGCATGCGCCGGGCACATCCGCCCGGCCAAAGAAAGAAGATCTGGCCGTGAAGAGGAGAAGAACTGCCCGGTCTGCTGCGGGTGAGTTAATTCTTATTTTAGGTCTCCCGCGGATCCGGACGGCTTCCATAGGCTTCAATAGAAGCCTGCGGGAGCCGTCCCCATCGGGAGACCCGCACGAAAATGGAGCATGGTCCAGATTTTTACATGCTCCATTTTTTCTTAATTCCCTTTTATTGACCATCCGTGGGTATTTATCTACCCGCGGGTGGTCAATGCATCCCTATGGAATGCGGATCCGCGTGCGGGTGATCCGCTGTGGATTTTAAATCCTATTTTGCCCGTGGACATAAGGCCAAGAAGTGTCTGAAAAACATTCCGAAAAATAAAATCAGAGTGTATTTCAAGTTACACCCTACAGATTAGGGGATAACCTGCTGATCAGTGGGGGTCTCACTGCTCAGACCCCAGCCGATCTCAAGAATAGGGGTCCCGTGTCCTCCTTTGCCTGTCACTGCAGGGGGTTACTTCTACTCCAAAGTGACATCAGAATGGATGTACCCTGTTTCCCTGAAAAAATAAGACATACCCTGAAATTAGGACATAGCATGATTTTGCAGAATTTTTGAGGATGCAAAATGATTTTTCAGGCTTTTTGAGGATGCTTGAAATATAAGCCCTGCTCCAAAATTAAGCCCTGTTAACAGTTAATTTAAAAAGTCAATTTAAATAGTGTCCAGGCAGCTATACATGTAAAAACGTTAAACCTTTTTAAACAAAAATGTATATAAGACACTGTCTTATTTTCGGGGAAACAGGGTAGCACTAGCTGAGCATGCGCAGTTGCTCGCTTGTCGCTCGGGTATCTTGACATTCCTACTGAAAGTGAATGGAGCACCAGCGTGCTTGCATGACCAACGCTCCATTCAGTCTTGTACTGCAGTAACCCCACAGTCAGGGGGACACGGGACCTCTGTTCTCGAAATCGAAAGAGGTCTCAGTAGTGAGGGGGTCTCTGTAGATAGGGGATAACTTGAAATCTTGATACAACCCCTTTTATTTCTGTCATTTTGTTCTGGAAAGAATAGTGCTGTCCACCATGTTAGGCTGCCTGTCCACGGGCGATGATCTGCTGGCGATAAATCATCCGCGGACCACGTTCTGTGAAGCTTTCCATAGGGTTGCTATGGAAAGCGCAGCGCCGGCGTCCATGAGCGGAGAATCGTAGTGATACTCCGCTGCGATTGCCGTGATTCTCCACGGTGAGCCTATCTATCAGATAGGCTTATCTCGGAGACATGTCAGCTCTCCCCCTCATCCCCCGTGGTGGAATATCGCCTCGGCCTTGATCTTTCTGGCACAAAATGCTGGAAACAAACGGAAACCTGCCAAAATAGGGACCTATGGGTTTCAGGCATAGCAGTTTACATTGACAACTAATTCAGGTCCTGTTCAAGGTTGCCATTTTCAAGATTTTAAATGGAACCCCTAACAGGACCCCTGGATGGAAGTCATAATGAGATATGAATAGGTCGTAATTAGAGATGAGCGAGCACGCTCGGATAAAGCAGTTACTCAAGCGAGCATCGCTCTTATCGAGTAACTGCTTTCTGGTCCGAGCAGGCTCGCTCGGGGGGTGGCGGGGTGAGAGAGAGACTCTATCTGAAGTATATAAACGCATCTATAGAATATTTAATTGAATATTCAAACCTCCATACCATGACCAATTATTACCATTGCTTAGTAATTGAATTATACCGCCATATTATGGCTGACTACTATTGTCATATAAAGATCCACTATTACCTTCAGACATGTGACTACAGTACTTGTCAGATGCAGAACTCACAGTTTATGTCTTCACTAATAAGCCATTCACTTTCTTCATCTTTTCCTTCTGGCCCAGACCAGCATAGCGATTTCTTCCAGCTCTGTTTTTCCTTAGACATCTTTCGCTCCTCCCTTTTTCAGCACGTCTGCTATGACAGCAACAGATGCCACTACACCAGTGTCAGTCAGTGTACTGGATTTCCAGCCACAGATGCCCTTATTCCAACAACTATGAGACAGATTTATTAAAATGTCAGGTTCTGTGTCAAGGTGGACGGGCTGGGGGTGTGGTAATAAAGAAATTACCTGAAAGCGCTGCGGAATATGTTGGCGCTATACAAATAACAAGTCCCTTTCCCCTTTTACATGGGCGTAAAATGTGTCCCAAAGTGTTCACAACACTTACTAAATGGGGCACACTTCACATGCCATAGAATTCTGTCTCTATTTGATTAGTAAATTGCCCAACTAACTTTAGAGACCTCCCCACATACACTGCACATGCTAAAAGTCATGGGATAGGAACTAATCTTGTGTAGGACCTCCTCCAGCCCAGTAGAATGCAACAACTCAATGTGGCCTCAATTCCACAAGTGAACGTAAACGTCTGGAGGGATGTTGATCCATGCTGTCCGGACACCCACAGCTTGGTGATATCTGTTTGAGCAGGATCCTGGGTGCAAATGGACCTCTCCTTACCAAATCCCCTAAATCCTCATGTCACCTTTCGTAGGAACTCTCCAGAATGCTCCTCAAGCTAATTCTGGGCAACTTGGGCCCGATGACGCGATGCGTTCTCATGCTGGGGGTACATAAAGTCCATGGGGGTCTACAAATGGTAGCCAAGCAGTGAAACGTAGCAGGCATCAGTCAATGATGAGTTTAGGCGGACCAGTGGACCCAACCCATGAAGCCACCACCAACCTGCACAGTACTTTGTTTATAACTGAAACAGTTGGCACCATGACTCATCGGGCCACTTTTAATTGTATGTCTGACATGTTACGTTTCATTCACATTGACTTTTGCACTAGTACGGACTTCTTAAGTGTTTCCCGACTTGACTGCAGCTCTCCGGACCCAAACTTCGAACATCATCTGCGTGTATGATGTTTGGAGTTCAGTTCCGGAGACCCGTGGTCAACCTGGGACACACTTGTGATGTCCATACGTTAAACGGATGCTGCAAACGTCAGTGTGGACGGGCCTTACTTTGTTAGATACACTAGCTGATATCGGATCTGACTTTAAACATAGGACTATCCAAAATACCCAGGGCATCAGGAAAAAGACCTGGTGCCCATGCATGATGATGCCAATGGTGGAAATATTCTTTATAATTGAATTGACTATATTGACTTCATATGACTACATGGACATCTTACATAGTCTGGGCCAGTGTTTCCTAAACTTTTCACCCTTTGGGCACCCCTGGAAAACATTTTTATTACATGGCACCCCTACTGAAAAGGGAGTATGACCAGCGGGAGTGACTAGGGCACAGCTTATCGCGACATATGATTTTACCTCTGAAATTCCAGGCACCCGGTGGCCTCTAGTGTGTGCAACATCGCTGGCCACTTCCGCATCACCTGGCTAGTGGCGCTGCGTTCACTAGAGGCTGCCAGGTGAGGGAGGGAGGCGTCTAGAGTGAGTAGTCCTCGGAGGTGAGAGAGAGCGCGGTGTCTTTTGGAATCAGCTATGGAGGCGCATCTGATTTTGAGTCAAAATCCACAGTATTTCCGCTATATGCACATGGGGTTGATTTGCTGTGGAAGGTCCGCAGCAGACATTCTGCAGCAAATCAGCAGTTCAAAGTCCGTCTCAAAACCCGCACCACATGTCAATTTCCGCACGGGTTTTGTACGGATTCTTTCTGCAACTTGTGGATGAGATTCATTAAAATCTCATCACTTTGCTGCTACAGTAAATGCAGTAGAATATCCATGCGAAAGGTCTATCCGGACATTTCATGGCAAATTTGCCCAAGTGCGGACCCAGTCTAAAGGGATTTTCCAGATAGCGCCCACTAGGATACCCCGGGGTCGGGGCGGAAGCGCTGGTCTGACCCACGTGTAGTGGCGTTCTCTCATAATTGTAGGCGCAGCTCACATTGAAATCAATGGGAGCTGCGCTTGTAGTTGCAGGCTGGGGTCCCATTGATTTTAATGAGAGCTGCGCCTGCAATTACGAGCACTGGCCATTACACAGGGGTCAGACCAGGGCTTCTACTCCAACCGGGCACTGCCAGGAAAACCCATTTAATTGTCATTTGAGTGACTCCCAGACGCAGTTGGGAATCACTAGTCTAATGTCGGCCTGGCAGGACTTGTGGTCCTAGCATCCAAGCAATGCAAAACAATGTGCTACAAAGACCAGAAGATAGGGATTTCCTACCTCCATCACTGAAAACTCAGTGATCCAATGTTAACCCCTGACATGTCTGGATTAGATCTAGTTTGATATCCCCAGATGAATGACTGTCTCTACGCATGACTGCATCGTCTATGGGACTTTATTACCCTTTACAATCTATTTGGCACTTGCCCTTGCCAAAAAGTGCAAGGCAAGATGACATGTTTATTAGAAAATTTATATTCAGCGGGGCTCAACCTTAAAAAGGAGGAACAGATAAGGTCCCTTTGATTGGATTTGGTTTTCTGTAGTCTATGGATTGATTAGAAATCCCTGAAAACAACAGAAATGGCCCTGCAGTAATTGGTATGGGAGTCACCCAATGGTTGCGTCCCTAACAGGTGAAGTACATCCATAGTTATCCATACATGAAGAGGTAATGTGATACTACAAAACCCAAAATGTGAGGTGCAAGAACTATTTATGCCCAAAATGTACTCCGCTGAAAATGGCGGAATGAGAAGTAATCCTGTAATGACGGAATTTGTTTTCATGATCGTCCTAATTAGAGGGGTTCATCTCCAACAGCCGGCCCAAATACTGCCATCCCTGAATACTTATACACTTACCTACGAATAAGCCTACTTCACACGGATTTGCGCATGTATGAGTGTAGCGTTTTTGCAGAACGGATTATGCTTTTTTGCGTGCGCATCGGCGTATTTTACTGTACTTTTTGCGCCCGCAAGGCGTGTTTATTTACTCACAGCAAACAAAGGCGCACCGATTGAAATGGCCAATGAAATCCAGGTGTGTTCCTTTTCCGGAGCAATTACGCAGAGTTTCATGCATGTCCTTACATATTGCGCGCACCTTTGCCCATCCTCCCCATTGACTTCTATGAAGAGCTTTGGTGAAAAATACGCAGAAAAATATGCTGCCTCAGGCCGGATTTACACGACAAAAGGAAGTACATGCCCTTCAATGCGTGCCATTTTCTGCGGATTCTCCGCACGGACGGCGATCACGGATTCCATCCGTTCGTGTGAGGCCGCCCTCACAGAGAAAATGCTGCGGCATGAAAAACCACTCAAAACTAAACTAAACTTAAAAAACAATCAATTTCAATTCCAAACAATTCAACATCTTCTGCGACGCGATAACCAGGCTGATCAGTAAGTATCGGCGCCGCCATGTTGGGCCATACAGTCATTAACCGCTTAGTGACGAAGCCTGTTTCTCGCTAATGGACAACTAATTTTTCAGTTTTTGTCATTGTCACATTCCATAACTTTTTAATTTTTCTGTCGACATCGCCATATGAGGGTTGTTTTTTGAGGGATAAGTTGTATTTTTTGATAACATCATTTTTAGGTACATTTAATGTATGGTATAACTTCTTAAATTTTTTGAGAAGGAGTAGAGAAAAAATAAAATTTTGTCATTTGCTTTTTGGGTTTAATTTTTACGGCGTTAAGTGTGCAAAATAAATAATGTGATAACTCTCTGGATCGGCACGATTCCGGCGGCACCACGATTATACAGTTTTTTTTAATGCTTTGCCACCTTGTTACCCCAAAGATAAGACCTAGCCTGAAAATAATCCATACTCTGAATTTTCAGAGGCTTAAAATATAAGCCCTACCCCAAAAATAAGCACTAGCTGCTTTGCATTAAAAGAATGGAATACATTACCCAGTAGGATCAATCCAGGTCCCTCCCGCTGCTCCCCGAAGCTCCAGTGTGCTTCTAGCAGTCCTCAGCAGCTCACAGAAGATCGCTTCCTGGTTACGGGATTCAAAAACCCCACCTCCAGGGAGCAATGACTCTGATTGATTCTCAAGAGCTACTCAGCCAATTAATGCAGCGCTGGATGAACCAATGCAATGGCTGTAATTGGTTAATGGAGAGCTGCATTGATTGGCTGAACAGCGCTTAAAGAACCAATCACAGCCATCGCATTGTAGAGGCGGGATCAATGAATTGGCCAATCAATGCTGCGGCTCAGCGCGTTGGAGCTCAGGAGAGTGATGCGAGGGATGTGGACTGAGCCTGCTAGGTAAGTATAAGACATCCCCTGAAAATAAGACCCTGTGCCTCTTTTGTAGCAAAACTTAATATAAAACAGGGTTTTGTTTTCGGGGAAACATGGTATTTTTGTGACCTTTTTTTTAAGATTTGCTTTTGTGTCGCTGCATTCCAGGAGCCAAAGCATTTTTATTTTTCCGTAGACGGAGCTCTATGAGGTCTTGTTATTTGTGGGATGAACTCTAGACTTCTTTTATCCAATTTTCAGGGACGCGTAATATTTTGATTACTTTTTATTTCATTTTTTTCTGAGGCAAGAATAAGAAAATCTGCAATTTTGGTGCTACACCCCAGAAGGGTGACCCTGGGCACCTGGCTAACGTGAAGTACTGTGAGGATGAAGTGCTGATGTGTCACGGTAGCACTTACCATGCTCTAGTCCCAGTGTAGATTGCCAGCCAAGCTTCGACACTCCTTTGTGCCAATAAAGGCGAAGAGGGGGGTTGTAGTAGATATCACTCGTAATGCCACTGTTCCCACACACTGTTAATCAATGTAGTGGAGTAAATAACACGGTGACTTGTGTGTAGTACCTCGGGGTCCCTAGGAATGGTTAGGGCCCGGTATAAATTTTTCCTGAAGGAAACTTGTATAACAGGTAATTACAGGCACAATTCACTTGTTAGCAGTTTCAGGTTATATCTCAGAGGTAGGGAGGATACACAGGATGAATACGGCCCTATAGTGCAAGTTATCTATATGTCAACGGTTGTGAATTGGGAACACTCCGGGGGAGGAAATGGGGTAGGGGGTCACTCCGCATACACTCTGGTAAGAAACACTTATTCAGACAAAGGCCTAGCCATTAAAGTACCTCTGTGCGGTGATCCCAAACTAACGGACGGCCGCACAGGAAAATGCCTGTATTGTGGTGTGTATCAGTTTTTAGGAAACTGGGGTTGCTCTCACTCACTCTCTTGCTGGGATTCACTCTTAATACATCCACTCTCCAAGCGTTGCGGGATGTCGCTCTTCTTTCTCCTACCTGGAAGCTAAAGGTGCTTTTATCTCTGTGTTAGCACTCTCTCTCCTGAGGATGGACTTTTTTTTCCCTGCACTCACATTTATACCTTCACTTGTACCACATGACATAAGAGAATAGATACATTCAGCAGACAGAACTGAGAGGCAATAATTTTATGAGCGTTAACTCTTCAGACACTGCAGCTGTGCAACACATACAGAAAATGACAAGACAGCTTTGCACAGTTCATCCACATAGACAGACATGTATGACATTTATGGAGGGGCCCAGGATGGTGTCCTGGGACACTACATTGGCAAGTTTTTTTAATTTTCAAAGGCGTTCGCTATAAATGAATATGTAAAATTAAATAATAATATGTAAAATATGTTAAGTTAATTCTGCAGGCCGGATCCGATTACACCAATACCAATTTTATGTAGTTTTTTGAAAAAAATTTATTTTTTTTTGTCGCTGCATTCAAAGAACCCTAACATTTTTCTTGTTTTGTCAAAGTGTTTTTTTTTTTGCAGGACAACTCGTACTTTTTAATGGTACCACATGATGTGTTGATGACTTTCTATAGGTGAAATAGGTAAAATTAGCAAAAACTTTATTCTTTGCTTATGAGGTGCAGTTGTGCGGGTTAAATAATGTGTGATTTTTTTTCACATAACATTGACATTCTTATTTTGTATAATTTTTTAATACTTTTTATATCACTAGGTAAGGTGACCAGATTTTCCCAGGGTCAAAGCGGGACAAAAGGGAGTGGTCAGGGGGCGGGGCTTATCACAAGGTATGATTTTACCTCCGTCATCATAAAAAATACAGGGACAGTTCAAAAAAGACAGGGAGTAAATTCCGCAGCATTTCTGCATCTAAAAACCAGTCAAAATATGTACCATAAGCCCCAGCAACAGTAGTGACCCCCACAGTAGCCCCAATAGTAATAGCACTCCCCTATATCTAGGGTGCTACGATATTACAGGATATGGACATTAGATGACCAGCGGGGTTGTTTATCTCAAATGTTGATCCAGGGATTACTCTGGCTGCCATAATGGCGTCAGGAAGGACTTTTTTCCTCCATAGGAGCTAATCGGCTCGCTGGTTTTTTTTGCCTTTCTCTGGACCAACAAGGTGGAGGTTAAAACAGGCTGAACTAGAAGGACATTGTCTTTATTCAGCCTAATGTACTATATCAGCCCCAGCAATAATAGTGACCGCCACAGTAACCCCAGTAGTATTAGCGCTTCTCTATACTAGCCCTACCAATAATAGTGATCCTCACTGTGGTCCAGCAGTAATAGCGCTCACCTATATCAGCCCCAGCAATAATAGTGAACCCCATAGTGGTCTAGTAGTATTAGCATTTCCCTATACCAGCCCCAGCAATAACAGTGACTCCCACAGTAGTCCAGTAGTAATAGTTCTCCCCAATACCAGCCCCAGCAATAATGGTTATCCCCACAGTAGCCCCAATAGTATTAGCACTCCCCTATACCAACCCTGGCAATAATAGTGCCCCCCACAGTGGTCCAGTAGTATAAGCGCTCCCTTAACACCCTTATACTTACCTCTTCCTGGTCTTCAGACCACCGTTGCTCCTCTTCACAGTGCTGCTGCCGGCGGAAGTGTGTGCGCCTACAGCAGCGCCTGCTCCCTTCTCCTCTCCTCTCTTGCGGAACCAAAGAGGAGAGGTCAGGGGAGGAAGATCTTGGATGCACAAACTGCTCTCAGTGTGTGCATTTGGCAGCGCCGCCGAGTAATTACCAGCTGGGGAGTTGAGGCATCCCAGCCGGTAATCACTTTAATGGTGACCTGACCTCCCGAAAGTGGTACAAATGGCTGTCCTGCTGGGGTTCTGGCAGGAAGTGGGACGCAGAGTCCCAAAGTGGGACAGTCCACCTAAATAGGGACGTCTGGTCATCTTACACTAGAGAACTTCAATTAACCATCTTTTATCAGTTTTCTAATACACTACTATTGTACAGAGGCCATCGTAGTTGACAGACAAGGAGGCCATATTCAAGCCTCTGGGTACCATAGCAACTTATTGAGACCGCGAACGGGGGGAGATCTCTCCCACCCCCCCGCCGCTCCCTCCTGCTCAGTCCCGCAACACACCACTCACCCCCGCCGGCACCCAAATCTTTTCTCACAAGCGGGCAGGTACTCGAAGAGGACAATACGTGCTCGAGTATTTGTCCTTAGCGAGTATGCTCGCTCATCTCTAGTCCTGAAGTTGTGCTGACCATGTGGTATTGGCTATAGTCCACAGTTCATCTCCATTATGAGGCTGTGAGAGAGCGATCAATCGTGTCCCACAGATTCCTGATTTGAGAGAGGTCTGAGGATCGCGGTGGCCAAGGAATCACCAGGACATCTTGCAGAGCATGCCTGCTGATGTTCGCTGTATGGGGCAGAAGATCTGATAGTGCAACTCTATTGATACCAATGAGTTCATTCACGTTTGCGTATTTTGTGTGTGCATTTTGGTTGTGCTCTATTTTCTGTATATTTGCAAACCAAAGGTCCGTGAGGGTGCAATACGCAAGAATATGCCGGAAACACTGCGGAATTGCGCTGGGAAATGAACACATCTGGAACTATTTAGCCATTTTAGGCGGTGCGTCTTGTTTTGAGCGCACAAATTAACATATCCTGCAGGGACAAAAAATACAGTAAAATCCACCGATGCGTGCACAAAAAATCATCGTTCCGTAAATATGCAGCGCTTGGGCGATTTTTCCATCCTGAAAAATTTGTTCTGAAGTTGGATGAAAGAAAACTCATTCATTCCATTATAGATATTTCAGTAAAACATTCCAGCCTGTCCTATTTCCTTATGATTTTCACATGAAAATCACCCATTCAGGTCTATGAGTGCGTTTGAAAAAACAGATTGCACTTGTATGATGCGGATACAATTCATCTGAAACGTGTGTCACCATGGTGACCATCATTTGAAAAACCAGAAGCGATATTTTTTTTATGCGTGTGTAAAAAACGCACGCACAGAAGATGTAAATCGCGTGGAAAAAAAAAAAAATCGCAAAATCACAAGAAATCTGCAAGCGAAATCAGGCCAATTTTTACAAATTTAATTCACAAATGTCAGTGAACCCCGCCCCCGTATCGCGCTCCCCACCATGTGAAATCCCCAGGGATGCAGAGATCCTCCGGTGCGCCTGTCAGCCACGGCAGAGGATGGAGGAGTGCCATGCGAGAAAACATCACTCCTGTGTATGACCCCATTCAAAAGAATAGGGTTCATATTTGTACGCGATTTTAGCGCCCGAGAGAAGGCAGCCTTGGGGCTCCTTTCCACTGGCGAGGTAATCGCACGTTTTCAGTGCGATGCGAGAGTGCGAGCTCTCGCAGGAAAGTCCTACACATGTTGTTCTATGACAACCTTTCCACTAGCGATTTAAGGGCAAGCTGCGATGCGAGGATTAAAAATCGCAGCAGGAGGATTGTTTCAGCGTTTTGCATTTTCCGGTCGCCCATACAGTGCAACGGCAAAACAGATTCTCGCATCGCAACACAAAAGCTTGCGATTTTGCATTGCTGCGATGCGATTTTACCATTACAAGTCCCATAGACCCCTGCAGAAAAAAAAATGCTGCGAATTTCGCAGTGAAAAAAAAAACTGTAGTGGGTAGTCACCCTTCACCCTTAGGGCGGATTCACACAAATGGACTTTCCTCCCCTTGGGCTGGGTTCACACGGGGCAGATTTGCCGCGGATATTCCGTGTGGAATTTCGCCGCGGCAAAACCGCATGCGGCCGCTAATCCCAGGATTAGCCAGCCATTTGGACGAGATTTCTCAGAAATCCGCTGGGGCTAAGCTGGCAGAAGTCGTGGCTGCGGCGCAGATTTGCCGACCGCAGCGTGTTCATTTATTTTTTTCCCCGCTGCGGCCGCACTCTCCTCTATGGGAGCGCCGGCTGCAGCGGAAGAGCGAGCGGCCGGGCCACTTCAAAGCCGCCGCGCGTTTTGAAGCAGCGGTTCTCCCGACGGAAATCTCGCGGTTTTTCGCTGCGGCCAAACCGCGGGATTTCCGTCGGGAATGTGGCCCATGGGAACCCAGCCTTTTAGAGTCATTATAATCAAACCGGAACTACTCATCTCTATGGGATTTCAGTGGTTTCATCTTCACCACCTCTTTTCCTGGCTGGGATTTGTACGTCCAAGAAAAAATCGGAGCTGCGCTATTTTCGCGCATGTAATGAACACATTGTGCGGGGAAGATCAGGCGTCCGAGGGAGGAGAAATCTCCCTCACTCAGGTGCAACTACACTCCGTACTGTCGAACCCAGTTGTGCCAACGGCAGCATGAAGCGACTGTTAAGATACATTCACACGGGCGAGTGCGATATCGAACTGCGAAACTCGGCCCGATATCGCGCTTGCCAATGTACATTTTACCTGTAGATGATAGGCGTTTTTCAGGCAAAATCGCATCGCTTTTGTGAAATGGCGATCGTCAGACACGTGTTTCATGCATGCCAGCGGATCGCAAGTGTTACCCATTGATTTCCATGCGATACATCCCATCGCACAGCATGCGGGTGCCTCGCGGTGCCTTTAACACCTCATTACAAACAATCGGCGAAGCGTTCCTACGGGAATGTGAAAAAATAGGACATGCAGCGATTTTGTTTGACTTGCAGTATCGCTCAGGCATACAACTCCATATACGTACAGATACGCAACGCACAAAACTCACCATTGTGGGTATGTAGGCTATTTTCACAGGAACCTATTTGCACGGTCGTATCTTTTATACGCAGCGTGAAAAGACTGGACCTGCTCTATCTTTGTCCGTGTTACACAGCTAGCTCCCATAGACTTCTATGGCAGCTGGAAACAAAGGAGGCGGAGGGAGTTACCGGCGTAAAATGTGGGAAAAGAAGACAGATCGCCATAATGACATCCCTCACTCTCCACCTCGCCATACCGTGCACATCTCCAGCCCTTTACCTTCTGTATCCCCCCATTACTTGTAGTATGTAAGCTCGTTGGAGCAGGACCCGCACCCCTATTGTTTCCATCAACTGATTACTATGTAACCGTGGTTCTGTAATGTTTGTATTGTCTTTCTGTATCCCCCCTGTCTATGTAAGCGCTGCGGGATATGTTGGCGCTATACAAATAAAGTTTTTTATTATTATAATGAGGCATTGTTATTCCGAGCATTACTTCCGCTCATTGCTCGCGAATGGGTTTCAATGCGCCAATTACAATCAGGTGTCGAGCATGTCAAAAATTAGTTCATGCGAATATACGTTCCGTCCGGGCGAACATATTTACGCATACAGTCGTCTAATTAAGCCCTGATACTCATATTGCAGCCAGTGGCCAGATAAGTCCCATGTAAGTGATAACTTCCATCAGCGGAGGGGGCAGCCGGCTGGAGTCTCCATATAACATCTCCTATCAGTGCGGGAGGAGAGGACTTCTTATCTGGGTTCACTTTCTTCTGACTCCCAGACAGCTGGCCTTGTCTTTAATGAGGGATCCTTATCTCCCCCTCAGTGGCCTTCAAGACACAGCCCAAAAAAGAATTAAGAAATAACCACTTCTTCATGGATGGACCAATATCACACGGAGATGTTATGAGCGCAGCCATACTACAAGCACGAATCTTGGGCAGACCGTGTGTCATATCAAAAATGTGCCCGTATTATCAAGTATTGGGGCTTATTCACACAATGAATTACTCACACAAATTTTGCGCCCATAACACGCGGTAAGTAAGACCCACTGATTCCAATGGGTTCATTCGCATATTCTATGTGCGCACTCCGTTCACGCTTTTGTTCATGCAGAAAGATAATATGTGGCACGTTCTATTTTTGTAAATATTGCGCACGGAAATAGCACATAATAAACTAACTGCCTGTTAAAATGGGAGAATCCATGGGGGGGGGGTTTTTGCACATGCAAATATGTGCGCAAAAAAAGTCAAAAGCATACACAAACTTGCAAGGCAAGCGTGCAAAAACACTCCGCAAAGCGTTTACGTGAGCCTGGCCTTACACTTGTGTGAAACTGGCCATAGGCTGGGTTTACATGGGCGTAAGCAGCTTTTACGCATGCATCTGTGCGGCATTTTTGCGCACTTAGCGGTTTGCGTGTTTTTTCTTTTTTGTGTATTTGCATGTATTTGTGCACGCAAAAAAAAAAAATTCCCATTTATTTCAATAAATTTTAATTATTACAATATGCGCTATTTTCGGGTGCAATACGTCTAAATATAGAACCAGCTGCATATTTTTCTTTTTTCGCAAAGGAAATGTGCGTGCAAAACATGCTCATGTGAACGAACCAGTCGAAATCAATGGGTTCTATTCGCTGCGTTTTACGTGCACAACATTTGCACACATAGTAAGCTGTGCAAACACGCCCATGTGAATGAGCCCCCAGGGCTCCATCACACTAGCCAACGCTCTGGCGCGGAGTGTGAAAAGCTGGATCACATATCACGCAGGTGTTGCAGTGAGGGGAGGCAATGGCAGTCAATGGATTTTCTTTCACCGGTGTGTGGGCACTGCGTATCCATACCCAAGAGAAATAAATCGCAGCACGTACAATACGTTGCGTATGGGTAGCGTTTCTATGCAGATCGGAGCGGGGAATCTAGAAAAAAAACCAAAAACATAAAACTGCGCATGTCCGTGACGTCAGATTCGCAGGCATGCGCAGTGCATAATCATCCCATATGCGGTCTCGGCCCTCATATACGCAAGTTTGAGTGGATCAACGAAAATCAATGGACTTACATGGACCCCATTCACTGTGTATGAACGCGATTAAATTACGCTCGTGTGCGCCGCCCGCAGGATCTTTTTAGACAAGCTGATTTACCGCTTGATCAGGCGAGTGACGTCATCGCTCGTTTGCTCTAAGTAACAGGCAGATACATTGTCCACTCGGTCAGTCTTTTACATTTATTACATAAGGCCTCCCTTACACAGGCGTTCGGCAAAGCGTCGCAATTTTAATCGTGCCGCTTTGTCGTGATTTACTTTGATTTTCGCCTGCAGCGCTGCTGCGGCCGACACCGGCTTCTAGCACGCATCATTATTGATGAGGTGCGCTCAACGCCGAAGCATAGAACAGACTCCGCGCGAAAATCGAGCGCCTGTCTGAGAGGCTCCATTGAAAACAATGGAAGCGTTATACCGCGATTATCGCGGCGCTGTAAAAAAAAGCGCCTGTGTGAGGGCGGCCTAAGTGACTGAAAGAGCGCTGCTTAAACCGAACGAGGAGCGAATGAGCCAATCGTGATTCTCATGCCGTCATAAAATGAACAATCAACGACTGTCGTGCGGCGTTCAATCATCGGCTCGCGTTTAGTCCGAACGATTATCGGCCATTTTCACAATACGTTGCACCGAAGCCTATACATTTGCGCATACGCTCGTCTGAAGGAGCGCATATTCTATAGCAGTGTACTTTTATGGTGCTATAGAAGATGTTAAACACTATGACTGGCGCGGTCAGCTGACTGGCATGACCAAAGAAGAATTCCCGCTACGATCAGGGATCCCCTATACAGTCAGTCCCGGGGACCTCCAGATGACGCCAGGGCTGTCTGTATATTTAGGCTCGGAGCTTCCGTTCGAGATCTGGTCACAAACGCCGAACAGACTGGCATGATGCGCTATTTTATTCAGGAAGATGACAGCCGCCATGACGGAAACGGATAGATCCCTCAATAGTCAGGGGGATCGGTTTGGCGCTGCTGGCGTCCGACATGTAATGGATCCGTCATTTCCGCTGTTCTGCTTCTACAATGAAGCAGATGTGAACAGAGCCTAAGGACGGCTTCACAAAGGCGAACTTGCGCACAAACAATTTGCGCACGCTATATGCAGAGAATATAACATTGATTTCAATGGGTTGTACACATTTCTGTATTTTGCGCAAACATTTCGGGCACAAAAAAAAAAATAGAGCATGTTCGATTTTTCAGTGTATTTGCGCACCAAAGCTCCCTATAGAAGTCAATGGGAATTCACAAATGCGCGCTAAATACGCAAGGAGACGCGTGAAACGCTGCGTAATTGTGCAGGAAAAAGAACACATCTGGAACTCATTAAGAGTAATTCGCCATTTCAATCGGCGCCTCTTTGTTTCCCGTGCACAAATACACATGCCTTGCGGGCACAAAAAAGTGCAGTGAAATATGCTGATGTGTGCGCCAAAGAGCATTGTTTATTCTGCAAAAATGCGACGCTCTTGCACGAGCAAATACGCATATGCTGATGTGAAGCTGCCTAAGGCCGCACCGCGGATCCGCAGCAAATCGCGTTCGGAACATGCTATGCAAAATCGCTTTTTCCTACACACTCGCGGAAACGAATTGCGATTTCCACAAGCGGAGGAATATATCGCAGCACATTCTTTTACGTACGGATGGCTTCCAATAAATGGCAAGGGAAGCCGTCGAACCCGTGGACCATCCACAATGGACATTGCGGATAGGATGCGGGTCCCCGCGTCATCACCTAGCGACGGTGCAGAAAAAAAAGATATTAAAAAAAAATCTGCACTGCGCACGACCGACAGTGGCTCGCCGCAGACAGGTACGCAAGGTCGCCGGACGGAGCTGGGTTCGGCTGCGGGCTCCCGCTTGAAGAATCCGAACCGTTTTCGCACCGCCGGCCAAAGGCTGAGCATGTGTGTGAATATGCTCACCTCAGCGCAACATATTTGCGCAGTGCATGACGTTGATGAGATAGATTTGCGCGTCTGTCTGCATAAAATACTGTACTTTTTGCATGACACACCCCTACCGTGGATTAAAAGGCTATTTAGCCAAATTAGGTCCAGATACGCTGTTTTCGTATTGATTGCTTTTTTTTACGCGTGCAAGTAAAAAAAAGGAACGAAGGCCAAAGTGATGTCACTTTTTTCCCCCACGGCCTCCTGGCAGCATACGTAAAAACCGCACTGAATCCGCATGCAACGGCACGATTGCTGCATTTTTACATAATCCCATAGAATTTAATGGGTGAGTTGTTCCGTAAACACAGACTAACGCAGGGCGCGTGCGTTTTTTTTTTACGCGAGCAATCAATCCACAAAATACACGTTCAAAATCGTTTTTAATGCACCTATTATGACAATGGCGAATAACATGCGTTAAAACGCACTAAAATACAGCAGACAGTGTTCGAAAATAGCGGCATTAGAAACGCCAATTTCGAGCACTATTTAGCGATGCCCCATTGAAATCACTGGAGGCGTTTTAGTGTGGCGTTTCAAATATCGCGGTAAACGCTGTAAAAAGCGTTGTTTGTGAGAGCGGCCAGGCGCTTTTTACCGCGGCATTTTGAACGCAGTGGTAATCGCGGTAAAACGCTCCGATCAATTTCAATGGGGCCTTGCAGACATGCGCTTGAACGCGGCGTTCTTAGAAAATGCCACACTTTTCTAGCGCTGTCTGCTCTATTTTGCTGTGTTTTTGCGCTTTTTAACGCAACTCACATTATGGGGTGCATTAAAAAGCAATGTCAAAGACAGGTTACTGCGTTTGAAAGCGGCGGTAAAAATTGCGTCAAAACGCCACCATCAAGGCTCTGTGGGAGGGTGGCCTTGGAGCAGAGCTTATATTTTACCAGAGCACCCCTGGCCTCTAGTGAGCGCAGCGTCGCTGGTCAGGTGATGCAGAAGTGCCCCGCGGCGCTGCGCTCACTAAGGGCCGCGGGTGATCGGTGAAGGAAGCCCTGAGAGCGAGGAGACTTCGGAGGGGAAGGGGAGTGCGGTCTCTTGTAAAATCAGCTGCGGATGGTGCAGAAGTTGACTCTCTTTTGGTTTTGGAGATGCTGCGGAATTTTCCACCGCGCAAATTCCGCAGCATTTACCTTGTGTGTAAACATACCTTAGGGTGCATTCACACGCTGCGCAAATGCTGCAGATTTGTTGTGGAATTTCCACAGCAAGTCGCAGGTTAGAGTCAGGCCCCATTCAAACGGGCGTGTGCAATTTTGCGCACGGCTCAGTGCATCATATTTGCGCAATATGTGTGCCTTTTTTGCAGGTGTATCGGTGCCTTTTACTGTACTTTTTGCGCACAGCAGCCCAACAAGCCTGATTGAAATGGCTGCTTAGCCTAATGAGCCCCAGGTATGCTCACAGAATTGCGCAGCATAGTGTGCATTCTGTTGTGCACTTCCCACGCATTTGCGGACCCTCCTTGTTGTCCTTAGCACTATGGGAAATGAAAGCTGCACTGTGATTGGCTGCCAGAGGCAACATGGACACTTTCTTTTTAAGACAGTTACATAAGGCCTCTCTCACACACAGACACGGCAAACCTATGTGGAAAAAATGCCAGACCCGGAGGAGGCTACAATTTTGAGAAACCGCTATAGAGCCAAAAACTTCAGAGAAAAATGAAACCCACAAAAAATGCACGTTTTTTTGCGCACTTCATGCTTTACCATTGTTTTTTTTTACTGCAAATAGGTGACAAAAAACACCAGCGTTAAAATTGCCAAAAACACTGTATTTCCCAACCAGGACCCGACACCTGTTGACCGATCCCTTACGCTCCATAGGAGCTGCGTCCTTTCCTCACGGGGCGCCCAATGTCGCAGACGCCATTAGCTTCCAAACCATGCTTGCAGCTCTGGACCGCGTCACATACGACTCCAGATATCCTACGTCAAGGATGTATTACACTACAACAGAACTATCTGACCCGGCATGGCCTTGCGCTATATCTCAAACTATGGCACCAAAACATCATTACGTTCTGGTTAATGCAGACCCCATGGATGAGTGACCCCACACCCTGGCTAGGGGTTGTACATTACACGCACATCTCATTGAAACTTTCTTGGCAGTTCACCTTCGCTCCTCCAGATCTGGGTCCATGGTGTCGTCATGCTCCGTAGTGTCGCTCTCTTTGGCACCGCCAGTCCTGTTTCTTCGGTCGCCAGGTCATCAGGGCCCTTTTGATCCTGCATCTTCTGCCCCCAGTCTTCAGGGCATCTTGGTTCTCCTGGCCTCCTTATGGTCTTTCTCCTGGCAGCTTCCCAGCATAAGAAAAACTGCCTACAGTGCTGCTTTGCCGACGGCCTCTGCCACTTTAAATGTCCCCTGCCATCTCTCTGCCACTGCTGCGACTGTCAGTGCTCTTTCACAACTGTGACGCAGCTCTAAGGCCTCATGTCCACGGGGAAAATCAGATCCGCTGCGGATTTGTAACGCGGATTTGGGCTGCGGATGCACTGTAATTGTCTTTTATTTTTCATTCGGGAGATTAATGTAGCTATGTGCTCTATGAGCTCCCGCACGCGTGATCCGCACTAAAATGGAGCATGTCCATTTTTTTTCATGCTCCAAAAATTTTTTAATTACCATCCGCGGGTATTTATCTACCCGCGGGTGGTCAATGCATTCCTATGGGGCGCGGATCTGCGTGCGGGTAAAACGCTGCGGATTTTAATTCTTATTTTCCCCGTGGACATGAGGCCTAAATCATTTTTTATTGGCCTACAGTTCCCTACCAAGGGGCTTTTATTATCAGTGGTGATGTGCTAACTGCATATCTGAGGAAGGAGTTGGAGCCTCCTCTATAGTGCTTGTAGCACTATTAAATGGCACCCTGAGTGCCTCTCTCTCCTCTCCCCTCCCCAGCAGCGGCACTGGCTGGTGGAAGGGCCTTTTACACAGCACTACTTGTGCCCTATTACTGGCGGCTGCCGCGCACCTGTCTGCAACATGCCCTCTGGTGTTCTGTATCAATGGGAATGCGCCAAAACGCAGTAAATACGCCTGATATACATATACGTTTTCAATGATGGGCAATGATGGGATGCATTAAAAAATGCAGTTGAACGTGTTTAAGAGCAGCCTGAGGCCTCTAACACGCTAGCGTTTTTTAAAATAACACCTCCACACGGTTTGCATACGGTGTGGAGTCACAGTTCATATTATTATTCACATTCCATGAGGCAGCACACACAATCAAGTTTTTTCACGCAGGCATGGACTGTATGAAAAAACTCATTGCATGCGCCATTCTGATCCATTTTACGAATTAAACTCGCCCATTCAAGTCAACGGGGAGAGAAATGAAAACGCACAGTACACGGATGCCATCAGTGCGCGGTCCATGCACTCTTGGGGTTTTTTTATGCTTAAAAAAAGATTGGGCGTGTTCCGGTTTGGTTTTGTTTAAGGCATGAAAAATGCGTGGCAGAGGCCCCCTGCACACGGGTAGAAATTCTGCGGTGGGATCCGACCCGGCCGTCTGCAGGTGGCATACAGAGAAAAAAAAAACGGACACACAGATGGAATACGGAAGCCACACGGAGCTGCACATATATAAAAATACATCCGATTTTTTGTGGACATGAAGGCGGTTTCACATCTGCGTTGGAATCTCTGGTCGGAGATTCCATCATAGACCCAGCACAAAGTACCGGAAAAAAAAAGTGCTGCATGCAACGCGGAAAGCGAATAGATCACATTATACTCAGTGGGGTGCATTTGGCGCTGTTCAGTTGCATCATAAAATAGAGCCTTAGGGCGCCTACCCACTTGCGATTTTTTTTCCTGCGATGTTTTGCGTTTTTTCTCAAGAGCAATTAGTATAGAATGCGTTCTTGTCCATCTGGGTTTTTTTTCCGTTTCGTGGGGTTTTTTCACATAGGAACTGTCAGTTGCATATGTCTCCTTATTTTTCTCTTAATGCACCCATGATTGTCAATGGAGGGCTGCAAAAAACGCGCAAAAACGCTGCGAAAAACGCGCAAAAAACCTGCGAAAACGCTGCGTTTTTCACACGCGAAAACCGGCAACGCAAGTGGGTAGGCGCCCTTACGGTGAAGGAGATCTGTCTTTCCTAATCCACAAACCAAGCAGGAAAAACGGAACCACCGACGCAGCTGTGAAACCACCCTGAGGGCGTAAACAGACAGGCACGTGCGCAAATACACCTGCCGCTACGAAGCGTATTAGCGCACGAACCTGTCAAAATCATTTATGGTTTTGACAGTTCAAATTTCGTGGGTATAAAAAAAGCATACAGATAGGTCCCGCCCATCACGCCAGAATCATGCTAATCAAAACGAAACCATTGAAATCAATGACAAAATCACGGTCGTCTGTTTAAGCACTAAGGCTCATTCACACAGGTGGCTTTCATGTGCGAATTCCGTCCGATACGGGTCATTTTAGATGAGCCGATTATGGTTTGAAGGAGTGATGTCATCGCTAGCTCGTTGGCTAGCGATGACATCACGCCTGTTTAGACAGGCAGATATATCGTTGCTCGTTCAAACCAGAATCGTTCCGTTTTCTCATTCCCTGTACAAGTGAATAAGAGGAACTGAATGAGCGCCAAACGATCAGCCAATGATGGTTTTTACGTTGCATAAAATGAATGATGAGCGAAAAGTGAACAATTTTTGCATTTAGAGCGAAGAATTATCATTCACTTTCTCTCATTTGAACGATAATCGTTCTATCTTAAAGCGCGCTAACACTACATTCACACAGGCGAGCGCAATATGGGACCCAGAAACTCGGCCCGATATCGCACTGGGCAACGTGCATTTTTTACTCCAAGGCGTTTTTCATTGAGTTCAATGGAAACATCACATTGCGAGCCATGCAATATTTTTTAGGGTCACATTGAATACAATGGACGGGGGAACGCCAAAAAATAGAAAATTCTGTGATTTCTACGGAAAAATAATAACTCCACTCAACAGAATGGAGATCATAATCATGGAAGATTTGTGCAACTCAGACTTTTTTATACCACAAGTGTGCACCTAGCCTAATTGTGGCCCTTCTCCTCTTAGTATATTGGGGCCCCTCCACCCTCCATCACCCATCATATTATTTACCGCATATCACTTGCTTTGGCCGCTTATCTCCATTGGGGTGGGCACGGGGCTGCAGAGGACCAGTGAGGGGTGCAGGTTTCCCAAGGGGCCCTCAGGATTGGTCAGAGCTCAGGTGGAGAATATTCTGGTGACTCCGGACTCTATATAAGCCCCGTAGCCGCAGACTAGCGCAACCAGCAGAGCAGACAGCGCAGCAGAGCCATGGAGCGCACAAAGGAAGCGGCCGCCGCAGACGCAAAGGTAATGCCTGGCAGGGGCAAGCCTTGTGCCCGTTGGTCTCAGCCCTGCATTATTCTGTAGTTGGGGCACTTTTGCAAAGTTTTTTTTTTAGCAATTAAAGTGAAGTCGGGAGGAGGTTGTGGTGTTTGCAGGCTGCGGTAGAACTACAAGTCCCAATATAGGTTGGGGGAGCAGGCGTTTTGCTGTATTTGCTCCCTGATCTATTTTTAGCATATATTAGGACTACATCGGATGTGAACTATTACCATTATTACAAGGGCGTGGTGCATCGCGGGGGCGCGTTTGTTAGTAAATGGGGCGGCTGGCAGATGAAATCACCTGGGTGTTATCTTACCTGATTTAGGAGAAGCTGAATGATTGTTCTGGTACTTCTAGTTCTATAATCCCCGAGATATAGGGTGGTATCAGGGGAGACCTGGGGTCTGGTGCAGCTCTCTAGCCTGGTGGGGTTGATGAAGTGTATTTAGTCTTTAGCAGGAAATAATAAATATACATTGTATCACTTGATGTGGATGTTTGTTTTCAGGCTATTTTTTTTCCTGCACGGCTGAGCTCACACCAATGTCTTGCAGTGTTTTACCACTGTGAAGCTGCAAATTGCTATGATTTTTTTCACTGTGCATATCGTACAGCGTATCTCATGCACAGTCCTGACTTTAAAAAAAAAAAAATATTCAAAAATTCCTGTTGTGTATAAACGCCACATATCCAATATATCTAGTGTTAAGCACCCATAGTATGTAAAATGGAGCAGGCTGTGCTCTTTACATACAAATTCTATGCTGTGTATATACACGAGTGTGAATGGATTAACAAAAATAGACTTAATTTCATTAACTCCATTGACTGCGTAATATGCCTTATAAACTACACGTGTGAGCCTGCTCTAAGGGCGCGGTCACACGAGCGTAGGCGTATTTACGTTTGCACGTGTGCAGCGTTTAATCACCGGAAAGAACGTTTTTCGGCGATCATGACCAGAGCTAGAAAGCGTATTATCGTTCCTACTTTGCAAACTATCTTTTCGGCCATCGAATATGCGTTGGCGCGTATTTTGGTCGCGTATGTTCCGTCTTTTTTTCGGGTTGCCGTTTTTACACGCCGTAAAATCGCCCGTGCGAACGAATACATTGGAAACCAACGCCTCAGATGGTCACGTTTATACGAGTGGGCGCAAAAACGTGCTGTTTATGCGCTCGTGTGAACGCATCCTTAGGCTGGGTTCACACGGGGTGTAACTGCTGTGGGATGCCTGCAGCGGGATTGCACTGGAATTCCGTGAAATTTCTGCAGCTGAAGTCTCGCTGCTTTTGAAAGTAGCTTGTTTCACTGTGGCTATCTCTCCCATAGGGAGGAGAGCAGGTAGCAGAAATGGTGATTAAAATTCACATGCCACAGCTTTGAAATCCACGCGGCTTGTCAGTTTCAGCGCAGCTTGGCCCAACCGGACTGTCTGCAGTGTGGATGTGATTTTTGCAAATCTCGTCCACTTTGCTGGTTAATCTTGTGCTTAAGACTGCTGGTGGAATTTTCGCGCAGAAAGTCTGCATGGAGATTGCATGGCAATTATGCCCCGTGTGAACCCAGCCTTAGGGTGCGGGCAGACGAGCGCATAAACGGCGCGTTTTTGCGACCAAACGTATATACGTGACCGTCTGAGGCAATGGTTTCGAATGTATTCGTTCACATGGGCGATTTTACGGCGCGTAAAAACAGCAATTCGAAAAAAAACGGAACATATGCGACCGAAATACGCGCCAACGCATATTCGATCGCCGGAAAGACCGTTTGCAAAGTAGGAACAAATGAAAATACGCTTTCTAGCTCTGGTCGTGATCAGTGAAAAACGATCGCTCGGGCGATTATACGTTGCGCTCGTGCGAACGTAAATACGCCTACGCTCGTCTGCCCGCACCCTTATTGTGATAGCTTCATACCTGCTTTACTGCTGTTTGGGGCCCAGGAAAGAAGAATCTCTTTGGCCAAAAAGCTGACCTGTGCTTGAATCAAATAGCGCTGAACAGACCTCACGGACTATAATTGGGGCCCATTTGCTTTACACTCAGCTGCCTGGCTTTTTTTTTTTTAGTGCTGGATCTGTGATGGAACATCTAATTAGAGGTTCCAACACGGATGTGGAACCACCTTTAGGGCTCATTTCAGGCTTTCAATCTCTGTTCTGTCTTTAAGGGTGCATTGAGACGACCGTATATCGGCTGGGTTTTCAGGCCATCGGCCATCTCTCTGCAGGGGAAGGAGGCTGGAAGAGCTGGGAGCAGTGCTCTGAGCTCCCGCCCCCTCTGCCTCCTCTCCGCCCCTCTGCACTACTTGCAATGGACGGTGCAGGCCGTTTGAATGCAGCCTAAAGTAGAAAGAAAAAAAACTTTGTTTTTTTAACCCCTGGACTTCAGTTTGGTTAAGGGGAAGAAAAACTTGGAAAGGCTTCCATCAGGTTTCTGTTATATTTAGATGGAAAAGTAATACTGCAGGATGACTTCATTAGTAGCATTGGGCTGATGCGCCGGCTCTGCCCTGCGCGTGTGCTGGCTGTGCGGCAGCTGGCACATGGCAGAGCAGGTGAGCCGCAGTGGTCACTGCAGGGGCACGGCTTGCACCCCACTGCAAAAAACTCTTCAACCTGGCCGTCTGAAGGGAGGCCTAACTTTGAGCGATCTGTGTGTAAATGGGGCTTTACACTGTATGATTATAGTGTGTTTTCACTTGTTTAAATAATTTTTTAGAACAATAATAGTTTTGTGCTTTAATGGAGAAAAATCAAATTTCCTGCTGTCTTGTCTCGGCGAATTATTTTTTTTTTCACCAGCAGAAACCAACTGGTTTCCGCTCGTGGGCGTGAAAAAGCATTTTCCTATTGTATGCTGTGGACTGACATTGCTGCAGACGCCCAGCATCATGAAAGGCGGTTTTCTATACGTCTAAAGACGGACGGAGCCTTGTGTAATCAAGACCAAAGTGGCCTCCGTTTCAGACCTAAAAGCCTGTGGCTGTCCAGATTTCTTCGCCGTTACTGTCCCCTGTCCATGGGCGAGGCAGAATATCGCTAGCGATACTCCACCGCTCAGGAGCAGGGGAGAGAACTGACAGTTCTTTGCAGTGAGCCCATCTGACAGATGGGCTCACTATGGAGAATTGCGGCAAATTGTAGCATGCTGCGATTTGAGTCCCGTGAGCAGAGAATCGCTATGATTCTCCACGTGGACAGGGGCTGTGCTTTTTACAGCAGTGCTATGGAAAGCTTGCACTGTTACTCGCGTCCAGATTATCGCCACGAGTAACGCAATGCAAGATTGCCTGTGGACAGGAGCTCTAACACTTGAAATGAAACCCTGTGACAGTGAGCAGGAGGGACCTAAAAGCACAGTGTGAAAAAAGCCTGAGCTGCACTACCAGTGACTACCTAGAGGGGGCATCTCACTCTAGCCAATGTGATTTAGGGTGGGAGGAGCCCTGAATGTAATCATGCTATGGGTGGGAATGTCATAACATTTGCAGAGGAACTTGCTTCTGTGCAGAAATATCTGCTCCAAAATCGATATCTTGAATACTGATTTTGATGACTAATTGCTGAGGCAGCAGAGCCACTTCCAAATCTGCATCTGGGTATTTGGATTTTGGTGTGTTCCTGTGGTAGCAAATTGCACTGTGTAAAAGCGCCCCTAGGGTGGCTACCCACTAGCGTTTGCGAATTTGCAGCGTTTTTTTCCAGGTGTCTGTGGGGCTTTCTAATGTTAAAAACGCATCACGGCAAAATCGCACTTTACTGTGAAATCGAGATTTTGCACAATGTGATTTTCACATTACAAGTCCCATAGACCCCTGGAGGAAAAGCGCTGCGTATTTTGCAGTGAAAAAGAACTGTAGTGGGTAGTCACCCTTATACTGCAAGGGAACACTCTGGTGTGTGTATACTAGGGTACAGCACTCTGTATATTACACTGAGGGGTGTCTCTGGCTGTGGGTATTAGTGTATCTTGACACCACCAGGCTGAGGGGTGGAGATGGGCTGAGAAGGGAACACCCAAAGACTCACTTGCAGATGCAGACATGTTCCTGCTGCCCATCTGCCTTGCTGCTCATCAACGCAACCAGTCTCCAGCTGATAGTCGCATGCCGGCTCCTAGTGTCACCCCTGCTCCCGCTTTAACCCCCCACCTGGCACTGATTGCTGCATGCCACCAGCTCCCAATGTAACCCCCCCCCCCCCCCCCCCCCCCCTCCTGGCACTGATAACCGCAGCCACCGGCTCTCCTGCTCCTGCCACGGCCAGACCTCTGAAGTTGCCGGCTCCCGATGTAACACCCCCCTTCCTGCCTCTGACTGCTGTGCCGCCGGGACCTCTGAAGTCCAAAGATGTGTATCTGTCTGTGAAGCCTTAAGCTGTGTCTATGCAGCCAGTTAGAAACTTCCATCAACCTAGGGGCATATCGCTGAGGGTATGTATGCATCTGCCAATGAGAATCTTTGGGTGTTCCCTTCTCCTCAGCCCATTTCCCTGGCTGTGTAAGCTTTTTGGATGATCTGTGGAGACTTGAATGGGGAAACCTTGCATCGCACTTGCATACAAATTGCACACTGTGTAGCGTGTTTTCTGGCCCCACTGAAAACAATCGGCAATGCGTTCCAAGGGAACGCCCTAAGGTAAAACATGCAGCGGTGCCCCTGATCAGAGCTGTCCACTATATGGAGTAGTATTTGTCCCCGATTTTAAGGCCCATTTTAGATGGGACAGTTGTCAGACAAACTATGCCAACACTTGTCCCCACATATACTCGCTCTCGTGCTGCTGCATGGGAGCTAGTATCGCTGGCTCACAGTGGGGCGGCTGGAGTTTTCTCTCCTCGCTCTCCACCGCCTCTTCACTTTACACAGCGGCTGTTCAGTACTGAACGGCTGCTAGTTACATTAAACGATCAGCTCATCGTCCATGCAGCATAAACGATGGACGATGAGCTTAACACTGATTGTGTAAATGGCGCCCGTTCAGTACTGAACGGCCGCTGTATCAAGTCAATGGAGAGGGGTGGGGGAGAGAGGAGTAAAATCTCCAGCCTCCCCACTGCTGGCCGCTCTGTGCGAGCCAGCACTACTAGCTCCTGTGTGGAGTATGCAGGGATGAGTGTTGGGCATTGTTTACCTGACATTCGTCCCGTCTAAATGGTCCTTTACCCTCTATACAAACCGCTAACCTCCAGGATGTAACACTACATCCTATAGCGTTAAGGGGTTAATACTGAATCTGCCCTGGAAAAGTCGCACACAAGCTTTCCCTTTGGGCTAAGTGCTTGAGCAAATAAAAATATGCTGGAAACTGGATTTTCACTGACTATGTATTTGAAAGAATTGTGTAGTGATGCTTATTCTTCATGTTCTAATGCTTGGCTTTGTTCTATTGCAGCCAAAGATTTGGCTCAACAATGTGAATAGGAATAATAAAGCTGATCTTCTCAATTGGATGAAAAGCAACAACATCACACTTGTGCAAGTAAATGGACAAAGAACATACGGTGGTCCCCCTCCAGGTAGACCCTCTATAAAGCTGTGTAGTCTATAGATTCTAGAACTCTAAAGCTGCCCATAACTTCTTCGCCGATCATCTGACCGTGGTCTCCCCAGTTCCTCCATACACCCTAACATTCAGCTCAGCCAAGTGCTCATGTGTTTCAGTGGGGCAAGCTGTGGTCAGACAGCTCTGGCACCTGCTTATCACCTGAGGCACAATAGGCTTGGGCATTGAAATTCAATTTTGCAGGTTCTTCTTTCCCCCAAGATCTGTCACAGGAAAGCGGAGTTGCAATCATACACTAGAGAATGGTCCAACCCTGCCATCATTGGTGACTAAAGTGTCTGTGGGGGCCTTAAATGGTTTTTCTGAGTTAATAAAGGAAATTTACATAGTCAACACATGTTCCCAGAAATCCCCTTTAATATGTGATCATTCAGGATGCCTACTTGCATCTGATTGCTTCTGATTGCTCATAGAATACACTGTAGCATTGTCCAAGACAGTCTCATAGTTGGTATCATAAGACAGTAATAGAATTTGAGGGGCTTATAAAGGGTTATCACTAACTATATATCTTTTGGGCAGGTTGGGTTGGAGATGCCCCTCCACTTGGTTCTGAAATCTTCATCGGCAGTCTTCCTCAAGAGATCTATGAAGATGTACTAATACCTCTCTTCCAGTCCATGGGGAAACTGTATGAGTTTCGATTAATGATGACCTTCAGTGGCCTCAACCGTGGCTTTGCTTATGCACGTTATTCCTCAAGACGTATTGCAGAACAAGCCATTGCATTTCGTAACGGCTATGAAATTCTTCCGGGCTACAAGATATTGGTGTGCCGAAGCACTGAGAAGAGTGAGCTGGAGGTGGATGGCTTGCCAGGGTTCTTGGATAGAGCTACACTAGAGGGCATCCTGGAAGAAATGACCACTGGGGTGCATACAGTTTCCCTCTTTGCCAGCCCTACTACCAACTCAAAAAACATGGCCATTGTGAAATATAGCTCCCATAAAGCAGCCGCCCTGGCCAAGAAAAGGCTTCGTGAAGGTTTGTGTGCATCTTTGCCTCTAGACTGACTTGTATCTTTACAACTTGTTAGTGCTATATTATACACTATGGTTGCCTATACAACATGGCATAATGGAGTAGCCCAATCTACCAGACGGGGTGCTCTGGCTTCAAGAATTTTTGTAGAATAGATGTTGAGCAACTTTCACTGTAAACTTTGCATCAATTCCTTGGTCCTCCAGGTCTTTAGCCATTGATCCAGTGGATAAGTCTGTTATGGGCACTGCTACTAAAGGCCCATTTAGACACGACAATTATCGTCCAAGATGTCGCTCAAGCGACTTGAGTGATAATCGTTGGCACTTGCAGCGCAAGATCGCTCAAAATGAGTGATCACCTTGCGCTGCCAGCGGAGGATGCAGAAGACAAGCGGGGTGTCCCCACTTGTCTTCTGCATCCAGATGTGTTCTGCACAGAGTGCTCGGCTGTTACACAGCTGAGCTCTCCGTGCCAGGTATAGAGAACAGAGCTGGAGCGCTCTGTTCATACCCAGCCTGTTTTCAGAGAGCAGGATACAGCTGAAACAATAGTATCAGCTAAATCCCTGATGAGGCTCATCATCGTCCTTCCGAAAACTGCACAATGTATGTGCAGTTAGACACAAGGATTATCGCTCAAAAGATGGCTTTTAAACGAATTTTGAGCAATAATCGATGTCTAAATGGGCCTTTGGACAGCAATGGCTGTACTGAATTGTGTCACAGATCTTTTGATTGCCCAATGACCAGAACAGACTATGCTGAAGACAGATTTTAATGGGAAGTCTGGTGGAAGATTTGAGATCTGCTCAGTCCTGTATAAAATGGTCACAGTAATGTGCCTCATTTGACCCCTGCAGCCCCTGTTTCAAAGGTCCTCAGTCCTTAGCTGCAGTCTTCTGGCTGCAGCAGCAACATCACAAGTACATGTGACTGCTGCAGCCAGTAAACCTATTAGGATTAGCTGGTAATTGACTGCAGCAGTAAAGTGTCCCAGTCATGGGATGTCATTGCTGCAGCAGAGCACTGGGCAATCTTGGAACTTGAGCTGCAGGGAATTGGGTGAAGGATCTTTATTTCTTGTCATATAGTGAGGTGAGTTTTTTTTTTTTCCCCTCTCCCCAAACTACCCCTTTAAACTAAAAGTATATTGCAAAATTGTATTGAATAACCTTTTCTGAAATGGCTATACCCCTTTAAGAAAAATGCCCCCACCTCCACCGATGAAGACTTCAGCAGTCTGGAAAGTTTGCCTACAAGGTCTTGTGATCAGGAGTGTAATGATTGGTGTCCTCTGGCTGGCCTTTTGCAGATAAGATGGGGGAGGGCTCCTGCTGCAGCTGGGTGTCTTACAGCCAGAGAGGGCTCTAATCTGAGCCTGGTAGGAGGTAGTCCTGCAGGTTGTCTTCTCTGGAACAAGTGCACAAGAAGTCCTTAGTTTTGACTGCAATAGAGAAGGTGAATCAAGTTGGGGTGACATTGAAAGAATTGTCTTGGTGTGAGATGAGCTACTTCTAATTGGATCCAAACCATATTCAATGGGGATTCATCTCTGTAGCCTTGTGGTCCACCTGGTCTTTGTCAGGGAACAGCTACCACATGACCACTGAAGCCGGTCAAATGCTTCAGTGATCAAGTGCTGTCCTCCTGGCATCAGGGCTAAACTAAAGTTAAACTATTAACTTTTAAATGTCCCTGTAAAAGACTTGGCTAAGAAGCTATGCCTGCTATGATAATACACTGCAATACACAAGTACTGCAATACATTGTAGCTTACATTAGCGTTTGCAGGCCCGCTATTGTCTGGTTCTGTTTGCCATGGCAACCCTGTGCGTGTTTGTAGCAGAGGGCCGATGACATCAGCGGATCTTGCTTCTATGAAGCCTTCACATGCAGTGATCTATACGGATTGTGCCATGTAAAGGACTAAAAACGGGCATCTGTTCTCACTGATCTTTGTCGCTGCAGTAGGAGGCTGGCTGTCAGTTACAGCTGGTTCCTGCTGCCAGATGGCACAAGATCCCTTGAGACTGCTTGTCACAGGATGCAAGTTTGACCTGTTGCATTATGTACCTTGCATCCAGGATGTAAACTTGCATCTTATGGCGGTAAGGATTTAAGAAACTGTCCCTTCTTGCCGCTTAGATGTCTGGTTGGGGGATACTACCAACCTCCAGCTCTTGCTTTAGAGGACCCAGTGTGGCCACCACATATTACATGCTTTCTGCTAGACAGGCATTTGTCTTGTATCTGTATATAAATGGCTCATGTACATAATGGCTTTGCTTGGCCTCTTGACAGGTGTCCAAGTTCTCTATGGCTGTCCCTTCACTGTAGACTGGCTTCAGACATCCATAAGACAGAAGCTGCAAGATGGCACCCTGGCAAAGCCCCAAGCATACATTCCAGAGAGCTTTAACAGTCAGATCAAGCAAGAGACACCTGCAAAAAGTGCCGTTCAGTGTCTGCAACTCGTCTGTGAAAGGGCAAAGCTGGGGCAGCCGGTATACCGGATCAAGTTCCTGAGCCTTGGCACATGTGGATGGCTGAGGTTTTGGTATTGTGCAGTGATACCAAATCATAGTGTGCCATTCACTGGGTATTCCTGGCTGCTTGGAGACAAGCTGATCCCTACTGAGAAGTACCAACAAGCCAAAGAAATGGTGGCCTTGCGCATATTGAAGGATTTTGGTAAGTGTTTGGTGTTCAGTGTAAGAAGTTGCATTGCTTAACCCCCTAAGGACCAAGCACAGTAAATATACAGCACTTGGTCCTGGGCTTTAAGACTGGCTGATGGTAAAACTGCAGTGCAGGATTAAAGCCCCCTGCTTCTGCAATCAAGCAGAAGCAGGTCTGACTGCCAGCTGTTAGTCACAGCTGAGAACCCAGAGGAGAAGGGAGAGTGTTTTTTAACCACTTCTGCTTTCTAGTACGTATTGGGGAATAGAAGGCAGAAGTATTTCTTCCACTATGCTAGCTGGAGGTCAACTGACTGCCAGGATCCCCTGGCACAGCAGAGCTGCAGGGTCCTAGCAGACCCTGATCATCTCTGCCAGTGACTATTGTTACTACAGGGGGATGTTTTTCCTGTAACGGGGGCTACAGTGGAAGTGTGTAATAAGAAAACACAACCTGTGAATGTTCCCAGGAAAGCTTATGACATTATGGGGGGGTCATGAATAGTAAAAAAAACTGTGTTTTGGGGAAAAATACATATTTTATATTGAATAAAATGTATACATAAATGATGCAAAGGCAACCAAGAGTTGTTGTATGCACCCTGTAATCCCAAACCATACATGTATATTTATGTTAAAAGTATGGGAATGGATTAAAACTTTAAAAAAAACTAACCATAAATGTTAAGCTAAAATACCTAAAGTGTCTGGTCCTAAGGGGTTAAGCTAGCATTCTGGGCTGAGAAATGGGACCCTATAACACCCCCCCCCCTAATTTGCTGGCATCATAGAAAAAAGTGCACTCATCACAGAACTGCATTTACGTGATGACTATGGTTTAGGCGCTTGGCTATCAGTCACTCCTATAGAATTGAATGGTGTGGAGGTCCCACATGCCACTGTATAGTCCCAAAAGGAGGGTCGTACTCTTAATTCCAGGGGCTCCCAGCATTTGGACCTTCCATAATCCTACATCGAAGCAGTTATCCCACCAGTGACTTATAAATGGCAGCGGCAGAAGTTGTTGTACAGCCTCCTGATCAGGAAGCGCTGAGTACTGCTTTTGCGGTCCTTAAAAAGTTCTGTCTTGGTGAGTAGGTTCCCTTTAACAGAAGACAAAATGGCCAGCGGCTGTCTAAACTTGTGCGCATCTACTGTAGAACATATGTAGGGTGTGGTGAGTGTAAGGGAAACTGCAGCATGCTCTATTTCGGAATCTGACCGTAGAGCCCAACGTGCACTATGGTTGTGACTATACCTGCAGCCCAAACACTTACATTTTGTATCGGCTGTGGGTACCCACAACTGTGTGAAATACAACTTTAAAACTGCATTGTGCATGCCCACCTGCATGCCTCCAGTCATGCACAATACAATTCTGTGACATCCACAGAGTCACCGGCCAGGCTCAGCCGTAATCCGCTGTGACTCTCCCACGTGCAGAATCCAACCTGCTTGTGTGAGCCCGACCTTAGTTTGCATTATTAGTCCGACATTACCCCTGCTCTTAATGAGCAGTACCATCCATGTGGGCAGCACTGGCTAATCGGGCAGCATGTCATGCTTTTGACTACCAATGCATACAAGTGGTATGCATCAGAAGCGCAGCGGCCATCTTTGTTTGAGGAATGGAGGGTCGCATTGAAGGGGAACATTTTTTTTTTTTTTTCTTTTTGATCTGTCCTGGTCACAAAGCTCTGAGCAGTCTGTGTTAAGCATTTAACCCTTAAATTAATCAATCCTTCCTGCACCTATCCCAACCCCTTTACCCGTAGGGACTTGAACTTGCCACCATGCATTGCATTATACCACATTCTGACAGGTAGTGTATCAAGGTCAGCCACTGGCATGTCTTAATAGGCAACTGGGGATCAGGGGCCTATAAAAGGTACTGAGCGAGGCTGTTGCGTGCGGGTGTACGTTGTCAATGATTGGATCATCCCCCTCACCCCAAGCCCATGGCGTAAATGTACATCTTAAGCCATTAAGCCTTAACAAGTTATACCAAATACTTGCAAGTAACGACTCTGTTTTGTCTTCCAGGGTACATCGTTGACTAGTCGGCTTTTCTGCTGAAGACGTTACATTGTTTTTACTTGTTTTTATTCTCAGTAATATTTGGAGGAGGTCATCTCACTATGAATGTCCATCGACAAGAATGTCTTTTAAGTTTATTGAACAAGGCCGGTCACTCCACATTGACACTGCACCCCCTCACCTTTGTATGCAGTTGGGGGAAGGGTATGTTCACATGGATTGTTCGACTTCCTACAATCCTGGTGTGAACAACCCGCCCCATCATGGCAGACGTTGGTTGTGGGGAGTGACTCACCGCTATCCCACATGACCCTCTCAGTGCAGTGTATGCCTGGCCGTCTTGGTTGCACCACGCACAGTACTTTGGTGTTGAGCTCACCCCATGAGACCAGCCTTGTCACATATGATCATGTTACCTTTTTGTTGGCACTTTTAGCACATATTTTAGACTTGCAGTTTCAAAGTTGTGTTTTTTTTGTTTTTTTTTTCCCCCCGCACTTAGTTTGGTAACGTTCACTATGTAGCAGCGTTGGGCACATCGAAGCACTGTTCAGAGCCTCACGGTCTGCTGGCTTTTTGTATGTTTTTATAGTAGGACAATTTGACTTGTAGATTTTTATAAAGTTTGCAAACAAACTTTCTGGCTTCCGAGATATTTTGTCTTTTAATGTGTCTTAGTATTTAAAGGGGTTGTCCCACCACCCAAAGGGAAATTTTCTTTTTCCATTAATGCCCTGTAGAGTAAAAACACTGGGTGGGTATGGTGGTTGGCTGGGTCATTTGGTGGCAGTGCCAGTAATACTACCCCCAACCCTCTCCTCTCATAGTGCCCCTACAGGGTGCTACAACTTGGTGCCCCCTCCATATTAGCCACAGCGGCATCAGTGCCCCCAAATAATTGCTCCAGCAGTGATAAGTATTTGGGGTCACTATCACTGCTGGGGCAGTTACAAACCGCACCCAAACAGTGACAGCCCAATAGTGGTCACCCTGCCCTCGGCACAACAAGTTAGTGATAGACCCACCCCCATGCAACAAGTTGTGCAACAGCCCACCCCTGTGCAACAAGTAACGGTGATTTCCCCCTCTCCTCCCTCACCCCATGCAATTTTACTGGCCAGATTTACAATGCACGATGTATATTACGAAGTGCTTTTGTAATGGCCATACAGAAGTGCATACATAACTTGGCATGGCTGGACAACCCCCCTTTAAAGGGAGTTCAGCATTAAAGAAACAAACATGGCTGCTTTCTTCCAGAAATGCCACCACATCTGTCCTCCGGTGGTTTGGTATTGCAGCTTGGCTACACTAAATGCAGAATTACAGTTCAATCCTTTCCATTCAAACTGGACAGGTGTGATCCTGGCTTTTGGAGGAAGGCGGGCTTTTTTTTTTTTTTTTTTTGACCCTGGACACTCTTTACTCCGGTTGAAAGCCTAAATGGGGCAGCATGTCATCTCCTTGTAGAGCTAGGCTAATGCATCCCATTCAGTGTATCAATAGATCCTTAACCAAGCTATATATCCCTAGCAGCCGGGGGGGAGGGGTTTCCCCCTGCCATTTCTTGTCTCCTGTAGGGGTACCCCTCTCCCCACTGCTGGGGGAATACCTTCTCCCTGGCATCTGCTGCTGGGGATATCCCGGCAGCCCCACTGATATGAAGGGAGGCCCAGCAGAGAAGGAGTTCCCCAGGGGCTTTTCTTCATCTGTCGGCTCCCAGTCATGTGGGCAATTTCACAGCTAATGAAGCTTGGGACCTGATGGGAAATCCTCCAGTCATATGGTGTTTTTTTTTTAAACTTTTATTTTGGGTTTGTGTGAATGAGTTTAGGTGAAGGCTGAGGGATATGTCCCCAAGACGGGGTTTCTATGGAATGTCTGCAGCAGAAAATCTGCCCCATAAACTACACTCTGGTGCAGAATTCACTTCCCCCATGAGGATCTGGGGGCTGCAGGGTTGGTGCTATAACAGACATGCTACCTCGCTCAAATCCGCATCGCATGTGACCTTCTGCACGGGTTTAGTGTGGACTCTTTCCGCAGCATGTGAACGATATTTGGAAATCTCATCCACATTACTGCTATTGCAAATGCTGCCGACCTTCCAGGCTGAGGGTCTGCAAGGAACATCCGAGGTAAATCTGCCCCCGGTGGACCTGGCCTTGTGGGGTGTTCACACGGTGGAGATGGTCATTGAATCAAAGTAAAGCTACATCCACACGGCCGCAGAACCCAGTATCACACTTGTCAATGTGCGTTTCCCCATTTATGCGAGGCTGCTTTAATACAAAGACTCCTCACATCACTTCTGTGGAACTTGTGATCTTCGGACTTCCCACTGAAAACCATGATATGTGTTAAGTGTCACATTGCACTCGCATCACACGGCATGTGATGGGTTACTGTCCCATTGAAAACAACGGGTGACTGAGTTTCTGAGTAAACGCAGAAAAAATAAAACATGCAGCTATTCCCACCCCCACCTCCAAACATATTACAAAAGAAAACCTTGCCACATCGCTCATGTGTAAGTCGACTCCATTCAAGAGCATGGAGTTCAAATTTGCCAAAAATAGGTGATAAGGCTGAGCTGTAGGGTCTTGTCACAAAGACTGCTTACACACCCTCATTGACTTCTATGGGCACTTTGGATCTGCCAAAAATTAAAGCATGCTGGAGTATTTTTTTTCCTTGCCTAAATGAGATATGCAGGAAAATAATTATTTTGTCTCTGTTCTTCCGCCCCTGATCAGATGATGTCATCGTAGGTACTAAAGCATGCTGAGCCTGGCAGCTGTGTGTTCACAGGATCTGTAATGATCTCACAGTTGTGTGATCAGTCACCTGTGTGGGAGGAGTCCGGGGGTCACATGACCAGGGGGTGATCAGTGTGTAGGACTCTGCAGTGCTAGTTCTGATACCTGTTATATGGAATGTAGAATGTATGTAGAAGAGCTGCGTGTCTGTGAGACACATGCATGATGTGCATGTAGCAGAGCTATCCATTATCCATCAAAACACCCTAGAGGTGCAATGATGGTGACATGTGCTTGCAACTCCAATCCCTTTCACTATATTATATTGCTAAACGTTGCATTGCACCTCCAGAAACACTGGTCCTAGCAGACTTCTCTGGGGAGCTTTGGTCTGCAGAAAAGTAGGGTATGCTGCATTATTTTCCACGTGCCCTAAAAAGGGGAATCTAAGCGAACCCCTTGAAATCAATGTGTTCTATTCTGTGTATTGTAAATACACATATGAATCCACCCTTGGGGTACCATTTTACAGGGCGGTAACCACTTGACATGCTGGACCCCATGCAAATCAAAAGCGTATTCCCCCAACATAGTACTGTTCTGCGATTAAAGGGAAGAGGGACCTTTTGAAGCCTTTAAGGGATCCTTCACACAAGACAGAATAGGCCACAAGACTTGGCCAAATCCGTGGAGCTCCACACCAAAATCCATAGGTCAAGCTACAGATTAGGATGGGGGTCTGCAGATTTTGGTGCTTGCTTGGTGTTGTGCAGCCTATTGTGTTCCGTGTGAAAGGTCTCTGAGGCTCCAGGTTGCGGGTGCAACCACCTACTCTGTACTCCGCTATGCCCCCGGCGGCAACCGCAGCCCTGCCCAGCAACTAAGGGGGAGATTTTGTCAAGATGGCAGCATTCTTGGTCAACTCTGCGCAACATATAATAGGAGTTGCTAATGTAAACTCATCGCATTGCATGAACATCGCAAGTTCGCGTGCTGTGATAGCACGTGCTGCAACATTTTTTTTTTCACACCACATCCTATGAGTGAAAACATTGCACATGTGATGGAGAGACCGTGCAATGCATGGGCTTCATATTACAGCGATTAACCCTTTCCAATCCACTGACGTCTAAAGACATTCTGATTGAAGGCTGTACATCTCTGATGTCAGAAGACGTCTGGCAGGGTATTCTTACGGTAGGTTACTGGCCGCTCTGTTGTCGGGGGACCTCTCCAGCATGTCATATATTGCAGTACTGGTTCTAGCCAGCAGATGGTGCCATTGTATAATGGCAGAAAGAGAAAGCCCCCTAGGAAACCCTAAATCCAAAATTGGATAGCAAAGGGTTAAGCTCTTGCATCGCTGGAAAAGCGTGCAGGTTTTTTTAATCACCCGTGTGAAGCCGGTCTAAAGCAGTGATTCTCAAGCAGGGTGCTGCGGCTGGGAATCACTCACCCGACATTAAATGGATTTTCTAGGTAGCGGCTGCTGGGATGCGCCGAAGTTGGAGCGGAAGCGCTGCTCCGATGCTTGTGTAGCGGCCGGCGCTCGTAATTGCAGACATAGCTCATTGAAATCGATGGAACCCCAGCTGAAATGATGAGCTTCGGCCCCTACTCAGGCGTCGGCGTATCCTGGTGGATGCTGCCTTGAAAACCCCTTCAGGCTGCGTCCGCACATGGTGGATTTTCCGTCCGCATGGACATTCTGTGGCATTTACAGAAGCGCCAAAGTGGATGAGATTTTAAAGATCACATCTGCAAGCTGCAGAAAAAAAATTGGCAAAAAGCCTGTGCGGAAATCGTCATACAAATTTAATTTCACAGCCTGTCCATGCTATCGCCAATTCTGCACAAAATTACGCCATAAATGGTGCAGGTTTTGAGACAGACTTTCCACTACTGATCTGCTGCAGACATTCCACTGCAAATCGGTCCCGTGTGGACCCGGGACCTGGGGTATGTTTACGTGTAGCGCAAATACTGTGGAGTCAAAATACACGCAATTGGTGTGGATTATGACTCAAAATCGGCGACCCTTCTCACCTCCGAAGTTTTTGCGCTCTCAGCACCTCCTTGGCCGGCCACCTGGTGGCTTATAGTGAGCACTCCATTGCTGGTCAGTTGATGCGGAAGTGGCCAACAGCGCTGCGCTCCCTAGAGGCCCCCGGGTGCCTGGAATATCAGAGGTCAAATCAGACCTTGTAATAATGCCTCATGTCCATGGGCGGATCGGATTCTGCAGCTTACCCATCCACAGCTGATTTTTTTAAATTTTTTTTAGCTCGTGCTTTCCCGCGGAATTCGCGGCCCGTCCGCAATTCAATTGAAGTCAATGCAAGCTGTCCGAGCGGGAACCGCACTCATGCTTCCCTACGGGCGGCTTGATTTGTGGATCAATCGGATCTGCCCGTGGACATTGGGCTTAAGAGACACCCCTGACCTCACATCCCTTCTACCCTGGGATAACATTTTTACTAGGTGTGCCCCAAGGCAGCAAAGATTTAGAAACACTGTCCTAAGTCCTCATTCACACGGGCGTGTACCGGTTTGGCCAATGAAAAGCGCATTAGTTTCACTGGGTGTGTATGTACATTATTGGTACGTATGTGCGGTTTTTGCTATGTCCATGTTGCATCCATGTTTATTGCGGTTTTTCATGTGCGCAAAGAAAAAAAGCCCAAGTCATGCCAAAGAAAACGAGGTTCACATAAAACCTGCAGTGAATAGACTTTAATGGGTGGTTTTGGTCCATGAAGGCGCATCAAAATAGGACGTGCAACATCAATCTACATTAAAAAACCGCTTGTGAATGAAGTCCATATGCAGACTGAATATAGACAGACGATGCGCCCGTGTGAATGAGCCCCAAGTCCGCATGCACACAGCAGAGTGGTATCTCGCTGCGGAATCCGGCCCTGGCAGTAGCGGTGCCCCCGCGCATGCCTGCTTTCTTGATCTTTCATCTGTACTGCGGAATCTGACTAATTTATCACAAGCGCTGTGTCAGAGACCCCCAAGGTCTTTTATAGGTCTTCTCCGCCCCTTCTTTGAAAAGATTATTGGGGTCCCAGCCCCCTGACATTGTAACATCACACAAGATACATGTAGGTGACATGCCCCAAATGCACAGAAACCACAAGCTGATGTGCGATCCCTGCAGGATTTCTGCTCCTTAACCTACCTATGAACTAAACTGTATTGAGTTTTAAGTGCCTCTAAGTTAAGGTCGTTACCGGCTGATTAAATTCCAACTTCCCAACATGCAGTGTAACAAAAATGCTTTGTTATCATTATTGTCTCTGACCTGTGGCATTGGAGCTAACCATCTGTAACTAATCACCTTTGCAGGAAAGAAGCGGTGCCAAATTCTAAATTTAAATTTAATGTTCACTTTCCCTTTTCCGCCACTAGATGGCGCTTAGAATCCATGTAAACTCTGCTGGCAACTTCTACTTTCTTTAAACATGTGCTGCAAGAAGCTTCAGTGTGTAATTCGGTATCTATCATATAAGATCCAGCAAAAGTGGGTAAAAGATTGTCACATTGACTTAGATTAACAAAACAGATAATCATTGTGCAGTTATTTGGAGTTTCATGCCTGCCAAGCACGCTTCTGGTGAATTACTGAGGTGTGCTGAATAGTAGGGCTCAGGATGCGGGCATAATGGCAAATCCCATCCCAGTGATTGACAGACCTTGATTTAATTCTGCAGATTAAAACTAGGAGGAGAAGTATTAAAAGAAGTAAATAATTGCAGACGTGATTCTATAGACTTGTACACATGGTTTCACATTGAGGTCTGAGATGCCAGGGCTGGTTCCGTCCCGATTTTCACTTTTTATGCAGAATAGTCAATAAAAACGGAAACCAGGTGTCAACTGTGCCCTAGAATGGTTCGGCTTTGGGCAACATCATAGGTATCCCGGTCTTCACCCTTTAACTCTACCAGTTGGGATCTGGGCTTCGCTGCGGGGTCCTCAAGCTGTTTGTCTCGAAGCGGTCCCAGTAATGTGGCAGTTGATGCTGTTTTAGGCCTTGGCGAGATACCTGAGGGTGAGAACAGGAGCGTAGTCAGACAATCCGGGTCAGGGCAGGCAGCAAACATCAGCACGAGTAGTAAGCTAGAAGTTGGGTCATAGAGAACAGGTTCAGCATGGTCAAACAGGCAGTGGACAGAAGCGGGGTCAAGAGATGGGAACGTAGTCAGGAAGAGCCAATGTCGAGAAATAGAGAATCAGAACAAAATAGCACTTTGAGCGAGACCAAAATGACCACAATGCTCAGAAATGCTCCACAGGGGAGGGAGGATGCCTGCTATATCTAGGGAACGGAGATGATTGGCAGGGGAGGTATTTGAAAGATTTGTGTTGTCCCTATAATAAAAGTGCAGCTAAGCGTGCACATACCCTCCAAACTGTAGTTGCTGCCCGAGGAGAATGCAGGGGAGTCCAGTATTAAATGGGGTTGCACCAGAATATCCACAGGATAAGGGGTAACTTGCTGATGGGTGGGGGTCTCACAGTCAAGACCCCACCTATTTCAAGTATGGGAGTCCTGTGTTCCCTGTTCTGCGAATAGGGTATAACTTGATATTGTGATACAACCTCATTAATTTCATGGAGGCCATAGATGGAAAGTAGGGTGGGGATTGGTTCCCATGTCTCCTATATTAATTGCAAGGGACTGTAGAAAGGTGTCCTATTATTAACTATTATTGTTACTAATTGGGACATAGAGGGGGTCATATTACTAATTGGGGCCATGGAGGGGGCACTATTACATTGTGGGACTACAGCGGGAACACTAAAACATTGTGGGACTGCAGTGTGGGCCACTATTACATCCTAGGACTGCAGCGAGGGGCACTATGTAGTGGGACTACAGTAAAGGCACTATTAAATCGTGGGACCATAGAAGGCGTATTATTAATATATGGGTGCACTGAGTAGTTCATTACAAGTCAGCAGCATGGGGACAGTGTGCAGAAACTCGTTGTGGCTGGAATAAATCTCAGTGGCGACGTGAAAACAGACAAGAGAACCGAATTCGATTGACCCCCAAACATACAGTAGTAGATGTCACCTGTGATCACCGGAGGTAACTGTACTGTAATCACTATCACTGTGTAGATCCATATTTGAGTACATTATGTGAGAACTATTATTTAGAGGTATACTAGAGGTGCTTGCAGTGTTATAAAGGTTGTCATATGTATGTATATATTTTACCTTGGAGGGCGGGGGCGGGGTTTGAGTATTGCTGTGTGGCCGCATGAGTTCTTCGTATGCCCTCACTCCTACTCTCAACCCGCTCGCTTCATCACTAGTTGTGCAAATAGGCGGTGCAAATGTATGCATAAATGCACTTATGCCCGTATGGCACCAGTCTCAGGGTGCATCCATACATTGCTGATTTGCTGTGGCGTTTGTGGCAGATTTCACCCTTTCAGTGTGAGCGCACCCTAGAGATGCTTCATGCATAGCAGTTTTTACACCCGCTGCAATTGAAAGGCTGAAATCTCCTGCGAGTCTGCGTCAAAACCTGCTACATATGAATGCAACCTTAGGGTGGGCCAGTGCTTGCCCCCCAAAGCTAAGATGTGCCAGCCAGCCTGATACACTGTATGCAGTAAGCTTCCTCTAGTGGTGGCTGCAGGCAGTCTTAGTTTTTCTAATTAAAGGGGTTATCCCGCCAAAGACAACACCTATCCATGAAATAGACCTCTGGGACCCTCAGGGATCATGAGAACGATGCACCCTGAGTCACGCAGGTGACTAGAGAGATGTTGTGCATATAGGGCTATTGCTCCATACACTTCTATGGGAATGCATGAGTTAGCTGGGCGCATGGCTTGGCTGTTTCCGCAGTCAGTAAATGGAGCGATGGTCAGGTCCGCACACAGATGCTCTAGTCACCCATGACTCGCGGTTCTCTGGCATTCTCTATTATTTTTTATGGTGCACACCATGCAGGATAAATAGTGCTATGTTTTAATAGCTTGGACCTTTACGAACACGATGATACCAAATATGTGTGTTTTTGTATTGTTTTTATGGGAATAGATTTTTTTTAAACTTTCAATATTTTTTATTATTTTTTGAAAATGTTAACAGATCTCTTACTACATTTTTTGCTTTTACTATACACTGCAATACTTCAATATTGCAGTATGCTATAATTTCCAATATTGCCTGTTAAGTCCTGCCACAGGTAGGTCTTTACAGGCATCCATGCATAGCAGCCCTGGGAACTTTCACTAGGCTCCAGGCTGCCGTGCTAACCCGATGGCAACCTGTGATTACATCCCGGAGGGGCCCCACCTCCGGCTGGTTATTTATAGACGGAGTCAATTTAGACTGCAGCATCTAAGTAGTTAACTGGCACGATTGTAACTAACTACAAGTTGGTTACAAATAGCTGACAGTTGCCGGGTCTGGAACCCATTCTACGCAGCCAAAGGGACCGAATGATGTATATTTGGGGGGGTTAATTATGTCTATAGGGGGACTCATAAATAAGGGGCGCCAACTGGTATAAAGATACATTAAAAAATTGCTTAGCGCAGAATGATAAACTTGAATTTGATATGTTTAAAGGGGTTTTCGGAGCACAAAATGGAAATTCTGAAATGGAGACGGTAAGTATTGGCAACCTGGAGCTATTATGTGCCGCTCTGGGCCCTCTTCTTCATCCTGTGCAGCCGCCAAACTGCCGCCATGTATCCCTTCCATTGTAAACACAACAACAGACTATTACCTACAACTCCCAGCATGCATAGAGCTTGGCCAGCACTGAAGCTCCGCCCACACTCACAGGTCCTATAACTTACCAGCACCAACCTACCGCTCGCTGAGTGCCAGAGAAAGCTGCTGACAGACAGGAGCCTTTAGCACTCTGAACTGCACATGAGCAATACAGTGCAGGGCTTCCCCTCCTGTCCTCCCAGCATGCACTGCGGGCAGGGATGGATTCCGTGCGGGATTCCCTGCACAGATTCCGACCCGCCGTTCACTTAAGGCCAAAGGGAGGTCATAAGATTTGCCTTATGGGACCCTCACTAATCCTGCGAATGAAGAGGGGATTGTGCTACAGTTCTGTGTGCCAGGCCACTACTCTACAGGACGGGGATGCCCCGCTATACCAGCACTGCAACCCCTACATCCTCAGGATCAATGGGGGTCCAGAGGTCGGATCCCTACTGATTAGAAGATAATGGCAAATCCCAATGATATACAGGGTGGGCCCTGGAGATATAGGCTACCACAACACTCTTATGAAAACCATCTCAAAGACCATCTTTCTTTGTTGCCCGTAGCAACCAATCACAGCGCAGCTTTCATTCCCTACACTGCTGAGGTAAAATGAAAGCTGCTCCGTGATTGGTTGCTAAGGGTTATCATACTGCTTAGGTAAAATGAAAGCTGCTCCGTGATTGGTTGCTAAGGGTTATCATACTGTTGAGGTAAAATGAAAGCTGCGCTGTGATTGGTTGCAATGGGAAACAGACAGATTTTCTATTAGACAGCTTTCATAAGCGTGTGGTGTCGGCCTACTTTTCTGTGGCCACCCCGTAACCATCACTAATCTTTTAAAGAGTTCCTATCATTTTCAAAAACTTAGGATATGTCATAGTGACATGTCAAAAAATTTCTCGGGCGGGCTTCCAGGTGCTGAGACCCCCAGTGATGGCTAAAATGATGGGGCAGAAACACTCAGCTGAACGTTATGCCCCTTCATAGTTGACTGGCTCTCCTCTGAGAGCGGTGTATGGAGTCATGGAAGGTGTACCCCTCCGTTCGCCCTGCTCTCCAAGGAGACACCCCCGGACCCATGGTCCCCTCTAGAGGCGCAAGTGAAAGCCCCTGGGCCCCAATGCAAAACCTGTAACAGGGCCCCCAACTATAATGCTTTATTCATAGTACTGGGCTCCCTATATAGAGAGGAGAGGCCTTACGGGCCCCCTAGGGCTCCTGGGCCCGGGGGCAACCGCATCCCCTAGAGTTAGGTCATACACTAGGTGCCTAAACCTGGTTGATAGACTGCAGCTCTACTCTAGCTTATTGCTTGGGCTCTGCTATTTAGGCCGCTGTCTGGCCCGGCTATCTGGGGGGCAGTGGATCATTAGACGCTACTGAAGAGGATGAGGGTGATGTCAGGGGATTGTTATTGCCCCTGCAGTGTGCTCAGGAGTTCGTTAGCTTATCCGGGATATACATATTTCTTCCAGGCTTTCGATTGCTACATCGATTGCTTCTCGGTGATACAGTACAGGCAATCAAGGCGCTGCCAGCGAAAATTCATACAGTATTTGCCTTTATTGCAATACAATATTGTAATTGGTACATTATATCTAACAAGCTAACACTGCAAAACACAAACTGGTATCAAATGTAATGCGTTCAGCGGCTCGCCGCCGCCGCGCTTACTGGAGGAAGTGGAGTTTCATAGTTCAACACAAATAATACATGCAGAAGAACGTTATACAGCTTCTGATGGGACATAAAGTGGAATATACAAGGATTGGCCACTTTATTAGAGCCCCGGCCCCTCACGATTAGCGCTACGTTGTATAGAAATTCTCCCCGTGACCCCGGAGTGCGGCATAAAATCACGTTTTCTGTGAATCAGCTTCAGTGTGAACCCACATTAGATGGGAAATCCAGCGATCCGAGTGACTTCCAACGAGGAATATGGGATATGTAAGATACAGCATGCGGGTTGCACAATGTGTCCTCTTAGGCCGACGTCACGCAAGTCTATGCGTATTCGCACGCGCATGAGCGTTACATTCCTTTTGTGTGCGCACACTGTACTTTTTGCGCCCACAAGGCATGTTCATTTGCACGCAGCAAACAAAGACACGCCAATTGAAATGGCTAATCAGTCTAATGAGTTCCGGATGGGATCTTTTTCTAGCAGAATTATACAGTGTATTACCCCCCCCCCCCCAATTGATTTTGTTTGCATGACCGAAATGCGCAGGTAAAAAATTTCGCTTGTGAACAAACCCATTGAAATTAATGGATTATATTCTCTGTGTATTGCGGATGTAAATTTTGCGCATTGAAATACGCCCGTGTGACGCCGGCCTTAAGGTTCGGGTTGGTAGGCATCGGTCAGACAGCGTTCACATTGGTGCGCTTAAGGCATCAGCAGTTTCCAAGCATTTTTTAGGATGTGCACAAAGGAGACACAACAGACTGCCAAGTAATTGGTATGGAGAGGGTTAAGTTACCAGAAAGGTAGAAGATGACGTTTAGGGACCTTTCACAGGGGGCAGAATTACGCCGCAAGCCGCAGTAAATTCCACTGCGGGTCTAAGTACGGATTTTGATGCGGAATTGAAAATGGTTTGATATCTGCATGCAATTCTGTAAAAAAAATCCGTAATTGGACCTGATGTGGAATTCTGCAGCTGCGGATTTGGCTGCGTCTTGCAACGTAATTCCGTCCTCCGTAAAAAGTCCCTTAGTGAAACGAAAGGCCTTTTGGATATTCACTTTGCGAGCTAGCGGGGAGATTTATCGAAGCTGTCGCGCCTGGATTTTGTCCTAAAATGTGACTATTTCTGGTCCGGATAGCACGTGCCGGATTTATGGACATTATGCCCCTATTTTTTAATCTACGCGGGTCACGCCATTTTTATTTCAATCTAAATTTGAGGGCGTGGTTTAGGTGACGCAGTAGTTTGGATCAGATTTATAATGTGGGATTAAAAAAAAAAGTCGCACAACTCCTCCAGCGCTGATGAGCCGTCTTGTCAGCACAAGCTCCTACACCAACGAGAAAGAAGATATTTGCACTTATTTATTATGCTGCATGCAATATTTTGAAGAATTAGGCATACGCATAGCCAAAAGTCGCAACAAAACTGCGCATATGATAAATCTCCCCCTGGATGTGCAGCGGACTTAAATCAAAGGTATGATTTGTCCTATCAGCATTATGCCGGCTGCACATGACCGGAGTTGGGTTGCAGAATCCGCGGCTGTCACCCGTGCGGATGATCAATGGCATTAGCAAGAACAGAATATTCGCATGTGCACTCACACCTGCGGACAGCGATTGCGATTTACACTTGCGGAAAAAAGAATTGCCATCGCTGTCCTATTTGTGCGCAGATTCCCGCAAATGGCTTACATTCAAGTCAATAGAAGCCATGCGACCGGGGGACCTTCCATAATTAACACTGCGGCCAGGTTGCAGATTCTGCTTCATTGTCTAGCAACTGTGCGGGGAAAGCCCCGATTAAAAAAAAAAAAAAAAAATCTGCATCTCCGATGGCGGCCATCCAGACCATCCGCAATACAGATAAAACCAGGTAAGCAGCACGAGTCTACACTACACCTGCGTTTATTAACCAGCGCTGTCCACATGAGTAGTGCTGACCAGTGCGAGTAGCATGGAGTGTCTTAGATCAGTGTTCCCCAACTCCAGTCCTCAGGATCCCCAACAGGTCATGTTTTCAGGATTTCCTCAGTGTTGCACAGGCGATGTAATTATTGTCAGTGCCTCAGACATTGCCACCGGTGTTCTTACTATAGGATATCCTGAAACCATGACCTGTTGGTGGTCCCTGAGGACTGGAGTTGGGGACCTCTGTCTTAGACTACCGATCTATACTAATGCACAGTGTGCATCAGGTGTGCGGCCATCTTTCATTGTCCAGGACCGAAGGGTCGCTTTAATATTGGGGATTACTTTTTCAGTACTCCAGTTTATGGAAAGTGTGTTTTGAGGTGTTCCCAGGCAGAATGGTGGTCCAGTTTAACTACTTCCCAACACATACAGCTCCATACATCCTAACTACATGTAAACTGTGCAGCTAGGTTAGCAAACTAATTAGTAGATAGTTAACCCTTTCCAATCCACTATCTGACGTCTTCCAACATTCTGATTAAAGCCTGTACAGCTCCGATGTCGGAAGATGTCCGGCAGGGTATTCTTACTGTATATTACTGGCCGCTCTGTTGTCGGGGGGGCCTCTCCAGCTTGTCAAGTACTGCAGTACTGGCTCTAGCCAGCAGATGGCGCCATTGTATAATGGCAGAAAGAGAAAGCCTCCTATGAAATCCTGAATCGAAAACTGGATTGCTAAGGGTTAAAATAATGATAATAAAAAAATTGGGGCAAAATCAAGAAAAAAAAACTATCCATGTAGTTGGATTTATGCCAAAAAAGGTGTCAAAAATTCGCGCCAAAAACCTACTTATTCACACCAACTTTCATTAGGTTTTAATGAGCGCCACTTTTGCCTACAATTTCTTGTAATAGAGCTTCACAAATGTGCCCACTTTTGGGGAAAAAAATGTCGAGCCTGTCAGATCTTTTTGGCTCACAGTATTTGTAAATTTGTTTAATTCCGGCGCAGTTTTTAGACACAAATCAGTCGGAAACACATTTATAAATAAGAGCCGTTGTTGTGTTTTTTAGCATTAGACATTTTCCCAGACGGAAAGGTCAAAGTATGCGGAGAAAAAGTTTCTGTCTCAGCCGTGTGCCCATTGAGTGTAATGTATATTCCCCGAGTCCCGGGAAAACATCGGCCTGTTTGCAGATCATTTCTCCTGAGATGATAGCTTCTCAAAAGATCTTTGTGTGACTTATGACCTTTATGCAACAGATGACAGAGCCATTACACTAAAGAGAGATTTCCCGGGCATTTTACCTGTTCTTTTGAAATAGTTTCCTTTTATTTATGTCCTGTGAGTTATAGTGCGGCACAATTATGTATGCCTTGTGCTGATCCTCTCCGCGCAATGATCATATTTAGCCCAATGTCTGAGATGCATCTGCACTAGCAGGAATAATGTGATTAAATTCTTCAATGTTGGAAGCTCCTGAAATTATTTTCTTTACGATGAACTGCAAAAAAAAAAAAAAAAACCCTCTCCCAGACACAAAGCTTTATTTTTTTTTTACTCTGGGAGACATATTTTCCTGGAGAAATACCATAAAGGTTTCAGAAACTAGTTTATTTCCTTTTAAAGAGGAAGCGGGAGAATTCGACAGAAATTCTAAGCTCTATGGAGAAGTGAAGAAGCCTGGTGTATGTGAAAGGGTAATTCTAGTTCAAATATTAACTCCACTGAAGTGCAAATATATTAAATGGTGAAGAAATCAAGCGGAAATGCAGAATTTTTGGTCTTGCTCACACGTTCAGGAGCCTATTAGGATTTGCATGCAGAATCCTGCCGACTCCGCCAACAGTCTTCAGCTAAAAACCCATAGGCCGTGGTGCAGAGGTTTAACTTGGGTCCTCCAGCTCAGATAGAGCGGCTGTTACGTTCGTGTGGGCTAGTGAGCACCAGGCCCACACGAATGGCTAATTGACTTCTGGCCTTGGGGTTTTTTGCCTTCCTCTGGATCAACACAGTAGGATAGACAGGCTGGACTAGATGGACAATGTCTTCATTCGGCCTTACATACTATGTTACTATGTTACTATGAATGTGACCTGGATTGATAGGGAACAGCAGGTGAACTACCACAGATTAACACCTATGCCTATCTTCTACTAGGGTAAGTGACACTGACCTACCTGAGTGGGGACATCGCCTCAATAAAGGGAGGTTTTGGATCTGGGCCCTTGCTGCCCCTAGGAACCCAGGCACCCTGGATAGGGCACATACACATGCCACCACCAACAGGGACAACTGGACAGAGTAGTAAGACACAAAGAGCCATATTCACACCACACGGCAATAAACACGCAACCATTAGTAACAGATGTAAATGCTATAAATGCCAGGTATTAGTTGACATTTTGATCAAAGTATGAAAGTTAGCAGGCCACTTCATAGCTCTTGGGTATACCGCTAGTCCCTACACTAACCAGGAGTCCAGTGACACAACCAAACAAAACCCAAAACACAAACTTTTCTTGCAGCCACCACACATAGAACCTGCTCACACCACAGAGAGAGAATGAGAACAGAGAAAGCTGAACACACCCACACCTGGGAAGATAGTTTTTATGTAAACTGACCTAGAGTGATTGGCTGACTGGAGACACACACGCCCATCCAGCTCAAGCCCCCAAACCTGAGCAGAACTCCAGAGGACCTGTAAAACCACAGGTCTCAGGAGACAGACGTGATACTACCCACCCCCTTTAAAAAAAGCGGCCTCTGGACCCTTAAGGCATAACATTTTTTTTTTTTTACCAACTCCTCCAAACTACGCACTTGTACAGCATTTATCTAAAAGGGCCCCGACGCCGAGGCAAAGATGGCAAATAGGAAGGCGTCACAAATTGTGCACCTCTAAACAGAACCTCTGCACCTTACATAACTGGCCTCAGTCACAGAAGTCTGCAAAAAGAGTGCACAGCCCAGAGGAGAGAGATGGAAAGCCCTCCTGCTGACATAGCATGCGCAGGACTTATCCATACGGGATGCCAGGCGGTCAGAAGGAGAAGGAAATACGAATACAGATAGTGTCAAATTCATCTGGCAGGGGAAGGGGCATAGAGTCAAACATGCAACTCTTCTTAAAACAAAGAGATGTGGCGGCATAGGGTTACCAGACTTTGAAATATATTGGGTCGTGTCACACCTGAATCGCATGGTGGATCTGACCCGCCAAGCAAGTCTCAAACTTTGGGTGGAGTTGGAACTCTTCTGCGTACAAGATAATCAGAGATCTTCACTACGGTCCACTCAATACAATAAAACTAAACTCAAAGAGATCCCAAATCCCTCCAGCCAATTAACCTGTAATATCTGGCATAAAACCAATAAGAAGCACAAACTTGTACCCTGGGTCAGCGGTTTCACCCCACTCCTCTTATTAATCCCTAACAAATATAGAGTTCCTAAACAAAAATTTATGAGAGACACCAGCCTCTCCTCATTACAGTCCCGTCGTCTCATAACAGATGGCTCTGTACCCCAGGATTTTCAGTTATTAAACCAGTTGGAAAATACCACATTTAAAGACGAAGACATGCGCATAATTAGGGATACAATCACAATCTACTCCCCTGATATCATCGATGCAGACCAGAACCTACTATTTCACAAATTATTCTGGAACCCCCAATGTGTTAAAAATTCAATCTCCAAAATGTACAGGACTCTGACACTAAGCGAGCAACAACCATCCTTTATTCACCGATGGGAGACAGAGTTAGATACCACCTTCACAACAGATGAGGTAAAGAAAATCTTAAGCAATTCCCACTCAACTACCTCCTCCTCGAGGTTCCAGGAATTAAACTAAAAAATTGTATCAAGGTGGTATAAAACTCCAGAGTATGCCCCACTATGCTGGAGATGCTCAAAAGATATTGGCGCACGCAAACATATCTGTTTTTCTTGCACATCGATACAACCTTTCTGGGAGGAAATTCAAAGAATAATTTGCCTTATCCTCAAAATTAATATTACCCTTTCCCCTGACATCATCCTTTTAAAGTTTGACAAATCTGGCCTCACAAATAAGGGCAAATCTATTTTCCATTTTGTCATAGATGCAGGTAAAATTTGAATCCTCAGATACTGGAGAGATAACACAATTCCCTCCATTCTAGAATGGTATAGGGAGGTGAACACTATGTGCTCATTCGAAAAGACCAAATCAAGGTGAGACGGGGATCTGGAGAGGTTCAATACATTGTGGAGTGCCTGGTTCGTCTTCTCATCAGGAGACCCTGATACACTACCCCAAATCATTAATGCCCCCCTAGACCATTGATTACTTTCATCCTCTTGCTTGATTTTACTAGTGGAATAAATAACCTCTGCATTTTCTTCTGATGTTCTACAATGCATAATTCAATAGAGCTGTCATTTTTTTTTGTATGTGTTTACTTGATCAAATTAATCAATTTATATTGGGATTTACCTATTTTGATTTAGCTTTGTTGTAACCTCCCTTCCTTTCTCCGAATGAAAAATGAAGAATTTATACAAAAAAAAAAAAGCAACATAGTGCATGTTGAACACCACTCATAAGTCATGAATGCCGCCAATACACCCAAAGCTGTATGGAGTCACCGAACCCATTGTACAAGGGGAAGGTGCACCAGGCATTGCCCACCTGGCATACAAGGAACACAGTGGCCAGCATCACCAGCCTGCACCATGTACAAGAACATCCAATGTTTGGAGGCCGCACCTGCAAAGAGGTAAGGAGAAACCTGCGGGTGAATGCACCTGTGCGGTCACCGTACCACACAGTACTCGATGTACATGCACCCCAGAACGCAAGGAGGGGAGGGACAACAGGTGTCCAAACCGTCTTCAGGGAAGACAGGGGAATACACTTCAACAAACACATGCAAAGACTCCACATTCTGAGCAAACACCAGAAACAAACGCAACGGTCGTGATACGAACAGACATCTCCAATGCCCTCTAGCCCTGCTCTACCCACCATGTGCTCACATTCTGCCTCTACTGCTACTTCCCCCACATGCTCACATTCTGAAGCTGCCCCTGGTCTTGCTCCCCCCTAATATGCTTGCATTATGATGCTGTCATTTTTGCAACTTTTGCCGCTTTTTGCCTTTCTTCTTGCCTTTGTTGCCTGAAATGTAAAAATATTAAATGGTAGAGAACTCAAGATGAAATGCATTATTTTTGGTCTTGATTACACTTTCAGGACCGTATCAGGATTTACATGCAGAATTCTGTATGACTCCATCAACATTCTTCAACTGAAGGCTTATAGGCCATAGTGCAGAAGTTTAGCTTGAACCCCCTAGCTCAGATAAAGCGACTTAGTCAGTAGGATAGTATATGGTACCTTTAAATTATACGGTCAAAATATAATGGTTAAATAGCAGTGATAGCGATTACAGTGCAGTTATCACAGGTGAAGTTTTCTCTGATGGGAGTTGTCCGCTTTCTTTTTTTTTTCTTTATCTGTGTGCAGACCGCCATGTAGAATTCTTCCAGCCATGACTTGTCTCTGGACACTCTCCCCATCCTGTCACTATCTCCAATGCTCCCTGGCCCTTCTCCACCCACTGTGTGCTCACACTGTGTTCCTGCTGCTACTTCACCCACATACTTCTGTTGCTGTCTCTGGTCCTGCTCCCTGTTGCAGCGGTTCTGGGATCACTTCCATTCTAGATGCTCTGGTGCAGGTTTTGTGTGTCTTTCTTTGTCTTCTGGCCTGGTGGGAGTGCTGGCCTGTGGGTATTTGGCAGTTCTATTTAGCCTGGTCTTGTGATTAACTCTGAGCTCATTAATCTCAATCTCTTCCTAGCTTTGGGTGTAGTCAAAGCTAGGAGCTGGAGGTCCTGTTAACCTGTGTCTCCTAAAGTTAAGTACAGTGGTTTATCTTTTCATCTTGTTTGTTGGTTTTCTCCTATCCCACACAGGGTCAGCTAGTGGTCGATGTACATGGTCAGGTTCGCCCTTCTTAGGGTGGGTTACCTGCATATAACCCACCCTGGATTAGGTTATCTAGGGACAGTGTTTTCCATAATGCAGTTGTCTGTATTGTTTGTCACTGTTTGGTGTGCGTTTGTGTGAGATCTGCAGGTTACGGATCCAGCGTGTCCTGAGTGGATGTGACACTCACATTCTTCTGCTGTCACTTTTGCAACTTTTTCCTCTTTTTTTTCCCTTTGCCCCCACACCCCTGAATGCACAGAACATATTTTGACACCTACATCTGAGAGGTCGCACAAGATGTACAGCAAACCGAACTCCTCCACCAGCTTCTGGTTCTACGCTCATACATCACTCTGATGAGGGGAATACATCCTGAAACAGCTGTTCGTGCATGGTTATCTCTTTTGGAGAACAGTCTGGCTTTAGCTCATAACTCCTAGCCATTGTTAGAAGGCTTGTTAAAAAGTCTGACATTGATTTGCAGGAATGCTGCCTTCCAGTAGGTGGCGCTGTAGACGTATTGTAGCATCTTTACATTTGCATATTTCCCAGAGGAGCATAGATGACCTTAAATCTCACACCTTCTAGGTGCGAGCCCTAAGGAGAAACGATATCCTTCCTAACCTGCGAGAGCCAGGAAATGGGGTGAGGAGTAAGGTGTGCTGTACACCCCTAACTTTATACTACCCATCAGTTGGCTGACATAAAGGAAAGCAAGCGTAAGATAAAGGAAACATCACATAATATAAAAGGCACCGTGCAGGTATCATGTTAATGCAGACACGTTTCCAAGCCGGCCAGCCTCTGGTTCACAGCTAATTGGACCTTATGGCGCTCATCCCTCACTAATCCTCGTTTTCAGCTTGTGGACTCTACATCCAGTATAGAATAAGTTATATTCAGTGCAGTAAACATTGGAAATAACATGTTTAACGCTGTTGTGACAACCAGCATATTCCACTGCATGGTAATCGAAAAACACTAGGGGACAATCTGTTGCAGAAAGTGTGATTTTTTTTTTTTGGTATTCCTACACTGTCTTAGAACATTACCTTGCTTGAGTATGGGTAAATATGACTAAAACAAATGTTTCTCCTAGAAGCTGTGGAAAATACCACGTTATTACCAGACACTATTATTATTAACATTTACCTCGTCCTCAAGCAATTCATCCCTGTTTGTGTGTTCTTCACCGCTCTGGATACCAGCCAATTTTTATAACCTGTTCTCTAAGCATTAGCAAGTGTCATTCTTCGCCTGCACATAGTCTGAATGTTGTGCCCTTTAGCTTCTAATCAACTCACCCATTGGGATAGCTTTCATTGTATGTGGTGCATGGCAACTAGGAAAGACTAGGGGATGAAACTGAAAGGGAGGAGACACAGATTAGAGATTAGACAATGAGGGGGATGAATGAGTGGAACAGGTTGCCAAGGGAGGTGGTGAGTTCTCCTTCAATGGAAGTGTTCAAACAGAGCCTGGACAAATATATCTGTCTGAGATGATCTGGTGATCCTGTAACTGTGTTACCTTCCTTTTCCTTCCTATGCAACATTGTAATCACTCCGTTTGTGTTAAAATTAGTTTTTAGATACCCATCCAAAAAGGATATCTCTATCAGCTCCATCTTACTTGTGAAGGGGAGTTGAGAGGTATTACCATTTAAATAATTCACAAATTCTTGTGGGGACATTACATCGTGACTCTTTAGAATAAGGAAGTCGTCAATGTAACACCCGCCCCACACTATCTGATTTTCTTACAGGTTATGAGAAGTATAAAACACTGTTCCTCCCACCATGCCAGGAAAAAATGTGCAAGTGATGGGGAGATCCTAGACCCCATAGGGTTACCTGGAAGTAAAAAATTCCCCATCAAAACCCCCAAAATGGTGTTTTAACAAATACTCTATGTAATAATAAATTCTAGTAATCTCTCCTGGTATCCACTATAAATGGTGTTCAACAGCCCCTATAGCCAAATGATGGGGTATACATGAATAGTGACTCATCATATCATGTGCAAGTCAAAGAAGTTACTCAAAGAAAAGCCCTAAAAGGGTCTTGGAACTTCTTAATGATCTTCCAAATCACCTGCAATGTGCTGCACAAGGCGCAGAAGCACTCGATCAACCAGGCACCAAGCCTCCCATTGGAAGACCCAGCGCCCGCAAGATCGGACGTAATGGGAGAGGAAAAATTTGTTTAGGAATTTTAGACACTCCATAGAAAATAGGCAAAGATGGAACCAAGTAGTCAGCCTCTTTATGTGTTAATATACCCCTGCTCTTACCCCCTAATACCAGTTTTATGAATTTAGCTTGACATCGTACAGTGGGATCATACATTAGTTTGGACATCTTCCATTTGCCACGGACCGGATAACCATACAGAGATCTAGAATATCGGTTTTGGATGACTTCCAATATGTCATGGAACAGGAACTTAAGAAGTCATGTGAGCTCACACAAAGTAGTGATTACAAATGTAAAACTGTGAATAACTTAAGTAGAGAACAATATAAACCTTAACCCTTTCCAATCCACTGTCTGATGTCTTCAGACATTCTGACTGAAGGCTATACAGCTCAGATGTTGGAAGACGTCCAGCAGGGTATTCTTACTGTTTATTACTGGCTGCTCTGTTGTCGGGGGGCCTCTCCAGCATGCCCCATTCTGCAGTACTGGCTCTAGACAGCAGATCGCGCCATTGTATAATGGCAGAAAGAGAAAGCCCCCTAGGAAACCCTGTATCCAAAATTGGATTGCAAAGGGTGAAAGGATCATCAAAGAAAGTAGAAGGCAGCTTCCCAAGTGTGGTGTTAAAAAAGGGGCTTTTCATTCCATTGATGTTTTGGCTGAGCATAGCCTTTTTCAAGTACAGCCAAACACTGTGGATATGCAATCAGTTACATACCCAGTGACATCATCCACATGTGTCTAAGTTAATGACATCATAGCAATGACCATACATACACCTATACAATACTATACAAACATAAGCCACCTGCTAATGTACTGCCACACATTCCATAAATGAGGATAGCTGAGAATTATACAATTGACATTGTGTCGTTTTCTACAACAGGTTTAGTTGACTCTTTGCATCTGCATATACAATGCAACTGTCAAAGCCAGACGCTGGAAGAGGGAGGCGGCCATGGAGACAGAACGCCGCGGTCATCTGTACACTTAGTCAAGCTCTCAGAATGTTCAAGAATGAAAAACAAACAGAAACTCTTAGGCCGGTCTCACACCAACGGATTCCTATTGGGGATCCGTGGTCGGCATTCGCACGGAGGATACAGAACAAATGGCATGCGTTGAAAGGTATCGAAAAATCGGTTTTTCCTTCGCACTTGCGGATACCAATTGCGTATTCCGCGAGTGGAGGAAAAGTCGCAGCATGTTCTATTTTGCTGTCGACTCCACACGAACAGCCTCCATTCACTTCAATGGAGGCGGTCCAACCCGCAGCCCATCGGCAATTGACATTGCAGATGGGCTGCAGGTTCCGCATTGTTGCCTAGCAACGGCATGGGAAATACAAATATTTAGGAAAAAAATCCGTACTATGTATGACCGATGGCAAGCGTCATCCGCAGTACAGAAATACTGAAGCAGGTACGAGAGGGCGCTGGCCGGGGTGGCAGCCAGATTCCACCGCAGGAACCTGCATGAGTAATCCAGATCGTTCGTCTTAGCCCAGCCTAAGGCTGGCTTCACATGAGCGTATGCATATTTGCACGCACCTGAGCATTGCCTATTTACAGAATGAACAATGCTTTTTGCATGTGCATCGGCGTATTTTACTGCATGCAATTTGCATACGGCACACAAAGACGCACCTATTGAAATGGCTAATGAGCTGCTTATGGCACACAGAACCCTCTCTGCTGGCATGCAGACCGACAACTGTTGAGCACGATAGTGATTACCAGTGGGTGCCGCAGCTGCCCAGCCGGTAATCACTCAGTGGCGCTGCTATGGGTGCACCTGGGATCTTGCTCCCCTGACCTCTCCTCCTTAGTTCCGCAGGAGGAGTTCAGGCACACACACTGCCGTCAGTGTGTGCACCCGTAGCTGCGCTGAGAAGAGAAGCAGCGGACCTCCAATGACAAGGGGGAGGTAAGTGTATGAATCTCAGGGGGACACTATTACTATTAGGGCCAATATAGGGGTCACTATTACTACTAAGGCCACTCCGTAGCGGCGAGCGTATTAGCGCCCCATGTGGTTTTGCCCTTACGTGCATATTTTTGTACTACTCAGTACACACAGCCAATGCGCATGTACATGCATATTTAGCTGAACGTGGTTTTCTCCCATTATGAGGCCATGATAATCACAGCCACATAACGGACAGTACTAAACCCCTGATTTGAGTGGTTTTCTCGACTGTGAAAAGATAGGACATGCCCAACCTTTCCTGCATGTAGGGAATGCCATGTGTTGGAAAGATAGGGCAGAACCTATCTTCTTGTGTTTTTTTTTAAACTCCTGCGCTATGGTTCAGAGTTTGAACGTCCATCGAGGAGGAAGAAATTTCCCTCATTCAGGTGCAACTACGGTGAGCGTAGGTGTGCCTATGGCTATTTGAGTCCACCCAAGGCCTCCTTCACAGGAATGTATTTGCGCTGGCATTTCCGCATGTTAAAAAAGTCGCACGTATAACATGACCACACAAAGCATTTAATTTCAATGGCTTCATTTAGAGGAACGAGTTTTTCCGCGCAAAATATTTGGACGTTAAAAAATGGCACCTGTTATATTTTTCTCCACCATATCCTTTATACGGCTCATGAAAAGACAGGTCTTGCCCTATCTTTTGCCGTGTTATGCAGAAAGCTCCTATAGACTTCTATGGGAGCTTGAAAAAAAGGAGGAGGGGGGAGGGAGTTACCCTGCGTACAACTGATGGAAAAGATGGCAGCTCACCATAATTAGGCATTAATTCTGATTCCGAGCATTTTATTCGGATCGTTGCTTGCCATCGCTTCAGTGTATTTTTTTTACATTTGCACTGCAATTCCCGGTGTAAATGGCTTGAAATCTGATAAATAAGATCGGAACTCAATTGGGTCAAAAACTAATTAATGCGAATATATGGTGCATACGGGCGAACATATACACTAGAGATGAGCGAACTTACTTGGCCACGCCCCTTTTTCGCCCGAGCGCCACGATTTTCGAGTACTTCCGTACTCGGGCGAAAAGATTCGGGGGGCGCCGTGGGTGAGTGGGGGGTTGCAGCGGGGAGTGGGGGGGGGGAGAGGGAGAGAGTGAGGGCTCCCTCCTGTTCCCCGCTGCTACCCCCCGCTCCGCCACACCGCCCCCCGGCGCCCCCCGAATCTTTTCACCCGAGTACGAAAGTACTCGAAAATCGCGGTGCTCGATCGAGTAATTACTCGAAACGAGTACGTTCGCTCATCTCTAATATATACGCATACGCTCATGTGAAGGAGCCTCAACTGTCGAGAAACACTACAAATATGCATAAAAAACAGGCACTGCAGCCGCACATTGCTCGGCACTGAAAGAGAAGAACAGATAGGCCGCCTGCACACGGGCGGAAATCCCGCCGCGGGATTTCCGCCACTGAAAGTTTGCATAGGAGTGCATTACAATACGCACTCCTATGCAGACGGCCGCGGTTTGGCCGCGTGAAATCTCGCGCGGAAAACAAACCGCGACATGTCCTATTTTTGTGCGGGGCACGCACTCACTCGGCCGCCGGCTCCGGTCTGCGCATGCGCCGGCTGCGCCGCAGCCGGCACATGACAGAGCTGGGGCCGCCAGGCGCGGGAGAGTACGCGCTCGTCCCTGCAGGCTCTCGGGTCGGGTCCCGCGGCGAGAATTCTCGCTGCCGGATCCGACCCGCTCGTGTGCAGGCGGCCATACTCAGTATACATGTCCGAACTATAAGGAGAAAGTGAAACAAGTTATCATAGCCACAAAAGGCTAAAAATGACCCTAAAGACCCTTTTTTGACGCTGCACTTTGGACGCTGCCTTCCACGTTCTTGATGATTTACAAGGTTGGTAATCAGGATGATTCCCATGGAGGAGGCGCATCCGTGTTCTTCACATATTTGCAGCGCCGTTCAGCGCGGTTTATGGAGTTTGAAGACGTTAGAAAATAACCCTAATGTAGCAATTAATAGCCGGTTTATACGCTTACAAGGCGACAGAAAAATACTAATTAGGATAATGAATTGTTCTTTACCAATTCTCCTTGTATTTATAATGGTACTTCTAGACATTTGGGCGTTATTTGTTGTTTATGTCGTGAACTTATTTTTGAAGAACCATTTTCCTTGAAATAGAAGATCATGTATAACAGAATTTTCTATGCTCACTCAGCTATAGATACATGAATGTCCACGAGAGGTGAACTTACCACAATTCACTATGAAATGCTTGTCGCATTATGATTGGTTGTTGACAAGGGGCAAGGTGTGTGTGTGTGTGTGTGTGTGTGTGTGTGGGGGGGGGGGGGGGGGGGGTGGAGGGGGGGAAGCCCGTGATCACCTCCGGACAAGTGCCAGAAATGTTGTTATATAAACTATGCAATAATAAAGAAGAGCTTGGAAACACACCTGAGTTTTCTTATTATAGGATGGTAGAGTTGGAAGGGACCTCCAGGGTCATTGGGTCCAACCTCCTGCTCAGTGCAGGATCACTAAATCACCTCAGACAGATATTTGTCCAGCCTTTGTTTGAAGACTTCCATTGAAGGAGAACTCCCCACCTCATGTGGTAACCTGTTCCACTCATTGATCACCCTCACTGTCAGAAAGTTTTTTCTAATATCTAATCTGTGTCTCCTCCCAGTTTCATCCCATTGCTTCTAGTCTTTCCTTGTGCAGATGAGAATAGGGCTGATCCCTCTGCACTGTGACAGCCCTTCAGATATTTGTAGACTGCTATTAAGTCTCCCCTCAGCCTTCTTTTTTGCAAGCTAAACATTCCCAGATCCTTTAACCGTTCCTCATAGGACATGATTTGCAGACCGCTCACCATCTTGGTAACTCTTCTCTGAACTTGCTCCAGTTTTTCAGACACTTGTGCAACACATTGCAGGTTATTTGAAAGACTGTAAAGAGGTTATAGGACCCTTTCAGGATTTTCTTTGAGTAATAACTACATGTTGACCTGCATGTGACATGATAAGTCTCTGTTCATGTATACCCCATCATTTGGCTATAAGGGCTGTTGAACACCATTTACCCAAGTATAGTAGATATGAGGAAACATTACAGGAATTTATTATTATGAGCATAGAATATTTTTGGGGGGTTTTGATGGGGATTTTGATTTACAGGTTCTAGGTGCCCCAATGGGGTCTAGGTTCTCCCTATCACTTGCACAATTACTCATGGCATGGTGGGAGAAACAGTTTATCTATATTTCTCATAACCCATATAAAAATCACATAGTGTGGTGCGGGTGTTACATTGACGATCTAACTATTATATGAAGTTGCAATGTAATTCCCCATAACAATTTGTGAATTACTTTTATGGTAATACCTAATCTCACCTTCACAAGCACGATGGAACCGATAGAGATATCCTTTTTTGTATGTGTATTTAAAAGCTAATTTTAACACAAATAGAGTGATTCCAATGTTGCATAGGAAGGAAAAGGCAGTTAAGGCTACTTTGAACTTTCACATCTGCACTGTTACAAGCTCTACCTGCAGTTACAAGCACCAGCCACTATACGGAGGTCGGCGTGGAGGCTTCTGCTCCGACCTTTGTGTTTTGGAGCCGAAATCTCCATGCCGACCTCCCATGTAGTGGCTGGTGCTTGTAACTGCAGGCATGACTCCCACTGAAATCAATGAGAGCTGTGCCTGCAGTTACAAGCGATGGCCACTACAAGGAGGTTGGGGCTGAAGCTTCCGCTCAGACTCTGTGTAATTACGGCGCTGACAACATGTGCCGGCTCATCTGATCGGTCGAGTTATTTCACTGGAAAACCCCTTTAAGTGCTGTAATCGAGCCTGAAGGAGGCTGTCATTATGGAGGCAGCCTGGGATAAGATAAAGGTTTCTAGGGTTGCTTCTTGTAAGAGCCTGTCAATTATTATGTAATATGGACACCCTTGGGTATCTATTATTTTTTCTTTACTGCATGGGCTTACAATTGTTTTTCCAATAGGGTTTGAATAAAAATGTAGCACCATTATGTTCTGCAGATTCTACATATCACTGTATATAGAAACTGCAGTCCGAGTCTCAGTACGAGATCCGTCAGTGAGACTGGACTGACGGCCTAATTTCCCTCTGTTCTCTCAACTCCTGAGAATTCTTACCAGCTCATTTATGACCACGGCTAAGATAAACTTAAAGGGGTTGTCCCGCGCCGAAACGGGGTTTTTTTTTTCAACCCCCCCCCCCCCCCCCGTTCGGCGCGAGACAACCCCGATGCAGGGGTTAAAAAAGAACACCGGAGAGCGCTTACCTGAATCCCCGCGCTCCGGTGACTTCTTACTTACCTGATGAAGATGGCCGCGGGGATCTTCTCCCTCGGTGGACCGCAGGGCTTCTGTGCGGTCCATTGCCGATTCCAGCCTTCTGATTGGCTGGAATCGGCACGTGACGGGGCGGAGCTACACGGAGCCCCATTGAAGAAAGCAGAAGACCCGGACTGCGCAAGCGCGGCTAATTTGGCCATTAGACGGCGAAAATTAGTCGGCTCCATGGGAACGAGGACGCTAGCAACGGAGCAGGTAAGTGAAAAACTTTTTATAACTTCTGTATGGCTCATAATTAATGCACAATGTACATTACAAAGTGCATTAATATGGCCATACAGAAGTGTATAGACCCACTTGCTGCCGCGGGACAACCCCTTTAAAAGGGTCCTTTGACAGCAGTTTCTACATACCGTGATATGTAGAAGCTGCAGAAGACGAACCGTGCAAAATTTTAATTAGACCCTATTGCAAAACTGATTGGCAGCACAAAATACATGTACTTAAATAAAAAAAATGCCCCCCCCCCCATTAATAATATTAATGAACTATCCTCAGCATAGGTCATCACTAGTTGATTGGCTGGAGTCCACCGCTCGGGAAATAAAAACAAAATGTTGGATTGTTGCTTTACGTCACTTCTGTTAACTAAATTACATGAATAGTAATGAAATGCTAACATACGTGTGCCCTGCAATGTTACATGTAGAAACAACAACATGTCCTGCATAGAACAAGACCCGAACACTGCTACGTTGATGCAAAGTTACTCGCTCTGGAATGCTGCGACGGCCCGGTCCTGAAGATGTTAATTTCCAGCGAGATAGAATTCTAGAAAGTCTAAATGTAGAAGTGACCGATCCATTTCACTTCAGATTTCATAGAAATGTCACCGAACAGATTTAGTGAGCTGAAGTGAGTTCATTAAAAGTTTCGCTGTCTCCTTCCCTTCTCTAGCAGTGTCACCGGACCGGATGATTTGTAAGAAGAAGTGATGACAATTAGGACATCGATCTCATAGTCAGGCTTTTTTTACATTTTCATTTTAACGCGTTTTACTTCAGTTTATTGTTTCTCAAACTTTCGTAGAAAAATCCGAAACATATTAAAAAAAGTTATTATATAAGGAACAATTCAGTCTGTTGTAAACTTAAAGGGGTAGTCCAGGGGGGAAGATTTTTTGCAAGTTTTCACCCATCTCCTGGATGTCTGAAAATTCATAGATTGGTGGGGGTAATTGGGCTACTGGTCGCTCATGAAGCCCGTGGATCCATTCATTTCCATGGGGCTGATAGATAGCCGAGTGCTATGCACAGCTATTTTCGTTGGCCCCATTAAAACAAATAGAGTGGTTTGCATGCATGTTATGGCTCCATTCATTTCAATGGAGCTTTGTTAAATGGGTCAGACATAGATAGAGTGAAATGAACCTGAACCTTCAGGTCATGAGTGAGAGCTTAGGACTGCATTCTGCTGCCTTAACAGTAGTATGACATAGATAGAGTGAAATGAACCTGAACCATGCGGGGATTGAACTCGCAACCTTCAGGTCATGAGTGTGAGCTTAACACTCTGCACCACACGAGGCCCCTGTGTGAGGATCCCAACAGTCAAACCCCCACTGATCTAAGCTCTTCAAAGGGTTGTCCAGTACTTTTACTAGTGATAATTCTGTCCTCAGGATAGGTTATCAATATTTCACCAATGAGAGTCTGCTGCTCAAAATCCACACAGATCAGTTGATCCCCTGGTCTACTGCTAGAAGCAGACAGCGCTGTCTGTATTGCAGTGGCCCAGTTTGGTATTGCAGGCACAACTCCTGTCCATTGCATATAATGTTGACGCCTTTATCTGCTTCCAGCATTTCCTGCACTGACAGCGAATCTGGTGATCTGCTGATCAGCAGTGATCCCAAGTGGTGGATGCTGCCAATGTACTATTAAGGACCAGCCATTTTTCATTTTTTAAAATAGTTTTTTTAGTAACATAGATGTACGAGGGCTTGCTTTTTGTGAGATATGTTGTTTGTCATTGAAGATACTATTTCATTTACCATATAATGTATCAGAAAAACCTAAAAAAATTAAATGTGGTGGAATGGAAAAAAAAATGCAATTTTGATTTTTAGGCTTTACAGCATTGATGGAGTGGTAAAAATGACATGCCAGCTGTATATTGCGGCTTAAAATAATTATGGCGATACTAAATATATAACCCTTTTTGTGTTTTATTATTTAAAAAAAAATGCCACCATATTCAAAGCCCCATGAAAGCCCCTAGAAGGTGTGAGGAGACTTAGGGCCATCCATGCTCCTGTGGGAAATATGCAAATGGGAACATGGAACAAATCTTCTACAGCGCCACCTATTGGAAGGTGGTATTCCTTTAAGTCAATGTCCAATTCTATGATGCCCTTCCTGACCCCTTTCGTTTTTTTGAACTGAAAACAAACAAGCAGCTTTTAAAAATCAGAATGGAGGTGGAAAATTGAGAAATAGATTGAAAATGAAGATCTTCAATTTCAATGTATTCTATGGACAGGAAAAACTTTCTTTCCGTTGTGCTGCTCCCATGATGGAACAGCTGGACGGAAAGCAAAAATGCTAGTGTGAAATGGCCCTAAATGTGGTAGCAATGTAATCATTCTGATCCAGAGAGTACATTTAACATGTTATTTTTACTGCACCGAGGACTCAGACTGTAAAAATCATGGCTCAGTAATGTTTTCTTTCCATTTCACCCCACATAAAAATTGTAAAGAATTTCTCAACATTAAATGGTACCTTTTTAAAAGACGTCATAAAAATTACTTTTTTTTCCATAAAACATTTTAATTGACCAAAAGGACACAGGGAGTATGTATTACACAGAGCTCTGTAATGTTAGCTAGCCAATATATGAATTGTATCCCACATTCACTGACAGTTTTCCCCTCTACAGACTGTATATCTTACTATCAATTCTGTCTAAGCTGATGGGGTGTAAACTAGCTGTTATGTTGTCTTTTATACCCTACACATGGAGAAAACTGAAGATTCTCCTCCCTAACTCTGTCAATCATACACATATATAAACAACATCCTCATAGAAGACACTAGAGCAATATTGAGCAGTGCAGATGTGATTTCAGTAGCTGTAATTCACCTACTATTAGCTGCAGACACACCTGTATGAGTATCTCTTTAGGCCTCCTTCCCACGAGCGTGACGGGCTCCGCCGCGTAATATTCCGCAGTGAAGCCCGTCACGGCGCCCCCCAGAGACCCCATACTTACCAGCGGAAGATAGCGTGAAGACGCTTCCCCGCCCACCGCCGTCGCGTCATGTGACACGCCCACCGCGTCACATGACGCGGCCGGCCGTGTCACGTGACGCGCCGGCCGCGTCATATGACGCGCGGCGGTAGGCGGGGAAGCGTTTTTTCACGCTATCTTCCGCTGGTTGCAGCGGGACATAGCGTGAACGGACGGCTTCCATTGACTGCAATGGAAGCCGTCAGCGCGTACACCCACGGCAAATAGAACATGCTGCGGGTGAGAACGAGAGATTTCACGGTGCGTAATTCCGCGATGGAATTACGCATCGTGAGCATTGTGCTATTAGGTTCAATAGAACCTAATAGCTGCGGGCAACGCAGCGGATTTTTGCCGCGGATTTACGCGGCGTAAATCCGTTCGTGGGAAGGAGGCCTTATAGACTTCTATATATAGACTTCTATGCGCAGCATGAGTTCTCATCCTCCTTTAACTCCTGTGTTTCATCTTGTAATCTCTGTTAGATGGGTATCACTTGACAATAGGCAGTGGTCAGCAAGTTAAAATAAAGAGAGACCCCTAGTGGTCAACATAAGAAATGTTTTAGGCAGTAAACATAATATTTTGGTAAACAATGTGAAATGCAATTTTACTATTTACCACATTGAACATCATATTAACACATGTTTGTTGTAACAATAATGACCATATAAATCGTATAATGGGTAATATTGTAGTGTCCCAGAACACCATCCTGGTCCCCTGCATAAATGTCATACATGTTTTGTCCCATGTTGATACACTGTGTAAGCTTGTCATGGCATATCCAGTGTGTGTGTTGCACAGCTGCAGCGTCTGAAGGGTTAACTTTAATAAAATCCTTGCATGCCTGTAAATGTATCAGTTTGTCTTGTCATGTGGTACAAGTGAGGTTACAAATGGGAGAGTTTGAGAGCGGGAAAGGAGATCCATCTTGTCTACCTGTGCTAACACAGAGCTGCATGGAAGCACCTTTATCTTCCATGTAGGTGAAGATGGAGGAAGAAGAGCGACATCCTGTTTGAAGTGTGGAGTGAGTCCCAGCAAGAGAGAGAGAGCACACTACCCTAGTTTTCTGAAAACAGGTACCTGTTCATACCTCAGGCTTTTCCTGTGTGTCCGTCTGTCATTAGGATCACCGCACAGAGGTACTTGATTGAGACACCACGCATCTGCTGTGCGGGGTGTTTATTGGCTAAGCCTTCCTGAGTAATTGTTTGCCAGAGTGTCTGCGAAGTGACTCCTACCCCCCTTCCTCCTCTGGAGTGCTCCCAATCCAGGACTGGTGACATACAGATAACGTGGACTGTAGGGCCATATTCATCCTGTGTATCCTTCCTACCTCTAAGCTCTAGCCTGTCACTGTTTTACATGAATTGTACCTGCATTACCTGTTGTACCAGTTATTAATCAAGTAAAAATTGACCCGAGGTACTATATACAAGTCTCCATGTTATTACTCCGCCTCATAGAATAACGGTGTGTGGGAACGGTGGCGTGACGAGTGATATCTATTACAACCCCCTCATCCCCTTTATCATCCCCCTCATCCCAGCCAAAGTAGTGTCGAAGCTGGCCTGCGATCCTGCTCTGGCCTTGGCTACGTGGCATCCCTACGGCACCAGAGCCTGGTAAGTGCCACCATGACGAGACAGCACGTATCCCTCCCAGCTCTTCACGTTAGCCAGGTGCCCAGGGTCACCCCTCTGGGGTGTTGCAATATTGCCTGTATAATTAACAAAAAAATTCTTGTTCCTGTCTTTCGTCACTGACACCTCTGAGCTCTTGTAGGGAGTCGATCTGTGTAGATGACAGAAAGAAATTTATTACCAAAATTATCTTTTTGACTTTCACCTTCATTACATGAGACATTTTCATAAATATGTCTGAGCGCAGTTCGGCAGCCCCATTGTATATAGGAATACAGCGGAATCTGAAAATGAGCGTCTGACTGACTTGTCACATTATATTAGTAACATATGATAACATGGAAAAGATGATAACATGAGGAAAACCGGCTCAGCCTGGTAACGGTAAGACAGATTTATCGGCTCAGTTCCAGTTCATATCTTTAATGGTGTCACTCGTATGATAAATGTGTCGCCTCTTATAAAGTAAGCTTGGATGCTGCAGGCCTCAGACGTATGAGGATGAGACATGAGGAACATTAACTTACCAACGTCTGCAAGTTCATGTCAGTGAAGTATGTACGTGTTTCTGAGATATGAGACGCTTAAATAATTCCCATATGTGATTAAAGGGATGTTATAATTAAAAATGAACTTTTGTGCAACCATTTATTATACAAAATACTTTTATTAAAAAAGTTTTGCATTTTTTTCACATTTATTCAAAATTAGTTTTCATATTGACCACTAGCAGGCTCAAAAAAGACATCCTGGATATGCCACAAATGTCTAAGATAAAACCCATTTAATGATGACGACTATACTTTAGATTAGAGGTCACTACTCTGCCTCTGATAAATAGTTGCCCCATCCAACAAATAATTATCCTTAAAGGGGTTGTCCAGCTGTAAACTACAGATGGCCTATCAGCAGGATAGGTCTTTAATTGTAGATGGCCAGGGATCCATTGCCAGGCCTGTGTACTTGTGCGATGAGCTGATATCTGCAGGAAGCAGACAGCTCCATTCGTACTGTAATGGCCAGGCTTGGTATTGCAGGTCCAGTTCACATTGAAGTTCATGAGAACTTGGCCTGCAATACTAAGCCTGGCCATTACAGTGGCAATGGAGCTGTCTGCTTCCTTCAGAAATTGGCTTATTGTTTGAACACACCAACCCTACAAATAGCTGATCGGCATAAGTCTGCAGTGGAAGACCCTCACCGATCTATTATTAGTTGCCAATCCTGCGGATAGGCCATCAATAGTTTACAACTGGGCAGTCCCTTTAAAGAGGTTTTCCCACTCCAAACTTTTCTTTTTTTCCCTCCCTTGCAGTATACTGCCTGGCATTGCCAATCCTCCCAAGTACTTCAGTCCATATCTTTCTATACTCCCTTTCCACGGATCACATTGCAAGGAATATCTGTTAGGACAATGCATTTGAAAGTTTGTTACAGCTCTCTAAGTTTGGGATTGGGAAAGTGTATATTGAAGTGGGACAACCTCTTTAAAGCCATCCTTCAGTCCCAGGATAAAATGTGTTCAGGGACTGAAGGGGGGAGTTATATTATCTGCTGCTCTTCTTTCTCCCTGTTCTGCGCAAATCGGCTACTTTGCAGGGCCTCTCTTAATTCTTCCAACATGGCTGTGGCGATTCTTAGACTACCAGATGCACATTGGTGGTGCTTTGGTAATCTACGACATTATAGGTGCTTACATTTTGAATGCAGCATTCAGTGTCCAACTATTGATGCAGAGTGTATTGACAAGAGTGTTGGAAGAATAAAGAAGGGCCCCAGAAAGAATCAGTTGGCAGCAGAAGGGGGTGAAAAAATAGCAGCATGTAATATAATTTTCCCCTCTAGTCCCTGGACAAGGTTTTGTAACATGACTAGAGGGTCACTTTAAGGCTTGGTTCATATTTGTGCTTGTCTTTTCTTTTGTTTAGCTCTACCATTGGAGCCGAACAGCAAAAATGATGAAAGTGGCACTTCACTGATACAAATGGTGCCTTATAGAAGCCCATTAGCCATAATGGGGTCTATTGGGTTTTCAGTATGCCAGGTTTTCAGTAACCTCCGATGCAGATGTGGACCGAGCCATTCAGTAAATCAACAATCACAACATCCTTTGGCCGAAAGGTCGATAGTGTCACTGCTCTTACAGTAAAGAATCACAGTAAAGAATCCCCAGCTATGATCATATCTCAGGGGAAATCTTTTTTTCCTTTAGTCGTAGACCATGCTGCATTGTTATAGTTACAGTCCTGCATATATACCATATATACTATGATCATTAGACAGATCTCAATATTGACTTTTTATATATTTGCACATAACAAGTTGTCATCTCTAAATGTGGCTATACACATCAGATATATATCAGCTAAACCCCACCAATTTGGGCGGGTTTGGCCGATAATCTAAAGTCTATAGGTCCTACCAACCCTATCACGATGTCAGATGTTGGGGGCAGTAATGATTAGCCAGATAGATTTAACTGCCGGATCCGCTTGTAATCATGGAGATCAACCACTGCTAAAGGTTTCTGGCAGAAACTCTATCTCCCGTCTTAATTTAGAAAACATGGATGCTCATCCGAGCTGAGCATGCTTGTGTATGGGGGCCCCGGGTGAATAGCTGATGGATGAACGAGCGTCCAGCCAACAGCTATCTAATGTGTAGAAGAGTAGCCACCCTTAGACTTATAAACTGAATACCGCTAAGCTTCATAATCTTTATTTTCTGAACTTTTCTGTTAATGTTTGTATTTAGATCATGGGGTACTAGTTCTCATTAAAGAGACACTTATTTTCTGGCAATGCTCCATAGGAAAAAAAAGGCAAATTAGCTCATGTCTTTCAAACCAGGCTCTCCTCCAAAAGGGAGTGCAGCCCATTTGTAGACAGACTGTTTTAGGGTTCTTGTCCTTCATCAGTCCAGAGCAGGGTACTAGTTGTCTGAAAGTGATGACTTAAGGTCTCTTTACAAGGGTCGACAAATGTTATGAACATTCTTAAGAACCCTCCTTTGCCCAATGGTTGGCCCGTGAGATGAACATTCTTAAGAACCCTCCTTTGCCCAATGGTTGGCCCGTGAGATGAACATTCTTAAGAACCCTCCTTTGCCCAATGGTTGACCCGTGAGATGAACATTCTTAAGAACCCTCCTTTGCCCAATGGTTGGCCCGTGAGATGAACATTCTTAAGAACCCTCCTTTGCCCAATGGTTGGCCCGTGTCAAAGAAGATGGCTGATCAAATCTTTTGCGCAGCTGAAAAAAATCATTGCCATCTGCACATATTTTGATGTGAACAGGGATTGTGCTGCCCACAGCGATGATTTTCTATGGGGATGAATGATCATTCATCTTGCATACCTGTGTAAAGGACATCTAGACCAGCGCCATTGTCATTGATCAATGCTTGTCTACAAGAGCAAATTGCTCCATGTAAAAGGTCTTTAGCCTTGCAGAATCAAGCCCATCCTTAACATAAAAACTGATATTCAAAAGTGAATATTCAGCTTAGTCATACCTGCCACATTTGGGGAATTGACTAATTTTGCATTGTGTATGTGGCAATCTAACAGTCTCTTGTCATGGTTCATGAGTGTGAGACTTTGTGGTCAGTGTCAGTGGATTTACAGCTTTTCCCAGGAATATGACTTTAAAGGTGTTTTCCAGGCAAATTACTATTGATGACCTAACCTCAGAATAAGTCATTCATAGTTGATCAGCCGGGGTCTGCCAGTTGGGATCCTGACCAATCACCTGAGTCGGTGCCCACTGTCAGTTCTGCTACACACAAGAGGGGAAGCTATTGCTGCAACCCCGGTGTAGTGGCCAGTGCTTGTAACTGCAGGCGCATCTCTCATTGAAAGCAATAGCTTTACGTACACATGACAGGTGCATAGGAAATATGATTCAATATTTAAAGGGGTTTTCCAGGCAAAATAATATTGATGACCTATCCATAGAATAGTTAGTTTGCCACTCAGCCGATCAGTTGAGTGTGCGCCCGCTGTCAGTGCTTCTCACATATGGGTTGGAGCGAAGGCCGTTGCTCTGACCCTGGTGTAATGGCCGCTGCTTGTAACTGCAGGCATACATGGAAGCAGCACCTGCAGTTACAGGCAACAGCCACTACACCAGGCTCGGAGCAGCAGCTTCTGACCGCTGTGTGTAGCAGCGCTGACAGCAGACGCCCGCTCAGCTGATTGTCCGGGATCCTGAGTGGCAGACCCCATCCAATTAACTATTGATGACCTATTCTATAGATAGATCATCAATAGTATTTTGCCTTAAAAACCCCTTTAAATATTGGCTCCACATTTCCTTTGTGCCAGTCATGTATATATTAAGATTTACGCCAAATCTGTCCTTCTCAGTTTTCTCCTTTCTTGCTGTCTCTGACATATTCGGTCGCTCTATTCCTGTTAGTTAATTTTTATGGGGATGTTTTTGACATTTTTCAGCTTTGAAACATTTGTTGAATTCTGACTGATTAAAAGAAAATTGATCTGTGTTCCCACTGCTGCTTGTGGACAGAGAAGAAAAGATGTTCTTTTAAGGTAGTCAGGCGCATTTTTCTGAGCATCTGTCACCATCACACAGTAATACATTTTGCTCTCGGAACACAAATGTTGCTGCTGATCACGGTCTCTCCTGGATAGATGACAGGTTGGCTGGAATGGTTCTTGTATTGTGCATGACATCTCAGGATATAAATAAATGCTGAGCAGATATATCTCTGTAGGGACCTATTTACTAAAGTAGGTCAAAATGTGGCTTCTCAGCTGGGATATATTAATACCTGTGACAGAAAAGTTACCCACTTGGTGTCTTTTTGGTTGATGTTTTCAATGTACAAAAAAGGTCCTTCAAAAGTGACTCAATAGGATTCCTTATGGTCGATATGTATACAATATAGCAGAGCTGATCTTGTCAGTTAAAGTGGACCTGTCACTTCTCCTGACATGTATGTTTTAGAAAATACTTCTATTTCATGTGAAGTAACATTCTTGATTGACTGGATGTGCTGTAATACAGATTAATGCATAGGCTTGTGCTGTGACTTCCCACTGAGGTAGAGGCAGAGAGAGCTTGCTTCATCCCGGGTCTTCAGAAAGAGTTGGTTATTTTGTTTTAGTGAGGATCACACACTGTGGAAGACTGGTAAGTTAGAAGATTAAACTGCCACGATCAGCGGAAGTCTTAATGCATCATTAGCTGCTGATTTCTTAGACTATGGCCCAATGATGTGGTAACAGCAATGTCAGCCAATATCTGTGTGATGATTCCTGGCATTATCAGCAAGATTGTGCTGCTGCATTGTGATTACCACATCATTGGACTGGACTGTAAGTTGTTGATGGGGCAATTGCTATACAATTGTTCCTACAGATGATCTATCGAAGGGGATCTGCAGACATCTCTGCTCAACCTGGCATCAATACAGGGAGGAGTGTTCTTCTAGTTCCATGTACCTAGTTTTATTTTTATTCTATCTTGTCTAGTCTGTGCTGTCTTGCTCCTTCGTTTCATAGTGTTGTAGTATTAATAAATGTGTTTCTTAAATCAGCCTAGGCAGACACGTGTGTGTAATAATATAAAAATATATATATATTGTAAGACACTGAAGGAGTTAATCCTGGACGGTCGCTATGTTTCCCCCGGATTCAGGTATTATGCCCATTAGGTGAAGGGAGTTCAGGTCTCACTACGTGGGACAGGGGAAGAACCAGGGATGCAATATGATCTCCAGCAAAGGTAGTTGCTGGAGATGTTTTGTAAAACATGTTTGGGCCAGTTTTTTTTTTTTAATGGATGGCAGGCTTGGTAGTGGGGCTGTCCATTCCACTCCCTCCACTCCAGGTATTATTTTGGGGAGACAAGCTCCTCAGGTGCAGAGGCTGGCCGATAAGTGGGGCCACAAAGTCTGCAAAGCAGCAGACAGAGGTGAGGCCGGGTGCAGCTAGGAATGCTGGAAGCTGCTGGTCTCAAGGGATGCTCTATTCCTGACCCAGGAGAAAAAAAACTGGACTCTGTGCAACCTTGGGGTTTTTTGTGCCGCTGCAGCGAGCCATACGTACAGTCAGGGATGGACTCTGTATAGCAAGTGCTGGATAAGCAGGATTTTGTTTATGCCTGAAGTAATATTTTGTTTATTTTTTATGCTTTCTAATAAACACAGGCCAAGCCTGTATGGACTATATCTGCTGTTGTGGTCTCTGACTGCCGCTCACACTGCAAACACACGCTCTACCTGAGCGGACTCTCCCACTATATATATATATATATATATATATATATATATATATATACTGTTATATCTACCTTCATAGGAAATAGCTAGCAGATAAATGGTTAATGAGCTCAATATTATACATTGGTATGTGCAGACAGAATGTGTGATTCACTCCAATGTAGCTTTCTCACAGGAAACTTATCTCAGAAAGTGCTCTGACACCCCCACCACTGATAAAGAAAAGCTATTTGGACAATGAACACAGTATACGTGTAGTTTGTTCTCATCTAGTTTAAAGGTGATGTGTTTGGTAGTGGCATACATCTGGGGCATAAACATATGTTAATCCTTAGCATCATTACATACTAGGCCAATCATGAGTTGTTATGATGTCCGGGGGCCTGCATGTAATGGGTGTGTCATGTGCAGCTATATCTGTATTGTATTCCTTTGAATAAATCAGAAGGGTATTAGGGAGAGACTGATACCATGAGTTAGCTCAAATACATTATCATGCATGAAGCTTCTCATTATAACCAATTTGGAGCAGATCAGTGAAATCTTTTGGAATATGATTTATTCCCATAACAAGACTCTGATTCATAGTTTGTGTTTTGTGTTATTTTTCCTTGTTTGTTTCTGTCTGCCATGGGTCATTCCAACATTTACTTCGTTAGCCTCTTGTCTGAGCCCTAGTGCCCTTTTGTTCTCAGGGGTAGTGCTTTAGACAAGGTCATCCATAGGGACAACCTAGGATTTTTTTTAAGGACCTTGGGGTCTGTTGATGAGGAAGAGTGTCAGAGGAAAATTAGGAAAGATGTAGGGAGAGACAGTATAAGGGTCAGCATTTCTCTCCTTTGCCCCAGGGCTCATGAGCCATAAGCTATGCCAGGAGTCGTTAGTTCTGTATTATTGCTTTCATTGCATTGATCAATGCTTCCTATCTCTATTTCTTGCAACATCCAGCTGTTTGGGTTTGATATTTTGCAACTGCCATATTGAGGCTGCAGCAATCTGTGACTCATACTCTATAGAGGTCAATGGCAGTGCGATGTCACTGAGCTACACATTGGTTTTGGTTGCATGACACCCATTATGGCCAAAGTTTCTGTCTAGCCCTAGCTTAAAGCTCCTTTTACATGAGATGACTGTCAGGTACTGAAGTGCCTGACAGCCATCCCACCAATGATTGTCCCTGCAATCACTGCTCAATAAATGGTGGTGGAGTGGGCCAGAGATGCTTCTCGGCTCACCCACCTCCATTCACCCTAAACAGGCCATCATTTATAGACAAACGACTCTTTGTCTAAACTGGACAACACAGTGGCAGACCCACGATGATATTATGGTCTACGTGAAAGGTCCGATCAGTGACTAATCGCTGATCGGTCTTTCACTGCGTGCGTTTGCAAGGCGCAATTATCATGTAAACCACTCAATCCAACAAGTGATTTGCATGATAACCATGCTATGTAAAATGGGCTTAATCCATAGATAACTTCTTATGATCTATATTGACCTTGGAGGGCCAACACATCTCGCGTTAGCGTGCCTTGGCGACAGCGTGATGTGGCCGTGCTATTTGGGTAGCAAGGCTGACTTTTCAAACTAAATGACAGAGGTCGCCTTAAGAATGTACCTGGCATGACTAATGTTTGTGTTAAGCATGATGCATCTGGATGTGCAATGAAATCAAAAGTCTGCTCGAATTCACGGTCAAACTCAACTGTGCCACATCTATATGTTGTCTAGATCAGTGTTCCCCAACTCCAGTCCTCAGGGACCGCCAACAGGTCATGTTTTCTGGATTTCCTCAGTGTTGCCCAGGTGATGTAATTATCATCAGTGCCTCAGACATTGCCACAGGTATTCTTATCATAGGATACCCTGAAAAAATGACCTGTTGGTGGTCCCTGAGGACTGGAGTTGGGGACCCCTGGTAGATCAATGTTTCTTAGCTCCAGTTGTCAAGGCCCCGAGTTGGTCATGTTTTCAGGGTTTTCTCAGTATTGTATAGGTGATGTAATTGTTCTCAGTGCCTCAGAAATTGCTAAAGATGTTCTCTATATAGGATATCCTAAAATTATGACCTGTTGGGGTACTTGAGGACACTGGTGTAGACCATGAAATGCATTGTTAAAACTCACCTCCTTTTCACACAGAAGACCCCCTCTCAGTACACATAGCCGAAGGACCCCAGTCTTTCTTCTTTAGTACAGTTTCCTGCAACTCATTTGTATTTTAACCTGAAATTGCATAATTTCTTGTACAGTGTAGCAATACTTCCTACTGTCTAGTATGAGCGAACTCGAGCCAGTGTAGCATGGAGAGGCAGTCATGTGTATAACAGATACAACTACCTGTGAACGTTTCTCTACACGTACTGAAATATGAAAAAAAAACAAAAAGCAAAAGAGGAATAGGTGATATATTACAGATTTAAAACATGACTTTTATTAGCATTATATATAAAATATTGAGTACCAATGATTCATACAGACATAAATGCCCAAGGTAAGAGTAGTAGACATGATTTATGCCCTATAGTTGTAAACCAGGGGATAAATCATATCCGGTAATAATAAGCCACCATATATGTGTAGAGGGATGATAATAATAATAAAAGAGTCTTTTTTATTATTTTTGTTAACATGTTTTAGGTGCGTTTCTTTAAATGAGCTAACTGAGCGTGGCTCAGAGGAACCAGAAATGATGATGGGTGCGCCATCTTGTGGTGGCGCTATGTTGTGGTGGTGCAGTGTGAGAATGATTGAGGCAGAGAGACGATGCACCTGAGTGATCTGTGACCCCTTGCGAAGAAGGTCACAGAGAAACGCAAGCTCTGCTGCCACTGGCTAAAGCGGAGTACTGAAGTACATAACTGGAGAATCTGTGGGGGAACTGGAGGCGCTCAACGTCCAACTGAGAAGACATCTGCACGAACCAGCACTGCTGTGAGTTCTGTTAAACTGTTAGTTAATAAAGCCGCTGAACCACAGGATCTGACAACCGCGGCGGAGGATCGCTACTTACCCGTAGTGATGTGAGGCGGTTTTGAGATAAAAATGCCTCTTATCCGCAGGGAAATCACATGTTGGGATTCACGCCCCAATATCACACTCGCCCATGTGAATTCAGCCTTATTTAGTTCTAAAGAGGCAGTATTCCTTGACTTGCAGCCAGAAATTCTTTTGGGCATATGGACAGAATGAAGGGGAGTGGGCTTGGCCTCAGGACTCCTCATCACCAGCTTGGAGGCAGATGACCCCTCCAGCCAGCCTGGTGCAGCAGCTGCCCAGCAAACCAGAGAAAGGTGAGGATCTGTCAAAGGCTCCCTAAAAACCCATGCCTCTTCCTAACAGGGTGTTCCTTACACCTTTGTAAATATGCACCATATAAATCTTAAGTATAATGATAGCAGCAAGATTAGAGCATAAAAAAACAAGAAATAATGAGCAAAAAATAAATCAGAGTTTCCCCCCCAAAATTAAGAAATGTCAGGGATAGAACCAGGGACCTTCTGCACTCTGGTCAGTAGCTTTCACTACTGAACCATCATGATCAGGCTCATTATAAATGCCTGACCCTGCCACTGCACTAGGATGTGTTTATTGTGCTCCATTGCCTTTATTAAGCTTCATCTCCTAACCTGCTCCTTGCCTGTGAACTGTGACTACCTGCTGACGACTCCTGGCTATGCTTTCTGCTTCATCCATTTGTACTGCAACCGAAACTTCCTGACAGTGACTCCTGGCTTTCCATATGACCATGCTTTCTGCCTCATCTATTTGTACTGCAAATGTGACTACCTGCTGAGGACTCCTGGCTCTCCTCCCAACAATGCTACCAGCCTCATCCACTTGTACTGTAAATGTGACTGCTGCTGATAACCTCTGTCTTCCTCCTGACTTCACTCTGGTCCCGCACAGCTATTACACCCTTGGCTCCTATCCAGGAATAATAACTTATTATCTGCTGGTAAACCGTATGACAGGGCAACTACCCTGACATAAGCGACCCTGTTAAATATCCCCACCAAGGGAACTCTAAAAAGGACTATAGGTCCCCAGGAACTTGTCAACGTATTTCATACATCTGTGGTAAAGTAGCCAACTGAGACAAATTGCAGTGATAATGATAATATCTTGCTTTCAGCAAATGTGGCAGACGTAGATAACAATTATTGTGCATGTAGCTAATATGTGTGGGGCATATGGCAGCTAATTGTGGCGGTGTGAGGTGGACAAACTGGCAAGAGGGCTCGCCTGAATGATCCAACTAGTCTAGTTCTAAGTTCCCACTAGGGCAGAGAACATATGCTGCCCCACTTGTGAAAATGTGGGAAGGGCGAACTAATGTATAGTACTTTGGTTGACTGATCCCATTAGTGTTTGTTCTTGGTTCGACGCATTTCCATGTCTGGTATAGACATTTCATTGGGAACCCTATGGTAGGCACACCAACCCCAATGTTAAAATACACATTGGGTTCTAGACATTGACAGTTAGATTAAAGGGGAGAGAGCTGTCAATAATGAACAGACAGCAAGAACTCCTACGCTGTACAGGCTTAGGTGACTTGCCTGTCTAGCTAATTTCTTCACTATATCTAGGAAGCTATAGGCCGTTGATTGCTTAGGTCAATGTCTACAGATGGTTGCTCTCTAAAGCCTGGTTTAGACGCAACCAGAGGCGTAACTATAGAGGATGCAGGGGATGCGCTTGCACCTGGGCCCAGGAGCCTTAGGGGGCCCATAAGGCCTCTCTTCTGCACATAGGGAACCCAGTACTATGAGTAAAGCATTATAGTTGGGGGCCCTGTTACAAGTTTTGCATCAGGGCCCGAGAGCTTCAAGTTACGCCTCTGGACGCAACGATTATCGCTCAAAAGATGTCTTTTGAGCGACTTTTGAGTTATAATTGTTGTGTGCATTTAGAGGGCAAGGAGATCGCTCAAACGGCAGTTTGATTGACAGTTTTAAGCGATCACTTTGCGATCCGAGCGGGGTATGCAGAAGACAAGCGGGTCCGCTTGTCTTCTGCATCCAGCTGTTCTCTTCTCGGAGCGCTCAGCTGTTATACAGCTGAGTGCTCTGAGCAGGGTGTGCAGAACAGAGCTGGACCGCTGTGTTCTTCATACCCAGCCTATCATCAGGGAGCGGGATACAGCTGAAACAATAGTATCAGCTGTATCCCGCTGTGAATCCCTGATAAGGCTCATCGTTGTCTTTCAGCACACTGTAAGACAACGATCAGCGATTCGTTAACGAAAATTGCACGATGTCAGTACAGTTAGACACAACGATTATCACTCAAAAGATGACTTTTGAGCGAATTTTGAGCGATAATCATTGTGTCTAAATGGGCCTTAACGCTAACTGGAATAGAGGCTTTCTAATTGGGGATATCCATCCTGTAACTACAGCTAGAGCAATTTACCCTAAGTGACCCACGATCAGTTCCCTACTCCCCTTTAAATATTCAGGAAAAATAAAAAAAGATGAAACTCTGTAAGAGGCAAGAATATGAGCAATTTCCCTCTACAGACAGTGAGTGATCTGTCAGACATAGAAGTGAAGCACAAGCTGAGCTTAGGTAACAAAGGGGGTATTGGGTCTAGTTGGAAGGGCGTTGGAGAGCATAATGACTGGCATATGGGGCATCATAGCTATCATGGAGTATTGTGGCCAGCTTGGAATCTTTGTGGCTGGTATTAGAGGCATTGAGGGCATTGTGGTGGGTGTGAAGGACATTGTGCCTGACAAGTTTTTAAGGCAGTTTTTGGAATACAATCCAGTTAACCAAATCACAAATAAAGATTTCTAGCAGTCACTGGTGTGTGGCGCGTTTAATTTTTTTTTGCCATTTTGGGGATTGAGATCACCACCCTCTGGATGTAGACTGTGAATGACCCCAGTCTTGTCCCCCCAGGCTCAGAAGCAGCCAGCCATTCACGTTACTACATAGAAACGACTAGATAAACGTGATTGGCTGGCACTTCCTAGTAGATGGGATGTTTTATAGTGTATCTTATAGTTGTAGATTGCTCTGCATTATGCAGCCCCTACACCTGTGCACAGCTGTCCCTTGGCAAACATTCAAAGTACAATGGGATCTGCAATTTAAAGACAATGTATCACCTATATTTTACTAATTAAAAACTAGAAACTGACATTTTCTTTTTTTCCAAACTGTTTTTATTTTATTGTACATTTTTTAAATGTTATTTCCGATACTTGATTGCATGGCGGTCATCTTGCCTGAGATGTTGTTAATAACATTCAGAGATCTGCTTTATAGTAACTATATAGGAAACCGGCATCTGGAGAGAACTCATTGACTTCTATGGGAAAATGTTGTGGGCAGACTTTGTGACCTGTGAATTGAGGAGGAGGAGGTGAGCTGTGGCTATCACCTATTATGAATGGTGGATCCGGTACTATCTATGTGGGCAGCATGGTGGCTCAGTGGTTAGCACCGTTGCTTTGCAGTGCTGGGATCCTAGGCTCCAATCTTTAAACCCTTAACGCAATCTGGCAGATGTGTACATGGTTTGTATGAGTGTGCTTAGGAGACAAGCCTGCTCCATATGCAACGGGTGCTGACTGTCAGAGACAGCTAACAACGAGCCTCACTTCAAGGATCAGAGATACTTCCAGTCCTAAGCATTACGGTATTGACAGCTGTAGGTAAATAACCTGAAAGAGGCAGGAGGCTCCCTCTGTCTCCTCAATGGCTCCATGCGACAAAATTCCAGATTGCCATTTGGACACCATAGTGGCTTGAGGCCACTTGAAGGCCCTTAGGCCTGCCATGGATTTCTTCATATTAAGCCCAGCCTCTTGATGTTGGTGAATGTACAATACACTGCAATACTAAAGTGTACACAAACTGACTTCAGACCAGTTCAATGCCATCATTTGTAGTCATATTAATTGGAGGTGCAAGTAAGGAAATGCCCGTTCCTGCCATAGGCAGTATCGTACGAAAATTTGCAAAAACTTGCAGCAGTTACATTTTTTTAAATTTAAAACTTAGGTTTTATTCCATAATAGTAAGAGCAGATTTGTTAAGACTGAATAGGCGGTTTTTTCCCTTCTTGTTCACATACTGTTTCTTTTACGTGGAATAGCTTTTATGGAATAAAAGCTAGGTTTCCGTTAAAAAAATATTTTGAGTGCTGCAAGTTTTCCCAAATGTTGCTGCAATACTGAAGTATTGCAGTAAACTGTACATGTGCAATACAATCACAAGTTCAAGTCCCCTATGGAGACTACAAGAGAAAATGTAAAGATTTTTAATTATAAAAAGTATCAAAACAAAAAAAAACAAAAAACAAATTTTAAATGTAAAGAAATCAAAAGAAACAGAAAAAACACATTTGGTATAATTGCATCTGTAAATGTCTGATACATTAAAATAATACATTAGTTATCCCGCACTGTTAATGCTATCAGAGAGAAAAAAATACACAATACCAGAATTCTGTTTTTTTTTTCCCCACCCCGTCTACAAGGAAAAATGTAATAACTGATCAAAAGTCATATGTACTATAGCCCATAACGGTCCCATAAGCAACGCACTGCAGAATAAGCCTTCACACTGCTCTATTGATGGAAAAATAAAAAAGTTGTCAGAAAATGGCGACAGGAAGTAATTGTTTTTGTCATGAAAGAGATTTTAAAAATGATATAAATTTGGGACCATCATAAACGTGCCGAATAACGTTACTTTTATCACACCTTGTATGCAGTAAAAACGCCTTCCAAAAATAGGCCAATTGCATTTTTTCCATTTCCAGTGCAACTTGAACTCCCGGCTAGTCTACACCTAGCCTTATCTTGGTTACTCTAGGTGATAGACCTCCTTTAATGCTTTTTTATGTGTTTTTTTTTTAGATTTCCTTGTTCTATATATAAATTTGCTTTATTTCACCTTTCTGCCTACTTTACTTATCATTTTCCTTTCTGTTGTATCTACTCTATAGTTCACCCCCCCCCCCCCCATACTTGCTGGTTGAACGCCCAAAGATACAGATCTCACAATTGATACTTTTTATAGCACAAAGTAAAAGGAAGAAAAAATAGAATTTTCCAGCTGTGCTTCAGATCCATAAGGCCCGCTGCCTTATCTATTAACGAAGCATATGATACTCAGTTAGCCCGTAATCTGAAAAATATATGGTTTCTACTATGACAAGGCTGAGACCAACACAAGCGAACAAATCTGTGAATTTACTGTGCCGGGCTCAGAAATTGGAAAGTTAAGACGCCATATAACATTTATATACAGTTTTATAGTTGAACCTTCCAAAAAGTTTTTTTTTCTTCTTCTCCTTCTTTCCACCCGAGAAAGGAGTTGCTCTCTAACTCCATAGCTCTATAAATTAAATACCGAACAATAGACGGAGCCAAAGGAAAAGCAGGTTGAGAAGTTGCACATCCAACTGTGTCACAGCTGTCAGAATGATATGTTTTCTCAGTTGGACACAAACCGCTAAGCCTTAAATAACACTGATTCTGTAAGGATGCGGGAAGACGATAAACATGAGAGAGGTGTTCCTGCGCATTCACTGGCCTGCTTTAGATATATATGTACTTTAGAAAAATATATATATTTTATTTCTATTTCATAACTGCTTTGGTGCATCGAAAGTTTGAAGGATGGGAACATTTCTGGTGGCTACAACTTTCCTTTGCAGCAGGTACAATACCATAATTCACTATAATTCAATGTATCACATCTATTCTCTGTCCTTCCATTAACTCAAGTGGCTTTCTTGCTCAGACATGTGTCATCAACTGATATGCCGGCTTAAACCAATGTACTTTCCTCTTTTCAGGCGCACGGTTATCCATTTCTAATAATAGATAGACGGATGTAGCAGAACTGAATATGTTGCTTAACCTGGATTGCTTTGAGGAGAAATCATATTTAATATTTTGATTTATTGGACTGTTCTTCTGGAGTTTGCACACTGCTTGTGACTTGCTTGCTGCTGCACAGGCACAGTCCTAAGCCTTTCTTGTGCTGTAGATCAGCAACCTGCGTGTAATTTGGAATGATCTATATAACATAGTATGTAAGGCTGGAGGGAGACAATGTCCATCTAGTTCAGCCTGCTCCCCCCCACCCCCTTGTTGATCCAGAGGAAGGCGAAAAACCTCCAATTAGGCAGTAGAGTAGTTTCTGATAGATGCAATCAGGGTTAGATGAGACCGTGTGATAAATTGTCTTTGGCACCTTATCTTTTGTTAAGAAAAAACAAACGACGCCCCCTAATGTAATAGTACCCTCTTTGTGCCTAAGACATCTCTAGGATCCCTTTAGGGTGCTTTCGCACGTACTGGAATATTTCACAACAGGCAGAGGAATATCCACACCAAAATCAGTATGTCCAATGGTTGTCCCATTTAAAAAAAAATGTAAATAGCTGGTCATGACCTGAAACAACAAAAGAAGCAATACTCACCTCTCTTCTCCCCTCGGTAAGAGGTGCACCTGCCCATTGGACCTCCCAGTCTGTGTTTACAGTGAAAGTCAAGTGGCTGCTGCAGCCAATCAGAGGCCACAGCATCACCGTTAATTTTCCTGGTGTCAGCACTCACATCCTGAGCCAAGGGATTCACAGGATGGGGATGTCGCAGCCTCTGATTGGCTGCAGTGGTCACCTGACTTCTGTGAATACAAACCATGAGAACCATTGCGCTAATTTTCTTGTTATAGGTCTTGGCTGTTGTTTAAAATTTTTTTGTTTAAAGTGGGACAATCCCTTTAATGACTACAAGAATGTTTAAATTTTTTGCGCTTATAGCATTGTATTGGCAATATTTTTTGTTTAACTTTTATGGCTCTATAACTGTTCAGAGTCTTGTGGGATGAAATGTAGATTTTTATAGAAATTAAGTTATTGTTTAATTTATACTGAATCCTCTAGAACGGCAGAAGGTATAAACAAGTCAGTTATAGTACATGGCATAAAAAAAAAAAAAAATATATATATATATATATATAATTTTTGAGCCATTTACCATAATTGCCTTTTTCATACACTCTGCCATTCTAGAGGATTCAGTATCAATTAAGTGTGTGTATATATATATATACATTACATACACTGACGTAACTATAGTGGATGCGGTTGCACCCGGACCCAGGAGCCTTAGGGGGCCCATAAGGCCTCCCTTCTCTATATAGGGAGCCCAGTACTATGAATAAAGCATTATAGTTGGGGGCCCCGTTCCAGGTTTTGCATCGGGGCCCAGAAGCTTCAAGTTACGCCTCTGCGTTAAGGGGTTAAAAGACATTGGGGGGCCACAAGATAAACTTTTGCACTCGAGCCCATGAGCCCTTAGCTAAGCCCCTGCATACATACATTTATTTTTTTAGGTCGATTTCCGTAATTGACCAGATATGTTTTTCATATGTGTCTTTATGGGTTCAAGGGTTAATAATATTTATTGTTTTTAATCAAGCTGTGCATGAGGAATAACTTTCACTTTTGGTGCAAGCCCTTTAAATAAAAACTAATAATAAAATGTGATTGAATAAAGAAGAAAGAATAAAAGAGACTTCTAATGTCAATACTTCTAATTAGAAATATTGAAGGTCAGATCTTGGATGAAGCTTGGAAGGTGATTAAGAGATTAAATGTTTGATAGTGTCAGTTTCATTTTTAACACTGGCATATGCAAATGTACAGGTAAATGAGGAAAAATGGATGATTAATTATTCACCTGACATCCATCTCACTCCAGCAGAGGATAATGTCAGGCTAAAATCTGAAAATAATCATTACCTTTAATTACTGTAACTTTCCTGGATGAGAATTCTATTGAAAGCTCTAATATTCATGTCTATTTTTGTTACTGTGAGTGACAAAATTTTGGTAAAAAGCAAAATGGATAAATTTTAGAGATGAGCGAACACGTTCGGCCCCGCCCCTTTTTCGCCCGAACACCGAACTTTGCGAACACTTCAGTGTTCGGGCGAAAAAGTTCGGGGGCCGCCGTGGCAGCGCGGGGGGGTGCGGCGGGGAGTGTGGGGGAGAGGGAGAGAGAGAGGGCTCCCCCCTGTTCCCCGCTACTGCCGCCCGCGCCGCCGCGCATCTCCCCGCCCCCCGGCGGCACCCGGACCTTTACGCGCGAACACTGCAGTGTTCGGCAAAGCCGGTGTCCGGGTGCGGATGTGTCCGTAACGGACATGTTCGCTCATCTCTAATAAATTTACATTTTATCTGTGATATTCTGCTGTATGATGAAATCAATGAAAGTCACAAAGAGGCTTTTATTTATCAAGTTCAACAGAACATCTACGTAAAAATGCCCTTGGGTGTTAAAGAGGACCTGCCCAATATCCTGACATGTCCGTTTTAGTAAATGTTTATATTCTCCAACACTAAAGCTTTTTTATTTCGAACTTTTATTCTGTTCCTTTGTTATTCCTCCTGGAAATGTACAAATCAATTGACAACGGGGCGTTACCATTTCCTTTGTCAATAGGGTGTATCCCTATGTAAGGGAGGTATGGTTATTGCTGACTGTTGTATTTTTCATTTGATGTTCAGCTGTGTTCGTGATTTTTAAACTACTGTGACATTAAAGAAGCAGGAGCCGAGTTGAGCAAGAAGAGAGACAGGAAGTTAGTCTGTGCAGCTATGTGGGAAGCTGGGGATACTCCACAGAGTCTGTGCAGCTATGCTGTGGAGTGAAGAGCAAGGGATACTCCCTAGTGGGAGAGAAACCTGCAGTGCTCAGGATTATGGTTGTGAGCTCCTTGATGGGACAGACATTTCTTTTGGATAAAGGCTGAGCTGAATACAAGCTTTGTAGAGACTTCTGCCTCCTTGATTCCCTTCTCCCTTCTGTCTGCCGGAGACTACATCACTGGTGACTGGGTAAGGATTTTTGAGAAACCCATTGCATGGGGTAAAGAGGACGTAGATTGAGACTCCAGTTACCAAGTAAAGATTTTGAGACATCTGATATACGGGTACTGGATTTTTAATGCAATACTGCAAAAGCGAATCCTCTGTAATATTTTTATATCCACACGTATGTTATTATTATTTTTTAACATTTTTTGGGGGTCCCAGAAGAAGACTTTAATATGCGATTGCTTGATTGCTCATACAATACACTGCAATACTTCTATATTTCAGTGCATTATGCTGTCAGCATTACTCTATTAAGCATAGTAGGAGTACTAATATAACTAGGTGCCTTTGATATGTCCCTGGCTGCCAAGACAGCTTTTTGCCTTCCTCTAATTGCATCTGGGGGAGCAATGGGGTGCCAAAGGGTGGCCACCTCTGTCAGGTTCAGATGCTGTGGTCGCTATTGACTTCAGAATGTAAATAAATAAATCTTGTTATTTGAATAGTGCCAACTTATTATGCAGCGCTTTGAGGTAATCTTTTTATTTATTACCCCCCACCAAGCTGGGTGCTCATTTTACCGACCTCAGAAAGATGGAAGGCTGAGTCGACCTTGAGCCAGCTACCTGAACCAATCAGTGATTGAACTTGCAACCTTCAGGTCGTGAGGGAGAGCTTACACTCTGCACCACATGAGGCTCAATGTAGCTGATTGAATGAGCGGGCTTAGAGTTATCACAGTATTATATAACTTAGGCTTGCCATGTATAGAGTGAGCTCAGCTTCTGACCCCACTCCATTCACTCACGTGTGTCATGTGACATAGATGTACATCACATGTCGAAAAGGGGTTAATGTATGTATGCAATGTATTGGATATATCATATTATTATCATTTAAGGAAACAACCCTTCTGCATTAAGTAGGAACTACTGGAAATCAATAAGGACTCTGTAATGCATGGATGCCAACAGTCCACTAAAATTCAATCCTGCATATAATCTATATCAGGACAATTCAGACCCTTATGTAAAGTTCTCAGGTTTAATATTTTCACTTCTCAGTATTTCACAGTATGTGATTCCTGCTGTAGCTAAGTAACCTGCACTCTCTGCCTCTATCTCAGCAGGAAGTCACAGCACAATTTTATGCACCAACCACTTTAATACTAGCTGTACATCCAGTTGACCAACCAACATGTGAACAGAAGTAAAGTTAACTCCGAAAAGCAATAATAATAAACTGCACTATTTCCATGCAGCTGCTCTACACCAGTCCCAGGTGCTTTCAGTTTACAAACTATAAGACTGTGACAAGACCTAATATGGTTCTAATAGCCATTCACTGCAGCATCATATGTCCTCAGCATGGATGAAATGTCACCACAGCCAGGGTGGCCAACTCTCCAGAAATTCCTGGACAGTCTGTAAAACTTTTTACTAGTGCCATGAAGAAAAAGAAGTGTTTGTGAATTTTTGAGGCTGTTGGTACTTGAACAGGCATTATGGCTATAATTATTCACATTTTATAGCTCACGGGTAAACGAATTCTTAGCACTATCTGACCTAAACACATGTGCTTCACTTATAATCTTTTTCATTCATTATGGTTTTCAAATAAAATATGTGTTTAAAAAAATTGTCTGTCTGTAATTTTTGGATAAGTTTTGGATTAATTGTCCATAAAAGAGAAAAATAAAGGCCGGCAACTGTGACCATGACATATGTCTATTAGCTGTGATGACATCAACATTTGCTGCTTTTCATATCTTAAAAGTGATTCTGCACTGCTTATTAACCCCTTGAGTGGCGGGTTTCCTACCACCCTGTCAGACCCACCAGGGCAGGTTTTTTAAAATGGTCTAATCATTGAATTTCAACTAATTTTGCAGTTGCGTCTCAAGAGCCATAACTTTTTCATTTTTCCATTGACATTGCCATATAAGGGCTTGTTTTTTGCGGGACAAGTTGTGATTTTTTAAACAGGGGGGAGGAAAAAAAGAAATGGGGAAAAAAGAAAAAAAGGGGCCATGTCAATAAGGGGTTAAATAATGTATTAACTTCCTTCTCTGGGTCATTACGATGCAGGGATACCACATGTGTGATTGTATTTTTGATTTTTTATAAAGTAAAGGGAGACAAGTGTTTTTATAATTTTTTTAAATAATTTTTTAACTTTTTTTTTTTTTGTCCCTTTAGGGGACTTCCACAGGGACTCATCAGGACCCCCTGATCACATTCCGGGGGTCCGATGGTGACAGCCCTTTACATGCTGCAGTGACAGCCCTTTACATGCTGGGGTTAACACAGTAGGGTTAACACAGCAGAGAGCGGAGGTTTTCTCTGATCTCTGCTGTAAGAGCTGGTACCTAGCTGTCCTCTGACAGCCAAGCACCAGCTCTCCCTGCCACAGAGACCATCGGCTTGCTTCTGACAAGCCGATGGTCTCTATGGCAACCTGTAAACAAAGCAGGAGACTTAGAAGCAGGAGATTGCCGGCAGATCGGCAATATCTTCTGCTGGTTTTTCAAAGCCCTTGCTTTGTTCTCTGTGGGTCTGTGCAGGCAGAGCACACTGTCACAGCTTGTGGCATTGTGCTCTGCAGCTCCCATAGTGATACATAGCCCGGAAATCTTCCGGGCTATATCACTATCGGCAGTGGAGCTCGTCCCGGAAAATTTCCGGGCGTGCCACCCAAGGGGTTAAAAGGGATGCCCAAGATTAGAAAAGGCATTCCAAAAACAGTGCCACATCTGTCCATAGCTTGAATAAGGCTGAGCTGCCAAAGCAGACACAATGATGTTTATGGAAGTAACCAGCCATGTTTTGTAATCCTCGACAACCTCTTTAAAGAGGAGATCCCTCCTCTACGTACCTACTGCCTTAGATTCACCATGTCTATGGCCCCTTGGCGGTCTTCCAAAATGGCCACACTGCATATTAGACTACTTGACGCACTGTGCATCGGTAGTTAAACATTGCATGCTGTTTTCGGATTGGCCAGCACTGCTCAAGTGTGATGTCTTAGATTTTAAATGCTCATTGTGCAAGGAGTAGTCTAAGAAGTGGCACAAGCTTCTTGGAAGACCGCCAAAGGGCCCCTGGAAATAGTGGATCCATGACAGTAAGTACATAGAGTAGGAAGCTTGGTAATTTCAGGCTTCCCTGGGTCCCTAGACAAATGTTATCTCTGGGACTGCAAGTTCTATATTTGAAAATGACTTCCTGTTTGGTGCCTACAGCTCTTATACAGACCTAGGTTTCTCCTTGGTTACAGACTACAAACAAACCCTGTGTAGTCTGATCTTGTATTCACAGGGGTAAATTTATCATGGCGAAACTGGCATCTTAAGCTTACACCTGTTTATGCCACTTTTCTGAAAATGGGCACAACTTGTTTGAGGGCGCGCAGCCACCCAGCCTGACACATTTATGTATACTTTAAACCAGAAGCTGTGTACACAGAAGCTGGTGTAAATTATACAAGAAATCTATGCTAGCTTCATTTTTGATTTTTGTGTAGGCTCACGGACAGCATTAAATTTGCCTAATGTATGAAGCTGTGTGCACCAGATTAGGCAAACCATGCACCGGCGGGGATCATATTAAAACCGGCATTTGGAACAGTGGTCTAAATAAGTTGCGCCCATACTCTTGTCCATCTGTCTCTAACAAATGTAAGTTAGTAAGAATTAGGGGAAAGATAGAATGGAGCATGACTGCAGGATCAGACTACACAGAATGTGTTTGTAGTCTGTTTCCATGGAGACACATACGTCTGTATAGAAGCTGCAGACACAAAACGATTGGAGAATTAGAATTAGGATTTATCATCAAAGTTGCTTAATCTTTTACTTGGAACAAGATGCATTGGAACAAAAAAATTGGTTGTGCAGTTGGAGCCTTCATTGAAATAGTCTTGGGTCAGAACTGGCTTTTTTGGCATCTTATGTTTGCCACACAATTTCTTTACTAACATTGTGGCCATCACATTTTCTTGAAAGCTTATTCTTCCACCTTATTTCCTAATAAATTGAATTTCTTATTACATTATTCTTATTTTTTTTATTACATTTTTTACATTTCCTTTTACAGTCAGCATATTAAAACTACTCCACCCCCCCCCCTTCCTTGAGACCACGAGGATTTGCACCTCCAAGAACCAGCTCATTAAGGCGTCCCTGGAGAACTTGTACTTTTGACTCTCGCACCGCTATTCTACTGCCCTGCAGGCGTTAATTACGCCATCGCATTGTTTTAGTTTTGCAGCCTACTTTATCAAGTGTTACTAAATAGTGAGCGACTTATTTCATGACTATCTACCTCCATTGAACATAAACCACCATACATGATACAAGGAACATTGGAGGTTTCTTATCTGTACTTTATGAGCTGTGTACAAAAGGCTTCCGGAAGCCACTAACATAATTAAAGAAGAACACATGATATGTGGAGCCGGTTTGATTCTTCACAGTTCTTGATTTAGCTACAACTTTTGTAAAGCCCGAGGGATATGCGAGTTGCACACCTGTGAAATTGCTTAGCCTTCTGTCTACAACTTTCTTCTGGTATTCTCTCTTTTAATCAGCATATAACATGCCCAAAGCGACTCTCTGCCAGCTCCGCTTGCAAATCAAATGCTTCTCGAGGGAGTAGAGTAGGATTGGCATTATACCTTAAACTAATACAAAAAGATCACTGTTCATCCCGCAGCTGACATAACCCTTAAAATTTGATGGGCTCGCCATTATTCCCATTTATTCTAAAATATAAGAAGTCTACGTTGTGTATTTTACCTGAAGTTTTTAGGAGGCATATTGCACATATTCTAAAAATATCATATTTCCTACTGGCAGCGCCGGTATAAAACGGTGGTAATCGTGTTGTAGGCAATGTCAGTATTAATAGCTAATAGCTTTGGGGAGGGTTTATTTGACAATTCCAGTCGGATGTGAAGATTCGATTACCCATTTAGTTCCATAGGGGGCAATATTTTAGTAATAAGGGATACATACTGTATAATTTGCATAAAGTTAGATTGTTAACACTAAAACTTTTATTTCCAATTGAAGCCAATTTGTTCCATTGGTTACAATATTACTAATGATACCGACATACTGGGACCATATAATGGTCAGATAGGAGTTTTACGAAGGTGCTATGCAAAGTATCATCATGCTCAGGGCAGATACAGAAATCCGAGGGCCCCTGTGAAAAAAACACTTAGTTGGCTCTTTCTCAGTAACATACTTGCAACGTAGTTCTTTTTATATTTAAGAGGCTTTTCCGGGACTATACTATTTATATACTCAGGATAGCTCATGAATAGTTGATTTTTGTGGATCTTCTGCTTGGAATCCCTACCAATCAGCTGACTGAATGGACAGCAGCACTTTGGTGATTACCGCTGTGACTTCAGTCCTTACAAGGCACAGCTTTGCACAATGTATAGCGGCTGTGCCCGGTATGGCAGCTCAATCCCATTCACTTGAATGGGACTAAGCTGCTCTCAGGCCAAGTGACTGATGAAGGTGACATCACAGGCCTGAAAAGAGGCTGCAGTTCTCTCTATGGCCTCTTCAATTCCCAGAGGCGGACGCCCCTGATCAACTATTGAGGACCTATCCTGAAGGCAGGTTATCATTAGTTTAGTCCTGGAAAACCCGTTTAAAATAGTTATGTTTTTTTTTTGTTATCTTAATTTCATTTGAAGCAATAGGTGACATTCCTGGTAGTTTACAATAGCATCCCGGGTGGGCTAGGGCAGTAAAGGAGTTAATAATAACATACCTGGTGGGCTAGGGTAGTGAATGGGGATAATGATAGCATCCATGGTAGGGTATGAATTGCAATAACGATAACATTCCTGGTGGGCTAGAGTAGTCATGGGTTAATAATAATGTCCACTGTTGTCTGTAATAGTGCTGCAAAGCAATTATTTGCATGTACGAAGGTTAACTGTACAGAAGGATGCAAAAATGTTTTCTTTTGCTGCTCTTTCTGACTGTAGACTGGTATAAAACACAGATATTGTATAATCAGCTATCAACCAATCACAGAGCAGCTCAGACAATCATAGAGGCTCTGTGATTGGCTGACTGGGATGATAGAGGGAGAATGGATGAGAGAAGCTAAATACATGTCTTAAGAGTGGGCTACACAGGGGCCCAGAGTGCCCCCCTGTGTAGCTTAATAGACTGCACAGACTATATGTCCACCTCTGATCATGTTGCTGACTATATCTGTCTCGGAGGCAAGGAAAGCAGGGGAATGCCAGGACTCAAATACTTTAAGTGCCCACTTAAAAAAGAATAAGTTCCACCTCAAAGAAGGAAGCAGCAATGGTGGCAAAACACAGTTTGGTAAGCAATGAAATATGCACATTTATAGCATAAAGTACCAATGGGGTCCTAAATATTAAGCTTTTATTGGGTTTTGAAGGGTTTTTTTCTACTTCCTGCATAACCCCTTCAAATCTGATGACTCTCAAGTGATATCTTTGATTGTATCATTTTCATTCCTTTTCTTCTCCATCTGGCCCAGACTATCATGACAATTTGCATACTCACACATTTTTAACCCCAACATTCGCACCATACGCCCACCCTCTATAACAACAAGGAGTACCCATTCTGCTGCCCCATTTAACACCATCCTTTTGCTATCCCCAGCTTTGTGCCTGTTTCCACTATTGCGCCTGCTGCTATCCCAGGTGCTCCAATTACTGTTTAACAATATTAGGGCGCCCACCCACTGGCGATTTTTTTTTCTTTGCGTTTTGCGTTTTTTCTCAAGAGCAATTAGAATTGAATGTACTCCTGTCCACTGGCGTTTTTTTTTGCGTTGCGTTGCGTTTTTTAACATAGGAACTGTCAGTTGCATATGTGTCCTTATTTTTCTCCTAATGCACCCATGAAAGTCAATGGAAATTAATGGAAAAGCCGCGAAAACGCGGCAAAAAACGCCGCGAAAAACGCGCGGAAAACGCGGGAAAATCGCAAACGCCAGTGGGTGGGCGCCCCAACACTGCAGAAATAATAATGATATAACTATAGTGTCCTGAAAACTATAACTGTAGGGTCCTTAGAAATCATAGTGTTAGGCTGCCTGCACACAAACGGGTTGGATTACTCTTGCGGGAGCCCGTAGCGGAATCTGACCTTGTGCCCGGCCGGCGTCCGCGCGTACCTGTATTTTTGTACTGTGGGTGGTCCGAACGGCTTCCCCAGTACAGATTTTTTTTTTGTTCAATTTTTTTTCTGCGCCATCGCTAGGTGATGACACGGAATCCGCAACCTTTCCACAATGTCAATTGCGTAAGGGCTGCGGGTCAGATGGCTTTAATTGACTTCAATGGAAGCTGACAGTGCGGAATCTGCATGAAAATAGAGCATGCTGCGACTTTTCCTCCGCTTACGGAAGTTGCAATTTCATTCCACGAGTGTGCAGGAAGAAGCGCTTTTCCATAGCATGCTATAAACGATATTTACTACGGGACCCCAATGCAAATCCGTTCATGTGCAGACGGCCTTATACACATAGGGTATTAGTGTACCTTGACACCACCACAAAGGTGAGTGTCCACAAGGGGAAGGCAGTTTGACAGCCAGGTGACGCCCACTGTGCCTGATTGGATGTTGGCTGTAGGGCGTGCTTCCCGGCGTCTGGCTCACAGGTCCTGACACTGACTAGTTGACACACTGCTTCGGGGAGTTGGTAATGGGACATGTCATGCCGCCAGCCACAGTGACAGCGCCGCTGCACGGCCGCCTCTGCAGAACAGTGTTCTTGTGGGGAGAAGTCCTTTGGGACGGCACCGGAGGTTACAGTGACTGCGGGCTCTGGAAGCTGTCGCCGCCTACAGTCACACCTGGGGTAGGAGCACGGCCGGCTCTGCTGAACTTTGCTGTAGTGGGCAGAAAGCCGCTGGCAGGGCGCCGTTGGCTACACAGAGAGCGGGGTGGGCAGGAACAGGGGCGCCGCACCACATGCGCGCTGTAGCGGGGTTAATGCCAGTGCCCTAAGAAGGGGACACATTCCCATGACCGGCAAACAGGTGGAAACCGCAGTACTGAGGACCTGTGAGGCCGAGGACGTAAAGCCAGCCCTGCAGCCAATCATTAAAAGGGGGCGTCACCTGGCTGTCAAACTGCCTTTGCCTTGTGCACACCCACCAGTTCCGGTGGCGTCAAGGTACACTAATACCTACACATAGTGCCTCCAAAAAGGGCTTTAGTACGGCCAGCATACAGTATATTATCTGTGAGTGCTGCCATGCAGCAACACAAAATTCTTATGGGTCCATCATATGCCATAAGGGTCCGTGACAACTGAATTGCAGTGTACATTGAGCCTATTACCATATACAAAATGTCCATGAAGTAAAAAGTTTTATGAGTTGTGGAGAAAAACATTAAGGGGTTATGTATCCCTCTATGTTGTACATGGGGGGAGGGGAGTTTTGTATATGTTTTGCAAAAAAAATCTATTAAAAGTTGTAAACTGGCCTTGTTTTTGAATTGCTAGCACTTATTAGGAACGAAGTCCAGCTGCATGCTCCTACGTGTTCATCTCTATAAAGCACATTAGTTTGAAGAGAAAATGCAATTCTGCATAATGTGATGGCGTCCATGACACCTGTATTGTCCAACGCATTTCACAGTCCTGAATACACGAACAGCGTGAATTTCATTAAATGTTCAATTGCCTGGGCTTGATTTTTTTTGTATATTATTAGAGTATTAGCCTTACATGTAGAGTGCCAAATCTAAGAACTGGAACAGCTGGAGAAAAGGCAGAAAACAGTAAGTGCTGAATTGCACTTTTAGATTTGCACTTAAAGTAGTTTACTAACGCTGCAGATAGCATTTCACTTCAAAATAAAAATAAAGATTTGCAAAAGTTTGTTGAGTCGTCTGTTTCATCGCGTTCTACTGTTTCCTAGTTTCACGTGTTTCTACAAAAGTTAGAAGATAAACAATATGTTATAGTTTGTGGCCACAGCTGCCAGCTTATCTCTTATGGCAGTTGCAGCGCATGTTTTGTCCCCACCTCCAGCATACAACCTGCTTCAGTGTCTGCCTGGTCTCTATGGCCCATAGGGTGTGTACATGTCTGTGCACTTGAATGGCCGGTGTGGTACCTCTAGCTATATCATGCATCCTCCCCCTATGGAAGTTGCCTGAGTTTGTAGTCTTTTGGTCCTGCTTACGGTGCTTTCCAATTGTGATCTGATTCTCTGGTTCCCAACTTTGGCTATTCTTGAGTTTTTTGCATTCTCCGCTCCTGAGCTTGGCTAGGTATACCAACCATGTTTCTGTCTGCTGCCTGCCCTAACGTGCTGAACACGTTTTGTATGTCCTGACCTAAGGCTTGTTCCTCATTCTGAAGTTCTGTAGCCTTCCCCATTCTGAATTCTCTGACTACCACGGTATCGTACCGTGGTCTATAGTAGCATCAGTTGCCACATTACTTGGACTGCTTTCAGGGTAATGGTCTGGGAACTATGCAGTGAAGCTCACATCATGACTGGTGGGGTTAAAGGATGAAGACCGTGGTTCCTCAGGTATCACCTCTGGATTTGACTATGTACTTCAATCCCTCTCTGGGCAACTGCTACCTCTTCATTCCTCACACCCCTGTATAATGGGCCAACCATGCAGCTTTCTGAGAAAGCTGAGTGGAGCTGACAATAGGAGATGCAGTGTCATTGCCATTTTATTGTAGCTATCAATGGAGATCAGAGTGGTTGGAACTCTACTAAATGGCCATTAATGGCCTATCCTAATGATAGGCTATCAATGTTTGTGCTAAGATGATGAACGAATATAATAAGTGATCTATTGAGCCTTGAGCAAGCACATGGAAGACCTTCTGTCTAGTGGATAAGTTGTGTTTTTATAATGTGTCGTGGGTGATGGTATAGTGATGCGGGATTCAGAATAGGATGCAGCAGATGGAGTAACCAAGGTGTACAGAATTTATTGAAACATTTAAAAAATAGAAATTAATAATGGCAAGCTAACAATAATGATTTAGCTAGTTGACTTTTATCTTTAAATAACTTTGACGCTAGCTACAGCCAACTAAATCTTAGGATATCACTTTGTGCACAATACAAAATAACAGCAATGCCGGAAGAATACCAATAACCATTTACAAAGATCAGTCCAGTTGCACAGAAATACATATCCATAATGTAACACACTGTTTCTCTTTGAAGGGTTAACACTCTACTACTATCTATTTGGTCTAATGGAAACATTGTGTATAGGATTGTGCCCCTGGATGACTATAACAGTCCATGACCGATGCTGTGAATGATGACAATTTGCAAAACTGTCCCAAGTCCTTTGGTGGAGCACCTTCATATAACAGGCCTGTTGTTTAACTAATTAGGTCCCTAGCAGTGTGCATACCCAATTCTTGCATGGAGGTCGGCCCTACTTACAGTTTGTGGCATGGGAATCACAGCTACTACTAACCCAGGCTGGTCCGAGGTTAGGAGTGTGACTCTAACATGACTCCCCTTGATACTTGTCCCAGTCCAGCAGGCCTCAGGTTCAGGCAGTAGTATGGCTGCTCTCTCACTTTCTTGTTGCTCCTAGCAGCAGGCAGTCTCCAGTTCTTTGAACAGCAAACTCTGACCTCTCTGTAGCAGCTCCTTCCCTCACAGTTTCTACACTTTAATGGCCACTCGTTGTGCCGCTGTGCTCCGCAGGCAGCATTTGATCTCACTAATAATTTGTCTCTGCGCTGTTGTAAAACACAAATTGTCCTCTGTATGTCAGAGCCTCATCCAATCAGTTTATTCCCTGTGAGCACAAAGCATTTGGGTGAAGTAGAGGAAAGCAAATTATTTTTCAGATTTTTTTGTATCTATTCCCAGTGAGCATGCTCACAATTTGGCACAAATTTTGGTGCATGGGTCAATATTGGCACAATTTTAGTACATCTGCACAGTCCATCTCCCTAGCAACATAACGCTTTAGAGAGTCCATTACACATATAATACATGAAAAGCTCAAGTGTACCATAATGGTATCCACTCTTACAAAGTGCCTCTCCATTCTGCCTCTTATATTGTTTCCCAATTAGAAGACTCCCTTTATGAAGCCCATATGCCCTAATAAGACAATCCCTTTAAATGGGTGGTGCCAAGATGGCCTTCCATTGTTTTGACATGCCTTTATTTGTCCGAGAACGAGCAGCTTGAGTCCTGGTGAACCTTCTGATGTCCTGCTATTATATCTTGTAATCCACTGTCTGACGTCTGAAGACATTATGATTTAAGGCTGTACAGCTCCGATGTTGGAAGACATCCGTTGGGGTTCTCTTATTGTATATTGTCAGCCTCTCTGCTGTTGGAGCCTATCCAATGTGTCACCTCATGCAGTACTAGCTTTAGCCAGTAGATGGCGCCATTAGTAACGGTAGAAAAGAGTAAGCCCCCTAGGAAAACGAGGATACAAATTGGATCGGAAAGGGATGTGTCCGCTGCTGAGAAAACATCTGACTGGCTGCAGCTTTCCCTGGCAACATTGAGTGCCAAGAACGGGACAAATCAGCTGTTTGAGCTGTCAAGATTGGGAGAGGGAGTGATGAGATGATCACCCTGAGTCCCGCATTCTCAAAGGGACGGCGCACCTTGGCACAACCCTTTTAAGTCTCATATCTTTAGCTTCAACCTTCCTATCGCCTAATAACATATTTTCTTTGCGCTGAAACGGTCAAGATTTCACATTTAATATTTTTCTCATTTTCGACTCGCGCTTCCATTGTTTGTTTTGTCTGTCTCAATAAAGCTTGAAGTCACATTACAAATGAGTTTACCCAGATCAAATTTCGTAAAATAAGGATCTGGTTAATTTCTAATTAGGTCCTAAATGTCATCATTAAAGATCTTCTGAATCCCTTGTCCCCAAAATAGTAGGTTTAATTTCATCCCTCATAATGATGTGTTACAGCTATCTGCAGAACCGCTGAAAATCCTTAAAAGTCAGCTAATCTTCCAAAGCATGAAAGTGCCGTCAGTGGCATACATTATTTAACAGAATTGTATAATATTTCATCTGCCTCATCTGGATAAAAGTTAATTACTTGGTGAAATGTGATGAATGCAGCAGTATTCAATTACCATCCATTTGGTCATGTAGATACTGTTACAGTGCTCGAATGCCGAGATTAAGACATAAAACTAAGCTAATACACTGTGTATTTTATTAGACTGCTTTATAGAACCCAGATTAGTTTTGTTTTTTCTAATTAGAAGTTTAAAAAGCTTCATTAATGGAAGCATAAACCATATTATAATGAAGATATATGGCCCTCCATATCCTTAATCTCAATATTACCTCCTTTCCCCCGCAGCGTCTCGTACAGTCGGCAATAAAGGTTTTTTATACAGGCTGTCTTCATTTTGGTTATGAAACTTTTTTAGTGGTTTGTTAGGTTTCTACTGTACTATGGACAAAGAGACTACAGTATAGTCAACCACAACAGGAATGAAAAGTCTATAAAGAGAGGTGCGGACTGTGCTAAAAAGAGTTCCCCGTGGAAACGACTGCTGAGATAAAAATAAAATGTGTCTTTTAATATAAAGGTAATAAAAATAGATAGTTGTGCTGATCGTACATAAGAGTTGGTGTCATTGTGTGAAAGGAAACGGTGGGAAAGTTTCTAAGCTGTGGAGAGTGAAGTTGTAATTTAAGAAATGAAGAAGCAAAGACACTAAAATACTGTATATGTACGTACAGAACTGTGCAGACGTCTTAGGCAGATATGGAAAAAATGCTCCAAAGTAAGAATGCTTGAAGAAATAGAAGTGTTAGTCGTTTATTTTAGTCAATTATGAGAATGCAAAGTGAATAAACAAAAGAGAGATCTAAATCAAACCAATATTTGGTGTGACCGCTCGTTGTCTTCCAAACAACATCAGTTCTTCTAGGTAGATTTGCAGGGATTTTGTGGGATTATATTCAGTGTAGGATTAACCAATTATTCCAAACATGTGCTAATGATCATCATTTTTATATGTAGGCTGAAATACAGTCCTTAACTGAAACAGGAACAGCTGTGTAGAAGACTTACAAATGGGCGAGGAAGAGCCAAACTATGCTATAAAGGTGAGGTTGTGGAAGACAGTTCCATGTCACATTGTGAGGGTATATGTATATATTACCATATATTTTTTATGCTTTTATACCTGTATGCAAGTTCTATGAAATGCTATAATGCAAAAAACTTAATATGTAGCCTTAAAAATACTCCCCGTGTGAGGAACTATACCAGACCTCCGTGTGTGGTGTTTTTTCTTTACTGTCGGCAACGGGGCATTGGGGTGGGCCTGATTGGTGCTGTAAACAGAATTTCCCTGACAACAGGTCAAGACTGAGCACAGCAACAAGACAAAAGGTAGTTATACAGCATCAGCAAGGTCCCTCCCAGGTAAAGCTTTTAAAGCAGACTAGGGTTTAAAAATGGGCTATGCTCTTTTGAAGGAGCACAAAGAAACGGGCAACATTGAGGACCGTAGATGCAGTGGTTGGGCAAGGAAACAGCGCAGAAGATGTCCAGTAATGCCATCAGCTCAGAACTGGCAGAAACCACTGGCACCCAGGTACTGCTTGGAGAAGCCTGGCCAGAAGTTATCTTCATGGAAGAATTGTGGCCAGAAAGCTATACCTTTGATGTAGAAACAAAAGCCAAGAGACTTAACTATGCACAATAACATAGGAACTGGGATACAGCAAAATGGCAGCGGGTGCCCTGTACTGATGAGTCAAAATGTGAAATATTTGGCTGTAATAGAAGGCAGTTTGTTCGTTGAAGGCCTGGAAAGCCGTACAATAATGAATGTCTGCAGGTAACAGTGAAGCATGATGGAAGTTCCTTGCAAATTTGGGGCTGCATTTTAGCACATAGTGTTGGGGATTTGGTCAATATCAATGGTGTCCTCAATGCTGAAAAATATAGGCAGATACTTATCCAGCGAGCAGAAGCCGTCGGGAGTAGCCCGGGTGGGTGCGCTAACTCTGGCCTTGTCACAATGGCTGATACTTTGCCTCAAATAGTGGCTCATGCACTAGGTGGGACTGCAATGGGACTGTTGGTGAGAATAGCTAGTGTAAGTTCGGTGTGACGGCAATGCCTTTGGATGTGGGTGTCGCAGTGATGAAATAAACAGACAAGTCCATGGAAGCATCAGTAAAACCGAAGGCACACAGTTTACCTGAACTCAGAACAAATACAACAGTCAGAACTCTTCAGCACAACAGGCAGTAAATTCTCCTTTAACCTCTGGTGCAGGCAAGATATCATACATTCATTCCTTTAGGTTTTCCTAAGGAAGGAAGCTGTCAGGCTAGGTTAAGTGGGTGCTGTGCTGGAGGGATATTTGTGGAAGAATGGAGAGAAAAGTGCAGGCTCTCCTGTGACACACTGACTTCTGACTTTGCATGGACAAGATAACTCACTGTTATGGTGTCTGCTTCCTTGCAAGCCTCTGCGTGGTCTGCCCTGTTTCAGATTCCTTCTGGCATGGTTGAAAAAGACTCCTCTCTGGTCTCCTGCATTACCCTCCTGCTGACTCCACCGCTAGGCTTCCTCCATCACTCCTCTTCACCAGACAGAGTCTGGACCGCATTAGGCCAGCCTAAGCTAGACTCTTCTTCCTTACTCCAGAACTCTCTCCGACAAACTAGACGTCTTAACCCCACCCATGCCCTGTCTTTAATATCTTCCCCACCAACCAATCCTGAGCTAAAAAGATCCTTACTACTGAATCCCAATCCTAGCTAGGGGTGATTACCACGTAACAGAATGGGCTAGGGTGAACTCTGCACAGTCATGCAGTGTTAGATTGTGAAGACACCCAACATGAACTCTTGATGTCCCTTTAAGGCCAATACACATAACAAACCATTACTACACATGCATACTATACTTCAGGTAGCTATCAAAGTGCTGTGGGCCCCCAACTCTGGGGTACTACGCTTACGCATCATGCAGTACCATCTGGGCTTCAGAGAAACTCAGACATCTGAGGAGGATGGCAATGATCAAAAAGCTTTGTAGTAAGACCTTATTTTCAGGTGACTATTAACCAGTGCTTAGTATGGCCTTACAGCTCAGCCTCATTCAGTTCAGTGCAGCTGAGCTGCAATACTCAACCCATGGACATGAATGGTACTCTTTTTCGGGAGAAAGAAGCCATGTTTTACTAATCATGTAAAGTCCCTTTACCACTCCTTTCCTGTACACAATTTAAGCAGTATTCACATCTTGCAAAGTGATAGGATATCGGTAGGATGGACTCTGAGTGATCCTAAGCAGTGTGTCACATTCATTCTTTAGTGTTATGGGGGTCCCAGAAGTCAGACCCCTTCTAATTATAAAATAATGGCAAACCCTAAAATATGGCATCACTTTAAAATATGGGAACATCTTTTTAGCTAGTTTACGACTAAGCCATTTTCCAGTTAGGGCGGTTTCACACACGTACACTTTTTTTTGGCAGTTTTTCATGGTTTTTTTTAGCCAATGCTGGAAGTGATTTCAAAAGGAATTGGGATTATAAAGGAAGGATTTATAGTTTTCCTTTCTGTTGGGTCCTCTTCTGGCTTCAGCTCATAAACATTGTACAAGGCTGCCGGGTTGGTTTCGCAGTATGACACTGTCTCCATAACTCCCATAGAAGTCAGAGGAGTTAGGCTGACAAAGCAAGTCATGCTGTTTTCAGAATTCTTGAGCTACAGGAACTGCGTAGTTTGCTGTTCTGCGCTATTTTCGTATCTCCCATTGACGTCTCTAAAAAGGGAGTTTAAGGAGAGCGCCAAACACTTTTCCAGGCAATCAATGGTATATTATATCAACTCACCTGGTGCCAGACATGTCACCCTAGGGTAAACATGTCAGCACCCAGTGTCCAGGTAGGCATATAGCATTGATGGAAACAGCATAGGACTGCTGTGCTCAGCTGCTTCTGCAAACCTGAGCACTGAGTAACCTCATACATAGTGGTGCTCCCATTTTGGCTGAGTTGGAAACATCCTTTTATTAAGCAGGCATAGTTCCTCTTTTATAGGTACATATGGGTTTGAAAACAGTTTTTGTTGTTTGGTTATTCAAAAAGTCCCGCCTCCAGGAAGTGATGGCTCTGAGTGGTTCTCTAGCGCTGCTCAGTTAACCAATGCAATGTCTGTAATTGGTTCATTCAGCAGTGCATTGATCGCCTAAGCAGCGGCAAAAGCAGCAATCAACATCCAGCTGCGTTGTGGAGGCAGGATTTATGAATTGGCTGAGCCGTGGCATTGATTGGCCAATTCATATATCCCACCTCCACAATACGATGGCTGTGATTGGTTCTTTGGCCGCTTCTCAGCCAATCAATGCAGCGATGGATGAACCAATGCGATGGCTGCAAATGGTTCATCCAGCACTGCATTGATTGGCGGAGCAGTGGCCGAAGAATCAATCAAAGCCATTGCATTGTGGAGGCAGGATTTATGAATTGGCCAATCAATACCGCGGCTCAGCCAATCACATTGGTTCATCTAGAGCTGCATTGGTTGGCTGAGCAGCGCTCGAAAACCATTCAGAGCCAGCGCTTCTTGGAGGAGGGATTTATGAAGTGCAGCTAGGGCTGTGCTCGTGGTAGCATTCTTTTTTCGTGGTGGGACAATAGCTGTAGTCTGTGCTAGTGGTGGCATTCTTTTTTCGTGGTGGGGCAATAGCTGTAGTCTGTGCTCGTGGCGGCATTCTTTTTTTCGCAGTGGGGCAATAGCTGTAGTCTGTGTTTGTGGTGGCATTCTTTTTTTGCAGTGGGGCAATAGCTGTAGTCTGTGCTCGTGGTGGCATTCTTTTTTCGCGGTGGGACAATAGCTGTAGTCTGTGCTCGCGATGGCATTCTTTTTTCGTGGTGGGGCAATAGCTGTAGTCTGTGCTAGTGGTGGCATTCTTTTTTTGCGGTGGGGCAATAGCTGTAGTCTGTGCTCATGGTAGCATTGTTTTTTTTTGCGGTGGGGCAAAAGCTGTAGTCTGTACTCGCGGTGGCATTCTTTTTTCGCGGTGGGACAATAGCTGTAGTCTGTGCTCGCGATGGCATTCTTTTTTCGCGGTGGGGCAATAGCTGTAGTCTGTGCTAGTGGTGGCATTCTTTTTTTGCGGTGGGGCAATAGCTGTAGTCTGTGCAGGCGGTGGCATTCTTTTTTCGTGGTGGGGCAATAGCTGTAGTCTGTGCTAGTGGTGGCATTATTTTTTTGCGGTGGGGCAATAGCTGTAGTCTGTGCAGGTGGTGGCATTCTTTTTTTGCGGTGGGGCAATAGCTGTAGTCTGTGTTCGTGGTGGCATTCTTTTTTTGTGGTGGGGCAATAGCTGAAGTCTGTGCTCGCGGTGGCATTCTTTTTTCGCGGTGGGGCAATAGCTGTAGTCTGTGCTCGTGGTGGCATTCTTTTTTCGCGGTGGGGCAATAGCTGTAGTCTGTGCTAGTGGTGGCATTCTTTTTTCGTGGTGGGGCAATAGCTGTAGTGTGTGCTCGTGGTGGCATTCTTTTTTCACGGTGGGGCAATAGCTGTAGTCTGTGCTCGCGATGGCATTCTTTTTTCGTCGTTGGGCAATAGCTGTAGTGTGTGCTCGTGGTGGCATTCTTTTTTCGCGGTGGGGCAATAGCTGTAGTCTGTGCTAGTGGTGGCATTCTTTTTTCGCGGTGGGGCAATAGCTGTAATCTGTGCTAGTGGTGGCATTCTTTTTTCGCGGTGGGGCAATAGCTGTAGTCTGTGCTAGTGGTGGCATTCTTTTTTCGCGGTGGGGCAATAGCTGTAATCTGTGCTAGTGGTGGCATTCTTTTTCCACGGTGGGTCAATAGCTGTAGTCTGTGCTCGCGATGGCATTCTTTTTTCGCGGTGGGGCAATAGCTGTAGTCTGTCCTCGTGGTGGCATTCTTTTTTCGCGGTGGGGCAATAGCTGTAGTCTGTGCTAGTGGCGGCATTGTTTTTTCGCGGTGGGGCAATAGCTGTAGTCTGTCCTCGTGGTGGCATTCTTTTTTCGCGGTGGGGCAATAGCTGTAGTCTGTGCCCGTGGTGGCATTCTTTTTTCTTCTTTCTTTTTCCTTTAGATTTCTTTATTTAGCGTTGGTTTCTTTATTCTCATATATTGGGTTATCAAAAGTAAACTTCATTAAAATGTATGCGTCCAAATCGTTAATGAGAAGGAACCCCGTGACTTCAATGGATTCTATTCTCTGCGCATTGTGTTCGTATATTCTATGCGCTTAAACGCGGTCGTCTGAGGAAGCCAATGTAATGCGACCGACCCCTCACTCTGTTTTGTGCTGTATATGAGAACTGTACCTTTCCTGGCGACTCCAGAGATCTCTCCCCCGGTACTATATTACACTGCAGTATATTTACTGCGTTATGGTCCCGCTGCCAATAACAGACATTAATAACATGTGCAGCCGCTGATTTTTATGGTCCTTCAGATGTCCTAATATTTCTTCTGTATATGTTTCTCCCGGTTTATAGTCCCCGCTCTCCAATGTTAACCTTCTGTAAATTCTTCTGTTCTTGCTTATTGCTGTCAGCCGTAACACAGTAAATGTCCTGTTTAAATATTGATTATTAATGTTCCTTATATAGTGCCGACATATTCCATGGCGCTGCACAGAAGTTGCTATAACTGTAGTCATTGTGTCTCAATGGGACTCGGGGCTCATCCACACAGCGTATTTTCAGTTCGCATTCAGTCCGTATTTTTTACGGACTGAACACAGCCAGAACACGGACCCATTAACTCCTTAATGCACCATCACGTAAACTTACGTCCTGTGGATGGGGGCGGGCTTACAAGTTAACCCGTGCCAGCCTGCAGCGGAGCCAGCTGTGACTGATAGTTGGCCTACCACTGCAACAGCGGGGAGAGATGAGAACAGTGATCCCCGCTGTTAACCCCCTACATGCCGCGATTTATGTACATCACGGCATGTAAAGGGTTCATAGAGGCAGCACGCTCCCTCTGTGACATCATTGGTCCTCCATGATGTTATCGCAGAGTGGCGATGAGGTGTCAGCACTTGTGTCCGAGCCCTAGGATCGCTATTGTAAGTAGTAAGGCATTGCTGTACAGAAGTACTGCAAAGCATTATCATCGTGATCATAGCTTTTATGGTTCAACAGGGACATAAAAAATGTATTAAAAAAAAAAAAAGAGTAAAAAACCCGTAAAACATCCCCACAAAAAAAAAACCTTTTTGAGTACTTTCTCGCTTCTATGAAAAAAAAAATGAAATCCAACATATTTAGCATTATCGTATCCGTTATAACCTGTACAATAAATTGAACACACAATTGCTTATTTTGGTCATTTTGCCTCCCACATAAAGGAATTAAAGTGATCAAAAAAGCCGTATATACCCCAAAATGGTACCAAAAATAACTATAGCTTGTCATGCAAAAAACAAGCCCCACAGAGTTTGTTCATGGAAAAATAAAAAAGTTCTGAAACTTTGAATGCACCGACGTAAAAATAATAATAATTTTTAAAAAAATGAAAGTTTTTTTTATTGTGCAAAAGTTGAAAAACCTAAAAAAATAATAATTTTGGTATTGTCGTAATCGTACCGATCTGCAGAAAAATGTATCATGTGATTTATGCTGCATGATTAATGCAATTTCAGAATTGTGTTTTTTCTCCTGCTGTCTTTCAAAAAAATTAATAAAAGTCTTACAATACTTATGTACCCAAAAGGGGTACCAAAAAAACCTAGCGTTCGCCGCGCAAATAACCAGCCCTATAAAAATAAAATCTCCAGCAATTCTTTATTTCGTATCTTGATACAAATGCTACAGGAATAAAATGGAGGACCTGGCCCGCTGATGTTTTCTCTAGGTTTCTCATCTGCCGCGATACAGTCTATGCGGACCGCGTCCTCGATTTTATTCTTGCACCTTTCGTACCAAGACAAAGAATTGCTGGAGATGTTATTTCAGTGAGCGCCGTCTATTCATCCTTCAGTGTGGATATTTGAAAAGTCCTCTTACGGTGGCTGAGCTTCATCGCTTATCCCACACAACTGCGGTCAGAACCTGTTCATCCATTAGCGCCGTCCACCTTTCTTTTGTGCTCATTGTGGGGTTTTTTTGCACTCGCTGTTTTCTGTGGTTGTGACAATATTGACATCACTTGGGCCTCCTTGCATTTTTTTTGTATGTGTGAAAAACACATGACCCACATATGTAACACGGACGTAAAAACTGCACATATGCAGGAAAGGCGCCTATAACATGCAAATACACGTGCAGAAACGGTACATTTTGTTATGGATGTGAATGAGCCCTTACCATCTATTTTCCCTATCTTATTGTCCTTACGCCTCCTTCACATGAATGTATGCGTTTTTACGGTCGCCACGCACACGCTGTAAAATTGCATGAATGAAGAAAAGCCGCAATCGAGTCCCGATCTTAATTAACGTTTTCTTGTCCATTCACATGGACGGGCGTGATGTATTAGCGAAAAAATAGGCCTGGAAATCTAATTCCCAAATAGAGGCACCTATGGGCTTTTCCAGGAGCATAACTATAGAGGATGCAGGGGATGCGGTTGCACCCGGGCCCAGGACCCTTAGGGGGCCCATAAGGCCTCTCCTCCCCATATAGGAAGCCCAGTACTATGAATAAAGCATTATAGTTGGGGGCCCTGTTACAGGTTTTGCATTGGGGCCCAGGAGCTTCAAGTTACGCCTCTGGGCTTTTCCCAGTGTTGGACGCAGGTAAACTCCCTCTCTCTTCCTTTTTTTTGCAGCTGCCATAGGAGTCCATGGGAGCTTCCAGCGTATCTCGGTCGAAAGATAGAGCAAGACCTATCTTTTCAGGCAGCGCAAAAATTCGGTCACCGATTTCATTCGCTTATGTCTTATTTTTTCCGATGTGACGTTACAACACGGCTAAAAATTGGTCATCTGAACGAATACATTGGAAGACAATTCTTCAGATGGTCGCGATTTTCAGTCGATGTATAAACATGGCTTAATAGCTGCGTAAAAATGCTTGCATGAATAAGGCCTATACACGGGCTGGGGGCTTTTTCAGACAAACACATGCGCAAATACGCTCGACTGAGCCCAACGTAATTGCTCAGTGAATGAGCTTGATTCGTGCGCGTGTCTGCGTATAGTACTGTATGTATTTGCGTATGCAGGGCATATTCATATGTGCACGTGACGCCCCTCCCCACCAGGATTTAAAAGGCTACTTAGCCTAATGAGGTGCAGATATGTTCTTTTTTCATGGAGTTGTGCAGGGTCATTGCGCATTGCGCACTAGGTGAACAAGGCTGTAAGGTTGAAACGCGTTCTTCGCTGTGTGCGTGCCTGACTATGTAAAGCATGTATTTGAAATAAAGCAAGGAATATTACTCCAAGAGTCCATACTTCCCTGTATCTACTATTATCTGCTTTGGAGGTTCCCATAGACTTCTGTGGAAGCTGAAAAAAGGGAGGGGAGGGAGTTTAAAATCACAACGCTCGTGTAAATGAGGCATTATAGTAAAATATTATGTTAGGCTGAAGGGAGACAATGTCCATCCAGTTCAGTCTGTTCCCCCCCCCCCTTGTTAATCCAGAGGAAGGCAAAAAAAAAAACAATGAGGCAGAAGCCAATTAGCCCATTTGGGGGAAAAAATCCTTCCTGACTCCATAATGGCAGTCAGAATAATCCCTAGATCAATGTTTGAAAGTTCCCACCTTACTCCAAGACCCGGATCAACAACCACGCTAGACTAGAGCAGAATAGTCAGCCTGTGCACAAAGGTAACGAGCACTGACTAACATGCTCATTGCCAGTCAGTTGACCACTATCCGACAATGAGCATGTTAGCACAGATTATCTGTATGTGTTCAAGGACCATTAGACATATATGCTAGGAAGCCAATTATTTGGCTGCATTGGGGGTTTCATTTGGTGCCTCAGTTTTACTTGGAAAAAATAACACCGCATGTGTAGTGGCCCGAAATACATATATCTGGCCCCTGCATAATTGCCTATAACTGTTCTAATTGTCATGTCTTTAATGTGGATGCTATGTGCAAACTGTCTTATGTGTTAAGTTATGTGTATTGCACAGCTGCAGCATGTAAGAGGTTAATATCTGTGAATGTCTGGAATATGTCTGGAAAATGTAACAATTTGTGTTGTCACGTGAGCATGCAACATATATGTGTATGCAAGGTGCAAACAGAACAGAACAGTCAGACATCAGAGAGAGAGAGAGAGTGCCGGCCACATGGGGGTACCTTCAACCATCATGTGGTGAAGTGTGGAAGGAGCGGTACCTAGAAGCCTATGCCTAAAACCCCTACCCCGAAAGCGAGAGTGTGGAAGGAATGAAAGAGAGAGAGTGAGCCGCTGTGCAGCGTCTAAGAAGCCTTCTGAGAAAGTGAGTGTCAGCAGAGTGTTCTTGTTTTCCTTCAGAGTGTGTGTGTCCAGGAGCAGAGTCATACAAATAACTAGGACTGCAGGCCCGGTATCATCCTGTGTCCCGGAGTGCGTGTGTCCAGGAGCGGAGATATACAGATAAACAGATAACTAGGACTGCAGGCCCGGTATCATCCTGTGTCCCGGAGTGCGTGTGTCCAGGAGCGGAGATATACAGATAAACAGATAACTAGGACTGTAGGTCCGGTATCATCCTGTGTCCCGGAGTGTGTGTGTCCAGGAGCGGAGATATACAGATAAACAGATAACTAGGACTGTAGGTCCGGTTTCATTCTGTGTTTCCTCCCTGACCTCATCAACTGTTTTCTTGCACTGGTATGAAGTTACCCACAAGATTTGTGAACCTGTATCAAGCTGTTTATTCTTCACAAGTAAAGTTGTTGACCCTTCCCAGCAACTGTGTTTTACAAGTTTATTGTGTGTGGACTTACTTATTTCTCGTTGAACATCCCGCGGAGTAAGGAACAGTGGCATCACCCGTGACAGAATTCTTCCAGTCCACTATTCTGTTTATTCAGGTAACTGCTGCCCTACAGTTGCCTGAAGAGGCCTGTCAGTACCTTGGCCAAGTGTCACACACATCCCTCTGGGGAGGAGTTGGTAGTGCCACCGTGACATCCCTAACATCTACCCCGCCATCTCCTCAGTGGCGGGCCATGTGTCTCAGTCGCACATGCACCACTATTTTTTCCAGACATTTGATGGACCTTATTATGGTTAATGAGGTCTGTCACTTCCATTATTCTACTCCTATGACAAAGTACAACACAGACGTGAATGAAGCCTAACCTAACTAATCTGTTCCTGGAGGAAACCCACATAAACAAGTCATTTTCCTTGGTCAGATTTGAACCTATGGCCTCAGCACTACAATGTAACAGTGCTAATCACTGAGCCTCCATACTGCTTTACTACAGAAAAATAGATGGATCTGTCTTATGATTAAACCTGAACAGCACCAAATGGACCCCATTGACTATAATGGGGTCCATCCAGTTTCCATAATGCCCTCAAACATTTTTCCAGATGATAGCACAGCACGCTTATGTTGGATATTGTATTCTGTAAAGTGTTAAATATAAAATTGGAGGCACACACAGTAGTGCCCCATACGCCTCTATGGATGCGACTGTACGGCTCCATACAATTTGAGGATTATATGGTTGTATGCATAGTCATAACTTACACTAGCCTACCAAAACTAATTGGACACCTAGATAAGTATCAAAACTAGTATTTATTTTTTTTATGTTAATACTTAGTGGGGCTCCTTTGGCCCTAATGACAGTGGATACTCTCCCTGGCTTACTTTCTACTAATATCTGGTACATTTCAGCTGCTATTTCCCTCCATTCATCCTGCAAACATCTGGGAAAATCTCTAAAAAAAGAAGAATGCTGTTCATATTTCCTGACCTGACGTTGCAGTTCATCCCAGAGATATTCAGTAGGTTCAGGTCGAGACACTGTGCAGTTGGTCCAATCCTGGGACATACATATCCTCAAACCAACATAAACCAGTGTTGGATTTGTGACAAGGCGCGTTGTCTTGTCGGAAGTATGACCGACCATTCCCAGAGTATTGCCACATTACCAGCAGCACATTATTGTCTAGAATGTCAGGGTACACCTTCGTCTTCGTGGTTCTTGTCACTACTGGTGTAACTATAGGGGATGTGGTTGCACCTGGGCCCAGGAACCTTAGGGGGCACATAAGGCCTCTTTTCTCCATATAGGGAGCCCAGTACTATGAATAAAGCATTATAGTTGGAAGCCCTGTTACAGGTTTTGCATTGGGGCCCAGGAGCTATAAATTACACCTTTGCTTGTCACTATAAGGGCACAGAGTGTTAAAGCAGCAGTATGCAGTCCTATGCTTTCGCTCACGACCTGAAGATTGCAAGTTCAATCCCCGCATGGTTCAGGTTGGCTCAGCCTTCCATACTTCCAAGGTCGGTAAATTGAGTACCCAGCTTGCTGGGGGGTAATAAATTACCTGAAAGTGCTGTGGAATAAATCGCTTATATGGTGCTAATATGACGCTAAACAAATAACAAATCCCTACCCTTCCCCCTATAAGCAACAGACCGACATGCCATGACCATAGGGAAACCTTCACTGTACTTAGCTCTTGGCACAACACTCAGGCAAAAGGCGTTCCCCAGTATCCTTCACACCCAGGAACATCCGTTTGATTTGAAGATGGAGTAGCGTAATTCATCACGCCATAGAACGTTCTCCCATTGCTCAACTGTCTAGTGTTGACGCTTTTTCACCATTGTAGATGGGACGATGCATTGCATAAGTGCATAAGTTATAATAATGATAATGCAATTCAATTTTACAACCGTTAGTAAAGCGAGACACTTTTCTAAAATGTATACTCTCTGTATTGACATCTAGTGGCCAATATTGAAACTGCAATGTCTTAAAATTCCACTTTACACGAAGCAGCACATTTTTACCCAAAAGATGATGACTTCAATTCTGCGTATTGTCTAGAAACACAAAACAAATCTTTAGATATAGCATTGTATATACAGGCTACATAAAAATCTAGTGTCCTTGCCGGAGCAGTTATTAATCAGCGCCGAGATTGATGTAATATGCCTACTTGTTTTGACACATATACTGTAACAAGAGGGAAGGCAAACAAAATAACATCCATTCTCATCACCTCGGCTGGGTCTAGATAACCTCTGCGGCCTGCATTATTAATCAGGATGTTAGAATGTATGACTGGAGCGGCTCTTCTTGGGTTGAAAGTCGTTACAATGTGCTGTAATGAAAATAAGTGCAGGCAATAAAATGCCAACTTTCTTTCTTATGAAATCACCTCTGCTAATATCCTCCGTAATGCGGAATTTTTTATCCACATTGCATTTTTTTTTTCTTCGAGGTGATGATTTTTTCAGATTATGAAAAGCTCCATTTTTAAAGTCTCATTTTCCGGGGATTGGCGTTACTGCTGGCAGTGTATTCTCAATCACAGCTATTTCTGCTGTCAGGATTTTGCAGTGTATTTTAGTTGGATCCTTCTACGCTGGTAGGTCTCTTGATAAAAAGAGGGCAGCACATTTTCAATACGTTAGCCTGTCTCTTCTCATGTATTTGCCGGCCTGGCTGTCACTGATGACAAATCATCACTATTAGAGTTTTAGCTGTCTATTATTTTTGGGAAACAAATTGGTCTCGGTGCCCTTTGGCTTCTGTGCTCTGGCGCTCAACCTACTTGGGAAAACACAGAAACAGCACTTTTGCAGATTTACTTTTGGAACAAGGGAAAAAAAAGACGATTAATTTCAATTGGTTGCTGTGTTAAATCACACTGACTACATATTCATTTGGTCATGGCAGGCAAGGTGGTGAGCACAGTACAGAGGTGTCTTGGGTAGCCCCCCACTCTGAATTTTTCGGTATCTCAGAAAATACTAAAAACGTTATATTCACCCGACATTATAGCTTTCACCTGTCTTGCATATGACATTGATGCTCTGTCTCCTAGGATTCAGCATCTTACCTTTTCCGCTATCCTCCTTCAGTGCAGACGCTCTATTCCTCATCAGACTCCACTTCTTCCTGTGAAGCTAGTTCTTCATTGCAACACTCCAAACAGGCCTTGCTCTCTGTCTGCCCCAGACCACCATGAAGACTTCTTCGAGCACACTCTCTTCTCATTCTGCCTCTACCCCTAATGCTGACATTAACCTGTTTTGCATATGACATTGATGCTCTGTCTCTGAGGGTTCAGCATCTTACCTTTTCCGCAATCCTCCTTCAGTGCAGACGCTCTATTCATCATCGGACTCCACTTCTTCCTGTGAAGCTAGTTCTTCATTGCAACACTTCAAACAGGCCTTGCTCTCTGTCTGCCCCAGACCACCATGAAGACTTCTTCAAGCACACTCTCTTCTCATTCTGCCTTAACCTCTAAGGCCGGCTGCACACAGACAGGTCGTATTCAGCATGCGGGAGTCCTCAGCAGTATCCGTTTCTGACTGCGCGTAGCTGCTTGAATCTGCATTGCGGAAGGCCACAGCCACTCACCGTCGGACATGCAGATTTTTTTTTTTAAATCTGTGCTTTTCCCATGCCGTCACTAGGCGATGATGCGGGTACCCGCGACCAATCCACAATATCAATTGCGGATAGGCTGCAGATCGGACAGTTTCCATTGACTTCAATAGAAGCCGTCCGTGCAGAATCTCTACGGAAACAGAAAATGCTGCAATCTTTCTTCTGCTCGCGGAAATTGCAATTCGTTTCCACTGGTGTGTAGGAAAAAGCTTTTTGCATAGCATGTTCCAAATAGTATTTACTGCGGATCTGCTGTGTGGACGCCAACTGTGGAGTCTGCAATCCGTTCCTGTGCAGCTGGTGGATTTGTGGACAATCTGTAGGGAATCTACACCAAATATTGTGGATTTTGGTGTGGATCCACACCAAAATCTGCAGTGGAAAATATGCCCACCACAAAATAATACCCTCTTCAGTCCCCTCAGCAATATTGCTTTTGCCATAATTGTCAAATGGGCACTTCCGTCCTGATGGGCATGCACAGTGATACAGTTATACTTTTACTATGGTGCCTCGTTTCTCTTATGGTCCTTTTGTTTTGGACTGCAGTTCTAATGCTCCTAGCACACAGGCGCCAGAAGATGAAATGAGGCCTGGCAATTTATTTAAAGGGGCATCCAGCTGCCACACATTGCCTGGTCATGAAGGGTCTTCCTTCCTAGTTTCTCGCAATGTGATTGCTCCTATTACAGATCAAGGCCTTATTTGCTGACTACGCTCCTGCCTTGTCCTTTGGATACCGGACTAGGTAACTGTAGTACTATTCATGGTCCTGACTCTTGAATACTCCTGTTCTGCACTGATGAGGGCAAGAACCCAAAACAGCTGTCTGCAGATGGACATCTTTTTCTTATGGAGAAGACTGTAAGTTTGCTTATATACTTAATCATGTTACAAGGCCTGTTAAAAGGTCGAACATTGACTTATAGGGTATCTACCTTCCATTAGGTGGCACTAGAGAGGCAGTTTTCCTTCTTTCTGGAAAGAGAGCTAATTTGCATAACTTTTCCCAGGAAGCATTGCATTTAAGATTCTGTAGGCCAACCTGGCACTCTCCACAAGGAGAAACAGTACCCACCAAACCGATATCCAAAATATGTTTTGGTTGCTCTAATAGGCAAATGGAAAGGTGCTTTCTTCATTTGCTAACTCCTTAAAGTCCACCTGAAGGTGCAGGAAAGAATACTAAATTCTGTCGCTTTTGGATCAATCTATTTTTCAACATGAGACTATAATTCTTCTAAACACTAATGAACACGGTCTACCTCAGGTCATCTTCCATCAGGCTTGTTTCATTAGAGAAGCATGCACTTGTTCTGTACTTCAGATAAGGTTACCACTAATTGTAGGTCACACAAAACAATTAAATTAATTTGCTGAGCAACAAAATATACACCGAGGATTTAATTACCATAACTGTACGACACAAGTTCATTAGATCTTGCTACCACACATTTGTTTCACATTAGGTTATAATTATTTTCCCTAAGGTTTACCTAAAAGTCTCATAATTAATTGACAAACAAATCAACAGCAAAGGTCAAAATATGGAGCATGTAAGAGCATAAACTGTAGAAGAAAGCCGGTTCATTACTTTGGAATTCAAAAAGATTTTTCCCTTGAGGACCACTATCTCCAGGTCTATGATATTGGCAATAGAACAATCACGACTAAAGTTAGCCCAAGTAGTAGAATTTTCTTATGCCTCATGCATATGATGCAGAATTACACAAAGGGCATAACGGGCACATGCACAATGGCCTCCACCATCCTGGGGGCCCAGGGAGCCTCCTTTACCAATTTTTACCTAGCTGCTACAGTTGCAAAGAACCAAACAAACATTTTAAATACCTCAACACAACTAGTATATTGTAAGGGGGTAATGTTACAGCATTTGCCCTTAGTAACAAAGTGGCATGCTGACGCTTACTGTTGCGGCTGATGGCTGTGAGTTCAAGTCCCACCCCCTTCGGTTTGGTATCCGGTCAGCAGGGGGAGCGGAGTTGAGGAGGAGACTGTAGCTTGACAGTGGCGGTTTGAAGAGTGCTGACTAGCGATGTTTGTTCCCCTCTGCCAGCCAGTGCCACAGCCGGGGAAGGGAGTCGTAAAGCAGGCATTGCGGGTGTTGTGTGGGAGCCCCCAGACAATGCCATTTTGGCTGAGCGTTATAGAGGGTTTTGCCCCCTTAGAGGGATGTAATGGTGACACATCTAGCAGACTAGTGCTTGAAGACTAGACCCACTATTAGTAAAAAAGAAGGGCTGAAGCCCAGTCTCCTCCCCAAGTCTTCGCGTAGGATACTATTGCACCTGTGGGCACCATATATAAGAGAGGAGCTGCATCACTTCAACGGGGAAAGCCAAAGCAGAAAGTGCCAGAAGCAGTGTGTGCTGTTTCACACAAAGAGAGGCCCCAGGACTGAGAGCAAGCGCAAGAGAAAGACTTCTCGGAGCACGTGATGGCAACCATTACCAACTGCAACTGAGCACCACATGAGAGAGCCCGATGACCCAATAACTCCTTCCACAGAAGGAGAAGGAGTTCCCTTTCCGCAAGGGACAGCGATGAGGATTCGAAAGCATGGAACAAGCTGCTAGAGGTATAAGATCGATCCAACGAGACAGTTAGTATACTCACACTATAGAGACAGTAACAACGATGGATGCAACTGGGGAAGTATCTCGCGGAAGGGACTGTAGTATGAGGGTGGTGACATGTTTAGAGTTACCGGTTAGTATGTAAGAGACGATGTGTATAGTACAGTTAGTGAGCAACATTAAGGATTTATGATGCCTGATATAAAGTATATTGTGACGGGGAGGGGGGTTAAGGGCACTTTGGTGTTAACAGCACTATGCACTAATGAGAGATATGAGAAGGAAATGTACAGGAGATATCCATTCGCACTTACGGTGCATCAGTCTGCAGTGAGGCGGAGTTCCAAATTTTATGATGTACACTGGCATCTATGATGGGTCAGGCCGCGATGTAGTCATGCCGCAGACCTTGGATAAATAGTACAAAGTACGACACTTAGGTATGGAGTATCATAACTAATGAGTGAGTCATTGGCTAGTATGAAGTGCTTTGTTCCACCGAAGAGATCCCCTGATGTGTCCTGTACATGGTGGCTTAAGACACTGAAGGGAAATGAAGGAGATCTGCCTGGCACCTATGGTGCACTGACTCCACATGCCGCAGAGCGTATGATGTGGAGTGTGTGAGTGCCAGTTAAATTCTGAAATGTTAAAAATAATCATGCCCTCCTATGGAGTGTAAGCACCTAATTATAATGTAATTACTAGTTCATTTAATAGTTAATTAACTGGATAATTTTTTAATGACAAAAAAACTGTGCCAGCTCTGCCTTTGTTTGTTGCCGCCGTGCCATCTTGAACCTGTGTTACACCACCTACCATGACAAGAACAAGGGTTACTCCAAATTCAACACAAATACCACTTTTAACAACTGCTGCAGCCTCAGAATTATACAAACCCTTCATTACAAGCATATTTAGGCCTCCTGCACACGACAGGGTTGGATCCTGCTGCGGGATCCCGCATGCAGGATCCGACCCTGTGCGCAGCCAGTGACCTCGCTCACCTGTCCGGATTCTTCTTTTTCTATACTGAGGGAGTGCCGGCCGTTGCACCAGCGCGCCTGCACAGTACAGGTGAAGCCGCATCTTCGGTACGCAATGACGTGGATTCTGTGACCCTTCTGCAGTGGACTGGTCAGGTGGACTGCTCCCTGCAGAAGGGCCACGGGACGGAAGGCTTCCATTGAGTTCAATGGAAGCTGTCGGTGCGAAAATCCGCACAGAATGGAGAATGCTATGGTTTTTCTGCCACGAGCGGAAATTTCCGCCCATGTGCAGCAAGCAGCGGGTCCCCAGATTCCGTAAGTCAAATCCGCCCGTGTGCAGGAGCCCGTAGTACTTCATAGAGCACCTTTCTGCTGTTATGACTAGCTGCAGATGTAACACATAGCCAGATAGCAGCGTTCCTAAGGAATCTTAGCCTAGTCTTCGTGGGTAATGGCCTCCAGGTCACAAATTTTCTTGGGTTTGTGTGCTGCAGCCGCTTTCTTCCTGCCAAAGATTTTGTATGGGATTCAGGTGACTGTGATGGCCACTCCAGAATCTTCCAAGCCTTAGTGGTCTTTGCGGTATGCTTGGGATCATTGTCCTGTTGGAAGGTCCAATGACGCCCAAGCTCCGGCTTTCTCACAGAAGGCATGAAATTTTCTCCTTGGATTTCCTGATACTTGCTTGAATCCATCTTGCCCCCACACACTGCAGGCTTCCAGAACTAAAGGAAGCAAAGCAGCTGCAGAGCATCACCGGGGCACCGCCATGCTTCATGTGAGCAGTTGTGAATGGGTGGAGGCGCATGACTCATGTTCAGTCTATGATCTATTAGTATACCCACTTCTTTTTATGTACATGTGCTGCTGCTTAGCCCAATTCCTCCCATTCTGTATGTGCTTTTTTCATTTTTCTTGCCCAGATGTAGGACTTTGCATTTGGTTAAATACCATTCTGTTAGTCGCAGTCCACTGTTCAAGTTTTTCTAGATCTTTTTGAATACTCTCTCTTCCCTAGTGTTAGCTATTCCTCCTGGCTTTGTGTCGTCGGCAAATTTGATCAGTTTTCCATCAATTCCCTCCTCCAGATCATTTATAAAAATGTTGAACACCACTGGGCCTAGGACCGAGCCTTGTGATATCCCACTTGTTACATTCTTCCACTTGGATGAGCAGCCATTTATCACTACTCTTTGAGTACGATCACTCAGACACTTGTGAATCCACCTAACAGTTGCCTTGTCAATCCCATAGTTGGTCATTTTTTTCAATAAGTATGGTATGAGATACTTTGTCAAATGCTTTACTAAAGTCAAGATATACTATATCCACTGCATGTCCCTGATCAACCGAGTCGTTGATTCTGTCATCGAAGGAAATTAGATTCGCCTGGCATGACGTGTTTGTTACAAACCCATGCTGGCTTTGGTTAATTACTTTATTCTCATCCAAGTACTTGCATACATGCTGTTTAATTTGTTTAAAGATCTTTTCTGGTATATATGTCAGGCTCACAGGCCTGTATTTTCCTGGATCCACCTCCTTCCCTTTTTTGAAGATAGGGACAACATTTGCCCTTTTTCAATCTTCTGGGAATTCTCCTGTGCTTCAGGAATTTTCAAAGATTATGGTGAGTGATTCAGCAATTACCTCTGCTGCTACCTCTAGTATCCTAGGATGTAATTCATCTGGATCTTGGGACTTGAATTCACTTAAGTTAGCTAAGTGTTCCCTCACAATCTCTCAGCTTATAGATAGCCTGCATTCTTTTATTCCCCCAATAGCACAGGGAACATCAGTTGATGTTACATCTACTTTCTGAGAGAAAACTGATACAAAATAGGAATTTAAAAGTTCGGCCTTCTCAACATCATTCTTAACCAATTCACCATTTTCATCTTGTAAGCATCCAATTCCATCTTTGCCTTTTCTTTTGCTGTTGCTATACCCCCCAAATCCTTATTTATTGCTTTTGGCCTCTCTTGCAAGCCTCGATTCATTATTAGCTTTAGCTTTTCAGACACTTGCCCTACAGTTTCTGCAGACTGCATTATATTCTTCTTTAGATATTCCCCCCCTCTTTCCCTTTGATAAACATATATCTTTTCGTTTTTAACATGTGTGCAAGTTCTGTGTTCATCCATCCTGGTCTCTTTAAATGCTTCCGATTCTTACTTCTTTTAGGTATTGTTAATGATTGTGCTTTGAGAATCTTATTTCACAATATTTCCCAACCTTCTTGGACGTTTCTGTCCTTAACAACATCCAGCCATTGGATTCTTCCTACCCTCTTTCTGAGTTCATTGATATCTGCCTTTCTGAAATCCAACCTTGAGATCTGAGTTTTCTCAGGTCTTCCTCCCCTTTTTATCCAATATTCAAGGATAGCATGATCACTGCCTCCTAAGGTCCCAGCCACTCTTACTTCATCAATCATTTCCTCTCTGTTGGTAAGAATTAGGACCAAGATAGCAGATCCCCTTGTTTTCTCTTCTACCTTTTGGAAGATAAAGTTATCAGCAAGAGCGGATAAGAATTGGTTGGATCCATTACTTTTACCTGAGAGAGATTCTCAACAAATGTCTGGATAGGTAAAATCTCCCATAATCACTATGTCATGCTTTTTTGAGAGCTTGGCCATCTGATGTAGAAAGAGTTCATCAATATCTTCTGCTTGTCCAGGCGGCCTATAGTAAATGCCTACAATTGCGTCCTTTCTGTTGTTCTCTCCTTGTATTCTCACCCAAACAGTTTCTACAGAACTCCCATGCTCTGAAGCTTGAATCTCTGTGGAGAATAATGTTTTCCTAACATACAACGCAATACCTCCTCCCCTTTTTTTTGTCTGTATCCTTCAAGCCTTGTATTCCAATCATGTGTATCATGCCACCATGTTTCTGTGATGCCTATGACATCATATTTCTCTTCCTGTGTTAGGAGCTCCAATTCCCCTTGTTTGTTTCCCATGCTGTGTGCATTTGTGTAAAAACATATTAGTTTGTGATCGGTGTCTCTTGCTCCTCTACTTTCCCTCTGAATTTTTTGTCTGTGTTCTTTCTTTCCACTTCTAATAGCAAGGTTCTCAAATGTATTAATTAGCTGTATATTTTTACCGGGCCTTTCACTTCCATTAACATTTTGTTCTAGTTTAAAGCTCTCCTAATGAGTGAAGCAAGGCGCCCACCAAATATATGCTTACCTGTTTTTGTAAGGTGCAACCTGTCTCTAGCAAGCAGTTCATCATATAGGTAATTCACTCCATGGTCTAGAAATGCAAATCCAATCTTTGTTACCAGAGTATAAATTATCTAACGAATGCCTGGACATTTTGAAGGTTTTTTTGAGACTTAAAGGGGTTGTCCCGCGCCGAAACGGTTTTTTTTTTTTTTCAACCCCCCCCCCGTTCGGCGCGAGACAACCCCGATGCAGGGAAGTAAAGAAAGCTTACCGGAGCGCTTACCTTAATCCCCGCGCTCCGGTGACTTCAATACTTACCGCTGAAGATGGCCACCGGGATCCTCTGTCTCCGTGGACCGCAGCTCTTCTGTGCGGTCCATTGCCGATTCCAGCCTCCTGATTGGCTGGAATCGGCACGTGACGGAGCGGAGCTACACGGAGCCGCTCTCTGGCACGAGCGGCTCCATAGAAGACTGCAGAAGACCCGGACTGCGCAAGCGCGGCTAATTTGGCCATCGGAGGGCGAAAATTAGTCGGCACCATGGAGACGAGGACGCCAGCAACGGAGCAGGTAAGTAAAAAACTTTTTATAACTTCTGTATGGCTCATAATTAATGCACAATGTATATTACAAAGTGCATTATTATGGCCATACAGAAGTGTATAGACCCACTTGCTGCCGCGGGACAACCCCTTTAAGTATTTATGACCCTATCACCTGAGTGCCATGGCCTCTGCATGGCATCTTTGGCAGCTTCAAACAGCTGATCGGCAGGGGTCCTGGGTCGTGGACTCCACTGATGTGATATTGAAAACCTATCCTAAAGATAGGTCATCAGTATTTGAGTCCCGCAAATGCAGCTCTGGAGTATAATACTGGCTGTAAATCAGGATAAGTAGAATATAAGCAATGCATTTTATTACATAATTACTCAACTTTTTAGGTAGATGTAACACTGAGTGGGCATTTAATGATCCTAATGAACAAATCAATGCCTGAAATCTAAGTCAATTATAAGACAAATGAAAGATTTATTTTAGTGTAAGAGTATAAAAGTCTAAAAGATAAGGTGAAAGTTTACAAGATAAAGTATTATGGAACTTGGCTGCTTGTCAGATCCTGGCAGAGTAAGGAAAGAGTGAAAAGAAGATAAGTCATCAAAAGCGGTGCCATGGTTCAGCAGACAAGAACTCCTCCTGGTCGTGTGCCCCCACAGCATCTTATAGTTCTCTTAGACACTAGATATAAGAATAATAAGGATTCTATCAAATAAGTCCCATTAACCCCTTCCCGCTCCAGAGCATAAGTTTACGTCCTGGCAGCGGGGTACTTCCCGCAACAGGGCGTAAACTTACGTCCTGGGGATAGCGCGAGATCATAAGTGATCTCACACTATCCCACAGCGGGAGCCGGCTGTCAGTCATAGCCTCCCGCTGCAATAGTGGGGGTGCATCAGAGTTGCGCCCCTGCTGTTAACCCCTTCCCTGTCGCGATCTATGTAGATTGCGGCATGGGAAGGGTTTATAGAGGCTGATGTGAAGCTACCGGGCTCTCGCGATATAATCGCAGAGAGCCCGGCTGGTTGCTATGGCAGCAGGACTCCAGATACCGGTGTCCTGTATTGCTATAGCCTGTGATTTCTGTATAAGCGATAAGGCATGCCATGCCTTAACACAGCAATCATCAGTGCTGTGCTACAAGTCCCTCAGAAGGACACAAACAGTGTAAGAAAAAAAAAATGTACAAAAAAGAAAAATGTAAAAAAAATACATTTTTTGGGCTTTTTGTCATATTAGCATAAAAAAAGGTAAAAAAAAATTAAAATCCCATATATTTGGTATTGTCGCGTCTGTAACGATGTGTACAATAACTTGCACATGCTTTTGACTCCACACGTAAAAAAGGCGTAAAAAAAACGCAAAAAAATTAGCATTTTGCCTCCCTAAAAACGCAATAAAAGTGATTAAAAAAGCAGTATGTAACCCAAAATGTTACCAATAAAAACTACAGCTCGTCTCGCAAAAAATAAACCCTTATAGAGCTCCGTCCATAGAAAAATAAAAAAGTTACTGGACTTTGAATGCAGCGATTTAGAAAAAAAAATTTCCCCAAAAAGTGGTTTTATTGCAGAAAAGTGGAAAAACCTAAAAAAATGTAAGAATTTTGGTATCGTTGTAATCGTACCAGCCCACAGAAAAAAAGGATTGCGTCATTTATGCTGCATAATTAACGCTATAAATCCCCCCCCCAAAAAAAATCTATGGCAGAATTGATGCGTTTTCTCTCCCTGCTATCATAAAAATAATAATAAAAAGTTTTACAATATAGTCAATGTACCCAAAAAATGACACCATCAAAAACTACAGTTTGTCGACGGAAAAATAAAAAAGTTATGACTTTTGAAAAATAGAGATGAAAATCCGCCAAAAATCATTGCGCCCTCAAGCTCAAAATGAGCCATGTCCTTAAGGGGTTACAATACCTATACAACTATTTTTCTAAGATATGTTCACACAGTTCAGAATTGGTATGGATTTTCCACAGTGGAAAATTTGCACCAAAATCTGTGTCAATTTTGGCATCCAAAACTGTGTCAAAGTCCCCATAGTTGATGTGGATTTTGAGGCAGATTTTGGAGTGGATTCACAGCTATGAATGGATAACTGGACCTAGCAGAGCACATAAACACACATGTCTGCTCACTGCCTGCACATATCAGCGCTCCCCTCACCTCTGCATACTGAGCACTCACTGCCATCGCACACCATTATCCAGTAACCGCTGCTCAGAGCAGCAATCTTTTCCCTGATGTTGGGCAAACCACTTTCTCATCATCTGACCAGTCGATTGCATCACTTGACATCACGTCCCCAGCAACCAATCAGATAAAGAATTTGTAGCTCATGTCAGCCTTTCAATTGAAAAGTTCAAATCAGCTGCATATCCACACCGAAATCCATTTATCAGTCTTTTATGCTGAGTTAGGCCTTAGTCAGACAGGCGTTTTTTCGCGCGATTTGCGGATCGCATGACGGATGCGCATCCGCAAATCGCGTGACCGGTGCCCGAAAATCGCCCGAAAATCTGCTCCTAGCCGTGTTTCATTAGAAACGGGCTGGAACTGTCCAGCGCATTGCATTCAATGGAGCCGGCAATACAGCGCTGAGCCAATCAGGGGGCAGGTCTGACTCACACCCCCTTCACACCCACTGCAGGCCGGCCGCGCGGAACTCCGGCTGCCAGGAGCAGGTGAGTATATATATATTTTTTATTTTAACACTTTTCTGGATGAATTGCAGGGAAGGGCTTATATATTTAAGCCCTTCCCGACAATTCATCCCGCGCACGCCGGCAGCCCATTGCTTTCAGTGGAACCTGCTGTATTGCCGGCTCTATTGAATTCAATGGGCAAACATCGTTCTTCTCTGCCACAGCTGTTACAGCTGTGGCAGAGAAGAATGATTTGTCTTTTATATGTTCTCAATGGGGTCGGCGCTGCTGCCGCCGGCCCCATTGAGCGCATATAGAGAAGAGAACAGGAATTGCAGATCGCAGATAGGTGCGATCTGCGATTTCTGTTCTATAATTTATCGGACGAGCGCATAAAAAGCGCTCATGTGTCCGATACCATTGCAAAGCAATGGTTTAAAAAAATCGCCAGACGCATGCGCATGCGCAAATCGCGCAACAAAATGCCCGTCTGACTAAGGCCTTAATGTGGATTTTAGTGTGGATCTTCTGCTGCGTAAAATCCACAGCCTTTATGCTTATGAATGCATTGTGGTGTGCTGCAGTTCACAGGAAGGCCTGAAGAAAGCGTGAAATCAGGAATTCTGTGTGCCAAATTAGCTGGCACAGCTGTAGGGGTGTGGTTCGAGGAGATAAAACCTCCAGAAACACAAGGGGGAGGAAGAGGCTGCAAGCCTGAGGTCCAGTGCGGACCAGACTGTGTCTGTCACGAGTCGGACAGGGGAGGACACCCCCTTGATGTCCTGGTTGGGTATAGAGACAAAGACACTGTGGGTTGCCAACCCAGAAGTTGTGTTGTGTTCCAATGTATACACAGTGTGTTGATGCTGTAGACCATTGTTGTGCAATAAAGCTGCCAGACGCCAAATATTTCAAGAAGTCCGGTTGTCCAGAGTCTTTGTGAGAGGGGCACTAACTATCTTAGGTGGAGAAGATGGCAATCCTATTTGGTGACTAATTCCCAAGTTACCACAGTGCCCTAAAGTATGTTTCATGTGTGCCCAACTAGCTGAATTTAGACTAAAGAGTAAGATGCTGACTTACTTGCCTTTGCATCAATTATATAATTTGTACAATCAATGATAGCCAGTGTTGGACTGAGGTTTCTTGGAACACCAGAGGACATAATATTGAGGGTCCACCTTCCATCTACACGCAGCACATACAAGTCCACTTCTAATCTTTGCTGTTATCATTGTACACACAATAAGATCTAATAGATTATTTGTGATCACCCCATAAAAAATAGATGCTAGTAATGACTGACCATCTCGAAAGGTGATGTAAATGGAGTTATCTTCTGTTGGACCATTGAAGGTCATAATTGTTTCAGAATCTAGGTCTATATGGGATCCTCTCATTCAACCTTGATGATAGTAGCATAATTTAAGACGTAATAGACAGAGGATGTGCGCTTGTCCTGTATGGATTGATGTTGGCTCATCAAAATACTTTTCTCTGGTGGGTCCAAGATGTGCAAGTCCAACAAACAGGTGTTGTGATATGAGTGGATGAATTCACAGGAAAAGGGTACATCTTTATTTTTGTATAGAATATAGACCAGGGCTAGGACAGTAAGCGGGTAAGGGTAGCTGACTGCTTAGGGTAAAGGGGGCAGGTGCAATTTTATTGGTATTTTTTTTTTTTAACACTTAAGATTCTATATAATGAGTGCTTCAATCAATGATAAGTGATGGAAGTGCTCATTGTTGTTACAGGCATCCCAGGTAGCAGCGAGCATGGTTTGTAGTGTGTCATTAGGACCCAGGGCCTGAGTGCAACTGATACTTTTGCACCCACTATAGTTATGCCCTGAGGCAAATATGTTTCAGCAGCCAGGATAGTATGGGCCAAATTGAGAAGAAAAGTAAAGCAAGTCATGAGATCAAATATTTACTATATTTACTCTGTCTGTATCTGTTACTTTTAGGGCTCCTTCATATGGGCGCTGCGATTTTTGGCCAACGCACAGCCAAAAAACGCATGAACAAGAGGCAGCCATGACCAAATCACGGCTGCATCTCCCGTTCAAACGTCTGTTCAGACGGCCCGAGTGCAGCAAGTATACACCGCAGGCCAGGATACCATCAGGTGGGGAGAGAGGGTTTAGCTCTGCTAAACTCCCTCCCCCTCTCCTCCCCTTGCCGGCTCACGGCAATGGAATGAGGAGGGAGCTAGTATGTTAAACTCCCTCCCTGTCCTGCCCCCTCTCCTTGCTGGCAGCCGGCAAGGGGTGGAGAGGGGGAGGGAAGTGGAAGGGAGTTTAGCAGAGCCTCTAACCTATCTAGAACTATCTTTTCCAGCCATTCATATGCACTATTTTTTCCGGTCGGCCATTTTTACACATCAGAAAACCGCTCATCTGATCGGATGCATTGGAATCCAATGCCTTAGATGGTCGTGATTTTCAGCCAGCGTTTATTGCAGCAAAAACCAGCCTTAGAATGTGTTTAAATCTATTTAATTAGAGGGTAAGTTGGTTTTTATTGATTTTGGGTTTTAAAGTTAGGGCGGCACAATTTACATAACCTGCCTAGGGCGCCAAATCACCTTGTCCTAGCCCTGATTTGAACCCTTTGTGTACATTTGAGGCTCCTATCACAGTTCATATCCTGAGCACCATCAATAATGTCTGCAGTGACCTCTAGACCCCGAAACATCTCCTGAGGATCTATAATAGAAGTGTTTTTGACATTCAAGCTGTTGTCAAAATATATTTTTGATACCGAGCCATTATGGGTGTAAGTGTTCTGATTCAGAACATACTATAATGGAAATAGGTGTGGAGTATAGAGACTATTTCATTTGATTTTAGAGATAGATGTGCTCGGGATAAATGCTAAGCTCGCTCTGTGACCAAGCGGTGGAATATGAGACCATCCTTCTTATACAGTCATCAGACTGGAAACATACATAATTATTAGCATATTATGCAAAACAGCCATTGAGACTGCTTCATGTGCGGTGTAAAACCGAGGCAATGCTTAAATAAAGAAATATCATTCATATAAAGGAACAATGTTGTACTATTGTGCATAATGCAGCCACAAATTTCTATCATGAAGACAAGCGGAGACACTTCCAAGCGATTTATGACTTTCTGACTTTTCGACATTGCTTATGGAAGACTTTCCAGTTCTTTCTGAGATAAAGCTCCTAATTCCAATGACTTATTTTGATAATTAAAAGAATCTTGTTTTATAATTAAAGGGGCGGTCTTATGGAGACCACCTGTGTCCATATCCTATTAGAGTGGGCTCCCCAATTCACGACCCTCCTCTACAAGGCAGAATGAAGAATCATTTTTATGGCCTTTCATGTGAATGTCCAGCATGTTGTACCATATTTTTAACTGGGGAAGTGCCTGATTGGCCATGGCTTACCTCGGCAATATTAGCAGTTTGGTGGTGGTGCAAGGCGCTATGCTTAGGTAGATCAGCTAATTGCCCCACAGACATACTTTGAAAGGCATTGTCTCTGAAGAATATAGCTACTTTCTTTTTGGAACAATGCCACACAACCCTATGGGTGGTATTGCAGCTTGGCTCCATTAACCTGACCTGCAATACTGCACACACTTGCTATTTTTGGAAGATTGCACGTAAAGGACTCAGTTCTATTTGTGGCCCTTGGATGTATACCCCAGAATGGCATTGTGACAAGGCCGACAAGCAGTAATAATCTTGAATTAACTTTACTCTACCAGGTGGTGCAAGGCGTAACGGTTGCAGTCAAAATAGGTACAGAGCTTGGCAGTTATAGAGTCTCTTAGAGGTACAGAGCTTGGCTCCATTGGCAATGGAGTCGTTTCTTAAGAGTATACACATTATGTTGGTTACAGTCTCTCTTAGACGGCACACACCATATTGATTACAATCTCCCGGAGGTCACAAAGCAAATAAGTTACAGTCTCTCTTAGAAGGCACGCAGCATATTGGTTACGGTCTCTCCTAGAGGGCACAGAGCATGGTGGTTACAATTTCTGTAATCTCACAGAACTCACTTTAACTGAACTTTGGGGAGCATCATAGGTAGACAGTCTCTGATCACAGAAGCAGAATTTCCAGGACTTTGGTGAACTAATACTCCAGGGATACCTCCATTGAAGAGTTCTTGACAGCCAACACGAGTCAGGGTGGCAGGTAACTAAGCAATAGCAACTCAGAATCAACAGTATGGCTCACTGGACAGACCCAACTCCACACTCACACACCAAGCTGGATGATTCCTCTGACTTTCAGTCAGTCCCGTGTAGCCATTACAACCACAGCTGATACTACTGTAGTACGTCACATCTCACTTGAGCTACCTAAAGCAGCTCATATATAGTCCCTAAGTATGCCCTTAAAGGGACCTTGTGTGAAAACATGCTCTAGCATCAGCAAAGTCCATCTCAAACATATGCTTGGTAAGGTGGTGCAGTTCATGGTTACCGGCGGTTCATCTCAACCCTCCTCTTACAAGCAGCCATGTTATTCTTTAGTTTTGTACAATGCCTTTCATTTTTAAACCATATTAAATCTAAATCCATAAAGCCTACATACTGCCTTCACCCCCATCTGCGGAATATATAGATTGATTACAATATCATTCCGTACATTGATGAATAATTCACAGAAGTCCCACCAATAGAACATATGAAGAGCGATGGCGGGAGCAGAATATATTAATGCTGCAACAATTAATTATCTGTAAAACAAGGTTAAACCAGATAGTACTAGAGAACCATACATTAAGTATACCATATGGCCTTTAGCCTAGTGATAACTCAGTGCACTGCGGCATCCGTCTCTGTCAGCTTACTCTAATTAGATATGCAGTTTGGAAAAAAGACAAAGGGTAATGACTGTAAATTATTTTGTTAAAGTAATTTCCTTAGTGAATTTCAAAGACTTTGTATGAATCTCTTTGCATAATGAATCACAATAGGATGTCTACTTAATGTCACCGTGAGGTTAATGCGCTGCAACTTATGTGCTGGTAACGTTATTTGCTGACCAAGTCTATACAAGTAATAGATGCTAATAACCAAACACATGGAAATTAATTTATGTCACCAAATGGGGAACAATTTCCCCTGTTCAACCACCTGAGATTTCAAAATAAATGATTTCCCTATTTTTAAATTGCAGTGGGGATAGAGGGACGGGTCCATGTGGTGCATACTGTGTGCTAGGACTGTGAATACTCGGGTCATACTGTACCTTCGAAGCCGGTCTTGGTCATAGTTTCAAGATCATATTGACAATTCTGTTAGTGGTGCACATTAGAGCCAGACTCATAGTGGTTTCATAGTACCAATGTCTGGTAATAACTATAGAGCCAGTCTCACAATGGTCCCCATAGTACCAGTGCCATGGTAATGTCTATAATGCAAACCTCATATTGGTCCCCAGAATGCTAACACCATTGTAATCTCTCTAGTGCCAGCCTCATCATGATCCCCCTAATGCCCACCCAATGTCATAGCAAAGTCTTTAATGCTAGCTTCATATTGATCTCCATGGTTCTAGCATCGTCATAATGTCTAAAATACATGTTTCGTATTAGTTCCTATAAAGCCATCGTCATTGCAATGCCTCTAGTGCCAGCATCATTATATTGTACTAGCTTATATGCCGGGTGATGTGTTTCCACTCCTACAGCACATTCCAGGAGGCTCTGTTTTAAATTTTTCTGGCGTGACAGTAGGTACCTATTTGGCCCATTCATCCAATGATAACATTTGGATGTTTGATTGTAGTCCTTGTGAGGATCATATTGAAATTCTTTCAGAAGCAAAGTGGAATGAATGTCTTGCCACCCTTGATGCATTGGCTCTGTCTTTCTCTTTTAAAATCGATGCTGCTCCAGGGTTTCTGCATTTCTTGATGTCCCGGCTTTTTCCCTCTTTTTTTGGAATTTGAGCCTAATGCTGTTCTGTGGTTTCTACAACCCTTATAGTAGTGGCTCCTTCCCTCTTTTTTTGAATTCTGGCCTCATGCTGTTCCAGGGTCTCGGCAGCCCTTTATGTAGTGGTTCATTCCTGCAATGCTTGAAGTCGGGTCTCACACTGCTCTGTGGTTTCTGACGCCCTTGATGACTCTTTTTCTCTCTTTTTGAATTCGTGCCTCATGCTGTTCTGAGGTCTCTGCAGCCCTTGATGTCCTGGCTCTTTCCCTTTTTTTTGAATTTGTGCCTCATGCTGTTTGGAGTTCTCTGCAGCCCTTGATGTTTTGGCTCTTTCCCTTTTTTTAAATTTGTGCCTCATGCTGTCTGGAGGTCTCTGCAGCCCTTGATGTCCTGACTCTTTCCCTCTCTTTTTGAATTCATGCCTCATGCTGTTTAGAGTTCTCTGCAGCCCTTGATGTCCTGGCTCTTTCCCTCTCTTTTTGAACTCGTGCCTCATGCTGTTTGGAGTTCTCTGCAGCCCTTAAAGGGGTTCTGACATGAAAAAAAAAAATTGTACTCACCTTGCCTGGCCTGGCCCGATCGCCAGGCATGTCCCCTCCAGCCGGCATCTTCTTCGGTGCCTTTAAAGCAGAGCAGGAGCGGTCAAAAAGACCGCTTCCTGCTCTGGTCCGTCCGTCAGGCACTTCCGAGGTCAACGGACGGACCGCCACAGCAAGCACGTCACAAGCAGTGCTTGCTGTGGGCGGCCCGTCCGTCCGGCTGAACTCCGGAGTGCTGCGCATGCGCAGTGGAGACGCAGCCCGTCCTGACTCCTGTCAGAGGGCACCTCTCCACTGCGCATGCGCACGATCCCGGAGCGGCGCGGCTGCTGGAGGAAGAAGACTGCCTGCCGGGAGGCATACTAGCACTTTCTGCTTAGGTTAAGCAGCGCTGATTAGAGCCACCTGATTGGCTCTTCGGCACCACGTGACTGCACAGCGTGCACCAATCAGGTGGCTCTAGTCAGGCTGCTTAACCTAAGCAGAAAGTGCTAATATGCTGCCGGGAGATGACCCCCCCGATGTCAACAACAACAGGAGAACAGGTAAGTATAAGATTTTTATGCTTTAGCAGCCATTAACCCATGGGTTCCCTGTGTCCATTAGGCAGACCAGGGAACAATGGCTGCTAAAGCATAAAAACATTATTCATGTCAGAACCCCTTTAATGTCCAGGCTCTTTCCCTTTCTTTTTGAATTTGTGCTTCATACTGTTTGGAGTTCTCTGCAGCCCTTGATGTCCCGGCTCTTTCCCTCTCTTTTTGAATTCGTGCCTCATGGTGTTTGGAGTTCTCTGCAGCCCTTGATGTCCCAGCTCTTTCCCTCTCTTTTTGAATTTGTGCCTCATGCTGTTTAGAGTTCTCTGCAGCCCTTGATGTCCCGGCTCTTTCCCTCTCTTTTTGAATTCTTGCCTCATTACTGCCATTCGCAGTAATTTTACTTTGTTTGACTTTGGCCGGACTTGTCTGATGGATTTTCATTTTTTGACATTTTTAGGCATTCCAGATCCACCCCAGTCTAAATTTATTCACCCCACGGAATCACAAAGCATCTTATTTTAGAATAGATTATACAATAGGCCTAATTTATTGAAACTGTAAAATGCTATGTTTGTTGTACATAAGCAACCTATCATCATTCCTGAAGCTTCTCTGGCTGTGCTGTGGTTGGTTGCTATGAACGATAACTAGTTGAGACCCCCTAGTATTTCAGGTAGGATTGTGAAGAGTATGTACACCAAGTTTGGTTGAGATTCATCAACGCATATAGGAGCCTATGAAGAACAAACAAACAAATATATAAACAAAGTTGAAGATCAGTGGGATACTGCAAGTAAATCTCTTCATAGAATGTGGCTGCCCACTGTTTCTTACAACCGATACCACAACAGCTCCGATAAACCACACCGCTCATCGGAGATGTTAACCTTTTGAATGCCGCCATCAATTCTGACAGCCGCATTTAAATCCACTGGCCAATGTTCTGGGGTCCTGTAAAGCACCCCCGGGATGTCATGGCAGCCTGGGGCCTTCTGAAAGGCCTCACGGCTGTCATAGTAGGATGCCTATCAAAACATGGCTTTTGGAGTGGCTTGATAGAATGCCTGTCCAATCACAGTATTATGTAATGCTTTGGCATTACATTATACTGCAGGAGTTGTCAAAGCATTGCATGTTCATGTCCCCTCTGGCGACTAAAAAAAAAGTAAAAATAAGTTTAAAAACATTTTACTAATTATTAAAAAAATATAAGGTAATAAAAGATTAAAAAAAAACATATTTATAATAAAAGACTCTAAAATAATAAAACCAAAATACATATTTGGTATCGCTGCGTCCATAATCTATCCAGTCCAATCTATCAAAGTAATGCGTTATTTACCCTGCATGCTGAATGGTGTCTGAAAAAAAAAAAGAACACCAGAATTGTGCGTTTTTGGTCACCCCGTCTCCAAGAAAAAAAGGAATAAAAAGCTATCAAAAAGTCAAAATTCTCCAGAATGGTACCAACGGAAACTACAGGATGTCCCACAAAAACCAGAGCCGTCGGACAGCTATGTCAGCGAAAAAATAAAGAAGTTATGATAGTCAGAAAATGGCAGCAGAAAATAATTTAAAAAAATTAAATATCTTTAAAAATAAATAAAAGTAGTACAGCAAAAAAAAACAACCAAAAACTATATAAAGTTATCATGACATTTTTGTTGCAGTTTGTGCACCGTAGAAACAAGATGCACCCCAAAATGTCGGAATTTAGTTTTTTTTCCTTTTCACTCCACTTAGAATTCTTTAAACATTTTTCAGTATATTATATGGGAGGTTAAATAGTACCATTGAAAAATACAACTCGTCTTGCAAAAAAAACAAGCCCTCATACAGCTAAAAAAAGGGCCATGTCCTTAAGGGGTTAATGGAATTTGTACAAGTTCCAGTAGTCCAGCAACAACTAAGTTAAGAGTTAACAGCATTTTATTTAGTGACTTGTGGTTTGGGAGTGAAGTACTTGTCTATGCAATGAGTGGAGAAGCTTATAACATTCGTATTACATGTCCCGGCAGTCTATATGGATTATTGGTATGCTATTGGGGCAACAACACGGTCTGGGGAACTGAAGGAAATCCAGTACACATGTGACCGACTACGCCTGAAGTCTGATCAGAGTGCAGACACGTGGTGGAACTCCAACCTTGGGTGCGGTTGGTGAGCGCCGGAATCTGGGGTCTTTTTAATACCTTAATTCCTACCATGATATGGCTGCTAATACCCAGTGGATATTTTATATGCAATATTCCAGCAGATTACTATTGTTTTTAATATCTAGAACGTTCTTGATCACATGCTTATTGGACTTGGTACAGTCATTATAGATACTTTTGGTCCGAGTTAGATTGAATTGATATATTTGGTTATTATATTGAAACAACGATTAGCTGCTGGGGGTTCCATGCCATGACAGCCCCCCCATGACAACAATACTTGGGGTGGCATTGGGTCTTTTATATGTTTTCATGAAGAATACATTCCTATTTTAACATATACAGCTGTGTTTGTGTTTGTCTGGAGAGACGTCATTTTGCCCTTATCTTTAAATATACAAACAGATTTGGCCGGAAAAAATAGCGCACACAGTTCGCATTCTGGCCGGCCGCTTTTATGCCGGCCAGTAAAGCTAGGTCTGGACTAATTTTTTTCCCGGAATACGGTGGGCGGTCCCATAGACCTTTATGGGAGCCTATGGGAGCTGCCGGGAAAGGGAGGTGTGAGGGAGTTTAGCAGCGGCTCTGCTAAACTCCCTTCCCCTTTCCACCCCTTGCCAGCTGCGGGCTGGCAGGGGGCAGAGATTGGCACACTAGCTCGCTCCCGGCCCCTCCATTTGCTGGCAGTCGGCAAGGGGTGGAGAGAGGGCAGAGAGAGGGAGGGAGTTTAGCAGAGCTAAACTTTCTCTCCCTGCCCGACGGTATTCCAGGCTGCGACGTATACACACTGCACCCGTCCGTCTGCATGGGCGAAAAAACAGGAGATGTAGCAGTGACTTGGTTATGGCCACCTTCAGTTAATGTGATTTCTGGCATCACCCATGTGAAGGAACGTTAAGGCCAGCTGCACACGACCGAGTCGGATTCCGCATGCTGGGGCCCTCAGCGGAATCCGACCCTGTGCCTAACTGAAATCTGTGCATACCTGACTTCTTTCCTTTTTTTGTTCGGCGGATGGTCCACACGGCGAGCTGTCAGACATGCGCAATACAGTTTTTTACTCCCGGCTTCTCACACGTCCTCGTTAGGCGATGCCACAGAATCTGCGACCTTTCCGCAGTGTCATTGCGGAAGGGCAGCATGTCGGACAGCTTCCATTGACTTGAATGGAAACTGGCCATGTGGAATTCGCACAGAAATAGAGCATGCTCCGATTCTTTCCGCGAGTGGAAAATTGCAGTTGATTTTGGCTCATGTAGAGGAAAATGTGTTTTGCCATAGCATGCTATGGGCGGTATTGGCTGCAGAATCCGGAGGCGGATGCCCGCTCTGGATTCTGCAGTGCAAATCCGCCTGCGTGCAACCGGCTATATATATATATATATATATATATATATATATATATATATATATAGATCTCAGTGTCTAATTGATACTTATAGAACCAGTGTGGTAGCAATGTCTATAATGTCAGCCTCCTATTGGTCCCCAAAGAGCCAGCATCATAATAATGTCTGTAGTGCCAGCCTCATATTGGCTCTTAAAGTGCCAGTGACATAGTAGAGCCTGCCTTATTTTGGTCCCTATAGTGCCCATATCATAACAATGTCTCAACCTGTACTCAACAATTTCCTTTAATTAGAAACTTACTGTATTCCTGGTTAACTATGAATGTATGGGCATGTACATTTTATTGTAGACATACAGTACTCACCAGAGATGAGCGAATATACTCGTTTCGAGTAATTACCCGATCGAGCACCACGATTTTCGAGTACTTCCGTACTCGGGTGAAAAGATTCGGGGGGCGCCGGGGGGCGGGGGGAGGCGTGGCGGAGCGAGGGGTAGCAGTGGGGAACAGGGGGGAGCTCTCTCTCCCTCTCCCCCCCCGCTGCAATTCCCCCACTCACCCACGGCGCCCCCCGAATCTTTTCACCCAAGTACAGAAGTACTTGAAAATCGCGGCGCTCGGGCGAAAAAGGGGCGTGTCCGAGTAGGTTTGCTCATCTCTAGTACTCACCCATCCAGATATCTCAATGAATGAGCCACTTTTATCTCTGAATGCTTCAGCACAGACTGATTGAGCACTGATGAGTTCTCTTTACAGGACTGTTCCTAGTTGCTGTGCACTTTTGCTATTTGATGCACCAGTCAATCTAACTTGATATTCATGTTATGTGTTGTTAAAAAGCTTTTTCAAGAACTGTGTCTTTAAATGTTGTTGTGATGTTTATGCTATGTAGAAGTGGGCACAGTGGTCTGGTAAAGGCATGTGTGTAGTTACTTTAGCGTAGCGCCACACTGGGTCCATGATAGGGTGGAGTCAGACTATATAAAGTGGCATTTTAGCATTCCTAGAGGTGTGGGCAGAGTGTGTGTATTGAGAGGGTACAGGGAACATGCCAAATGAGACATAGAAGCACACAAGATTGATGTTGTAGCTCAGATTATGATGGGGGCATTGGAGAGGAGTTGGGCTCTGTCCGCATTCTTCATTGAAAAGGCAGAGATCCTGAGAATTCTGCTGAGGAGTTGCGAGCCTTAATCCTGAATTGGATGGCTGTGTAAAGTTGCGTTTACCCAGTAGAGAGACCCTGACAGGAGAAGCTTTGTGAATCCTGCAAGTAGCTTCAGAGCACTTCCAGCATGTTCCTGTACCAAGGTCAGGAGAAAGTCTTATCACCCGTACCTGTAAGTATGACTAAAGGTCAGAGTCTGAGCCAATGACAAGACCACAATGATTCCCCATTCATTAAGTGCTGTAAGTTGCCCTGTAAGCTCAATAGAGACTAGGACCGCCATGATGTTTGGTTGATAGAGACTGTAACCTCAAGCTGTGTGCTTAATAGAGGCTGTAACTGTTCAGCTGTGTGACCAATAAAGTCTGTAACTGTCAAGCTAGTTATTGCCAAATTGTTTGCCCAATAGAGTATGTAACTTTTAGGTTGTGTGCTCAATAAAGGCTGGAACTGCCAAGCCGTGTACTCAGTAGAGTCTGTAATCATAAAGCTAGGAGCTTAATAAAGACAATACCTGTTAAGCTTTGTGCCCAACAGAATCTGTAACTCCCAAGATGTGTACTTAATAGAGACTGTAAGTGCAATGCTGTATGCTCAATAAACGCTAATTGAGAAGCCATATGCCCAATAGAGACTGCAACTACCAAGCTGTGAGCTCAATAGAGACTGTATCCACCAAGTTATGGGCCTTAGCTTGTAACTAGCTAGAGTAAAGTTCTTAGTCATTGGACTGTGCTGTATCCATTCCCATTGCTTTGCCCTCCTCAAGTAGATTAACCAAAAAATAGGCACAAATGCTAAACAATGCAAAAATACAATAGTGGATCTACTGAGTCATATATAATACAAGCTAGACAAGCAATTGTATTATATATGACTCAGTAGATCCACTATTGTATATACTGCTATCCTATTTATATCATGAATATATTTTTATTCCATTGTTCAAGTCCTGTTCCTGCTATCCAGATACTCATTTTCTCCCACTATATATATGTTTTTAACTATTATTCTGTTTTGTAATAAAGTTTATCTATTTTAATTATTCTAAGCTCTATGTGTGGATCCCTTTTTGTGTTCTCCTCCTCAAGTAGAGTGCCTTGTTAGGGTCAAGGGGCACACACACAAACTGACCTTCTCACATGCTCACACAATGAATAAGGCCTGTACAAGTAATATACAGTACATAGTGATCAATGTAGGTTTTGTCTAATCCCAGTTTCATAGAATCACAGAATCATAGAATGGTAGAGTTGGAAGGGACCTCCAGGGTCATCTAGTCCAACCCCCTACTCAGTGCAGGATTCCCTAAATCATCTCAGACAGATATTTGTCCAGCCTCTGTTTGAACACTTCTATTGAAGAAGAACTCATCACCTCCTGCGGTAACCTGTTGCACTCATTGATCACCATCACTGTCAGAAAGTTTTTTCTAATATCTAATTTGCGTCTCCTTCCTTTCAGTTTCATCCCATTGCTTCTGGTCTTTCCTTGTACAGATGATAATAGGGCTGATCCCTCTGCACTGTGACAGCCCTTCACATATTTGTAGACAGCTATTGAGTCTTCTCTCAGCCTTCTGTTTTGCATGCCAACCATTCCCAGATCCTCATAGGACATGATTTGCAGATCGCTCACCATCTTGGTAACTCTTCTCTGAACTTGCTCCAGTTTGCTTGTCTTTTTTAAATTGTGGTGCCCAGAACTGGACACAGTAATCCAGATGAGGTCTGACGAAGGAAGAGTAGAGGGGGATAATTACCTCATGTGATCTAGATTCTATGCTTCTCTTAATACATCCCAGAATTGTGTTTGCTTTTTTGACTGCTGCATCACACTGTTGACTCATGTTCATTCTATGATCTATTAGTATACCCAAGTCTTTTTCACATGTGCTGCTGCTTAGCCCAATTCCTCCCATTCTGTATGTGCTTTTTTCATTTTTCTTGCCCAGATGTAGAACTTTGCATTTCTCCTTATTAAATACCACTCTGTTAGTCGCCGCCCACTGTGCAAGCTTTTCTAGATCTTTTTGAATACTCTCTCTCTTCCCAAGTGTTAGCTATCCCTCCTTGCTTTGTGTCATGGGCAAATTTGATCAGTTTCCCATCAATTCTCTCCTCCAGATCATTTATAAAAATGCTGACCAACACTGGGCCTAGGACCGAGCCGTATGGTACCCCACTTGGTACATTCTTCCATCTGCAGCCATTTATGACCATTCTTTGAGTACAATCACTCAGCCAGTTGTGAATCCACTTAATAGTTGCCTTGTCAATCCCATGTTACCTTGTCAGCTCCTAAGATCTCAGCTTGAAGAATGGAATTATTAAGTACAGTACATTGTAAAGTTATTAGAAATGTAGTGTTCAATACAAGGAATTCTAAATGTAATAACCTTAGAACCTCTTAAACATAAAAAAATATTGTGTTCCAAGCACACGATAACTAATGTGGTTGCCCCTTCTGCCCACGCTTTGGTTCGGCCTTGCTTTCGATAAAGAGAAACAGTGAAGGCAATAACAAATAAAAAGGAAACCAGTTAATATCAGGTAAAGTGTGAACTGATGTGTTAGATACGCAAACCAACATAATTCAACCAGTCACATGTATTTCTTAGGATTTTCATGTTGAATAAAAGAAGCCCACACAGGAGTCACGAGCAGTCAGTAAATATAATAAATCAAACTCTATAAAGACAACAAAGCACGTAGCAATGGAACCGGCTTCTTTTTGTCGCTCCCTTTGCCTTTCATTGTGTCTATTCTATTTCCTTCATGCTCCATTAGTGCAATGCCTGCTGACTCCCCATCTTTCTCAGTTGACATGCTAATAAGTAAAAATGAATAATAGCTTTAAATCCAATTTTTGTTGCAGCCCACACACAGGCAAGGACAGAAAACACGTGTATTGTTTCTATACTTTGTGTCAGATTGTGTTTTCCTACAGAAAAATGATTTTGGAAATTCAATGAATATCATAAGCTGAGACAATGGTCAAGAATCCCGTTTACAACTCATGCTTTTTGAGTGAAGATGGAAGAATTGATTTGTCAAACTCGAGACTTGCTATTTCGGGAATTAGAGGGATTCGTGTTTTGGTGAACCAATGGGAAAAAATACTTGATGGCCAAATAACAATTCACTTTCTGGATGCCTTGGTCCAAACTAAGTTCCATGAATGGTCTACTCTATAATACATGGTTTTTGGCTTTGAAGTTCTCATTTCATCAAGCTCGTAACACCATCTGTTCTGTCAGCCAAAACTGATGGCTTCTTCATTATAGGAGAATGAGACAACCATGTTGGACAGGAGATGGACAATAGATGCTCTCTGAATAGTAATGGCCCTCCAGTTTCTGGACAAAATTCTGTCTCGGGACTGAAGGGAGGCAGGTGGATATTACTTGCAGTCTGTATTCTCTGTTGTCTGTCTAATCTGTTGGTTTCGGGTCCTGTTTTCAGCCACCCAGCATGACTGATGGGATCTTCAGACTACCTAATCCCCACAGTACATTATTAGCATTGGACTACACATATACTGTACATGCTCTCTGGTTGGCCAGTACTGCTCCCATGATCAGTACTGGCCAATATGTGTTAAACATATTTTTTAAGAATTTTTAGTGTTTTCTTTTAATTTTCGGTCACAAGCTATATACAGTGGGTGGACAAAAATATGGAAACACCATACGAAATGCGTGTGATTTTAACGATTGGCACTAAGCTGACCTATTGACCCCTGCTTGGCTGACAGCTTTCCTGCCAAATTTGTGTTTAATTAACCTCTTGCCCTGCTCTGGGTGGTTTTGGGAGGCGGCTGGTAACAGGAGCTGAGTGTCTCAAACCCCTGACCAATTGAACCTTGTTGTTCAGGCAGAAGTGAAAATCTGCCTGGCAACATCTATGTCCTATTACCTCCACTTAAGTGGCATGGGATTATAAATCATATTTCAATAAGACATGTAAAGACCAATTTCAAGGTATGTACTTCATACAGTGTTTCTGTATTTTTGTCCATGCCCTATATATATTTTTTAATCCTAGCATCCTGCATTTTTCACAGAGTAATACTAGTCTGTCACTTCCTGATCTGTAGCGAAAGCTCTGGAGCCGTCATCCCACTAACATCACAGGCAGGATTACACTGAGAGGTGACACCTATGTGTAGATAACACAGCATCAGCCAGTCACCATAGGTGATAAACTGGGACTATCTACTCCCCTCCCTGCATACGCTTCACAAAGTATGTTTAGAACAGCCTACCATACAAGTCAATGGTTCCCCTCCTGTCCATTGTGTGAATGGCCCACGAAGCTGCTGTAAAGCATATCTTCTAAATGCTGTTAAATATGGTTCAGGAAAGATGGCTATAGTCATAGTTATGTACAGAAAACAGAATAAAAAAATTGTACACAAAAAATAAAAAAACTATTTGAAAAATGGAAAATGTTTTTAATTAATACAAAAAAAAAATATAGGTGAAATAGTCCCTTAAAGGTATTGGCATAAAAAAACTAAACATTTTCTCTGTATTAACGTCAAAAACTAATAGCATATATTAATGATAATTATTATATATTAATGACTACGATACTGAATATGTGCCAAAAATATAACCAAAAGAAAGTCCTGCAAAAAACAAGGCACCCTCTTACAAAACATCAGCCTAAAATTAAAAAATGGAACGCAGAGAGGCAAGAACAAAGCATATTATTTTGGGACTTAAAGAGGACCTGTCATGTCCTTGAGTCAGGTGGGGCCGGCTGCATAACTTTACAGCCGCGGCCCCACTGATTCTATCATAGTTTTGCCTTTGTTCCTACTACCTTTGCTCCCCCATTAGATTTGGCTTTGAATCTGTCAAGTAAATGGTCTGAAGGTCGAGACCATCCACTTAACAGTTTTAAATAGAAATGAGCGAACGTACTCGTCCGAGCTTGATACTCGTTCGAGTATTAGCGTGTTCGAGATGCTCGTTACTCGTAACGAGTACCACGCGATGTTCGAGTTACTTTCAATTTCCTCTCTGCGACGTTAGCGCGCTTTTCTGGCCAATTGAAAGACAGGGAAGGCATTACAACTTCCCCCTGCGTTGTTCAAGCCCTATACCACCCGCCTGCAGTGAGTGGCTGGGGAGATCAGGTGTCACCCAAGTATAAAAATCGGCCCCTCCCGCGGCTCGCCTCAGATGCGTGGTGAGATAGCTGAGGGACAGTGCTATAGTGTTGGAGCTGCTGTAGGGAGAGCGTTAGGAGTTAGTGTAGGCTTCAAGAACCCCAACGGTCCTTCTTAGGGCCACATCTAACCGTGTGCAGTAGTGTGGAGGCTGCTTTTAGCAGTGTTGCACATTTTTTTTTTTTGCTATATCGGCCGTGCAGAGCATTGCGCCCTGCAGTAATACTACAGGGACAGAAGTGGTGGTTAGGCAGGGAGAGTGTTAGGAGTTAGTGTAGGCTTCAAGAACCCCAACGGTCCTTCTTAGGGCCACATCTAACCGTGTGCAGTAGTGTGGAGGCTGCTTTTAGCAGTGTTGCACATTTTTTTTTTTTGCTATATCGGCCGTGCAGAGCATTGCGCCCTGCAGTAATACTACAGGGACAGAAGTGGTGGTTAGGCAGGGAGAGTGTTAGGAGTTAGTGTAGGCTTCAAGAACCCCAACGGTCCTTCTTAGGGCCACATCTAACCGTGTGCAGTAGTGTGGAGGCTGCTTTTAGCAGTGTTGCACATTTTTTTTTTTTGCTATATCGGCCATGCAGAGCATTGCGCCCTGCAGTAATACTACAGGGACAGAATTGTGTAGGCAGGGCCAGAAGACATATATTATAGATTGAATATACGCAGTGGTCCTTTAGAAAAAAATCTTTGAAAAACAAATATTTGGCCTGCCTGTCACTCTACTCAGTGTTCTGGGTCTGTATCTGCTGCGGGTTGTAGTTCTCCAAATAAATACGCAGCCAGCTAAGTGTTACAGCAGGCTTGCGCAAAATTATTTCCTGGCTCTGAAATCACCGCTCTGTTGCACTTAATAAAAGTGCAACACTGCAGTTCTGTGACACACACATCAGGGACAGAATTGTGTAGGCAGGGCCAGAAGACATATATAGATTGAATATACGCAGTGGTCCTTTTGAAAAAAATATTTGAAGAAAAACAAATATTTGGCCTGCCTGTCACTGTGCTCAGTGTTCTGGGTCCGTGTCTGCTGGGGGTAGTAGTTCTCCAAATAAATACGCAGCCAGCTAAGTGTTACAGCAGGCTTGCGCAAAATTATTTCCTGGCTCTGAAATCACCGCTCTGTTGCACTTAATAACAGTGCAACACTGCAGTTCCGTCACACACATCAGGGACAGAATTGCGTAGGCAGGGCCAGAAGACATATATAGATTGAATATACGCAGTGGTCCTTTGGAAAAAAATATTTGAAGAAAAACAAATATTTGGCCTGCCTGTCACTCTGCTCAGTGTTCTGGGTCTGTGTCTGCTGCGGGTTGTAGTTCTCCAAATAAATACGCAGCCAGCTAAGTGTTACAGCAGGCTTGCGCAAAATTATTTCCTGGCGTTCCGTAAGCGAACTCAGCCTACAACCACAGGCCAATAAGCGGCACATTAAATTACAGTGTTGTGTTTCTGCATTCCTGGTAATACAGCATGCTGAGGGGTAGGGGTAGGCCTAGAGGACGTGGGCGCGGCCGAGGACGCGGAGGCCCTAGTCCGGGTGTGGGCACAGGCCGAGCTCCTGATCCAGGTGTATCGTAGCCGACTGCTGCGGGATTAGGAGAGAGGCACGTTTCTGGCGTCCCCACATTCATAGCACATTTAATGGGTCCACGCGGTAGACCTTTATTAGAAAATGAGCAGTGTGAGCAGGTCCTGTCGTGGATGGCAGAAAGTGCATCCAGCAATCTATCGAACACCCAGAGTTCTAAGCCGTCCACTGCTGCAACTCTGAATCCTCTGGCTGCTGCTCCTCCTTCCTCCCAGCCTCCTCACTCCATGAAAATTAGACATTCTGAGGAGCGGGCAGACTCCCAGGAACTGTTCTCGGGCCCCTGCTCAGATTGGGCAGCAGTGGTTCCTCTCCCACCAGAGGAGTTTATTGTGACTGATGCCCAACCATTGCAAAGTTCCCGGGGTCCGGGGGATGAGGCTGGGGACTTCCGGCAACTGTCTCAAGACCTTTCAGTTGGTGAGGAGGCCGATGACGATGAGACACAGTTGTCTATCAGTGAGGTAGTAGTAAGGGCATTAAGTCCGAGGGAGGAGCGCACCGAGGATTCTGAGGAAGAGCAGCAGGACGATGAGGTGACTGACCCCACCTGGTTTGCTACGCCTACTGAGGACAGGTCTTCAGAGGGGGAGGCAAGGGCAGCAGCAGGGCAGGTTGCAAGAGGCAGTGCAGTGGCCAGGGGTAGAGGCAGGGCCAGACCGAATAATCCACCAACTGTTTCCCAAAGCGCCCCCTCGCGCCATGCCACCCTGCAGAGGCCGAGGTGCTCAAAGGTCTGGCAGTTTTTCACTGAGAGTGCAGACGACCGACGAACAGTGGTGTGCAACCTTTGTCGCGCCAAGATCAGCCGGGGAGCCACCACCAGCAGCCTCACCACCACCAGCATGCGCAGACATATGATGGCCAAGCACCCCACAAGGTGGGACGAAGGCCGTTCACCGCCTCCGGTTTGCACCGCTGCCTCTCCCCCTGTCCCCCAACCTGCCACTGAGATCCAACCCCGCTCTGAGGACACAGGCACTACCGTCTCCTGGCCTGCACCCACACCCTCACCTCCGCTGTCCTCGGCCCCATCCACCAATGTCTCTCAGCGCACCGTCCAGCCGTCGCTAGCGCAAGTGTTTGAGCGCAAGCGCAAGTACGCCACCACGCACCCGCACGCTCAAGTGTTAAACGTGCACGTAGCCAAATTTATCAGCCTGGAGATGCTGCCGTATAGGGTTGTGGAAACGGAGTCCTTCAAAAGTATGATGGCGGCGGCGGCCCCGCGCTACTCAGTTCCCAGTCGCCACTACTTTTCCCGATGTGCCGTCCCAGCCTTGCACGACCACGTCTCCCGCAACATTGTACGCGCCCTCACCAACGCGGTTACTGGCAAGGTCCACTTAACAACGGACACGTGGACAAGCACAGGCGGGCAGGGCCACTATATCTCCCTGACGGCACCTTTGGGTGAATTTAGTGGAGGCTGGGACAGAGTCAGAGCCTGGGACCGCTCACGTCCTACCCACCCCCAGAATTGCGGGCCCCAGCTCAGTGCTGGTATCTGCGGCGGTGTATGCTTCCTCCACTAAACCACCCTCCTCCTCCAACGCAACCTCTGTCTCGCAATCAAGATGTGTCAGCAGCAGCACGTCGCCAGCAGTCGGTGTCGCGCGTCGTGGCAGCACAGCGGTGGGCAAGCGTCAGCAGGCCGTGCTGAAACTACTCAGCTTAGGAGATAAGAGGCACACGGCCCACGAACTGCTGCAGGGTCTGACAGAGCAGACCGACCGCTGGCTTGCGCCGCTGAGCCTCCAACCGGGCATGGTCGTGTGTGACAACGGCCGTAAGCTGGTGGCGGCTCTGCAGCTCGGCAGCCTCACGCACGTGCCATGCCTGGCCCACGTCTTTAATTTGGTGGTTCAGCGCTTTCTGAAAAGCTACCCTGGCTTGTCAGACCTGCTTGGAAAGGCGCGCCGGCTCTGCGCACATTTCCGCAAGTCCCACACGGACGCTGCCACCCTGCGCACCCTGCAACATCGGTTTAATCTGCCAGTGCACCGACTGCTGTGCGACGTGCCCACACGGTGGAACTCTACGCTCCACATGTTGGCCAGGCTCTATGAGCAGCGTAGAGCTATAGTGGAATACCAACTCCAACATTGGTGGCGCAGTGGGAGTCAGCCTCCTCAATTATTTTCAGAAGAGTGGGCCTGGTTGGCAGACATCTGCCAGGTCCTTGGAAACTTTGAGAAGTCTACCCAGGTGGTGAGTGGCGATGCTGCAATCATTAGCGTCACCATTCCTCTGCTATGCCTCTTGAGAAGTTCCCTGCAAAGCATAAAGGCAGACGCTTTGCACTCGGAAACAAAGCCGGGGGAAGACAGTATGTCGCTGGATAGTCAGAGCACCCTCCTGTCTATATCTCAGCGCGGTGAGGAGGAGGAGGAGGAGGAGGAAGATGAGGAGGAGGGGGAAGACACAGCTTGGCCCACTGGTGAGGGTAGACATGCTGCTGGCCTGTCATCCTTTCAGCATGTATGGCCTGAGGAGGAGGAGGAGGAGGATCCTGAAAGTGATCTTCCTAGTGAGGACAGCCATGTGTTGCGTACAGGTACCCTGGCACACATGGCTGACTTCATGTTAGGATGCCTTTCTCGTGACCCTCGCGTTACACGCATTCTGGCCACTACGGATTACTGGGTGTACACACTGCTCGACCCACGGTATAAGGAGAACCTTTCCACTCTCATACCCGAAGAGGAAAGGGGTTCGAGAGTGTTGCTATACCACAGGACCCTGGCGGACAAACTGATGGTAAAATTCCCATACGACAGCGGTAGTGGCCGAAGGCGCAGTTCCAAGGGCCAGGTAGCAGGGGAGGCGCGGAGATCAGGCAGGATGTACAGCACAGGCAGGCCAACACTCTTTAAGGTCCTTGACAGCTTTATGGCTCCCCAGCAAGACTGTCACTGCTCCCCAGTCACGGCTGAGTCGGCGGGAGCACTGTAAAAGGATGGTGAGGGAGTACGTAGCCGATCGCACGACCGTCCTCCGTGACGCCTCTGCCCCCTACAACTACTGGGTGTCGAAGCTGGACACGTGGCCTGAACTCGCGCTGTATGCCCTGGAGGTGCTTGCTTGTCCTGCGGCTAGCGTCTTGTCAGAGAGGGTGTTTAGTGCAGCTGGGGGAATCATCACAGATAAGCGTACCCGCCTGTCAACCGAAAGTGCCGACAGGCTTACACTCATAAAGATGAACAAAGCCTGGATTTCCCCAGACTTCTCTTCTCCACCAGCGGACAGCAGCGATACCTAAGCAATACGCAGGCTGCACCCGCGGATGGAAGCATCGTTCTGTATCCCCATCAAAAACGGGGACCTTTTTGCTTCATCAATCTGTGTCTAATATTCCTCCTCCTCCTCCTGCTCCTCCTCCTGAAACCTCACATAATCACGCCGAACGGGCAATTTTTCTTAGGCCCACAAGGCTCAGTCATATAATTTTTCTAAACAATTTTTATACGTTTCAATGCTCATTAAAGCGTTGAAACTTTCACCTCCACCAATTTTTATTTTAACTGGGCTGCCTCCTGGCCTAGTTACCAATTAAGCCACATTAACCAAAGCGATTAATGTCTTTCACCTGCCATCTTGGTTGGGCATGGTCAATTTTTCTGATGTACATTAGTACTGTTGATACAGCAATTTTTGTGGGCCCTCGCCTACAGTGTAATCAAATGAATTTTTAGCCCACCTGCATTACAGCTGACGTTACATCCGCTGTGTTGGGCACTGCAATGGGATATTTTTATGTACCGCCGGTGGCTTCCTGGCACCCACCCATGCTGTGGGTCCACAGGGAGTTGTAAATGCATCTGTTTCCACTTCTAAAGAACCCCAGTCTGACTGGGGCATGCAGTGTGGGCCGAAGCCCACCTGCATTAAACATGACATTACTACCTCAGCTGTGATGGGCACTGCAATGGGATATATTTATGTACCGCCGGTGGCTTCCTGGCACCCACCCATGCTGTCGGTCCACAGGGAGTTGTAAATGCATCTGTTTCCACTTCTAAAGAACCCCAGTCTGACTGGGGCATGCAGTGTGGGCCGAAGCCCACCTGCATTAAGCACGACATTACTACCTCAGCTGTGTTGGGCAATGCAATGGGATATTTTTATGTACCGCCGGTGGGTTCCAGGGAGCCACCCATGCTGTGGGTGCACACGGAATTCCCATTGCGGAGTTGTACCTGCCTGTGACTATTTATAAAAAACCGCGGTCTGACTGGGGCGTGCAGACACCTTGACAGAATGAATAGTGTGTGGCCCATTGCTATGCCCACGTGTGCAGCTCCAGATGGCGGTGGCACAGGATTGGATTTCTCATTGCTTCTGTACAGCATTGTGGGCTATCGTCCCGCCCCTTTTAAAGAGGGTCGCTGCCTAGCCGTGCCAACCCTCTGCAGTGTGTGCCTGCTTTTCCTGTGGCAGACGCCCTTATAAATGGACATGAGGGTGGCGTGGCATGAGGGCAGCTGAAGGCTGGGCAGGGACAGTTTGGTGTGCGCTGTGGACACTGGGTCGTGGGGGGGGGGGGATTGGCAGCATGTAACCCAGGAGAAGTGGCAGCAGAGTGTCATGCAGGCAGTGATTGTGCTTTGTTGGAGGTAGTGTGGTGCTTAGCTAAGGTATCCATTGCTAATGAGGGCTTTTCAGAAGTAAAAGTTGTTGGGAGGGGGGGGGGTCCCACTCTTGCCGCTATTGTGGCTTAATAGTGGGACCTGGGAACTTGAGATGCAGCCCAACATGTAGCCCCTCGCCTGCCCTATCCGTTTCTGTGTCGTTCCCATCACTTTCTTGAATTGCCCAGATTTTCACAAATGAAAACCTTAGCGAGCATCGGCGATATACAAAAATGCTCGGGTCGCCCATTGACTTCAATGGGGTTCGTTACTCGAAACGAAGCCTCGAGCATCGCGAAAAGTTCGTCTCGAGTAACGAGCACCCGAGCATTTTGGTGCTCGCTCATCTCTAGTTTTAAAGCAACGGGAGCCAACTCTTACGGGACTCAGTACGAGGTGAATGAGGGGGTGTAGAGGGAAATGAAAAGCTATGAAGCTGGCTCAGGATAGGTCATCAATAGTTTATCAGCAGAGATCCGCCCCTCATGATCACTGCTAATGAGCTGATCATCCAGTTTGCTGTTAGTGCAGCGAGCTGGGCATCATCATTGATGGCCAGGGCCAGAAGGGTAATAGCACTGGCTTCACTTAAAATCAATGGGCGCTAAGCCATCTATTACACTCCTGACTCTGACCACCGGGGCTGGATGTCAACATCAGGGGTCTGGGCCAGAAGTGTAAGGGCGGCTTCCCACGGACACATTTGTACATGCAATACGCAGAGAAAGGAACCTATTGATTTAAATAAGTTTATTCTCATTTTTGTTTTTGTGCGCGTATTCCACGTGTGCATAAGAACCCAAAACATAGCATGCTCTATTGTAGTCTGCATTTGCGCACCAAAGGCCTGCATTATTGAGCAATTTCACATGTAAAAAAACCATCTGGAACTAATTAGGCTGCATACCCTTTTGAATCACGACACGGGTGTGCCCCACACGCATGTGAAATGTCCCTGTCTATGCAAAAAGTACAGTAAAATGCGCAAAAACACAAGCCAAACCGAGATATTCACGGTGCAAATACATTGCGTTAACACGTGTTTTTGCTCATACACCCATGTGAAGCCGACCTAATAGATGACTTCCTTCCCATTGATTTCAATAAGAGTGAAGCCGGCTATTACACTTCTGACCCCGGAGCGTAGTTTCACATGAACGTTTTTCTTTTTTTCGAGCTGTTTGAACTCCGCACTATATCGCGTAAGTTTGAAAAAAACTACGGGAAAATAGGTCCTGCCCTATCTTTCTAGCATGCAGTAATAACTACATGCGAGCAAGACAGGGTAAGTCCTATACTCTCTTGACTGTATCATTAATGGAAAAGCAGAACCATTGAAATCAATGGTTTTGCTTTGTCCCGTTATGCAGAAATGATCATGCCCATGTGTTTTAGGGCTCCTTCACACGAGCGTATATCGGCCTCCGTTTTCACGTCCGGGCCGATATACGCTATGATCTGAGGAGTAAAAACTCATGAATGGGCACACAAATCTAACATTTGTGCACCCATTCAGATGGCATGGGCCCCGGCACATATACGCTGAGGCTGCCGTGCCGTTGCCCCTTCCCTCACTGGCTCACCTCCACTCTCCTCCTCTCTCCTCCCCTTTGGCTGTTTTTAATTGAAGCAGGCGGGACGTGGTGGAGCTAAGCTCCTTCCCCTCCCTGACCCTTGTCTGCAGCCAACAATGGGAGGAGGCGGGATGGGGCGGCATTTAGCTTCGCTCCTGTACCACGCCCTCCGATTGCAATCAGCCGGAGGGTAGGAGAGAAGGGGGAGAGAGTTTGGCAGTCATGCTGCTAAACTCCCTCCCACCTCCCTTCTCCACCCACTGTCATTGACTCCCATAGGAGCCCATGCAGGGGCTGATGAATTCCGGCCCGAAAGATAGTTCCAGGACTATCTGTGTGGGCTGGCGCGAAAGCGCCCAGCGCTATATTGGCTTTGGCCAGGCTCTTTCACGCTGCGGGAATACAGCCATGTGAATCCAATGCATCAGATCGTAGCGTATATCGGCCGGCCGTGAAAACTGCAGTCAATATACGCTTGTGTGAAAGAGCCCTTAGCCGTAAGTCATATAATGACACAGTGAGTTAACTTCGTGCCCGGAGGCTTAACCCTAATAACTGGCTCGCCCATAATTCAGGACGCTCCTATGAACTGCAACTGTCTGTATAGTTAAATTTTGGAGTCGCCCTCCATCATATTCTTTTACATCTCTATTATCCTAATAGAACCAAACCTGCGACTTCATAAAACAGTGTTTAAGAGTAATAATTACAGCAGTCAGGTGGGTTAATGGCGCCGCTTGTTTTAAATTACCTCATTATTGCTATTTTCAAATGAGAACATTGACGAAAACTTTATTACACCACAGTGGCCGGGAACAATGCCATAGGAGGTTTTTTTTTCCCGTACTTTTTTTTTTTATTGCTGAATACAAACATAAGCCAAATGTATTAAATATATTTGTAAATTATTGTTTCGGAGTTTAATGAGGTGTAATTATGAGTCCTTTGACATTCTCCTTGGGATTTTTTTGCAAGGAGGGGAAAAAAAATATCGCTTACTATACACTTTGAAGCGGTTTATGTTCATTGCTCAGAATATGCATAATTGTCCAAGTAAAAATAATTGAAAATAATCCTTTAAATGTCACGGTGCGAGCACATATCACCGAGGCTTGTCAGCCGCCATTACAGATGAGCGCAGTTAGTGGGCGATATTTCACGTCAGAAAAACAATCGCCAAAGAAAATGTTTTTCTTTAAGATAACACCGGTGGTTGCTTTTATGTGGAAACAATTGCGGCGATCCTACTGGGGCATCTATTATGCAGAGCTGCGAAATTTTATTGGATTTGACATCATAATCGTCATTTTGTTTAGGCGAGAATTAAATAATTATCCTACTAACTGAAAGTGGAGTCATTAATTTAGAGCTATTGATTGGCTGTATTGAACTGAAGCGCTGAAGAACTTTGCAGAAGTTATATACAGTGTACTGGGATTATGAGCTGAAGGCAGACATAGTGGAGCAAGGTTTATCAACTGAACCAAGTTACATTTGTCATTGAAAATATATTGTCACCTTTAACTTTGTATACAAATATTATGTACCGAAAAGCTGAGAGACTTTATAAATACATTAATTTACTTGTCTTGTACTGATCCTGAGTTACATCCTGTATTATACTCCACAGCTCCACTCACTATTCTGCTGGTGGAGTCACTGTGTACATACATTACTTATGCTGTACTGATCCTGAGTTACATCCTGTATTATACTCCACAGCTGCACTCACTATTCTGCTGGTGGAGTCACTGTATACATACATTACTTATTCTGTACTGATCCTGAGTTACATCCTGTATTATACTCCAGAGCTGCACTCACTATTCTGCTGGTGGAGTCACTGTATACATACATTACTTATCCTGTACTGATCCTGAGTTACATCCTGTATTATACTCCAGAGCTGCACTCACTATTCTGCTGGTGGAGTCACTGTGTGCATACATTACTTATCCTGTACTGACCCTGAGTTACATCCTATATTATACTGCAGAGCTGTACTCACTATTCTGCTGGGGGAGTCATTGTGTACATACATTACTTATACTGTACTGATCCTGAGTTACATCCTGTATTATACTTCAGAGCTGCACTCACTATTCTGCTGGTGGAGTCACTGTGTATAAATATTACTTATCCTGTACTGATCCTGAGTTATATGCTGTATTATACCCCAGAGCTGCACTCACTATTCTGCTGGGGGAGTCACTGTGTATATACATTACTTATCCTGTACTGATGCTGACTCACATCCTGTATTATACCCTAGACCTGCACTCACCATTCTGCTGGTGGATTTACTGTGTACATACATTACTTATCCTGAGTTACATCCTGTATTATACTCCAGAGCTGCACTCACTATCCTGCTGGTGAAGTCACTGTGTACATACATTACTTATCCTGTACTGATCCTGAGTTACATCCTGAATTATACTCCAGAGGTGCACTCACTATTCTGCTGGTGGGGTCACTGTGTACATACATTACTTATCCTGTATTGATCCTGAATTACATCCCGTTATTATACTCCAGAGCTGCACTCACTATTCTGCTGGTGGAGTCACTGTGTACATACATTACTTATCCTGTACGGATCCTGAGTTACACCCTTTATTGTACTCCAGAGCTGCACTCACTATTCTGCTGGTGGGGTCACTGTGTACATACATTACTTATCCTGTACTGATCCTGAGTTACATCCTGAATTATACTCCAGAGCTGCACTCACTATTCTGCTGGTGGGGTCACTGTGTACATACATTACTTATCCTGTATTGATCCTAAATTACATCCCGTTATTATACTCCAGAGCTGCACTCACTATTCTGCTGGTGGAGTCACTGTGTACATACATTACTTATCCTGTACGGATCCTGAGTTACACCCTTTATTGTACTCCAGAGCTGCACTCACTATTCTGCTGGTGGGGTCACTGTGTACATACATTACTTATCCTGTACTGATCCTGAGTTACATCCTGTATTATACTCCAGAGCTGCACTCACTATTCTGCTGGTGGAGTCACTGTGTACATACATTACTTATCCTGTACTGATCCTGAGTTACATCATGTTATTATACTCCAGAGCTGCACTCACTATTCTGCTGGTGGAGTCACTGTGTACATACATTACTTATCCTGTACGGATCCTGAGTTACACCCTTTATTATACTCCAGAGCTGCACTCACTATTCTGCTGGTGGGGTCACTGTGTACATACATTACTTATCCTGTACTGATCCTGAGTTACATCCTATATTATACTCCAGAGCTGCACTCACTATTCTGCTGGTGGGGTCACTGTGTACATACATTACTTATCCTGTACTGATCCTGAGTTACATCCTATATTATGCTCCAGGGCTGCACTCACTATTCTGCTGGTGGAGTCACTGTGTACATACATTACTTATCCTGTACAGATCCTGAGTTACACCCTTTATTATACTCCAGAGCTGCACTCACTATTCTGCTGGTGGAGTCACTGTGTACATACATTACTTATCCTGTACTGATCCTAAGTTACATCCTGTATTATACTCCAGAGCTGCACTCACTATTCTGCTGGTGGTAGTCACTGTGTACATACATTACTTATCCTGTACTGCTCCTGAGTTATATCCTCTATTATACCCCAGAGCTGCACTCACTATTCTGCTGATGGAGTCACTGTGTACTGTAACAGGGTGAGAGGTGAAGGAATAAAGAAGGATTATTATACAGCATCATTGCTTGCTGCCAAGGAATTTTTTTTTATTGGCTGTGCTGTTTTGGGGTCTAGCGATCCAGATCCCCGCTGTGGCTTACATATTGTTGGTCCCACCCCGAGGGTTTGCTGGAGTAGTGCTGTCCTGTGCTTCATTATACAGGGTGAGAGGTGTGGTCTGGAGTGGAAGGTATATGTCACAGAGGTTATTAGCCTCTGTGATGTAGATCGGTCCTCTTTTACTCTAGGCCAGATCTTACAACTCAACCAGCTTGCTATTTAAGGAGACAGTTGGAAGTGAGAGGCAGGTGTGTGTGTCTGGGAGATCCAGGTTCAGTTGAAACGTGACTTCTCTTGTGAGCAGAGAGGCGCTGCATGATTTCAGCAGGACCCCTGGGGTACGCCTGCTCTTGGACTAGGGTCTGAAGATACTAAAGACTTAAAGGGGTTGTCCCGCGAAAGCAAGTGGGGTTATACACTTCTGTATGGCCATATTAATGCACTTTGTAATGTACATCGTGCATTAATTATGAGCCATACAGAAGTTATTCACTTACCTGCTCCGTTGCTGGCGTCCCCGTCTCTATGGTGCCGTCTAATTTCAGCGTCTAATCTCCCGATTAGATGCGCTTGCGCAGTGCGATCTTCTCCCTTCTGAATGGGGCCGCTCGTGCCGGAGAGCTGCTCCTCGTAGCTCCACCCCGTCACGTGTGCCGATTCCAGCCAATCAGGAGGCTGGAATCGGCAATGGAACGCACAGAGCCCACGGTGCACCATGGGAGAAGACCTGCGGTCCACCGTGGGTGAAGATCCTGGCGGCCATTTTCGCAAGGTAAGTAAGAAGTCACCGGAGCGCGGGGATTCGAGTAAGTACTATCCGGGGTTTTTTTTTAAACCCCTGCATCGGGTTTGTCTCGCGCCGAACGGGGGGGGGGGGGGGGGGGGGCTATTGAAAAAAAAAAAACCCGTTTCGGCGCGGGACAACCCCTTTAAGGACCAGCTGTGCTCTGGACATAGGTCTGTGCAAACCAACGGACTTGTTATTGTTTCCTCAGCTGAGGATTTACTTGCTCCTCCTGCGGACTGTGGAGGGTTAAAATTGAAAAGAGACTTTGTTGTTGCAAACGTTTATTATTTCTCTGGCGACCGTCTATGTTTCTGCTAAAGATTGTGTGAATAAACCAACCAAGAAGCAAAAGTGACCGTTTGGCGTGCTCTTTGACCCCCGTGTTGCTACAGTACATACATTACTTATCATGTACTGCTCCTGAGTTACATCCTGTATTATACTCCAGAGCTGCACTCACTATTCTGCTGGTGGAATCACTGTGTACATACATTACTTATCCTGTACTGATCCTGAGTTACATCCTGTATTATACTCCAGAGCTGCACTCACTATTCTACTGGTGGAGTCACTATGTACATACATTACTTATCCTGTACTGATCCTGAGTTACATCCCGTATTATACTCCAGAGCTGCACTCACTATTCTGCTGGTGGAGTCACTGTGTACATACATTACTTATCCTGTACTGATCTTGAGTTACATCCTGTATTATACTCCAGAGCTGCACTCACTATTCTGCTGGTGGAATCACTGTGTACATATATTACTTATCCTGTACTGCTCCTGAGTTACATCCTGTATTATACTCCAGAGCTGCACTCACTATTCTGCTGGTGGAGTCACTGTGTACATACATTACTTATCCTTAACTGATCCTGAGTTACATCCTGTATTATACTCCAGAGCTGCACTCACTATTCTGCTGGTTGTTACTGCAAACAATCAAGTGAACAGACACCCATGGACAGTTTAGCTGAGCTCCTCAAGTGCGCAGGACAGTTAGTTCTTCCTACATCAGATTATTGTACAATTCCTGCTACAGAGACTACACTTTCAAAATTGCTAATCACCAGAATAAACGCTTTGCAGATGCCAGCTAAGGCTACATTCACATGGGGTGTATGATATTACGCTTGCCAACATGCATTTTTCATGCCGATGTGAGGCGTTTTCCATTCACGCGTCATGTGAGCGCCATGCAATGTCTTATAAGGTCCCATTGGAAACAATGGGGGAGGCGTTCCGAGGGAACACCAAAAGATGCTGCGATTTCAATCCTCGCAGCGTCGCTGTGAGGGAAAAAATCATGCATGTAAATAAGTCCATTTGAAAGAATCGAGTTCATATTTGTGCATCTCGCAGCGCACAAGACTCGCGCGAGATTCTCACCCGTGTGAATGCAGCCTTAGGGCGCCCACTCACTGGCGATTTTTTTTTCTTTGCGTTTTTTCTCAAGAGCAATTAGAATTGAATGTACTCCTGTCCACTGGCGTTTTTTTTTGCGTTGCGTTGCATTTTTTAACATAGGAACTGTCAGTTGCATATGTGTCCTTATTTTTCTCCTAATGCACCCATGAAAGTCAATGGAAATTAATGGAAAAGCCGCGAAAACGCCGCGAAAATGCGGCAAAAAACACCGCGAAAACGCTGCGCTTTTCACGCACGAAAATCGCAAACGCCAGTGGGTGGGCGCCCTTACTCTGTAGTCAACAGAATTGTGAATGCAACTCTAAGACCGCTGTTACTTTGTGGGGCATAGTATCTCACAAAAAGGTTTGTGGCAGCATCCAGGGCGTAATGTAAAAATAAATAATTTATTCCTCCAAGAACATGCTACGTTTCGACCCTCATGGGGTCTTTCTCAAGCATAGGTTTGAGAAAGACCCCATGAGGGTCGAAACGTAGCATGTTCTTGGAGGAATAAATTATTTATTTTTACATTACGCCCTGGATGCTGCCACGAACCTTTTTGTGAGATACTGTGATATATTTTGGGGGGTCCTCTGAGGCTCTGACCACCACATTGCTGGCGTGCACCCGTTGGACTTATTAGTCCCCTTTTCGGTTTGGTTTGAAGAACCCTGAGGTGTGCTGCGAGTTAAACCCGTGTACTTTGTGGGGCATAAACAGAAGAACGCCATTACCCATTATTTAATGGGAGACACAAAGGGACCACTATTACTTTGTGGGGGCACAGAGGGACTGCTATTATTTTCTGGTGGCACAGAGAATGCACTGTTACATTGCGAGGAGCACAGAGCAATCACTAGTACTTGAGGAGGGGGGATGATATAAGACCACTGTTACTTATTGGGAACACAGAGAGACTACTATTAAATTGTGGAGGGATAGAGGGACCTCTAAAACTGGAGCACTATTACCTTGTCAGGTATACAAAGGGGGCTTATTACTTTGGGGCACAAAGTCAATATTACTGTAAGACAACACAGGGAAGCTCTTACTGTGGAGCACAAGGAAGGCATTATTATCTTGCAGGGAAATAAGGGGTCTGCTATCACTTCATGGAGACACAATGTGTGCGAGCACAAAGGAAGCATTATCTTGTCATAGGAGCAATGGGGGTGGGGCGCTGAGCCGCTCTATCTAAAGCCCCATTCATATGCAAAGATGATCGCTCAAAAGACAGTTTAAGTGACAGTTTTGAGCAATCATTTTGCATAGCTACTAATAGGCACTAATGCCCATTAGTAGCTATTTAGCTTCATTTGCATTTAAATCAAGCTCCCTTCACTGTATGCAGATAAACGAGGGTGGTCTGTTATCTGCATACAGCCCCATTGTTCTGCCATGGGACTTGGCTGAAAACAATGTTATTAGCGCTCCTGCAGAGAATCACAGCGTGCAGTCCCTGCTATCATCTGGCCAGCCGAACAATGGTTTTTATGCTAAACTAAAAATCATAGTTCAACCGGAAAGCGAACAATGGTAGCATTTACACAGAATGATTATCAGTCAAAAGACATCGTTTGAATGAATTTTGACCGATAATCGTTGTGTGTAAATGGGCCTTAAGCCTGTTGTGCTATATTATTTGTCTTATAAACAGGTCTACTCGGAAGTGAAATGAAGTTACTTCAGGGAATGGGGGAGCCCATGCTGAACTTTTGCACACTGGACAATTATTGTTCAGAATCGATTAGATTCCTGCCCTCCTGCGGGAATTTGAAGGGTTAATCGTCCCATATAAATGCATGCAGCGACTGAAGGACTGAACGAGAATCGTTTACTTATGAAAACTGTCTGCCTAATGTGAATGGAGGCGGTGGGGGAAGAACGCTCTCCGGCGGCTCCACCTCCATTCCGGCAGCGCAATGAGCACTGCCAGCGGTACTCGCTCCTATGTAACAGCAAGGAGCGAGCATCACTGGGACGAGTGTCGGCCATCGTTCGCCCAACAGATCATCCCATCTAAAAGGTCCATTAGATGTAGAGTAAAAATGACCCAATACGTACAACATGATATACATTATATATACATTAACATGATATGCCCTCATCTCATAATTTGTTTTCGCCCAGCCAGTATATAACTCCCGGTATGTCCATGCGCCATTTCTAAGAATATTAACCCTTTCCAATCCACTGTCTGACATCTAAAGACATTGTAATTGAAGGCTGTATAGCTCCGATGTTGGAAGACGTCCAGCAGGGTATTCTTATTGTAGATTACTGGCCGCTCTGTTGTTGGGGACCTCTTCAGCATGTCCCATACTGCAGTACTGGCTCTAGCCAGCAGATGGCCCAATTGTATAATGGCAAAAAGAGAAAGCCCCCTAGGAAACCCTGAATCCAAAAGGGTGAAGGACAGCTTTTATCCACGTGCCCCACAATGTCCATCCAGTGGAGAAGTCATAACACGATATCCATTAGCCGGACTAGCAAGACCTCAGTTCATCAGCTTGACTTTGGTGTTGGTTAAATTGCCCGACTCTCACAACACAGAACGGTCCTTTCCTTCGGCGCATCTAATGGCTGAAAAATGTTCTCCTCTCAGCAATTATCCCTTGAATAAAATTGCTTCTCATTACAAAGCATCGACCTACATATACAGAAGACGGGGGAAAAAAAACAGTTTTTCCCTCTCTTAACGGCAAACGGATATAGTTAGTACAGAAAGGAGCGGCATTAGGTAGGAATAATTTTGCACAAAACAAACTTGCATTAGGTGGCATGATTAGTTTAGGTATTAAAGCGCCATGCCTCGCCATCCGATTATACACCCAGAAATATAAATCCTATTATCGCTCTGTAATATGTCTAGACTTTTTAATGCAGTGTTGAGATTGTTTTTCTTTCAGCCCTTGATCTGGCAATCAATTCCATAACCCTTTTATTTCTGTTCCGTAGAGTCAAACACACTCAGTAGTCTCTGTGATTGCATGTTCTTTTACGGGAATCTTGTTAGTGATAGCTAATCTCTGTTCTTCCAAAGGGTTCTTCAGCGCATTACAGAATAATGTAATAGAGGACATTTTTGGCATTTAGGGGGGAAAAAGGGATTGCTGATATACTTGACTGATGTATTTCTACCTCTTCACAAAATTTCGACACAAAAGAGTTTTCTGTAGCTCCAAAATCCCTGATTAAAAGAGCTTTTATCTACCGTACAATGTGTCCGACAGTTCTGCAGCTTCAGGCCTGTTTACGGTATTTAGGGGACTTTCAGACTCTCTACTTTTGTAAGTTCAGCTGTTTGTCCACCAGACGTCTTCTGTCGATACAGCCTGCAACAAGAAATGCTTATGTGATAACTACCATTGTTAGTCGTCTAAGCTCTTAAGGGTTTGCTTCTTCTATCGCCTGGCCGTGGATCCTCCCTCCTCCTTGGCAGTCAATCACAGTGAGAAAACCTTCCCAGCCCTTTCAGTGTAAACTAAGCCAGGCTTAGGTTACATGGCACTCAGTGCAAAATTTATTTTTGGCACCCCTTCACCCAGAGGCGTAACTTGAAGCTCCCAGGCCCCAATGCAAAACCTGTAACAGGGCCCCCAACTATAATGCTTTACTCATAGTACTGGGCTCCCTATATGGAGAAGAGAGGCCTTATGGGTCCGCTAAGGCTCCTGGGCCTGGGTGCAACCGCATCCTCTATAGTTACGCCCCTGCCTCCACCCCCCGTCCGTCATAAGAAAATAAGTAGATATACTACATTGATAGGCTTATATTCTGCCGGAGTAAAAAACCACATGCCCAAATAGCTCGGTAAATAAATACTGTACCAGAAGCAAGCTCAAAACATAAGTACAGCACCAGGAGCAAGTTCATAACATAAATACAGCCTAGAATCTAGCTCACAATATATTTAGGCCTCATGCCCACGGGCATAATTCATTTAGCAAATCTGGGCGTGTATTTCGCACGTGAAATCCGCAGATCAATTTTCCGATAGGGAATCATTGACCATCCACGGTTAATTTAACAGCCGGGAATGTAATTTATTTCGATTTGCGGATTTCACGCGCAGGAAAAAAAATGCAGCATACTCCGTTTTAACGCGGATCGCACGTGGATGGGCCCCATTGATCTTTATGGGTGCAGGAGATCCGCAGTGCATCCGCAAATACAATTGCGGATGAACTGCGGATTTGAAAGTTAAATTCAATTAGGAAGGTGGGAAAAGGCTGGGAGTTGGGATTGCGTTTTTTTTTAACGCGCGGATGAGCCGCAGTCCATCTGCGCGTGAAAAATCCACAATCGATGATCTCCTATAAGCCAAAAAAATTACAATTTAAAGATCGTCTATAGTGCATCCGCTGCGGAAATCCTCATGAAATATACACATGGGCCGTATTATGTAAATAACACAACGATTATTGCTCAAAAGTCACTCAAAAGACATTTTTTGAGCGATAATCGCTGTGTCTAAATGGGCCTTAATTCTCTCTGTCTATGGAAGATATATGAAAGCTTGGTTGAACTGAGCATTCATGTTTATGGAGGAGTTTGAGAAAAAGCTGTTAGCCAAATGAGCATGTCTGTGCAGCTCACAAACACCATGCTAGCACGGACGCAGGTTCATAAGTAGTGTCATAGATAGATTTATGCACTGAAGAACAGTGCTCACCACAACTGAAATACGAAACCCAGATGTAAAGCCCATGTGACACCAGAGTACTATACTCTGCATGGCGATAGGGGGCATACTCACTGTTGGAAATGCCACTATGATGAACGTTAGCACCACTCCAGGGAGAAGGAAGCCTTGCCCTAACCTAGCGGGGGGGGGGGGGGGGGTTAGGGTCCCTGCCTATAAGCGGAGTAATCATCTCGATAGAGATGGCCCCACAGTCTTTTTCCTGGGCCCTGACTGTCTCTATAGGCTCCTCTGGAGAGATGAACTGAACAGCAAAGCACAACAGAAATGAAAATCAGAAATACAACTGAAAAGGAACCTGCAGCAACTTATCTGCAAGTAGCAATACACCCATCACAGAAGAGCTCCAAACTCCAAGTACTCCACCATGGAACGGAATAAGCAGCACTGAGCAAAGGGAGGGGTAAGAATATAAAGCCACTCCACACCTAGGGACTGACAGAGTGAATAGAAAACCACACCTTGCCCCTACTCCCAGGCATGACTAATCCAGCATGCATCCATGCAGCAAAGAAAGACAGCACCAGCAGTCTCTGCACATAGTGCATTAACCCTTGTCCTGCATAGCAAGGTGATAGGTCTTGGCCTGAGTTGAGGCCACCATGCCACGACGCTGTCGCGACCAACAAGCCACATCACTTTCACTTCAGAGCACTCCTGCTCCGTTGGCCATTTTTAGCTCCTTCCGGCAACTGGAGCTGGCACCATATAGCACTTATATAGTTCTATATGGGACCGTCTTCAGCTGCCAGAAGGACCCGGAAATGTTCCATGGAGCAAGAGCACTCCGAAGTGAAAGGGCAGGCACTCTTTAAAAGCTTTGCCACACCATAAGCCAGTTCTAATTTCACACTATGTAAGTATTCAGGGTGGAAGCACATTTTGAAAGCCAAGTGGTGCTCCACATAACTTTCAGTGATGGTATTTATTAATTACATGGTGTGACATTAGGGCAGCCTGTAGGACTGAAGAAGGTCTAGGATCAAAAATATTTACAAACTACTGTATGTGTTCGGAGTCATCGAAAAATACACAAATAACTGCTTTTCAATTTGGAAAGTACAGTGTTTCTATACTTTAAAGGAAATGGCAATGGCAGCATGAGCAAATAAAAGTATATATTGAGTGTGCAATGGTTGACCATTCCACTTCCTTTTTTGACCCTAAGGACACACACAAAAAAAGCTTGATGACATCCAATTTCAATTCTTATTTGGCACCCATACATAGTCATATCACGTATTGACCCAGAAGTGTTTCCTGACCAGGTTTCTCCGTATCCTTTAAATCCCTCATTAGCTGATGAAGGGTTCCCTAGAACACAGTAAGATCTGTCACTTTAACAGTAAAGAGGTCAAACTGATTTTAACCTGCTCCAGAAAGGTTGACCAAATAGTCAAGGCATCAAAGTCAAAATATAAATCCAGCAGGATTTACAGAATGCCTCCCCATTTCTATATCAGATTTCTTTGAGGTAAGAAATGAGAGTAGAGATTCTGTGCAAGTGGAAAGATTTTTCAGCCTCCCCTACGGGATTAAGATTGAGAATAACTACTCTAGAGTGTAAAAAATCTAGCGTCAGGAACCAATTTTTTGCCGAGCAAAGATATGAGAGGAAAGGGGTTTCAACCTAATTTATAGCTTTAAAGATACCTGTGTTACTAGAAAAGGTGTAGATGTTTAAACAGTTCGGGTTTATTTAAAATCACATTACTATACAATTACAAGAAAATGTATGTGAACCCTTTGGAACGATCAAGATAAAATGAAATCTGATTGTTACCTAAATCACAATTATAGACAAACACAATCTAGTAATAACACACATGTCGTTGTACCATTCAGGTATTTTACCTGGCATGCTGAGGAACAATCCATGGTGCATGGATAAAAAAGTAAATCATCCATATCCCTAAATTTAATAACCTGCAGCAGCAATCACCACCACCACAGATTTTGAGAAGGAATTATGGACCCGTTTTCCCTGCAAATGTGTTGCCTTTCATCAATATTTCTGGAATGCTTTGCGTGTACAGTCCTCTTCAGGTTATGCCATAACCTCTCGATAGGGTTAAGGTCAGACTCAGACTTGGCCATTGCAAAACACCTTTTCTTCTTCGACCATTCTTTAGCTGATCTCCTTTGCTTTGGCTCTTTGTCTTGTTGCATCACCCAGAATCTCCTCAGCTTGAGGTCATGCATGGTTGCCCTTGCTTTGATCCACCTTAGAATTTATTGTCGTATCAGTGATTACAAAGCATCCAGGCACTGAAGCAGCAGAGCAGCCCCAAGCCATGATGGTCCAGTAATGGTCCTGAATTTTTCTCCATTTGTACACCTAGGTGTTTAAAGGGTTTTTTCATGCTACTGATGACGTATGATCAGGATAGGTCATCAATAGTTGGTCAGCCCGGGTTCGCCGCTCGAGACCCTGACCGATCAGCTGTGCAGGCACCGACCTCCGTGTAGTGGCCGGTGCTTGTAACTGCAGGCACAGCTCTTATTGAAATAAATGAGAGCAGTGTCTGCAGTTACAAGCACTGGCCAGTATAAGTAGTTTGGTATGGAGATTTCCTATCTGACCTCTGTGTATTTGGAGCGGAAGTATCCACGCCGACGTCCCATGTAGTGGCCGGTGCTTGTAACTGCAGGCACGGCTTTCATTGATTTCAATGAGAGCCATGCCTGCACTTACATGCGTCTGCCACTACACGGAGGAAACCCTGAAAACCCAGTATTTCCCAGGAAAACCCCTTTCACGTTTCTTTTGTAGTCTTTTCCAGCTGAAAGCATCTCTGTAACAGGGTATTTATATATGACATGAAATCACTAAAGGCGCATTGTACATCAGAAACGCGACAAAGATTTCTCTATGTATAGAGTGGGAATGTTTTTATTGCTAAAATAAAGGTTTCAACTTTTTTATCCATTTTTCTAAGTAATTATGTTGCACTTTATCAGGAGTAAGGCCCTCTGCACACGGATGGAAATTTTGCGTCGGGATTTCCAGCAGAATTTCCACCCATGCCCGCCTGCATAGCATTGCATTGCAAAACGTAACCTATGCAGACGGCCGCGATTTGCCCGCGTGAAAACACATGCTGAAAAAAATCGCGGCATGTTCTATTACTGTGCGGATCTCGCAGAGGCCCGCACGGAAAGTCACTAGTGACAGGCCGGCTCCACTTTGCGCATGTGCCGGCTGAGCGGCAGCTGCCACATCACAGAGAGGTGAAGACGCTGAAGAAGGTGAGCCGCACTGCTCACTGCAGGGGTGCAGGTCGATCTGACCCGGCCGTCTGCAGGCGGCCTACTGGAGGATTGAGCAAGAGCAGCTGGCTGTTTTTTCTGTGGATCTCCATAACACACCTTTTAAGACCTTCTAAAAGTTGTTTGCATCAAGGCATAGTTCACACCAGGGGCGTAACTATAGAGGGTGCAGGGGATGCGGTTGCACCTGGGCCCAGGAGCCTTAGGGGGCCCATAAGTCCTCTCTTCTCCAAATAGGGAACCCAGTACTATGAGTAAAGCATTATAGTTGGGGGCCCTGTTACAAGTTTTGCATCGGGGCCCGGGAGCTTCAAGTTGCGCCTCTGCTTCACACTGACCAATATTTCTTGACAAGGAAAGATTGATCAGTAACCAGGCTTTGCACGTAACCAGTAACCAGGCTTTCCCATCTCATCGTTTTGAAGTCTCTTTCACACAAGCGTATATCAACCGCCATTTTCACGGCCGCCCGATATACGCTATGATCTGATGCATTGGAATCCAATGCATCAGATCACATGGCCGTATTCCTCTGGCATGAAAGCGCCCGGCCGGCCAATATATATTGTTTACCTGGAGCAATTATCATAAGATAAGAAAGCAGAAAAGTCTATGATCTACATAACATCAAGCACTAATTTATTTGTGTTTTTTAGTAGTTGAACATCTTGCGCCAGCTGGCAATTTTTTCAACATTTTCGCCCACCTTTGAATATGTTCTTAAGCTTATAGGACTCTTAAGAGCATCTAATTGGGTAAATGTCTTAAAGACACTTGCTCGAATTCACTACAGTAGAAGTTAATTATCCCTGCACTATATTCATAGCCTTAATACCAATATGTCAGAAATGTATCTAGATATAGGACTGTCCAGTGAAGCACTCAGTATGAGTCCTGCTATAAATGTGATTTGTGGGGATCATTAATGAAGTACGAGACCTAATTGACTTCCTTTTGGCTCCTTGTCAACATAAAAAGTGCTGTCTTAGCAATTATAACTTGTAGGAAACTTCTGTAGCAAAACCTTGATAAGACCAAAGCTTATATTAAAAGAAAGATAAAAAGAGTAAAGTGTACAACATTATATATTGGGAATCTGCAATTTTTCATTTAAACCTGAAAAAAAGACAATTTGGAAATATTTTTGGTAATGTCTATCCATATTGTATGCAGTATTAGGGTATATGGACACCATAGTAGGGGCTTCCCATATGGGACTCTCTCTATTAGCTAGACTACAGAGCCATAAAGAAAGACAAGTGTCACGTCTGTCTCCTGGGATCTATGGTACTACAGGTTCTCTAGAGCTTTCCTGCTCAGGTGTGGGAGATTGTGCTGGCTGGGCGTGTGTGTCTCCAGTCAGCCAATCACTCCAGGTCAGTACACATAAAGCTGTCTTCCCAGGTGGGCGTGTGTTCAGCTTTCCCTGTTCTCATTCTCTCTCGGTGTGTGGTGTGAGCAGGTTCTATGTGTGGTGTCTGCAAGAATGGTTTGTGTTTTGTTTGGTTATGTCGCTGGACTCCTGGTTAGTGTAGGGACTAGCAGTATAGCCAGGAACCATGACGTGGCACACAAGCTTCCATATTTTGATCAAAATGTCAACTAACACCTGGTATTTATGGCATTAACACCTGCTACTAGCGTTTGCATTTTGGCTGCTGTATGGTGTGATTCTGGCTCTGTGTGTCTTCTTACTCTGTCAAGTTGTCCCTGTCGGTGGTGGCATGTTTATGTGTCCTATCCAGGGTGCGTGGGTTCCGAGGAGCAGCAAGACCGCTGGGCCGCCCTTTATTGGGGCAATGTCTCTGCTCAGGTAGATCAGTGTTACTTACCCTAGTAGAAGATAGGGATAGGTGTTAATTTGTGGTAGTTTCACCTGGTGTTCCCTATCAATCTGGGTCACGTTCATGTGGGCCCGGTGCTCACTTGCCCACACGAATGTAACATAGTGCCCTCCAGTTTCAAAAGCGGGGTATTATGTTGTATATTGCATTATGTTGTATTATGTTACTATATGTTATGTTATGTTGCATGATGTTATGTTATGTTAGTGACATGTCTATGTTGCTGTCAGTAATGGTTTATATGTGTATTCTGTACTACGTCTGATCCACCTGTCCATTGGTTGTAAGACGCCCTGTTCCTGTTTCGGTATGTCTACCCATCCGTTGATGGACGGGTGCCCAATCCATATCTGGTTGCCTTTGTCCATTGGTAGGTGGATGTTAGGGCTTTGTTTGGTCTGTTGTGTTCCTGTGTCCAGCCTCCTGGTGCTATTCATGGTGCGGCCCTGTGCTATTCTGCCTGTGAGTCCTGTTCGCAGTTTACCTTTTGCTTTGGTTCCCTGTGTGCATGTACCTGTGTTTTAGGCCCTCTCCTGCTGTATGTCCTGTACTTCCTCTTTGCCATCTTTGCTTTGGTGTCAGGGCTTTTATAGATAAATCCTGTACACGTGCGCGGTATGGAGTAGTTGCATACATTTTTTTTATGCCCAAAGGGTACAGAGGCCCCTTTTTGAAAGGGGAGGTGCTGTTAAGGTTGTGCATCTAGGACCTGTGGTTCTACAGGTTTGCTGGTGCACACCTTCACAGGTTAATTTAGCTGGTTGGGTGTGGTATTCTCCACCAGCCAATCCCCAATGTCTGTGGCAGATAAATATCAGCAAACTCTTGTTAGAGATTGCTGGTCATTTTAGTACTTTACTCTGTGTTGTGCCTGCTTAGAGCCGGTTTTATGTATGCTAGTCTGTAGTGTCCCTCTCTCCTTCCCTGAAGATGGTCTGGACAACTGTAGTCCTTGTCTGCATCTTATGCAGACCCCCTCTTCCCTTCCCTTTGACAGGTGCTGCCTCCAGACGTCTGATGTCTTATGAGTGTGTCTGATGGGTGATGCCTGACACTGTTCCCTATGTCAGCACGGTGGCTGACTCTCTATTCTCCTGATGTGAGGATACTTGAACTAGCTATGGTTTACCATCTGTATGCATGTGAGCTCTGGGTGGGGTTCCTGTTATGTGTTGTATGCACAACCTGGTATATAGGTATGAATAGCGACGTATGTTATGTCTGTGCAAGTGGCCAGACATGCTCTATGTACAGTACTGTTCTGCGTATAGTGTGTGTGAGAACAGTGTCATGTCCTGTGTGTTTCTGGTGCATCTCTCCAGGTCCCTAATCAGGGATAGCCAGGTGCTAGATAAAGACAGTGGGGCCGACCTTATCGGGACAAACACCATGCTTTTAGGCAGGGGTTCCCCATTTTCCCTAATTAGAAAGGGACAGAGTTCCTTCCATTTTGCCTGAAGAGGTGCAATTGGTCCTTGCAAATACTATGTGAGAGTGTTTGCAGTTTAAAAGGACACAATCCTGCGTCTGCATTGAGCCGTGTTGCTTTTGGGCGCCCAGCGGATGTAACAAAAGGCTTGTGTTTTGTGGTTTTGTTTTGTTATATCACTGGACTCCTGGTTAGTATAGAGCCGTGACGTGGCCCGCTAGCTTTCATATTTTGGCCTAAATATCAACAAATACCTGGCATTTATAGCTTTAACATCTGTTACTAGTGTTTGCGTATTGGCTGCTGTATTGTGTGATTTTGGCTCTGTGTGTATTCGTATCCTGTCCAGTTGTCCTTGTCGGTGGTAGCATGTGTATGCATCCTAGCCTGGGTATGTGGGTTCCTAGGAGCGGTAAGGGCCCAGATCCGTAGACTGCTGGGACGCCCTTTATCAGGTAGGTTCTTGGTCATTTTCCTTTGTAGAAGATAGGGAGAGGTGTTAATTGGTGGTTGTTTAACCTGGTGTTCCCTATCCATAGTAACGTTTGTGTGGGCCCAGTGCTCACTAGCCCACATGAGCATAACAACAAGGTGTCCCTTGCTCTGTCTTCTATGGACAATCCTTTTTTTTAGAATGGTTCCTTAAAAATAAGTGACCATCACTAATCAGTTTTAATCTGTAAAAGAAAAGGACAACAATTGTTCAAGGGGTGTTCCCATCTCGACCAAACTGCAGTGGCCAGACTTGGTACTGCAGGCATTCAAATGAATGGTATTGCTGCAATACAAAGCTTGGTCACTGCAGTAAGAACAGAGCCGCCTGCAGAAATCAGCTCAACACACCAGCCGAGGAACAGCTGATCATCTGGGATCCTGCTTTGCTGATCCCTGCTGACCTACTATTGTTGACCTAGACTGAGCATAAGTTATCAGTAGTTTACAACTGGGCAACCCCTTGATCTCTGCAATACTCTGGAATCATTCTGCAAGAATATTGGTCCCTTTGGGCAGGAAGTTCTGATCAGCTGACAAGAAGGGTTTATCCATGCAAACGGACTGCGCCAAATTTTAACCCTTTCATTAGAATGCCGAAATCGAAATCTGGATTCATTTGACCAGATGATATTTTCACTGATTACTGATTCAATTTTTTGTGCTCTTTTGCCCCCTGAAGTCTCAACTTTCAGTTTCTCTTAGACAGCAATGGCACTGGAACTGGTTGTCTGATCTTATAGCCTATCCATGCTAAAATACAACAAGTTGTGCATACGGTCACATTGGTTGGAGCAGCAGCATTGTATTTGGCTTCAATTTGCTTGAGGGCTTAGTCACACGGGCGCATAGGCGGCCGTGTTACTGCAGGAAGAAGTCGGCCGCACTTCAGGACGGACGTCTCTCTGCAGCGCTGGAAAAAAGGTCATGTGTTCTTTCTTCTGCGCTGCAGGGAGTTGTACGTCCTCGGCGCCCGTGTGACTAAGCCCTGAATGTGCATAAGGGACTTCCGACAAGGGGTTAATACTGGCAGCCTCTGTGCCTAGGGCATAGTAGATGGGTGTGAACTCACCCCCTTCACAGGTCCTACAGTCACTAGAGCTCCACAGGAAGTGGTGCAAGGCTAGAGGGTGGTGACTAGTGAGAGGTGCTCATGTGGAGATGCTCTGACGGTGCAGGCCTGAAAAGAGACGACGCTGCAAGGACTTAAGGCTGTTGCATTAACAACCTGGTTCAAAAGAACTGTATACAGCTTCCCATGTCTGCGTTCCACTGTTACTACTCTAACTCTTGTCAATGTCATTCATATTGTTTTGATTTATCGCTTGTACCGTGTTTCCCCTAAGAGAAACCCTGCCCTGATTTTTGGCTATTTTCGGGGAGGCCTAAAATATAAGCCCTACCCCAAAAATAAGGCTTAGCTAGACTACATTGAAAAAAAAATGAATACGTTACATAGCAGCCGCTGTCCGGGTCCCTCCTACTACTCTCTGAAGCTCTGTAGCTCTGCCACGCATCCTGCACTCCTTGGCTACTGATAGAACACCACTTCCTGGTCGCGGGGTTCATACATCCCACCTCCAGGAAGTGATAGCTCTGACTGGTTCAGCAAACGCTGCTCTCAGCCAATCACAGACATCGCATTGGTTCAACCTATCAGAGCCATCACTTCCTGGAGGCGGGATTCATTATGAATCCCCCGATCAGCAAGTGATGTTCTGTCAGCAGCTGAGGAGTGCAGAATACATGGCAGAGCTACGGAACCCCAGAGACCAGTTGGAGGGACCCAGACCACGCCGGCTAGGTAAGTAAAATAGGTCATTCCCCAAAAATAAGACCTAGTGCCTCTTTTGGGGAAAATTTATAAAAGACCGGGTCTTATTTTCGGGGAAACACAGTAGTTTGCTTGTTGCCCTTTACTCTTGTTGCTACACTCAGACCAGTATAATCACCATTTCTGTATTCTTAAATATAATTTTGCATATTTATGTTATGATATGTTAGATGAGTGAGCATACTCGCTAAGGGCAATTGCTCGAGCGAGCATTGCCCTTAGCGAGTACCTGGCCGTTTGAGAGAAAAGGTTCGGGTGCCGGCGCGGGGGAGCGGTGAGTTGTGGCAGTCAGCAGGGGTAGCGGGGGAGAGAGGGAGAGAGAGATCTCTCCCCCGCAGCTCCCTGCCCACCGCCGGCACCCGAACCTTTTCTCTCGAGCGGGCAGGTACTCGCTAAGGGCAATGCTCGCTCGAGCAATTGCCCTTAGCGAGTATGCTCGCTCATCACTATTCGCAACTCCTTTGTTTCCTAACACCTATATTGCCACTACATTACTATATGTTCCACCTATTTGAACGATTCTTGACATCCTCCTGTGACTTCTTTTGTCGATGAGTTGTTTAATTCAATAGCTTTTCAATGGCCTTTTTTGGCGGTAAGGTAAAATAACTTTTAGCATTGGGTTAAACTTTGTTTCGTCTGTACCTTAAGTGTACGAATACTGTGTTAGTACAGAGAATGGGTAAAGCGGTAGGAGGGCCAAATACAGGGACTTTTTCTTTAATATTCATCAAGAATACTCTACACTTTTGATTCTTTCATTGATGTTTACAAAGATACAAAAATTTGCAAATTTCCCTGCATAAATTTTCAATTCCGCAGTAAAAAGACACGGGTTGTAAAAAATAAAAATAAAGTCCACATTTCAAAGCTTTGAGCTACGGCTCTACTTTCTTCTGTCTGCTAACAATACAAGAATCATGGATATTATTAAAATGGATTAATTCCTGAAGGATTTATAAAAGGGAACTTCATTGAAGTGGAGCGTCTTGCAGTATTTCCTGCAGACAGTGTGCCGAACTTACTGTAGGGATATAATTCTAACAATCTATGCTGTTATTTAGCCGATTACATTGTATCGATTAAGAGGATGATTTATTCATATGACTTAATGCATTGATGACTTTTATATCAGACTCCACAATGGAAAATAAGAACACTGGAGGGACATCTCTCTTCCTTGGCAGATTACTGGTGCCCTACGTCTGGAGCTTGGGTAAATAAATATAATTTATATCCCAAACATAGTTGTACGCTTCATTCCTATATGTTTAAATACAGAATTTGTTGTAAGCAAAGACTTAAGTGCTATGAAAAAGTACTTGCCTATAAGGGGGATGATGCTGATGCTAACTTGACATGCACCCCTTTACGGGAGACGGGAGCTGCACAGAACTAGCATTTAAGTGGTGGAGACCGCTGATGTGGCTTGGGAGCAGTCAAGAAGCTATGAACTGTTTAGTCGTGTGTGACCATTCACCCATGCTGGAGGGACATGGTCAAAGGCCAACCAAAGGGCCCTGACGACCTGGTGGCTCATGGTGACAGGTTGTGTGGAAGAAAAGGAAGTCTCACTTCCTACAGGAAACGTGGTTTCTGAAGAAGATGCTGACATTGCCATGGATTCGGGACAAAGTCAGATCAAGCTGCAGGATACATAGGACCGGTCCAACAAGACGTTAGTGTGCGTACACTAAGGACTATGACAAACATATGTGAACTGGGGGATTGTCCCCCCAAGGGACTGTCATTATACAGTGCGTTGGTGAATGACACTATGTGTTATACAGTTAGTGAGTAAGGTGACGTGTATAATAGCAAATAATGCAGAATATAAAGTGTATTGTATTGGGGGAACAAGGCACTTTGGGGTAACAGTGCCATGCGCCAGTGAGAGATGATGTGAAACAAAAATGCGCAAGAGATGTACTTGTGCACCTATGGTGCATTGAGTCTGCACTGATGCGGGACTTCGAAATGAGTGATGTACTCTGGCATCGGCAGTGCATGAGGCTGCGATATTGTCATGCCTTGGGTCTTTGAGAATGTAATGAGGAGTACAATTATGAGGATGGAGAACTACTATGAAGATGTTTGGTTATCAGCGAGTCTTGTCTTGTTGAAGTGATGTAGAACTCTAAATATATGCTAAGAGAGTGAAATCCAGTTAGGAATCCATAACGTTCAAGTATGTTATATTTGTGATTTACTATTAAAGAAAGTACATAACATTTAACGTTCAAGTGTCCTCCTATGGAGTGACAAGCTAACCGTTGTTAAGTAAAGTTTATTTTTTTGTATGTGCCACCTCTGCTGTGCCATTGTATAGGTGACGTGGATGGGTGTGAGCTTCATCCACTTCACGGGTCCTACAGTCACTAGAGCTCAGCAGGAAGTGGTGCAAGGGTTAGAGTTTGGTGGCTTGTGTGGAGATGGTCTAAGGGTGCAGGCCTGAGAAGAGAAGGCGCTGCCAGGATTTAAAGATGTAGTGGGACACAGCCCTACGTGAAAGGGGAGCACAGCATCTGGAAAGAGAAACACCAGAATGCCCACTAAACCGATCGGAACCCTCGAGGAGACAATGGAGCTACTATGTGCAGAGAAGGAGATCGATTGCTGGTGCTGCCTTTACAAGGTCTATATGCTGCAACTTGTGTAATCAGAAACTGGTAAAGGAAATACTTATAGTGCGTTCATAGTAGTGCAAAATGTGATTGTTCCCAGCAAGAGAAACTAAGTAATCTTGTAGATATGATACCTTTTAGTGGCTAAAAAAAAATACATGATGTTATAGCGAGCTTGTGAACCTCTCAGGGTTTTTCCTCAGACATAATGAAATAGATCCGAAGATGCATATATATACATGGTGCACTTAGAGCAATACCAGAACAGGATGAGTAGAGGAGTAAATACTAAATTAGTCCATTGATAAGGGATGTGACAGTTTTATGGTCTCTAAATTGATGTTAGGGGGTCCCCAGGCCAGCATGTTATCTCTGCTCCAGATTTCTCATATTCTCCAGTGAGGCATGAAGTCCCCTCTGTGGTTCATCCCATTCTTGACAGTATAAAAGATAGTTATTAACTTGTGTTGGGGATTTGTATCTGGTACTTTGTTTCTCTTACTGAGAACAATCACATTTTGCTCTACTAGCTAACACGGTACCAAACATTTTCATAGTAGTGCAGTAAGACCCTTGTTCAAAAGGACTGTGTATAGCTCCATTTTATCCTAAAACCTGCATTGCGCACGACTTTCCTGTGACACCATTACACAGCACCGCCACCTGCAACACTACCATTTGTTGTGTTTTAGACTGCCAAGTTCCTAGTAATCATAAATAGGACTCACAAATTAGCACTACCATATTGTTGTTGCATTGTATTCCATGTTTTGTGCCAAGCACATTGATTTTCGGGAATTGTTGAGTTTAAGCAGTTAAAGGGGTATTCCAAAAATTGACTTTCATCACTTGATTCTCAAAGTTTGATCAGTGGGGGTCTCACTGCTGAGACTCCCATGATTTCAAGAATGTGGGTCCCATAGTCCTCTCTCTTCTTTACTACACCTCCTGCAATGAAGAGTTAAATGAACGAAGTGGCAGATGCGCATGTGCGGTGCTGCTCTGTTCATCTTCAATGGAAGTGACAGAGATAACTGAGTGCTTGTACTTGGCTATTCCTGTCAGCCCCATTGAAATTAATGGTGTGGCATGTTCGGCTGCAGTTCCATTCAATCTCCATGTCACTGTGGGGTGTGCAGCGAGCCCACAGTGAGGAGAAGAGAGGGAAATAGGACCTGTTCTCAGGATCGGTGGGGGTTTTACAAGTGAGACCCTCCGCCAATCAGACTTTTATCACCTAGATTAAACATAGGGGAAAAGTCTATTTTGGGAAATGCACGCGAATAGTCTGCCATGTAGACACTGAGAATAGTGCTAAGGGCGAAATCTAAGGCTTTATTGGTGATAGATTTGCAGTGTGAAGTCTAGCATGTGTCAGCGGTGGCTATCATGACTACCTGAGACTGACTGGAGTACGGCACTCATGCACACTTTCTATTAAGACTGGAGTTGAGTACTGCTAAGACTAAGTTCTTGATGTTCTATGGGTAGTAGAGATGAGCGAGCATGCTCAATAAAGGCAGATACTCAAGCGAGCATCGCTTTTCTCGAGTAACTGCATACTCGTGCGAGCAAATGCGGTGGGCGGCGGGGGGAGCGGGTGGAAGAGAGAGACCTGCCTTTACCGAGCGTGCTCGCTCATCTCTAATGGGTAGTGATCCAGTGCCCTGGCCTCTTGAACTGGATGACTATGGTCTTATGTGGAACTGCAGCCTGGAGAGGATACCATTCAGCAGAGCGTAACTTGAAGCTCCTGGGCCCCAATGCAAAACCTGGAACGGGGCCCCCAACTATAATGCTTTATTCATAGTACTGGGCTTCCTATATGGAGAAGAGAGACCTTATGGGCCCCCCAAGGCTCCTGGGCCCAGGTGCAACCGCACCCCCTGCATCCTCTATAGTTACGCCCCTGTCATTCAGTAAACTTTCCTGGTAAAGTGGAGTGGTTCCAAACCACTACGGAATCCAGAAGTCTGTACTGTGGGTTCATCAAACCCTTGGAGAGCTGCCAAGTGGACTAAGTTATTGGGCGTGACCTTTGGCACAATGTTCTATTAAGCAAGTTAAGGTAACAGAGACTGCAACCACGAAGCTAAATGTCCTACAAAGGCAAAGTAACCTTTAAGCTGTGTGCCTTTACTGAGAGACTGTTTCTTTTTTGCAATCACCAAGCTAATTACCTACTTATGGAAACTGCTAAATTGGACTATTACTGTAACCACCAAGCTTTATGCGTCCTGTGGAGTCATGCATTCTTAAATGTATTGCTTATGTCCGCCTCAGTGACTTTGCCAATTTGAAGTGGGGCCCATATGTGGGTCAAAGGTTACACCTAAAGGGCCTTAACTATGAAAACAAGTTATTCCCTATCCATTGGCGATTGGTTTGGGCCTAATCGCTGAGACCCCCACCGATCCTAAGAACATACATGGAGCAGTGGTACACACAACCACTCCATTTATCTCAATGGAACTACTGAAGATAGCCGAGTTCAAAAACTTGGCTATCTCTGGCAGTACCATTAAAATGAAAGAATGGAGTGAAGGTCGCATATGTTCAACCACCACCCCGTTAATTGAATGACACACCAGACTTCTCTTGTCAGGTCCTAACGGTCAGTCACCCACTGATCAGCAGGTCATGCCCTATAATGTGAATAAGGAATAACTTGTGTTTGTGGTACAACCTAAATTATCCAGACCTCCAGTATTACTATTGAGTAGTCATTAACTTTTCCACCATCTAGTCATAATTAAATGACTCTGCTCATTCTCTTTCAGTCTGTACAGCAAAGCCAGACGGGGATCAACAGAAAAAAGTGCCACCCAGTGGATAATATAAAACTGGGACTATTTCAAAATGTTATTTTTACATTGATAGTCACATTAACTCTGCTCATACATTCCCTTTACAGCTTTACTGATGTGTCCAGAAACATTACAGATCTTGATAGACATCCTAATAAGCTGACTTTGATCTAGCCTTCAGCCATGTCCCCATAATAATCCCATCCAGCTTGCTTGGTCTTGTTACTTTGTGTTGACCTCATTTTTTCAGATTTTAATAAATGTAAATATATTAAAATCTACTTCCAATAGGCATATACTCCTACTGAGAGAAATGTTTAGAGCCCCAGGAGATCAATTGGGTCACAGCTGCTTTCTGTAGCCCTGATGATAGAATGTATAAAAATTTTGCATCTTTGCTTAATTAGTTTTATTAAAATGAAAATTTGCAAGCGTTTTAATGTCCACACGAAAAAAAGAACCTGATGTCAAAAATATTGGAGAATACAAATACTGTAGAGAAAAGATTTAATGCCCCGGTAAAGGGAGTTATAATGTCCAATATGTTAAAGGTGTTGTCTAGAGATGAGCGAGCATACTCGCTAAGGCAAACTACTCGAGCGAGTAGTGCCTTATGCGAGTACCTGCCCGCTCGTCTCAAAAGATTCGGCTGCCGGCGGGGAGCGGCGGGGGAGAGCGGGGAGGAATGGAGGGGGGGGGATCTCTCTCTTGCTCTCTCCGCTCCTCCAACTCACCGCTCACCCGCGCCGGCAGCCGAATCTTTAGAGACGAGCGAGCAGGTACTCGCATAAGGCACTACTCGCTCGAGTAGTTTGCCTTAGCGAGTATGCTCGCTCATCTCTAGTGTTGTCCCATGAATACAACGTATCACCGACTATCCCCAAGATAGGTGATAAGTGTCTGATCAGTGGGATTCCAACCCTACCAGTCCCGAAAATGGGGTTATCGAGTGTCCTGGTATGAATAGATTAGTGGGCAAATGTGTGCACTGATGTTCCAATCAACTCTATGATACCGCTGGAGAAAGCCAAGCGCTTGTACTTAGCTAACTCTGACCATTTCATATAGATGTATGTGCACATGCTTGATCGCTGCTCAAGTCATGCAGGAACACTTGGGACCTCCATTTTCATTATCAGTAGGGGTCCCAGGTGTCAGACTTAGGCCAATCAGGTTGTTTTTGTGGGACAACCCCTTTAATATAGTTAAATGGGTTCTTTCATTAGGGAAGTCTGCTTTCAGAATGCAGCTGCAAGAATAATGAGCAGCTCAGAGAGCAACTGCTTGGTCTGGCTTATAAAGGGAGGCGTGAAGAGCAAGGGTCTACCCACTATGACATCCATATGCCCTACTAGGATATATGAACCAGGGTTGTCTTCACTGAACCAGGGTTGTTTTCACAAGCCCACTGCTTAATGAAGCTTAATCATTATAGAAGTAAAAGGTTCTGCAAGTTTTATTATAGTTTTTATTATACTGCGAGGCTCACAAAGAAATAGGACATACCGCGATTTGTTTACAGTGCAGGTTTTCACGTGGTCAAATAGCGGCCATCTGCATAGGATTGCATAAACTAATTCTGCAGGAAATCCCGCTGTGGAATTTCTGCCCATGTGCATTCGTCCTAAACTTGATATTGCAGTAATTGACTAGATAAGAATGTTATTTTTACCGAATAATGAAAACCATGAAATCAAACCCCAAGAAACAATGGTGGAATTTCTGTTTTTTTTCCCCATCTCCCCCTCCCCCCCAAAAGTTAATAAAAGTGATATAATACATTATATATACCCCAGAGTGGTGCCATTAAAATATACAACTCGTCTCACAGGAAACATGTCAACGAGTTTTGGCTTTTGCAATGTGATTATGAACATAGCTTGGTCCTTAAGGCACAAAATAGGCTATTTGCAAAGTGCAACACCCCAGAGAGATGACCCCGGACACTTGACAACTGTGCAGAGCTTGGAGGGATGTGTTGGCTTGTCACAGTGGTACTTACCAGGCTCTGGTCCCTGAGGGATATCACGTAGCCAAGGCCAGAGCAGGATTGCAGGCCATCTTCGACACCCCTAGGCTAGGGAATGCCAATAAAAGGGTTGATGGGGGTAGTAGTAGTTATCACTCGTGATGCCACTGTTCCCACACACCGGTTTGCTACGGAGAAAAGAACACAGAGACTTGTGTATAGTACCTCGGGTCCCCAGGAATAGTTAGGGCCTGGTATAACTTTTACTTAAAGGATAAACTTTTACAACACTGGTATTTAAAGCAATGTAGGTACAATTCTCTTTTAGTGACAGAAGGCTAGAGCTCAGAGGTCGGGAGGATGCACAGGATGAAAACCGGTCCTACAGTCCACGTTATCTGTACGGCACCGCTCATGGACTGGGAGCACTCCAGAGGAGGAAGTGGGGTAGGGGTCACTCCACAGACACTCTGGCGACAATTATTTAAAGGAAGACATAGACAATAAACACCATGCATGGCAGGTGCATGGGTGTAACTCCATAGCGTACCTCTGTGCGGTGATCCTGACTTTAGACGGCCGCACAGGAAGAGCCTCTAGTGTGAATTGGTACCTGTACGGTGGGTTCCTCTATACAGAATTATTAGAATTTGCTCTCACTCTAAGATCTTGGGACTCAGTCCATTCAAATCCAAACTTAATGGGATATCGCTCCTCTTCCTCCATCTTCACCTACATGGAAGCTGAAGGTGCTTCCATGCAGCTCTGTGTTAGCACTCAGATTGAAGACAGAACTCTTTTCCCGCTCTCAAACACTCCTATTTATACCTTCAGTCATACCACATGACATGACAAACTGTTATATTTACATGCAGACAGTGATTTTATTAGAATTAACCTCCTAAGCGCCACAGCTGTGCAACACACACACACTGGATATGACGGGACAGGCTTTGCACAGTGCTTCTACATAGGACAGGGAAGGGACCAGGATGGTGTTCTGGGCCGCTATGCAAAGTTGCTTTAGTTTTTATTTTAACTGCATTGAAACAATTAAAAAACTTGGTTGCAAAAGTATCCATACCCTGTAAATATGTTGTAATCTGGTTATGAGTAAAGCGTCCAAGTATGATTGTGACGGATCGCGTTAAAACATGTCAGTGCGCTGTGACATATGAGAAAAAAATGGTGATTGCACTCCACTGTAGATCTACGAAGCAATACTCGAGAGGGAGTAAATAGCTGCATCGGCGATGTGGCATGTTTCAGTAGCACAGCCGGTAGCCTTCCGGCCACTGCATCCAATTTGGACAATATGAAAAATGTCTTTCTGTGCAGCCGTGACAAGAAGAATTGCCGGTGGCATTAGCATGATTTCGTTAGCAGATGTTTTCATAATACTGTCAGATTACATGTATGGTAATTACCTGGCTGACACTTCTTTTCTCCTAAGGAAATGTTTCTATAGAGAGTTACTTTTGCAGATAAATGTCCACAAGATACAGTGTAACTTGCATGTTCCCTCTGGGTTACCTGGTCCTTTTTACAGTATGACTTACAGTGAAAAACCACTATTAGGGCACAAAGGCGTAGCTAAAGGCTCGTGGGCATGGATGCCAAAGTTTAGCATGGGGGCCCTCCCACAACTTTCTTCTGTATCATTGGATCTCTTAAGAAGCCCATCCATGTAACACTAGCAGGTGGGGGGCATTGCTAGAATCTTAAAAGATTAGACAAAGGCTAAATGTAGAGGACCCCAATGCAAAATCGGTAACATTGCCCCCAACCATCCATGTGCCATGTATAATACTTGTGTTTTCTTATATGATAGAAGAGACTTTGGGCCCCCTAAGGCCCCAGGTCCCAGTAGCAGCTGCTACCTCTGCATCCCCTATAGCTACGCCCCTGTTAGGGTGTTTTCACATGGGACAGATTTTCTGTGACATTCAGTGGCTGATCCGCAGCTGAGAGTCTGCATCAAAACCTGTTTTAATGTGGATTTTGGTGCAGAATTCACCCCCTCATTGAGAAGAGGTGCATTCCGCAGCCTAAACGTTGGCTAAAATTGGCATGCTGCACATTAAAATTCTGTACCCATGTCAATTTGCACAAAGGTTTTGTATGGATTTTTTCTGCAGCGTGTGGACAAGATTTTTCAAAATCTCATCCACTTTGTTGCTAATCTAAATGCTGAGGATTTTCCATCCGGAGGGTCTGCATGGAAAATCCGCAACAAATACGGTCCCTGTGAAGGTGGCTTTAAGGTGCATTCACACATTGCGGATATGCTGCGGAAAAGTTTACTATCAAAGTGAATGAGATTAAAGCAAATCCTGTTCACATGTAGAGGAAAAAACTGCGGATTTTCTGCTCTAACTGTACTGTAACCTGCGGTTTTTCTGTGGATCCACTGTGAAAATTTTGAAAAATCTGCAGTATTTCCACAATTTCCACTACCCTTAGGCTACCTACATATGGGCGAGCACGGTATCGGGCTGTGAAACTCGGCCTGATATCGCACTCGCGAACGTGTGATTTACCTGCGGATGCGAGGCGTTTTTCAAGCAAAACTCATCGCATCAGTGAAATTCCGATCCCCTTGCGTGAGTTTCACACGTGATAAATGATTGGAAGTGTTTTCCCATTGATTACCTTGCCTCTCACTCTCATGCATATCACACTGCATGCAAGAGCCATGTGAAGTATTAAAGATCCCATTAAAATCCGAAAAACACAAAGAGATAGGAGATGCTGCGATACTATCCTGCACTGTGTTGCGGTGTGGAAAAACATTGCTCGTGTATATGTCTCCATTCGCACAACTCTCACGCGAGTTTCACGGCCGTCTGAAAGTGGCCTTACCCTGCGTACTTCAGCTATGAGTCTTTTAATTTACCGGTCAGCTTTTGGGAGAAGATTACAAGTTTGTGCCATAAAATCAAATACTACATTACGCTGTACAAAAATTTTATAAAAAGACGCTTAAAGGGGTATTCCGGTTACAGGATGTATTTTCACGTTTTCACCCATCCACTAAATGAATGAAAACTGATAGATCTGTTGCTGTCTGACTGTTGGAATCACCACTGATCTCAAGAACAGGGGTCGTGTTTCTCACATCCTCCTTGCTGCAGCCCCTATAGCAAGGAGGAGATTGAATGGGGCACAGGTCAGGCTTGTAAAGTCATTATCAGTAGGACTGCTAGAGATAGTTGAGTATAAAGCTGTTTCCATCAGCCCTATATAAATGAATGGAGTAGTGGCTGGGCAAGTGCAACCTGCGCTCCATTTGATGATGTCACTCTGGGGGCTGTAGCAAGGAGGATTAGGGAAATGGGATCCCTGTTAGAACCTCACTGATCTATCAGGTATTACCCATCCAGTGGATGGGTGGACGCTTGAATTAATTAACAAGAATATCCCTTTAACCATCTCATGACCAAGGGTAATTCATGCACCTGTGTCCAGGTCTCATTTTACAATTCTGGTATGCACTGCTATAAATAATGATATATTTGCAACTGCTTTCCAAATCATAATAGTTTTTCTTCAAGACAAATGGGGCTTGATTGGTTTAACCCTTTTTAATCCAATTTTGGATTTAGGGTTTCCTAGTAGGGTTTTTTCTTTCTGCCATTATACAACTGCACCATCTGCTGGCTAAAGCCAGTACTGCAGTATGTGATATGCCGGAGAGGGTCCGACAGCAGAGTGGCCGGCGATATACAGTAAGAGTACACTGTCAAACGTCTTCCAACATTGGACCCGAACAGGCTTCAATCAGAATGTTGAAATGTGGATTAGAAATGGTTAATAAATTCTATGTTTTTTAACCCCTTCTTGCAGGCAGAACATCTCACATGCTAACCTTCTTTTTTCTTCCCCACTTTCACAAAATGTCTCTTTGCAAATAGAGTATGCACAGGAATATTACAGATAAGTGCTATATAAAGCAAACATAAGCGAGTGTATTCTAAGTGTGCTGTTTCTTAAGTGTGTGACTTGAGATTCATGGACTTTGGAAGAGTCACTCTTATTTACTACTTATTTATTTTAATTATTGCATATATAACTTTCATCTAATCTATCTATATGATCCCCATTTAGGATGTTCTTCATGATTGACAATGCCATCCAGGTTACATCTTGTGGCATGTATGCTGTCCTTAAACAGTCATTCAAAGATGCATACTGCTGTATGAGATGTGAGCATGTTGCACATTTAGAAATCCAGATCTAAATGTGCAGGATGCAACACTGAGATCCATTGACATGGAAAGGATTTTGTTGCTCACTGAGCATGCACTCGCTAGGGCAGATGTGGGAGTAGATGCCAGCATGGGAGTGCAGGTTGAACAGGCAGCTAGCTGAGTAAGAGTTAAGAGCTGTGGAGGGAAGTGATCCAGGGAAGCTATTCCTGAACTGGCACACCCAACAAGTTTGCAAACTTGGCAGATAAGGGGAATGCCATTACAGGATTTGCACTGCTGCAGCATAACATGTCCTGTGACCACCAGGGAGATGTCTACTTCACTAAGAAGGGGAATATGAGTGCAGGGTAGGCTAGACAGGTCCTCATAGTGGGAGACTCAAATATTAGGGGGACAGACAAAGCAATCTGTGACGAAAAACGGGATTGTCAAACACTGTGTTGTTTTCCTGGCACTTTGTGGATTGGGTTGACAGATTACTGGGAGGGGCTGTTAAGGATCCAGTGGTCATGGTACATATTGGCACCAATGACAAAGTTAAAGGTAGGTAGAGGGTCCTTAAAACCATTTTCAAAG